>NC_083797.1:4577997-5177997 GCF_015708825.2 Lethenteron reissneri | reverse complement strand
AATTGTGTGTGTGTGTGTGTGGTCAAGAACTGCCGAGGCAATAAATAGTAGACATGTTTACACCGATTCTTGCAAATAGCATGTGTTTCTCTTCAAGTGGCTGGATTATTTAATATTTGCATCATCAATTTCATCATCATCACCGCCACAGTACACACTTGATTATTTCCTTTGCTTTATACCGATAACACACGTGTAATGGTTTACATCTACACCCTGAATTTACACTATTTTGGGTCACAATTCGCTCCAAAATTAATTAGCTTTTTCAACATCTCATTTGTAATCTCTTAATTATATTGTCTGTATCGTTTGTAGTGTGTGCATTGTTTGTTCCGATTTCCCGTGCATGTTTTGCCCGTCAGATTTGTTCTTTCTCATTTGTATTGTCTGTCTCGTATGTTATCTCATTTGCATTGTTTATCTTTTGTGTGTCAAACCTGTTGCACGGTCGATCTCAATTGCGCCATCTCGTTGTCGTCTTCTGTGCTCTGCCTGCCGCGTAAACATCGTTGGTCTCACGTTCCTGATGTGAACAAACACGTGCATACAAGTCGTAACCACTCGGCTCTCCCCTGCACAATGGCGTGCGCGTCTCGTGATTGCGGTGGTGGCCGGTGGGTCGTCATCGTGTCGGTGGGACACGGAAGCCTCCTGGAAGGGGTGGAGGGAGGAGGGTTGTGTATGCAGTTGAGCAGATAATTTTTTTTTAATTCATAGGCGAGGCACAGGCCTCCCGGCTTCTTATTTTTTTTTTACAATTTTTTTTATTGAACCAGGTAAGGCCCACTGAGCTATATAGATCTTTTTCAGAAGAGACCTGAGCACAAATAATAGCTCAACGAAGTGGCTTATCACGTGTAGATTTATAGCAGCCAAATACCCGAACTGCACTTTAATTATAAATGTGAAGGAGGAAAACGGAGGACTCAGAGAAAATTAAATGTGACCACGGAAAGGGAGCACATGCAAACTCTGAATGTGCAGCAGGCATCAGAGTTTGGATCAAATCCACAACCTCCTGTATACCAGGCGTGGTCGTTAACATCTCGCCACCGCTGGCACACAACGGTGGCAAGCTACTGCTCAAACGTAATAATCGCTTGTAACGGTGACATGGTTACGTGTGCCGAGCTGATACTACCCAATTTCTCATCCGATGATGCACACTACCCCCCCCCCCCCCCCCCCATGTTCCATGTCTGCCAGGGGCCAGTCTGTATGACAACGCGAGCCGTTACTTCTGGTTTCATCACTCGGACGGTGACACGATGAGCGTGCAGGACCCTGGAGACATGAACCGCTGCGCTGCTCTGTGGGCCATCGTTTCGTACATCGTGGCCGACCTTGAGGAAATGTTGCCGCGATAGCCTCTCGGTACATCTTCACGCGTTCGCGACGCGATGGTGAAATTGACCGACGGCCTCTTGTGCACATCTTCGTCCCTCGCGCCAAACGTTAATCAAATCATTCAATCGGTGACCGGGCGAGAGGTCAACGAGGCAAGTGTCAATGTGATTTCGAGCCCAAATTATCGTCGAGGTGGTGCCGCGTCTCCTGTTTGCAGCACCTGAGCCAGCGGCAGAAATGGCTGTTTCATCTGGCGGGGTGGTGGGGCGAATCTATCTGCCGGACAACCACTTTTAACTTCCCCACGAAGTGGTGGACATTTATAGCACCCCGAGGCAACCACCTGCAAACAGGACTTGAATTTTCAACCTTCCGATTGTGAGCTGCACCATCCACATGATAAGCCGCCACAAAAAAGACAACAATACACTTGCGCAAAGAACACCGTGCTATTGTCCACTTTGTGACACAGGTGGCTCTGATGTTATTCTCACTATAAAGTAACTTTTCCGAAAAAATTAAAAAGTCTTTGAAAAGATACAAATTTATTATTAAAACTCCAGTACCTTAACCTACTCCATTTTCAAGTGAAATGTTTGAAATCGCAAGGAAAAGGATACGCTAAGTAGGAGAAAATGTTGTCACGCTTTAATATGTATGTTACAGCTCTAAAGAGATCGTGTTAAGTACGATCTAACACATTTGCTGGTTAATTGATTTGCCGTCGTAATTTGACTGCATTTAAAACTTTGAGATGTAATTTTCTGTATTTTATCTCGATAATGAGACATTTTCCGTAAAAAAAATTGGTTTGCGGCACTTTGGAATATTTTTAGCAAATTTGTATGACATAAGATTGTGACCCTTTTATAATTGCCTTTTTAAAAGTGTAAAAAGTGTGAATATTAAAATTAAAGCTAAGATTAAGCATTAATCAGAATAAAACTTTTCAAATCATTTAACTTTTTGCATTGAAGTAGTATCTTTCTGCGTATTAAGGATGAGTGGTGAGATCAATCCATTCTTTGACAACCAATTAATGAAAGGCTCAGATGAAATGGAGGTGTTTTTTTTCAGCTCGTCCACTTTATATCTGTGGCTGAAATGGAATGCGATGAGCTCTTAAACTCTCTTTCACAGATGTCCAGTAGGAGCAGGTCAGAATGTTACAACTAACGATACAAAAACACGATAGCAGTGCAAAGTATAGGAGAGGTAAGAAACTCACAAAACATATATACGAACGAAATATTCCTATAAATAACTAAACTTTTTATTTTTACCTGGTAAAGCCCCCTGAACTATTCACTTCTTTTTTGGAAGCGATCTGGCCATAAATGATAGCTCAACGAAGTCGCTCATCAAATACTCGAAACGCATGTTGATTCTAAATATGGAGGGCAAATCCGTAGGAATCGGAGAAAAATTCACGCGATCACAGGGAGAACACGCAAACTCCAAATATACCAACGTCCTGCATCCCAGGCGACCTGGCCACAAGTGATATCTCAACAAAGCGGCTCTCATCGCGCGGAATTTTATAGCGGCCACAATGAGTTCAGGGAACTCTACCCCTGCATTAAAGCAATACGCAAAGGCTCAAACGAACGGTAACAACCGACAAAAGCGCTTGCGTATTGCCAAGACGCTGTGATAACGAGCTCGCGCACAACGAAGACGACAGGCCGGCCGCGCCGCCCCGTGACGCGTGCGGGCAGCGCCGTGTCGCACGCCGGCATCGGCGGCAGCGGTGGCCACCGTGCGTCGGTGAAATTGAGAGGCCTGCCTGCTGCCCGCACGCGTCTCTACTTCACGAGGACGGGGGTCCGTCCGTTCCCCGATTGCGACCACGCAACCAACGGTACGTTAAATTTCGATTTAAAGCTTTCGTGACTGCAGGGATTCATCTTCTTGGTTCTTTCGGTAAAGTCACGTATAAGGGAAGTAATAAAAGAATAATATATAATATTATTTTATTATATTCTTTGATTTTATTATTTTATTTTATTATGTTTATTATTATTTTATTACTTCCCTTTTACGTGACTTTACTGAAAGATCCAAGAAGAACAACGGTACGTTCTTCTGCTAAACACGACGTGGCCCTCATTCGCCTGCTGGCCATGGTGCTCTGATGCGCCTACTGCCGGCCTCGCGCGCTGTCCCGATTGTGCTGTTCGCGTTACGTCGTGAGATTTCAAGAAAATAAAAAATTCTAAAAATCCATGCCAATATCTGGCAAAGTCGTGTGTGACCTTCGTGTCAAAAAACGATGGGCAGCAGAAGTGGATACCATGGAACTACCTCATGAGATCATTTTGAGTGACCTCTGTGGTACGCAGTCGATAGCAGCACTTTCCATCAGCTCTGCATGTGAGATTAATGTTCGCCGTGTAACAATATCACTGATATTCTTGGTTCTTTCGGTAAAGTCACGTAGAAGCGAAATAAATAATGAAATAATAATTTTCAATATCATTTTCATATTTTTTATTACTTTTTTATTTCCCTTCTATGTGACTTTACCGAAAGAACCAAGAATATGAATCCCTGCAGTCACGAAAGCTTTAAATCAAAATATCACTGATATTTGAATTGTCATAGCTGGAATTTTGCCAATGTAAGTGCAGAACCAAACATAATACGGGATGGGTTCTTTGGTGTGGTGATTCGTAACTGGACTGAGACAATCAACATACAATTACGTATTGAGAACCCGTTTCGATATCACATCTCAGTGGTGCCAGCTCAGCACACTGATCTTTCTCAAATCCTGGCAGTGCTTTCCTTAAATTGATTGGGCATATTAGTAGGGCAGAATGTGTGTGTGTGTGTGTGTTAACGTTTCACGCATTTCTAATTTACATGCAATCATTATTGCATCTCTTTGCCCGTCCACTGCTGGATGAGGAATTATCCATACTGTGTCGGTCTTAGCGGTTATATGAACATATTTCATCATGCTGGTTTATTATGGGTTGGGTAATGGGTACCCATGACCAGTTCGGATATCACTCACCTCTCTGATGTTCGCTTTGACTGTGAGTTGAACTCAGGTGGCCAGATTAATAGCGCAGAGTGATAACCACTCCGCCACCCATGCATATGATTGGCGTCATCGTGAATATATGTTTACGCAATCCCGTGCGTGTTTTCAATATTTAATTATCACAATAGTCGATGCACGTCTACATGGATAGTCAACTGTATTTATAATTCTAGATTTGAAGCTTTCGTGACTGCAAGGATTCATATTCTTAGGTTTTTTCGGTAAAGTCACGTAGGTAAAAATTTTTAATTAATAAAAGTAAAATAAAACAAAAAATAAAAAATTCTCACCAAAAATGCTGTATTTATAAGTAAAAGTTGGGAGACCAGGCACATGTAAGTGATTACATTCTCGGAAGCGAAGTGCTCCCAATGTGCTAATCTCAAAGGTTACGCGCAAAAGCGCTGCGTGAGCTGACAATGCTTCAGATGCACGCTGGCAAGGTGTTGTCAGGTGGGATGCGTAGGACCCAATTGGTGTGATTTAGTTACTATTGAACGCTGGCTGGAGAAACAGCATTTTTGGTGAGGATTTTTTGAACGCACCTCTGAAACCTGACCTTAGATTTTAATATAAATGTTTTCACATTGTGCGACGATATATTGGGATAGTTGCCATCAACTTTGATCGAAACGCTCCTCCCGTTATGCATCTTGCAGAGGTCGTGTGGCCAAAAGGGTATTTTATCCATCGATGTGAGAGGGTTTTTACAGAAAGCAAAACGTAAGTTGTTGTGCGATGCCGCATTTCATGATGAATTCGAGAATAACTGGTATCTTGCCTAATACCAAATTACCCCCAAAAGCACCCTCCCCCCCATCTCAGCATATTCAGGGTGGCTTGTGCTTTGATGGGTGGCCACCAGTACAGTACAACATACCAGGTGTTATAGGTACGTTGAGGCGAGGGCGACGATGTGGTTCCGCTTTCTAGAATTTTGTGTGGATTTTGCGTGGATTTTGCGTGCATTTTGCGTGGAAATTTTGCATGGAAATTTTGCGTGGAATTTTGCGAGGGATTTTGCGTGGATTTTGCGTGGAATTTTGCGTGCAATTTTTTGTGGATTTTGCGTATTATTCCCTTGCATGAGTGAGGGCTTTCTCCGGACACTGAGGTTTCCTCCTACATGCCGAACTCACTATGATGGCATTCAGCTTAAACATGCCGAACGAGTCACCCTCTTAAAAACAAAACGAGTTTCAAGACTCAATTAATATTTTGCAATGTGTGTAATTGACATTGTGACGTGTAATCTACAAATTATTTAGTGACGCTGCGTTCGCAGTGATGCACAAGCACTGTAAACAAACAAATAACCCTTCATAGCGCGTGTGCAAAGAAAAAGGGTCATTGTTTGAAACAATTCCAATTACGGAATATAATTTATTTTATGTTTAGGCAGTGTTATTGGGGAGCGTGCCGAGGTATTTGTTTATTTATTTACGTAATCTACAGCACATGCAGGTGAACTTATTGTGAAGAATGTGCCGCGCAGGGAGGGAGGGAAGACGTGCGTGTAATGCAAGTGAAATGTGTTCAGCGTGGCATTCTTCTGAGGGTGTCCACACAAAGGGCCGTCTGTGTGTCTGTGCATTCGTGCGCATCCACTGCGATGTCTTTCGCACGCCCCCTGCCAGCAGAAGGGTCTCCACTGGTGGCACCTCGAGACAGCCCCTCTCGAGATTACCTTCTTTCTCTGCTCTTCCACGCCGGGCGGATGACTTGGAAGAGCTGGGAGTTTTACCCGCACGTCATCCCACCGCATGCAACCTGCCGGTCGACGACCTGCTGGGTTGACCGTGGCCAGGAGATTTAAGGAACTTGCATCGTTGTTTCCACTGTCGTGCCGGGAGATGAAAGCAGCGAGCTCTGGGTTGCTGCTAACCATTGGCTGGCCTTCATCTTCTTGGTTCTTTCGGTAAAGTCACGTAGAAGTGTCTGACACTGTCTTTCCGACAGACCTGTTCTTCACCTGAGGACGGCTGCTTGCGTTGTGGCCGAAACGTCGTGAGAATCATTTTATAATGTTTTATTTTTATTATTTTATTATTTCCCTTCTGTATGACTTTACCGAAAGAACCTAGAAGATGAATCCCTGCAGTCACGAAAGCTTTAAATCGAAGAAAAATCATTGGCTGGCCATCGAACAAGGGCGGTCACCGCATCGCGCGCTTTCAGATCTGCTGCGTCTGCGGCCGTCTGGAACGCTCTTCCTTCTGATATTAGGAAGCCACTGGAGCTATGCACTTTTAAATCTAGATTGAAAACTGACTTCCCGAGTGCTGCTTTTTGTGTTTAGTGTGTTTGTCCTTTCCCATGCACCTCCGAATAGCACGGTTGGCTACGTACGGTGCGAAAGAAGTTCAACATACATACATATACATTACACCACGGCGTCCACTGTTGCGGGATTGTACTCTACTGAAACAAAGGGCAGTGCTACCACATGGCATTGTTTTTGCACTCATAACAATTTAACAGCCTGTACCATCCATGATAGAGGTTTATGGGTGAGATCGCGTAAATGTATAAATGTCTCGTTAAAACCCGCCACCACCCGACACAGCCAACTAGTAAGGGTTGTCACGTAAACAGAACGTGCCAATTCGTCACTAGTACAGCACTAGTGTGTAGTGTATAGTGTAGTGTATAGTGTAGTGTATAGTAGTGTATAGTGTATAGTAGTGTATAGTGTAGTGTATAGTGTAGTATACTAGTACAGCACACCAGTTGTATGTTGGAGAGCCAAGCCACAAAATTTACAATCCGAGTACGACGTTTCGCCAGTAATTACAACCAGCTTCATCAGGCGACAGCCAGATTTGTGGAGAAGTCCACCTGTTTCGTTCCTTATATAGAGGCGTAGATGTGTTGCACAATGTGGGGGGTGGCGGGGGGGATTACTGTGGCAACGTACATTATGTATGTGCATTATGCGAGCCCTTTGAACTCGATATTAGTCGCGAAAGCCTACGTGTTTAAAAGCCTATACCATTACGTTTCTTAGAATGTAGGAAATTAACAATCTACACCCACGTGTGGCTTGACACCTTCTTACTACTGAATATTGGCTGAGTGGGTCAGATGGGGTGAGGGAATTCACTTTGGTAGCTGCCAAGCGTAAACGTGGACGTGATGGATGTGGAATTTGGCTGGCTCATACTCAAAGTATGTTTTGACTGAATTACTGCCAAAAATCATCCCGCTATTTCTTCGTGGTTTTTTTTAATGAATCAAAAGAGCGAAATGGAATGCACGTAACTTGTTATTTGAACTATTTAACGTTAATTCTGCGTGACCGTTTTTTAAATCCTTTATATTAAGTTCGCTTGCTTGCTTGCGTGCTTGCGTGCTTGCTTGCTTACGACCGTGCAAATCTTTCGGTCGTTTTTTAACCCACTTCCCGTGATCCAATCGAGCTGACATTTTGCACACAGACTCGTTGTGCGAGACAATTAATGTTCGTGAAAAAAAAAATCCAAAATTTTACACTGTTTAGGGAAAACAAATTAAATATTTAATTACCAATTGCTTAATACTGGCAGACAATCATCTGACCCATAGGTGGCAGCCATCTCAAGCCAGAGGACGAGAGGACTCTAGCCGCCACGCATATAAAGGATTTATAGTGAAAAACTTTGTTTTTACGGGTTTACTTATTCTCTCTCTCCGCGTCAACACCCGCGACGTCGGAAGAGACGAAACGAGACCTCGTCACGGGTCTTGTTTACACCAATCATCCTCTCCCGATGGGCGCTGGGTTGAAATATTGCGAAGGGATGATTTAAGGTGTGAAAAAAGATCAATTTATTATTTGCGTCATGGAACTTCGCCTTGCTTGAGCGCAAATGATGCTGGAAGAGTTATGAATGTTCTGGCAATTCTGAAAATAATTACATAACTATACTCTTTGGTTCTTTCGGTAAAGTCAACGTAGTTAGATATAAATTAAATTGTGGTTGTTCCATCATATCTGCCGGGTACTAGTCTATTTTTAAATCCTTTATATTAAGTTTGCTTGCTTGCTTAGGACCGTGCAAATCTTTCGGTAGTTTTTTAACCCACTTCCCGTGATCCAATCGAGCTGACATTTTGCACACAGACTCGTTGTGCGTGACAATGCATTTTCGTAAAAAAAATTTTCCAAAATTTTACACTGTTTAGGGAATTTTTTAAAAATATTTAATTACCAATTGTTTAATGCTGCCAGACAATCATCTGACCCATAGGTGGCAGCCATCTCAAGCCAGAGGACGAGAGGACTCTAGCCGCCCCGATGCCACGCATATAAAGGATTTATAGTGAAAAACTTTGTTTTTACGGGTTATACTTGTTCAAAGTTAATTTCCCCCCACATCCCCAGCGTTTGGCATTGCTGCTGCATTTGCATTGTTGCTGCATTGGCATTGCTGCTGCATTTGCATTGCTGCTGCATTGGCATTGTTACTGCATTGGCATTGCTGCTGCACTGGCATTGCTGCTGCATTGGCATTGCTGCTGCATTGGCATTGTTGCTGCAGTGGAATTTTTGCTGCATGGGCATTGTTGCTGCATGGGCATTGCTGCTGCATTGGCATTGTTGCTGCAGTGGCATTGTTGCTGCATTGACATTGTTGCTGCAGTGGCATTGTTGCTGCATGGGCATTGCTACTGCATTGGCATTGTTGCTGCAGTGGCATTGTTGCTGCATGGGCATTGCTGCTGCAGTGGCATTGTTGCTGCATTGGCATTGTTGCTGCATGGGCATTGCTGCTGCAGTGGCATTGTTGCTGCATTGGCACTCGTGACCACCCGTGCTTCTGGTGTTGATGTTCCACTTGGGCTACGCCCATCCCCAAACCTTTATAAACAGTTTGTCTTTAGAGGCTGACTCCTTTGCCTGATGACGACCGCTTGTGTTGCGATCGAAACGTCGTGATTTATTTTATTTCTACCTACGTGACTTTACCGAAAGAACCAAAGAGTATGGATTCCTGCAGTCACGAAAGCTTCAAATCAGTTATATAACTACACACAGAGGCATGGTTATGATGATGATGACGATGATAACACGTCCGCGTGATCAGCCACTTGGTTGAGCCAGATCACGTCTGAAAAAGAGCCACATAGATAGCTCAAGTGGGCCTTACCTGCTGCAAGCAAAGAAAAATTGTAAAAAAATATTTTTAAAGGGGTGAAGCGTGGATGTCATTTGGACGGGCCACCATAATGCACAGTATACAGGTGTAATACGCGCTATGAGCAGTAGAGGGCAGTGCAGAATACAACCCCATCATTTATACTTAATTTGGAGCTTTCGTGACTGCAGGAATTATTCTTTGGTTCTTTCGGTAAAGTCACGTATAAAGATAAAATAATAAATTAAATTAAATACTAGCACACGACGTTTCGATTGCAACACAATCAATCATCATCAGGTATAAATTAAATAGGAACACAAATCTAGTATACTTAGAAATGTAATGTAATACAACATAGAGTCGGATAACATAACAGTCGGATGGATGGTGGAGAGAAAACTGAAGAATTTTATTGCAGGGGCAGCTGCTGCTGCATCTATGCACCGCACATATTCCCCGTTTATCTGACGCTTCGACACTCGCGGGGGTTTGCGCAGTTTGAGGGTTGACGATGACTATGGGCTGTCGTTGTGATGAATTATAGTTTCATATTCTTAGGTTTTTTCGGTAAAGTCACGTAGGTAAAACATTTAAATTAATAAAAGTAAAATAAAACAAAATAAAAATCACGACGTTTCGGAAGCAACACAAGCTTCCGTCTTCAGGTGGAACCGTCACAGCCACGACAGCTGTATCAAGTAAATGAGAGAACACAAGAAATACCTCCCCGTATATATAATGGTTGAGGGGGGAAGGGCCAGGAACGGCACACTTTTTATTAATATGGTAAGGTGAGGCTTAAAACTAAGAATAGACTGCATAACAAAGGACTGAGCCGTTCCTGGCCCTTCCCCCCTCAACCATTATATATACGGGGAGGTATTTCTTGTGATCTCTCATTTACTTGATACAGCTGTCGTGGCTGTGACGGTTCCACCTGAAGACGGAAGCTTGTGTTGCTTCCGAAACGTGATTTTTATTTTGTTTTATTTTACTTTTGTTAATTAAATTTTTTACCTACGTGACTTTACCGAAAAAAACCTAAGAATATGAATCCTTGCAGTCACGAAAGCTTCAAATCTAGAATTATAGTTTTCCTTCATTGTGGTGGACTTGCCAACCCCGAGTCGAGCGCACGGTGGTGGAGCAGCTCCAATGGGAGTAGATGCGAGTTGAACACGCGAGCCTTTCGCGACCAATATCATCCAACAATCAATTGGCTGTGTCTATGTCCCTGTAATAGGGGTGCACATGAACTCTCGTAAATATTAGCCGATATGAACGATACCTTCGGATGAATTTGTGTTGATTTCAGGAACTTGCTATTTGTATAACTAGCGATGCACACTGATCAAATGGTTTACTTAAACATTTGTAGATGAAAGCAAGTGCTTAAAAGTATCCAAAACACTTTTTTTTATTTCCGAAATGGATATTTCCAATAATAAATAAATTGGGAAAGCATCATAGTATCCATCCACATGTATGCTTGTTATTTCTATTTCTTAAAAAAAAATACATTTTGCTTGGACTCTGTGCAGACTCGATGTGTACAGGGCCCAGGGCCAACAGGAGAGTGAGTGGGGTGACAAGGGAGAGGAAGAAGCTGATGACAAAGTTTCACCCAATATCGAGGTGGAACTGCGCCCAGGTAGAACCACCATGGGGATGTAGCTCAGTGGGAGAGCGCACGCTTCGCATGTGTGAGGCCCCGGGTTCAATCCCCGGCATCTCCACGAGGTGACATTTTGCCAGTGGGCAATTTTACTCGAAGGAATATGCGTGGCCTGCACACGTCTGCTTGTTTATGGTTGCTGAGCATAGATCTAGAAGACCAACATGTCATACGGTCAGCAATGAACAGCACTACAATCAAAGTTGTCGTCGATAGAGTTAACCAAAATTTTACACTGTTTAGGGAAAACAAATTAAATATTTAATTACCAATTGCTTAATACTGGCAGACAATCATCTGACCCATAGGTGGCAGCCATCTCAAGCCAGAGGACGAGAGGACTCTAGCCGCCACGCATATAAAGGATTTATAGTGAAAAACTTTGTTTTTACGGGTTTACTTATTCTCTCTCTCCGCGTCAACACCCGCGACGTCGGAAGAGACGAAACGAGACCTCGTCACGGGTCTTGTTTACACCAATCATCCTCTCCCGATGGGCGCTGGGTTGAAATATTGCGAAGGGATGATTTAAGGTGTGAAAAAAGATCAATTTATTATTTGCGTCATGGAACTTCGCCTTGCTTGAGCGCAAATGATGCTGGAAGAGTTATGAATGTTCTGGCAATTCTGAAAATAATTACATAACTATACTCTTTGGTTCTTTCGGTAAAGTCAACGTAGTTAGATATAAATTAAATTGTGGTTGTTCCATCATATCTGCCGGGTACTAGTCTATTTTTAAATCCTTTACTAGCTGTACTACCCGGCTTCGCCCGGGACTTGGATCCACCACGCCCGGCCGCCTTTGTCTCCCAAGTGCCGATGTTAATACGCCACACCAGTTACTCGTTTGAGGCTGAGTCGACCTAGGGGAGGTTCAAATAATCGTCACCGGTGGTGGCCGTGAGCGGGAATCGAACTCGGTTCGCCGGGTTGGTAGCGCAGCGTAGCGTTAAGCACTACACCCACCGCTCCTCACACACCACACACGCACAGACACACACACAGACACACGCAGACACACACAGACAGACACAGACAGACACACACACACACAGACAGCACGCTAAGCACTACACTACCGCTCCCCACACACCACACACGCACACACACAGACACACACACAGACACACACACAGACACAGACAGCACGCTAAGCACTACACTACCGTTCCCCCTACACAACACACGCGCGCGCGTCCATAGGTACACATACACGCGCTTGCTGCAGACACACACGACTTTCAGGGTGCGTAAGGCAGTAAACGACTGAAATAATAAAGCGGCAATGCTGTGCGAGGAACGCCTTAGACCAGCAACACATTTGTGTAATGCGAGCGTAAACACACAAACACATACAAACACATACACACACATACATACACACACATACACACAAACACATACACACACATACACACACATACAAACACACAGACATACACATACACACAAACACACACATACATGCACACAAACACATACACAATACACACACACATACATGCAGACACACAGACAGACACGTAACACACATACATACACACACATACATACACAGAAACACATACACACACATACATAGACACACACATACATACACACAAACACATGCACACACGTACATACACACATACATAGAGACACGCAGACATACACATAAAGACATAAAAAAAACCCCACATACATACACACACACATACACACAAACACATACATACACATAATTATACACACATACATAGAGACACACAGACATACACATAAACACAAACACACATACACATGACCCGGCTTCGCCCGGGACTTGGATCCACGATGCCCCGCCGCCTTTGTCTCCCCAGTGACGATGTTCACACACGACAGCAGTTACGCTTTTGAGGCTGAGTGGACCTAGGGGAGGGCCAGGTCCGTTTCAAATAATCGTCAGCGGTGGTGGGCGTGAGTTGGAATCGAACTGGGGTCGCTCAAGCAGCTTAATGACTGTTTGTACAAAGAACATATAAAGAATCGATTATAATAACCAGGCAAGAGTCCACATTATAGACTGCCAGTTCACGCACTCAGCTTCATAAGCAGGCTAGAGTGTACATGATAGAGTGGCAGTACGCTCACCGAGCTTAATAAGCAGGCTACAGTGTACATGATAGACTGGCAGTACGCTCACCCAGCTTAATGAGTATTTGTACAGTGAACATTAAAGTAATCGATTGTTGGCGCGTTGGGTTTAAAAGTAATATTAATAGCACACATTGTGGTGGGGGTGTAGTGAAGAGTAGGAAAAACTTTGATGAATTTACCTCAGAGTGGCGTGGTGGGTGTCGAGGCCTAGTAGCGTGCAAAGCCTGCGGCCTCGCCTAAAATTGTCGGCTTGGAAAAGGCAGGGTACGGGTGGCGTTCCTTCCTCCCCCCCCTAGCGCTCCAACAATACTGTGTAATGGCTATTATTTAATTAAATACGGAGCTTATGAAAGTGGCGAAGGCGTGGCTAGCCGTTGGCAGGGGCAACCGCCGTCCAATGAAACTGCAGCCCTTGGCGAAGGCGTGGCTAGCCGTTGCCAGGTCCAATGAAAGCGGCGAAGGCGTGGCTAGCCGTTGCCAGGGGCAACCGCCGTCCAATGAAAGTGCGTATGGGCCAAAGTCCACACACACACACACAGACAGACAGACATGAACGATTTTATATATATAGATATTAAGTTTGCTTGCTTGCTTAGGACCGTGCAAATCTTTCGGTAGTTTTTTAACCCACTTCCCGTGATCCAATCGAGCTGACATTTTGCACACAGACTCGTTGTGCGTGACAATGCATTTTCGTGAAAAAAAATTTCCAAAATTTTACACTGTTTAGGGAATTTTTTAAAAATATTTAATTACCAATTGTTTAATGCTGCCAGACAATCATCTGACCCATAGGTGGCAGCCATCTCAAGCCAGAGGACGAGAGGACTCTAGCCGCCCCGATGCCACGCATATTAAGGATTTATAGTGAAAAACTTTGTTTTTACGGGTTATACTTGTTCCAAGTTAATTTCCCCCCACATCCCCAGCGTTTGGCATTGCTGCTGCATTTGCATTGTTGCTGCATTGGCATTGCTGCTGCATTTGCATTGCTGCTGCATTGGCATTGTTACTGCATTGGCATTGCTGCTGCACTGGCATTGCTGCTGCATTGGCATTGCTGCTGCATTTGGCATTGTTGCTGCAGTGGAATTTTTGCTGCATGGGCATTGTTGCTGCATGGGCATTGCTGCTGCATTGGCATTGTTGCTGCAGTGGCATTGTTGCTGCATTGACATTGTTGCTGCAGTGGCATTGTTGCTGCATGGGCATTGCTACTGCATTGGCATTGTTGCTGCAGTGGCATTGTTGCTGCATGGGCATTGCTGCTGCAGTGGCATTGTTGCTGCATTGGCATTGTTGCTGCATTGGTATTGTTGCTGCATTGACATTGTTGTTGCATTGGCATTGCTGCTGCATTGGCATTGTTGCTGCATTGGTATTGTTGCTGCATTGGTATTGTTGCTGCATGGGCATTGCTGCTGCAGTGGCATTGTTGCTGCATTGGCACTCGTGACCACCCGTGCTTCTGGTGTTGATGTTCCACTTGGGCTACGCCCATCCCCAAACCTTTATAAACAGTTTGTCTTTAGAGGCTGACTCCTTTGCCTGATGACGACCGCTTGTGTTGCGATCGAAACGTCGTGATTTATTTTATTTCTACCTACGTGACTTTACCGAAAGAACCAAAGAGTATGGATTCCTGCAGTCACGAAAGCTTCAAATCAGTTATATAACTACACACAGAGGCATGGTTATGATGATGATGACGATGATAACACGTCCGCGTGATCAGCCACTTGGTTGAGCCAGATCACGTCTGAAAAAGAGCCACATAGATAGCTCAAGTGGGCCTTACCTGCTGCAAGCAAAGAAAAATTGTAAAAAAATATTTTTAAAGGGGTGAAGCGTGGATGTCATTTGGACGGGCCACCATAATGCACAGTATACAGGTGTAATACGCGCTATGAGCAGTAGAGGGCAGTGCAGAATACAACCCCATCATTTATACTTAATTTGGAGCTTTCGTGACTGCAGGAATTATTCTTTGGTTCTTTCGGTAAAGTCACGTATAAAGATAAAATAATAAATTAAATTAAATACTAGCACACGACGTTTCGATTGCAACACAATCAATCATCATCAGGTATAAATTAAATAGGAACACAAATCTAGTATACTTAGAAATGTAATGTAATACAACATAGAGTCGGATAACATAACAGTCAACAACCTATCTGGTTGATTACGTTCTTCCTGAGAATGCTAAATTTGAGAACCAGAAACATAGACAGACATATAAGCAGACATATATCACAGAGATACATAGAGAGAGAGCAAACATAGGCACAAAGAGAAAGTACGCCTCTTTGTCGAGGCCTTAAATAGAGAAAAGGGGGGCGGGGGCGGGGAGAGAGGGAGCGGTTAGAGAAATTAGCATGTCCATGAGTGGAAACGGTGAGTGGCAAGGTGTAAAAGGCTTGAGAGAGGGGGGCAGGGGGGGAGAGAGAGGGGTTAGAGAAGTTAGCATGTCAATGAGTAGCACGATGAGTGGTACGGTACGAAAGCTCTGCACGCCCGCTGCTCCACCACCAACCCGCAATGACCAGTGTGGTGAAGTGTGGACGACTATAGTGAGGCCCCTCCTCCGGCAGTGGATTGACAAAGCGGGCGAGACGTGTGCACGTGCACGTGATGATCAATCGCCACATTGGAATGTGACCCACAAGCAGGGATGGAAATGGGAAGAAATTACTGGAGGAACTCGTAAATTATTCCCTCCATCCCCACTATAGATTTGTACGTGTGTGTGGGTCTCTGAGCATGTCTGTGGGTCTCTGTGCCTGTCTGTGGGTTTCTGTGTGTGTGTGTGAGTCTCTGTGTGTGTCTGTGGGTTTATGTGCGTGTCTGTGGGTTTCTGTGCGTGTCTGTGGGTCTCTGTGAGTGTCTGTGTGTCTGTGGGTCTCTGTGTGTTGTCTGTGGGTCTCTGTGCGTGTCTATGGGTCTCTGTGCGTGTCTATGGGTCTCTGTGCGTGTCTGTAGGTCTATGTGCGTGTTTGTGGGTCTCTGTGCGTGTCTGTGGGTCTCTGTGCGTTTCTGTGCGTGTTCGTTGGTCTCTGTGCGTGTGTGTGAGTCTCTGTGCGTGTCTGTGGGTTTGTGTGCGTGTCTGTGGGTCTCTGTGTGTGTCTGTAGGTCTCTGTGCGTGTCTGGGTTTATGTGCGTGTCTATGGGTCTATGTGCGTGTCTGTGGGTTTCTGTGGGTGTCCGTTGGTCTCTGTTCGTGTCTGTGGGTCTCTGTGCGTGTCTGTGGGTCTCTGTGCGTGTCTGTGGGTCTCTGTGCGTGTCTGTGGGTTTCTGTGCGTGTTCGTTGGTCTCTGTGCGTGTGTGTGAGTCTCTGTGCGTGTCTGTGGGTTTATGTGCGTGTCTGTGGGTCTCTGTGTGTGTCTGTAGGTCTCTGTGCGTGTCTGTGGGTCTCTGTGCGAGTGTGTGGGTCTGTGTGTGTGTCTGTGGGTCTCTACGTGTCTGTGGGTCACTAGCGTGTCTGTGGGTCAACGTGCGAGTCTGTGAGTCTCTGTGTGTGTCTGTGGGTCTCTGTGCGAGTGTGTGGGTCTCTGTGCGTGTCTGTGGGTCTCTGTGCGTGTCTGTGGGTCTCTGTGCGAGTGTGTGGGTCTCTGTGTGTGTCTGTGGGTCTCTGTGCGAGTGTGTGAGTCTCTGTGTGTGTCTGTGGGTCTCTGTGCGAGTGTGTGGGTCTCTGTGCGTGTCTGTGGGTCTCTGTGTGTGTCTGTGGGTCTCTGTGCGAGTGTGTGGGTCTCTGTGTGTGTCTGTGGGTCTCTACGTGTCTGTGGGTCACTAGCGTGTCTGTGGGTCTCCGTGCGAGTCTGTGAGTCTCTGTGTGTGTCTGTGGGTCTCTGTGTCTGTGGGTCTCTGTGCGTGTCTGTGGGTCACGAGCTTGTCTGTGGGTCTCTGTGCGTGTGTGAGTCTCTCTGTGTGTATGTGGGTCTCTGTGCGTGTCTGTGGGTTTTTGTGTGTGTATATGGGTCTCTGTGCGTGTCTGTGGGTCTCTGTGCGTGTGTGGGTCTCTCTGTTAGTCTAGGGGGTTTGTCTGTGAGTCAAAAATAAATAAATCCTTGATTCCTTCCAGAACGCAGTCGGGTCCATATTTTCACTCCCACCACATCGTTCCCAGGCGTTCTGGCCCATTCACACCACTGTGAAGCTGAAGAGGGGTCGTCATTACCACTTTTATATTAGATGTGGGGGAATCTCCTCTCGCGCAGTTGACATAATGATCATCTACTGATCAATACGTTAGAGAACAGCTTTTCAGACTTTTTTGCTTCAATACCTTTCGGCAGAACCCTCTCTAAAACCCCTCCCGAGCGGAGAGTTCCATACATAAACAAAGGGCATAATTACCATCGGTTCGTGATCACCACGATTTATGCAATGTCCTTGAGATATGCTCACGTTTAGACATTTTAGAAATCGAAGCAGTTGTTTGTAAGGGACGTGAGAGCTGGTGTCTTGTCTGGGTCTTTCTCTAGACACTAAAATGTATTCCATGGTGCAACGTCCCGCTGCTGCTGCTACTGCTGCCTATCACCATCTTTCAGGAATGGGCAAATCGGCTGCAACACAGCCCGGAGCAATGGGTAAAGAAAAAAGTCAGTGGAATGACGATTTATCAGTGCGTGGCAGCGGAAGGCGGAGATGGATTGAAATGGCAAACTCTCATACATCTGCTGATGTTCTTACAGCAGCGTTAAATATTTGCTATTTTTGGTTGGATGGTGGAGAGAAAACTGAAGAATTTTATTGCAGGGGCAGCTGCTGCTGCATCTATGCACCGCACATATTCCCCGTTTATCTGACGCTTCGACACTCGCGGGGGTTTGCGCAGTTTGAGGGTTGACGATGACTATGGGCTGTCGTTGTGATGAATTATAGTTTCATATTCTTAGGTTTTTTCGGTAAAGTCACGTAGGTAAAACATTTAAATTAATAAAAGTAAAATAAAACAAAATAAAAATCACGACGTTTCGGAAGCAACACAAGCTTCCGTCTTCAGGTGGAACCGTCACAGCCACGACAGCTGTATCAAGTAAATGAGAGAACACAAGAAATACCTCCCCGTATATATAATGGTTGAGGGGGGAAGGGCCAGGAACGGCACACTTTTTATTAATATGGTAAGGTGAGGCTTAAAACTAAGAATAGACTGCATAACAAAGGACTGAGCCGTTCCTGGCCCTTCCCCCCTCAACCATTATATATACGGGGAGGTATTTCTTGTGATCTCTCATTTACTTGATACAGCTGTCGTGGCTGTGACGGTTCCACCTGAAGACGGAAGCTTGTGTTGCTTCCGAAACGTGATTTTTATTTTGTTTTATTTTACTTTTGTTAATTAAATTTTTTACCTACGTGACTTTACCGAAAAAAACCTAAGAATATGAATCCTTGCAGTCACGAAAGCTTCAAATCTAGAATTATAGTTTTCCTTCATTGTGGTGGACTTGCCAACCCCGAGTCGAGCGCACGGTGGTGGAGCAGCTCCAATGGGAGTAGATGCGAGTTGAACACGCGAGCCTTTCGCGACCAATATCATCCAACAATCAATTGGCTGTGTCTATGTCCCTGTAATAGGGGTGCACATGAACTCTCGTAAATATTAGCCGATATGAACGATACCTTCGGATGAATTTGTGTTGATTTCAGGAACTTGCTATTTGTATAACTAGCGATGCACACTGATCAAATGGTTTACTTAAACATTTGTAGATGAAAGCAAGTGCTTAAAAGTATCCAAAACACTTTTTTTTATTTCCGAAATGGATATTTCCAATAATAAATAAATTGGGAAAGCATCATAGTATCCATCCACATGTATGCTTGTTATTTCTATTTCTTAAAAAAAAATACATTTTGCTTGGACTCTGTGCAGACTCGATGTGTACAGGGCCCAGGGCCAACAGGAGAGTGAGTGGGGTGACAAGGGAGAGGAAGAAGCTGATGACAAAGTTTCACCCAATATCGAGGTGGAACTGCGCCCAGGTAGAACCACCATGGGGATGTAGCTCAGTGGGAGAGCGCACGCTTCGCATGTGTGAGGCCCCGGGTTCAATCCCCGGCATCTCCACGAGGTGACATTTTGCCAGTGGGCAATTTTACTCGAAGGAATATGCGTGGCCTGCACACAACGTCTGCTTGTTTATGGTTGCTGAGCATAGATCTAGAAGACCAACATGTCATACGGTCAGCAATGAACAGCACTACAATCAAAGTTGTCGTCGATAGAGTTAACATGTTTATGGCATTCATATTCTTGGTTCTTTCGGTAATGTCGCGTAGAAGGGAAATAAATAATAAAATATAAAACAATAAAATTCTCACGACGTTTCGACTGCAACACAAGCAATCATCATCAAGTGTGAAATCAAAATATTTATGGAAATTAGCGAGATAATTAGACTTGAAACCGTAGGATGGACTTCCAAATTTGAGCAGTGCGTGGAGGAAGCCGAGAGAAAAGTGTTGTGACCTGCCGAGTGGTAGTCGAACGGAGTGGGTGAGAAGAAAATCAGTCTGGAGTCCTCATCGCTGAAGGATAACTCAACGAGTGGAATTATACAAGTAGGAACAACAGTTTCACACTGCCCACCAGGGATTATTTGTCTGTCGTGTATATCCCCTCCCAAACATGTACGTTCCGGGATTGGTTGACGTGCATCACGTGACCGCGAGCTTTCTGTCGTGCACGAATGCGCTGTCCAACCGAGTTCCTACCTGCCCACTCCGAATGAACATGTTTAATCCTTGCATTTGCTCGAACGACCGTTTTCATCACAAAATAGCGGTTTTAACTCTGTTTTGTCGTAAAATAGCGCCCTTCGAGATGGATTTTACCGTTTTCGCAGCATGTTCCTAATGCAACTGCCGGTATTTCGTCGTAAATTATGCGTGAAGCCGCTGCTTAGAGCTGAAATGGAAACAAAAACGTGTTTACTTATTTTGTTTGCAAGAAATTTAGGTGTTGAAGTTTTCAATGAAAGAGCGCCCCCTCGTGGCGAGAGCGCCCCCGAGTGGTATAAACTCTTTTATAAAAATTGTGAAGATGCTCGGAAACATCATCACGCATGCTATGACGTCACCTATGACGACTCGCGCAAGCGTGCGTCTGACGTCACCACCCAATTTGATCCTTGCTGGGTTCGAACCCCCAAGTCTGCTTGTGTTAGAGTCAGCGAAGTTACCACTACGCTATTGTAGCCTCGACGTTTGAGACATCGTTCAGGATGAGATGGCTTTTTGAAATATCCTTAAAAATATTTCTGGACTAAAAAAAAGACTAAATAAATATGAAAACATTGCCGTTTTGCAATTGCTTTAAATTTGGGGAGGAGGGAAAAAAATATTTTTAAAAATGAGAAAAAATGCTGTGTTTGAACTCGTGACCTCACGTTTGGATGCCCCACTCAATTTCCACTCAAGCAAGAAGAAGTGATGACGTCACACGGCTATCGCTTTAATGAAGCCTCAGCATGAGAATATTTGAAGAAATCCGATGAGCTACAAATATGCTTTTCACAGATGTTCGAGTAAGGGGCAGTTCAGAATATTACAATAACAATAGAGAACATGACAGGAGTGCAAAGTATAGGAAAAGTAAACAAGCAACTTCATATATATACAAATTAAAAAAAAACATATCTTACCACGTAAAACCCAACTGAGATTTTATATTTTTCTGGGGCCACAAATGGTAGCTCAGCAAAAGTGGCTTATCGCGTGGAAATTTATAGCAGCAACATATTGAAGCTTGTGGGGGGAGGCCGTCTGGGCTCAGTGGAAAAAAAAACCCGTGAAATACCGCACCCATCTCACTCGGGTGACATTAGGCGCATTACGTGTCGACCAAATTTAGACTTAAAATCTAGATTTGAAGTTTTCGTGACTGCAGGGATCCATACTCTTTGTTTCTTTCGGTAAAGTCACGTAGGTATAAACAACTAAATAAATTTAATCACGACGTTTCGGGCGCAACACAAGCGTCCGTCATCAGGTGGGACAACCACAGCAAGAAACAACTGCTGAAGTGGGCAAAAGGGCTGCTGTGACAAGAGGCTATATAGGCAAGAGAGGGGGGAGGAGCCAGTGGAGGGGGTGTGAGGGAGGGGGGGAAGTGGGCGGGGCTAAGAGTGGGCGGAGCTGGAAGTGGGAGGTTCTCTCGGTAAAGTCGCGTAGATAGAAAAAAATAATTAAAATAATTAAAATCAAATAAAGAACTACGATGTTTCGATCACAACACAAGCGATCGTCATCAGGAAAAAAACCCGTCGTAGTTCTTTATTTTATTTTATTTCATTATTTTTTTTCTATCTGCGCGACTTTACCGAAAGAACCGAACAATACGTTGAGACTATTTTAATTGTTTTGCTGCGAAACATTTTCTACGTGATGAACAACTGTGTTAAGCTGCCAAAGAAGTTCAACACACTTACACAACAGACAAAGACCTCCCGTATAGCCTTAACAGACTGTAGGGGCAAGTGCTGTTAGCGAGCACCTAATGAAGGCCAGCACGGGCACACAAGGGGGTGGGGGTGGCCAACACCACGCCCGACCGCCTTTGTCTCCCTAGTGGAAATGTTTACACACCGCACCAGGTACTCATTTGAGGCTGAGTCGACCTAGGGGAGGCCCGAGACCGGTTCAGATTAATCGTCACTGGTGTTGGCCGTGACCGGGAATCGAACCCGGGTCGCCAGGTTTCGTAGCGCAGCACGCTAACCGCTACACCACCGCTCCCCCACACGCAACACCCCACACACGCATTCTCTAAACTTCACCTCGCCTACCACCACTCTCTCTTGTTCAAACAGCAAATCGTTCCGCTGTCTTTTTTAAAAGTCTAGTTATTGCCGAGGCATGCTGCGAATGAAAGAATATTAATCCAAAAAAGCAACCGTAACAGACGTAATGTTTTTTTTGTTTTTGGTTCCCAAGAGGCTATTTTGAATTGTGGTAGGTTCAGAAAATGGATGGAATTTGTCGATGATTGTTCTATGCCTCCTCTGGGAGGCTGCCCGTGCCCGCTGCATCTTCGCAATAATGAGAGACAGATTGTGGAGTCAAAGCAGCCGACAGATGGACTGGCACTTACTTTTTTCACTCTCCTATATTTCCCCCAATAAAGCATTCTTGGTATTCACATCGCATAGCGACAGCGTTGTTATGTGTGTTGAGTTTCATTTGATTCTAAAAAAGGTATTTGTCTCATTATTTTCTCAGTGGGCGTGCAGTTTTATCGCACCAGGTGTAGGGTCACAAGTTCGATGTGTACGTTGTTTTCCACGACGCTTATAAAGGGATTATGGGGTTTTCCCACCCCCTTCTGCCAGGCACTCGGCAAAAAGAGCAGTGGAATTTGGCTGTTGGCCAAGCGTATTCATCTCACCAGTGCCAATGATGTCGCTTCGATATCGTCTTGCCGTATTAAATGAAACAATTATAATGTCTGAAAAATTAAGAGATTTCATTCAAGTGTGCTTTTGAAGGAAGGGGGCTCTGCTGCGTGTCCTTTGCTGTGTGGGTGTGTGTTTGTGACTCAACGTTTATAATGATTATTTAAAACATATTTAAATTGGCTGGGTGGTTTAGGGGTCAAAGCAATAAGCTGGCACCACTGAGAGCCTGGGTTTGAATCCCAGCTTGAGCCGTCCGTAATTAAACTTTTGTTCCCAAGAGTGAATCGATGGTTTCAGTCAGGCCACCAACGACTTGCACCCGAGGATATTTAATTTGGAGTTTTTTCTTAATCTGGTTTATTACAGCTCTGGAAGTGCAACATTTATGTTTGATTGACAGGCAATACTGCTCAACGGACATGCACAAGTTGCGTCGCTCGTGTGGATGAAGAGGCCTACCGAAGGCACGTGACAAGTGGTACCCTCCTGGGATGCTCTCCGACGCAGAGTGAGGGCAATGCTCGCTTCAAGAGATCCAAATGGACATTTCTTAATCTCATGACACAACTGGAATATAATTGTGGGTTCCTAGTACAATGTCCATTGCTGACTGTGTAGCACAAATGGTGTTCAGATTTTCAAAAAATTCAAAGAAGGCAGAAGATCTGGGACCGGGTATACCGCCATATGATCACTGTTACATTGCTTATGGCTTTATTTTGGTGATTTCGAAAACGTGTTTTGGTTTGGCCATGTTTGTTTGTTGTAGTACGGAGTTAGAATGATGGCTTTAATCTAAGTTGTCTTGTGGTTGTTGTTTGACTTGCATCCCACTGGGATTTTTGCACACAGCGTTGGTGTACGGTGCTTTGTCTGCAACATTTTGCTGTCTTTTCTTGGATTTTCTGTTTGCACATAGTCACATCGTCACTTTAAGATGTTTTTAGTTTTTTGTTTGTTGCGGTTGCACCCGATTCAAGAGCCGAATGGCTCACAGGGCTATACCGAATAAACTGAAACTGAAAACTGAAATATGCGACGGTTCGCTGAAATAAATCAAACCCAACAAAAACACCGTCGTTGTGGAGAAACACGCTGCTTCGTCAACTTGAAGATGCGGTCCGTTTGACAAGATGAAGAGCAACGGGTAAGATCCGAGAGGTTGCAGGGAACTTTGAAACACAAGACGCTGGAAATCATTCAAGTCCGCTGGCGTTACTTAGAGCCTACGCAACAGTACGCTTCTTGCGAAGGTTTATTTTCGTATTCGACTTGCAGAGTACATGTTGCCGCAGGGCTCAAATAAAGCCCACAGGGATGCATGCACAAAGGCGCGTGCTCTCATTAGGAGTGCAAATGTTCTTTATCGAGCTCTCGAGTCCAGTGTTAAACACGCGAAATGAAATCATTGCAAAAGGTAACAATGACACGACCGGCAGTCACGAGCGTGCAATTATTATTTAAAGTGTATGTTTTATATCACGTAGAACGAAACTTACAAAAAAACATCACGTACCAATCAATTCGTATAAATTTCGATTTAAAGCTTTCGTGACTGCAGGGATTCATCTTCTTGGTTCTTTCGGTAAAGTCACGTAAAAGGGAAGTAATAAAATAATAAACATTAAAACATAATAAAATAACAATATAAAATAATATATAAAATAATATAATAAAATAATATACATTTGTATTATTATTTTATTATGTTTTATTTTTATTATTTTATTACTTCCCTTCTACGTGACTTTACCGAAAGAACCAAGAAGATGAGACCCTAGAGACCTGACACTGATTGCAGGTCATGGCTAACTTCAATGAAGAGTACGATACCTGAACTGGTCCTGGGCTCGCCTTTCACCAAGCTACACTGACCAGGTTGGCGAAACGGGGTCAATCAACCCCGCCGTGACCGATACGGCGTGGAAATGCCTTCGTTCAGCGGTTTATTTACAGAGGCTGGTAAACGTTACGTTTATAACACCGCCTGTGCAATGCTACTACGTGGCTTTTACGCAGTTGTGCCGGATAGCGCTCCGATGTACTTTCGGGTTGTACTGCGCATTGCTCGGTAGGACGTCCGACGTTTCCCTGCACGTGCCAAGAGCTACTTCAGCAGGGAGCTCCAACGGTGGAGTAAAAACATCAGTCGTTGTACCCGCAGCACACGCCGTAGAACTCATAAACACAACAGAGATGCAATCTTTCGATTTAAAGCTTTCGTGACTGCAGGGATTCATCTTCTTGGTTCTTTCGGTAAAGTCACGTAGAAGGGAAGTAATAAAATAATAAAAATAAAACATAATAAATTAATTCTCACAAGATTTCATTTATTATGTTTTATTTTTAGTATTTTATTACTTCCCTTCTACGTGACTTTAGCGAAAGAACCAAGAAGAAGAGATGCAATCATCCACGTGTACGTGCGTATGCGTTAGACTCTGCTTCATTGAGATCTTCGCCGTGTCCTGCACGTGTGGTGGCGTTGTTGTGCATCTCTGGCTGTGGACTGGGTGTTAGCACCTTCTCGGTGATGGTGTTTCGTTGCACGAACGGCTGTCTACGTGGGATTCCGTCACATAATTCTGCACAGCTCATCAAGTTGCTGCCCTCTTGGGATTGTTAATCAATGGCAATTCAGAGAAAATGAGTGGAACAGGAGGCTATCAGATTCATTTGAACTTAAAAGAGTTCTTGCAATTGGTTACTTTCTTGTTAAGTGTGGAGTGCGTACCTACATTGCTCGTCACATCCACGCGTTATCAGATTTTTGAGGCCACTGCCCGTGACGGTCACGCTTGTGAAAATTACATCTTCAAATTCTTAGGTTTTTCCGGTAAAGTCACGTAGGTAAAAAATGTAAATTTAAATTAATAAAAGTAAAATAAAAATAAATAAATAAATCACAAGCTTCCAAAACGTCGTGATTTTTATTTTATTTTTATTTTACTTTTATTAATTTTAATTTTGTACCTACGTGACTTTACCGAAAAAACCTAAGAATACGAATCCTTGCAGTCACGAAAGCTTCAAATCTAGAATTACATCTTCAAATTTGCCATCCTCGTTTCACAACAAATGGACTTCTCCGCATTTGGTGTCGTGCTTTGCGTTGTCGATGCAGCTTTTGGTTTTGTTGTGAGCTCACGTTTTGAAAAGGACCGCCGTTTAATTTAAATGCCGAGGCCTCTGGGAATGGTAGCACAGTAGAGCCGTCGCAGCGAAAAGCACAATTAACTTGGCACAGGGGAAGATGTATGCTGCTGAATCAACGTTTGCTCACATGAATGCGATATTTTGCCAACCAATAACCGGGCACATTAGGTACAATGTCCTGTCACCCATGTTTCGATGCTTTATTGCGATGTACAAACAACTCAGGCTCACATTTAAGTTGTTTACTGTGCACGGGTACTGTAGGACATATATACGGATTTCTCAGCAGCGAGAAGAGGCGGCTTTGAAATGGTAATGTGCTTATTCGTATAAGACGTCTTTTTTCTGTACTAAGAAGGTTGTAAGAGCAATGATAATACCGCCACTCACCCTTTGAAGAGAGAAGTGGGACACGTACGACACTGCAGCTAAAGTGCCGCATGCCATTATCCGTGGGTCTGTTTTAGCTCCCGATAAGGCAGCTTTTGTTACACAAAGAGGTCAGCCCTATGCCCCCACACCCCACACACCCCACAGAATGCTTTGTTTTGTAAGTAGTATCTATTGGAAACGAAACCTCATGGACAAAAACAGGGGAGGTGGGAGATTTCCTATACCAACTCGATTCTTCATGTCAGCAAAGGCCCAGCAGCCGTAGGCGAAGTTGGACTTCTATATTTGGGGGATGGGGGGTGAGGCAGTGGTTCGCTTTGCCCTCACATTAGGAATGCATATTATTATATAAATTAAAATATTTTTTAAAAAATTGCTTTTATTATTTAACATTTTTTATTTTTATTTTTTATATATACGTGACTTTACCGAAAGAACCAAGAATATGAATACTGAAAATAAATTAATAAAGGTTGCCAAGTTTTGGAGGGGCGTGACCCCCACCCCCTCCCCAAACTCCACCCGTGCCTCGCAGCCTTTCGAGGACACAAACAGCGTCTCCGGTGGCTACTGCTCGGCACATCGAGACCAGTGCCGAAGCGAACGGGAACCCAGTCGCGCTCGGTCGGTCGTTTTCACTCGCCCACCGCACACATCACGCGAATCACCGGCAAACAAGAAGACAACCAACCAGCATCCCTTGGGAGGCACTGCGGGCTCGTTGCCCACTTCTCGGTGATGGAATTGGCAGCCATATAGACGCGGCGGTAATAAACGAGAGCCCGTATTATCCAATAAGGGGCCGTCCATAAATGACGTCACGCGATTTTGGACGATTTTTGACCCCCCACCCCCTTCGTCACAAAAAGTCAAACCCCCTTCAAATATGACGTCACAAAGCTCTGCCCCCCCCCCCAAATAAAACATGCTTCAAATCGCTTTAAACTATTGTCATTGTAGTGCGTATTTAATGTGCCACTGCACTCTGATGCTGTAGGAGAAAGCATGTATTAAAACGTGTATTTAATTGAGTAGAACGTGTTGTCTATATTTATTTAAAGTTGCGCATTTTGCTGTGACGTCACATTTCTCACCCCTCGTCACAAATCGTCACAAATGTCTGACCCCCCCCCCCCCCAGGTACGTGACGTCATTTATGGACGGCCCCTAAGGCCACAAGTCACCGGTACCTCGAGCCATACGAAAACAAAACATTTGACCGTGTTTTTATATTTGTATGATAACAAAAATTCTTAACCAAGATATCTTATTGAATAAATATATTTGTATAGCAAGAATACGCGCAGTGTTTATACAAAGAGGCAGTCTCGTGTCAATTTGAACCGTTATTTTAGTTTCATTAGGTGAGATAAATTAACACCGAAGATGAACTTTTCGAGATTTTTGCTCATTACAAAATTAGCAATTACGTCTTCAAATGGTGTTTTTCGCACAATCTCATTCTCAGTAGAGCAGTGCATGGGAGGGCAAAGCGTTGTTGTCCTGTGGTTAATCGTAGACAGTTTTTTTTACTGTGACAGCGGCGGTAGTAGTAACATTGGCAGCAGGATCAACTGCAGAAAGGTATGACTCAAGGCATACGAAACAAGTCCCTAGGGGCCTGCAAGAACCTTAATCCAGCCCTGGTAATAACGACAACAACAATGATAAACAACGCGGCGATACGGGGAGCTTAGTGTGGGCCCTCGCTGTTTTGACAACGCGAACCCGAGTAAACTCTGTACGCAACGCTTTCTTTCATTAACGCAGAGGAGACGGAGCGGTCAGACTTAGGTGCAGCTCAGCTGCTGCGAACAGCGAGCAGTGTTGGGGCTTTTACAAAGGCAGCCGCCCGCTTTGCTCACAAAGACACGGGGAGTATTAGAAATCCGCAAGAAGCTGACATCGCCACGTAATGTTCCAACCGCTCGCCACGTAAAACCCAACGACGTTTGTTCTAAACAATAATCCACATCCCCTCCCTGCGCAAAACCACCGCTGAATGAGGACCTCCCCACGCCGTGCCAACGATGAGCATTAATTGATCATAACCACCATGCTAAGTCAATGCGGGTGGCCAGGACTCAAACTCAGGTTTCAGAAATCCACAGTGCAGTGCGCGAACCAATGAGAGCCACCGCTCTAACCACCCCCCGACCCCCGTTCACCTGTGAACAACAAAAGTATATTTCGATTTAAAGCTTTCGTGACTGCAGGGATTCATCTTCTTGGCTCTTTCGGTAAAGTCACGTAGAAGGGAAGTAATAAAACAATAAAAATAAAACATAATAAAATATTTTATTATATTATTATTTTATTATGTTTTATAATAATAAGCTATTTTATTATATTATTATTTTGTTATGTTTTATTTTTATTATTTTATTACTTCCCTTCTACGTGACTTTAGCGCAAGAACCAAGAAGAATAAAAGTACACCGCAGATGTTTGTGTTGTAGTACGTAGCAATCGAAGTTGTTGTTTTGTTTTTATATCCGTCAACCTAAAAAAAAACTACGTCACCCTTTTTCTTTTAAATTTCACGTCACTGCTAAGTACGCGAAATTTGCTGTGATTTGTGTCATCTGCTGGCCGCAGGCGGTGGCCGTAAGGTGGATATCTCTGGGCAAGAGGCTGCCGGTCTTCGACGAGCGATTCGCGGCACCTTCGATTGGCATGGGTTGGCAAACGTGCAAGGCCTAGGGCTTAACATGACTTTTGGCCACAACGCAAGCAGCCGTCCTCAGGTGAAGACCAGTTTAAATATACGCTCCAAGCGTGGTGTTGTTTCAGTCAGACTCTGTCTTATCGACAGACATGTTCTTCACCTGAGGACGGCTGCTTGCGTTGTGGCCGAAACGTCGTGAGAATTATTTTATTATGTTTTATTTGTATTATATTATTACTTCCCTTCTACTTGACTTTACCGAAAGAACCAAGAAGATGACTTTTACACGTACTTTAACATTTTATCCACAAAATTACACCTTGCCATATTTACAACATGTTACCCTATCTGTATTTTTGTATTTGAAGATTGTATATTACGGCTAGTTTACATTTTATATTGTATACTTATTCAAAATTTGACATACTTTAGCCCCTGAGTATTAGTTAGACTTTGTAATTTTAGTATAGCTAGACTGTATACCACTTATTTAAGTTTTAAGATTCCTACATGTTGAATGTATGCACCTTCCGGCCAAAGTAAATTCCTTGTTTGTGCGAACTTTCATGGCGAATAAAACCCTTTCTGATTCTGATTCTGAAAGGGGTTCAACGCACGGTGCCTTTGCGTACGTTTTGCCGAGCGCAGCGGTTTTCCCGCACGCTACTGCACTTTGCAGACCGTCTTAGGTGCACCTCTGTGAGTAAACAACGGGCTTTCTTTGTGAGATAATCAACGCGTGTGAAAAGGAAACGCTATCATTTTTTTCTTCCACAGGGTTTCAATGCCACGGTTATCAGTAACGCAGTGAAGGCTTCCGTGTTGTATGTACATATTAACGTGAGAGGTATAATGAATTTGCCCCCTCTTAATATTAAATAAATTGGCAGAATTCAGGGTCAGGATTTAATTAAGGAATGTATTATATGTATATTCTTGCATTGTTGTACATGTAGCAGCCTCTAGTGGCTGCAGAGAGATGCAAACTTATTACATACACCATATACAAGTTGAAGATAATATTCCGAATACTCTTGGGTTCTTCCGGTAAAGTCACGTAGGTGAAAATAATAATAAAATAAAAAAGTGAAAAAATACAACTACATATTTTATTTTATTATTATTTTCACCTACGTGACTTTACCGAAAGAACCAAAGAGAATGGATCCTTGCAGTCACGAAAACTTCAAATCTAGAATATTCAGAATGGTGGTGGTGGCGCGTGCTTAATCCAGCGTTGTGGAGGCTAGAGTTGGTGTATCACACAAGATGTTGAGGATCTCCCCACCCGTGAGTGTCGAGGTTGCATGGACCGGCTTGCCAGGAGAAGGCAGTACAGCAAATGTGGACTGTATGTATGTGCTGAACTTCTCTCGCAACGTACATAGCCAACCGTGCCAACAGGCATTGCACCCTCACACTCGAGGGTTTTCTCCATGTGCCACCGGTTTCCTCCCACATGTAAACACACATTCATTGGCCGATAGCTCCTTCATATATATGTAGAGGACTGCAGAGCTTGTGTGGGGGGGGGGGGGAGAATTTGATGCGGGCATAACAACTGGCTGTCTTTCCCTCTTGTGTGTGTGTGGTTATTTGCGACTGAATCATTCTTTATCTTCAATATACTGCCTTTTTACAAGTTTAAATCGTGAATATTATTATTGATTCTTTCGGTAAAGTCACGTAGAAGGGAAATAATAAAATAATAAAAATAAAACATAATAAAATACAATTCTCACGACGTTTCGGCCACAACGCTGTCTTTCCGACAAACCTGTTCTTCACCTGAGGACGGCTGCTTGCGTTGTGGCCGAAACGTCGTGAGAATTGTATTTTATGTTTTATTTTTATTATTTTATTATTTCCCTTCTACGTGACTTTACCGAAAGAATCAAGAAGATGAATCCCTGCAGTCACGAAAGCTTTCAATCGAAATCGTGAATATTATTCATGTGTTTTGAGCTTAAGAATCAATATGAATTGATGAATCAAGTAATTAGTATTCTCCTCGTGTATACATGCGATACTTATCCAGTACGTGGATGGAACATAAGTGTTGGTATCCCTGATGACTGTAGGCCATCTGTCCAGGTTGGATGAGCGAACTAATTTCCACTTGATAATACTACATTATAGCCATGGTGGAAGTGGTGTAGTGGTTTGTGCAATGCACGGCGAACCTGGCAACGCGAGTTTTGCTTCTGCAAACACGGCTCACATCAGTGGCGAGTGATGCCTGAACTGGTCCAACCCAAAGTATTTGGTAAACAAACCCCCTAACTGACACGGTGTGGGGAAGCCTTCATCCAGCAGTGGATTGGCAAACAGCTGTACATTATTATTATACAAAGAGATTTTCTTAGCAAATGGTCAAATAGTCATCTCCTTACCCAGGAGAGGTGTCCGTGTGATGACTGAACTGGTCATGGTTTTATTCACACACATAATACAGCTGGCCCACAACAAGCTAACAATGCATACCTCCCCTGAGCGCTAGCCATTTGGCCTAACTTACATACAACAAGCAGGGCATCAAGAATACTCCGTAAAGTTTATTTCCCCCCCAACAGACAGGCCAATGCTCAACTCCTTCCAGCTTGGTTGTTCGGTAAAGGGTTCGGGTTTGCCTACAAAACACAAACCATTTTTTTTCACGATGATTAACCCCCCTCTTTTGTAAAATCAAGGGATCGGCTTAGGGTCTAAACAAGTGCGCCATTGCACAACAGTATACGTACATCATTTATACATACACAATTGAAAACTCTGCATCGTGCACTTTCAGATCCGCGTCTGCGTCCGTCGGGAACGCTCCTCCGATATTAGGAAGCCACTGGGCGCCACGCACTTTGACATCGCCTAGATTGACAACTCATTTCGTTAGGACTGCTTTTTGTGGTTAGTGTGTTTGTCCTTCCCCCGCACCTCCGATTAGCACGGTTGGCTACGTACGGTGCCAAAGAAGTCCAACATACATACATACATGTGTTTACACTATGAGATCTCTTTTACCAGTGGCAAAATATAGTAGTAGGTTTTTACCCTTTTAAACTGGTACAAAACTGACACCTTTATTCAAGGCATCATGTTTGCAATAACCACAACACAAGTAGTCAAAAAAGCAAACAAAAAGAAGCAACTCTGATAAGGACAGGACAGTGCATATTATTATCATTATCAGAGTTGCTTCTTTTTGTTAGCTTGTTTGACTACTTGTGTTGTGGTTATTGCAAACATGATGCCTTGAATAAAGGTGTCAGTTTTGTACCAGTTTAAAAGGGTAAAAACCTACTACATACATGTGGGTTGCCCCGGCGTCTTTCTGTGCGGGAAAATGAACAAGCGCTTAGAAGTGGCACAAGAGGCTAAGTGTGTACGTGCGGTGTAAAGTATCCTCGTATTTATGAACAACGACAACACTTTGAATCACCAATTAAAAATTGTTGACGATGTGAAATATAACGTTAGCACTCTGGATGCCAAACTAATTTTGAAAAATAATATTACACTCCTTAATGATAACACTCAACGTCCCCTTTGTAACCGCCTAGCAATCTTCAGCGGATTCTTTTTATCCCCCCAAAAAGGCACCGTTAGCAATCTTTCCATGTACTGGCTTTTTGGCTGTAACCTTGTGAGTTGAAATTTAGAAATTAATTCAAAAAGAAGAGCGCCTTATTATATTTCCCGTCGTCGGCGAATTACTCGATGCCACTGACACGCTGCCCCATTGTGGCGTGAGAATGACGGTGGGATTTCATTATTATTATTATTATTTTTTGTGTGAACAACGTATCCTTGACACCGAAGTGAAAATTGCTGCTCGCTTCGACCAAACTGGCAACTGAGGACAGTGGCCAAAACCATCGCTAAACAATTCCCACAAAGCAATGCAGCGTAGCGTGCGTGGCGGTGTGGTGGGATGCTGTCATCTTTTTATATTCTTAGGTTTTTTCGGTAAAGTCACGTAGGTAAAAAATTTAAATTAATAAAAGTAAAAATAAAAATCACGAAGTTTCGGAGGCAACACAAGCTGTCATCTGCCAATGGATTAACGCTTGTAAATTACTCTTACGATTAAATTATTATCCTTGGCATCAATTGCGATCAACATAAAACAAAAACCCTTATCCTATTGTGATTTATTTTAAGAATAAAATTAGTAATTAGACAGTCATACTTATACTCTTCGTTTTTTCGGTAAAGTCACGTAGGTAAAAAAAATGAAATTAAAATTTATAAAAATAAAATAATAAAAATCACGACGTTTCGGAGGCAACACAAGTCTCCGTCATCAGGTGGGACCGTCACAGCCAGATTTGCTGCATCAAGTGAGGTCTCACTTTTTATTATTAGTTTATTTTTATAAATTTTACTTCATTTTTTTACCTACGTGACTTTACCGAAAAAAATAAGAGTATGAATCCTTGCAGCCACGAAAGCTTCAAATCTAGAATATATACTTATGTGCAGCTGCCTTCCGTGTCGTCTCCAAATAGTGGACTGAGCCACACGACGATGATTTTACCGAGGCATATAATGGAAAAGCAGACTTCTATTTCCATTAAGCTATTTATATTAGTATTTACAATTAGTGATTTTAAAGTAAATATGACACGTAACCTTTATAATGAGGTCAGAGCCAACAGAGACCAGGAGTTGTGTTAATAATGTTAAAGCAATATTACACAACATCAAATCCCAGGACACGCTATGTCAGGAAGAGCTGTTTATAGTAGTGTAGTGTATAGTGTAGTAGTGCTGAGTCTGTCGCCAGGGAAAGGGAGGTCTGCACCGCCACTACTCAAAACGCTGCTGTAGTGTATAGTGTAGTAATCCCGAGCACAGGACCGACCTGCCTGGAGAAGAAAAGTACAGGACGGTGCAGTCCTCTGTGAGAGTAGGAGACGCTCCTGTGCCATCTTGAAGAGGCAGCAGCGCAAATCTACCAAGGAAGGACGTGTGGCTGCACCTCAGAGCTCTACATCCTCCCTGACCTGTCCAGTGTGCCACAGAGAATTCCGGGCTCGGATTGGCCTCTTCAGCCATCTGCGCACTCATCAAAACCCAACAAAATGACAAACGTGCCATGGTCATCATCAACTTTGATGGACGAACAAGAAGAAGAAGTAGTGTATAGTGTAGTGTATAGTGTAGTAGTGTATAGTGTAGTGTATAGTGTATAGTGTAGTGTATAGTGTAGTGTATAGTGTATAGTGTAGTGTATAGTGTAGTGTATAGTGTATAGTGTAGTGTATAGTGTAGTGTATAGTGTAGTAGTGTATAGTGTAGTGTATAGTGTAGTGTATAGTGTAGTAGTGTATAGTGTAGTAGTGTATAGTGTATAGTGTAGTGTATAGTGTAGTGTATAGTGTAGTGTATAGTGTAGTAGTGTATAGTGTAGTAGTGTATAGTGTAGTAGTGTATAGTGTAGTGTATAGTTTAGTGTATAGTGTATAGTGTAGTAGTGTAGTGTAGTAGTGCTGAGTCTGTCGCCAGGGAAAGGGAGGTCTACACCGCCACTACTCAACACGCTGCTGTAGTGTATAGTGTAGTGTATAGTGTAGTGTATAGTATAGTGTATAGTGTAGTGTATAGTGTAGTGTATAGTGTAGTAGTGTATAGTGTAGTAGTGTATAGTGTAGTAGTGTATAGTGTAGTAGTGTATAGTGTAGTAGTGTATAGTGTAGTGTATAGTGTAGTGTATAGTGTAGTGTATAGTATAGTAGTGTATAGTATAGTAGTGTATAGTGTAGTAGTGTATAGTGTAGTGTATAGTATAGTGGTGTATAGTGTAGTAGTGTATAGTGTAGTGTATAGCGTAGTGTATAGTGTAGTGTATAGTGTGGTAGTGCTGAGTCTGTCGCCAGGGAAAGGGAGGTCTGCACCGCCACTACTCAACACGCTGCTGTATTGTATAGTGTAGTGTATAGTTTATAGTGTAGTGTGTAGTGTAGTGTATAGTGTAGTGTAGTTTATAGTGTAGTGTATAGTGTAGTGTATAGTGTAGTGTATAGTGTAGTGTATAGTGTAGTGTATAGTGTAGTAGTGTATAGTGTAGTGTATAGTGTAGTGTATAGTGTAGTGTAGAGTGTAGTGTATAGTGTAGTAGTGTATAGTGTGGTAGTGCTGAGTCTGTCGCCAGGGAAAGGGAGGTCTACACCGCCACTACTCAACACGCTGCTGCCGCGACCGTCACCAAGGCAAGCGGACTAAGAAACGAATCGTGCTATCTCATGAAGCAAGTGGCATTATTGTACAAAAAAACAATATAGCTATGAACTAAGCACCCTAAATTCACCTGATGTCAGATCTCTGAAGCTGGGAAGGGTTCGAGTCTGTTATTATGAAAACTTCCTCAAAATAACGGATGTTATATTAGCCGTGAAGTGATAAAGAAATGGCAGTACAGCCAATGGATTCTTGAATCTATCCGTGTGGAGTTTTGAATGGTATCCCCTCATATGCATGCGCTTTCACGGGGTACTCTGTTTCCTTCTCATGAATAATCTTCAGACTCAGTCGTGCCGCCCTGGGTAAATGAAAGGCATCATAATCATCACCACATAAAACATTGCCAGAGCTTAAATCTGTAATAAAATTATTTTTATCCCCGCACGTCCAATTAGCACGCGAAAGAAGTTCAACATACATACATGTATTAAGTGTGAGGAAATATTTTTACAAGATTAATTTGTATTTCAGTATTCTTCAGATCATCAAAAGAGGCTTTGTAATGTGCACGAATATTGTATTTGAAGTGCTGTACTTGTCATTGATCTAACTCTTATTTATCTCACAGGAAGACGCGCCTCTTCATGTTAAAACATCACGTTTGATGTGTTGCGTAGGCCATAGGTACGGCCACCTGCCTTTCACACGCATGGGCAACGAACAGTGCCAATAAACCTTACGATTCCATAAGGAAAGCTTTCATTAGGCCATTCCATCACCATTCAATTAGTGTAAAATATAAAATAAGTAGAGCCTTGCTATCCCTCTCATGCGGCCGAGTGCTACCGGATGAAAATGACCAGATTAATGTTGACAACACAATTAGGCGTGTTGGGTGGCTTGTAATGGCATCCTAAATTGGCTGGTTGTCAGGCTGCATTGTTTAAAAAGAGTCCGTCTCTAATGCACATTTTTTTTTCTTTTCCAGCAAAGCGAAATAAAATACACAAAAGACAGCCGTGGCCGTAGCTGACATTTCCATTGCATAAAACTTACAAGCACCGGGGATAAAAATGCTTTGGAAATCATAAAATGTAAATTGCCTTTTAATTATTCAGCACGCGCTGCTGATAGAGGGCTCTGCATTTTCTGGTTCGCTGTAATAAGGTTATTATCATCGCCGTCAGATATTCTCACCGTTGGAGCCCACGCCCGTCACTCTCGTGGGTGTTTGAGCATTGCACGGCGAGGTGTCCCCACCGTTTGCTTCATGGATGTTGATTCCCTTATTTTGTGGTTCTCAGGGCTTTGCTTCGGTGCAGCCAGGAGAGCGGAATATACAACAATTTTTTCCGAGTATCGGTATTGGCGACTAAAGAAAGCAGTGGCTTGCCTTCTGAGTGTGCACCACCCCCCACCCCCGACTGCTGCCACGTTCAAAATGTCCTAATTTTTGTTTAACAGCACCAGGTGTTTTCAAGATTAACGAAATGCTTAAGCACTTTACTCCAAGACTACATCCGTCGGACCTTTTTTTTGTTCCTTACGTCTCATGCAAATACTTTCTTTTACCAGAAACGCGTGTGTGAGCTGACTGGAGGAGACACGTGATCCAGTGTTTGATAAGTGCTCCGTTATTAAATAACGGAGGTCTGGAGATTCTGCCAAACGTCCCTGGCCCAACTTCTCCCCCGCATCATTATCTTTCTCTCCAGGGTTCATTATCAGCCTTGTACTATTCACCCCTCGTAGCGATTCCTAGAATTGCAATAATACAGGCTTCTCGAATTGATTCAAGGACTCCGTTCTTTTTGTTCGTCACCACCTCGTTTTTTTAATGGGCTATGTTGCATTTCATTTGTAGTTTTGTTCACTGCTATAGGCTGAATGTAGGATTAGTTGATGTTCGTATATTTAATCTTGATTTGAAGCTTTCGTGACTGCAATAATCCATACCCTTTGGTTCTTTCGGTAAAGTCACATAGGAAGAAAAAATAATAGATCACGACGTTTCGATCGCAACACAAGCAATCGTCATCAGGTGGGACAACAACAGCAAGAAAAAAAACTGCTGCATTAGGCCCCTGAAGTAGTATATTTACTTGCTGTCGTCACGAGTCGTAACCACGTGAGCGATTATCATGCACGATACGTCTCGCGTGTCGTGAAGGTGACATTTTAATTTAACAGCTTCTTCCTACTTTTGCTTATTCGTGAACGAGTCACTCAGCAGTGGCCCCTAGGCAATGATAAATATGATTCACTCTTATCTGCAACTTAGCCACATCCGAGGGAGTTGCCGGACGTGGTCTCCGGAAGCACCAAATCCACCCTGATAATCCACCCGGTTTCCCCACACACGTCAGGCGAAGGAACCAGAACCAGCAATTCTAGATTTGAAGCTTTCGTGACTGCAAGGATTCATATTCTTGGGTTTTTTGGGTAAAGTCACGTAGGTAAAAAAATGTAAACTAAAATTAATTTAATAATAGTTTTTTTACCCTTCTATCTGGCAACAAAACTGACACATTTTTACAAGGAGTCATGTTTGCATAGACCGCAATACCTGCAGTCATAATACAAACGAAAGACATAACTCTGATAATGTGTACTGTCCTTGAAGTTGATTGGACCACACCCGAGACAGCTTTCCTTAGAGCCTAGTCTCACATGGTGTTGGACCAGATGACGCCAAAAGAGTTATGTATTTTGTTTGTATTATGACTGCAGGTATTGCGGTCTATGCAAACATGACTCCTTGTAAAAAGGTGTCAGTTTTGTTGCCAGATAGAAGGGTAAAAAACCAATTATCATATTTTTACTGGCAAATGAGGTTCCCATAATATAGAGTAAAATTAATTTACTTTTATTAATTTTAGTTTAAATTTTTTACCTACGTGACAGAACCAGCAAGCCAATCCGCACACTTGATCCACCTTTGATTTGCACATAACCGCATGGACAGCTTCATAATTTACTCGGATAATTATGGCTCGTAAAATGTGCCAAGTGTAAGAGATGTATCACTGTAACACAGAGGACGTGTCAAAGGTTATTGTTACAGCTACATTTCATAAACCGGTGCCATTGATTTTCTCCTAAGTCAGAGCAGAAATTGGTACCATCTAATGCGGCAAAACTCGAGTAGTACCGCTACATTTATGAGGCTAATGAGTTATTTTTTTTATAACCTGCTCATTTTAAATGCTTCTCACGCAATTCACTGTTTCGTGGCCACGTAAAGAAATTCGACCCACTCACGTTACACCACTTCAGGTGGTGCCAACGAGTGAAATATCTCGTCTCAGATCATCGACGACTTGATGTGGTATAATCCTGACACTGATACTCCAAGTGATGACACACACGCGGCTGCAAAGCTGTAACAATGCACTTCCCATAATAAAGGTTTTTTTTTGGGTTAGATCGCGTAAGTATGTGTCGTAACCCTCCACCACCCGACACAGCCAGTAAGGTTTGTCACGTAAACGACGGGCCAATTAGTTACCACTTCAGCCCACCGGTGTGTTGGACAGTAAATGAATACGACGTTTCGCTGGTAATTACATCCAGCATCGTCAAATAATGAACTGCCCGATGCTCGAATTACGACAAATTTAGATTGAAAACTCATTTCTTTCCAAATGCTTTATGTACGTAGTGTGTTGTCCTTCCCCCACACCTCCGGTTAGCACGGTGGGCTACGTACGGTGCGAACGAAGTTCAACATGTATGTATTGTACGGCATTAGCAGCAGTCCACCACAGGCTAATGCTGTACATTCTAGGCAGCGGTGATTGCTGGTAGATGTGCGCCCACTGCTGGGATTTCTGATTTGTGTGAGCGATGTCAGCAATGCGCTGGAACACGGATTCATACGAATTGGAGATGTTATGGTCGTCAATGCATTTCCTGACATGTTTGTGAAAAGCAACACCTGTTTCCTTGAAATTAAATAGATTGAACTTTGCAGGGGGAAAAATGCCATTGGACAACATTATTGTTTGCAAACAAACACGTTTTGTCCAGTCAAAAAAATGCCCGTGTTTAAAGATTAAAAAAACAGTTCCGCCAAAATATGAAGTCATGCTAAACGTGCAAACAGTACCTTAGAAGATAAACACTTTTTAAATTGTATATTTTATTTGGATCTACCGTGGTGTAATGATGCTGTTGCGGTCTAATGGTTAGCACACTCATTACCTGTCAACCCATACGGTTCGCCCGTATTCTTGTCCAGGGAAATTGTGTTTTCAGGTCTATACGGCGTACAGACTGTTTCAATACGAGCAAGGACAACAAAAACAATCATACGACTAAATAAAAAAAATTCGTGGGACATGCTTGTGTTGCAGTCGAAACGTCGTGAGAATTTTGTTTAATATTTGATTATGTTATTGTTTTCCTTCTACGTGACTCTACCGAAAGAACCAAGAATATGAATCCCTGCAGTCACGAAAACTTTAAATAACATTTTTATGTCATTGCTGTTTAAATAAAACGCAACCGGGCACACGATCCGAAGCGGGCGCCTCCTAGCGGCCACGCGGAGCGTTGCGTCGCGTGTTCTTGTGACTTGCAGGGCCCACTCAGCGTAGCTTCCCAGTGACGTGGAGGTCACGTGCGCGCGTTCGGCCCGCCACGTGCCCGATTGTGTCGTCACGGGTTCTCGTGTCGCATCGATGGAACCAGGACATTAATTTACACGTATTCGGTGTTTTTGCCCGATACATTTGTGTCACACCGACACATCCGAGAATGTATACGAAGGAGAGTTATTAAAGGTGGAGCGGGATACAAATATGAACTACAAGTTGAAGTGCGTTTTAGAAACCTCAACTTGTTAATGGAAGGCAAGATAACGATATACTTGAAGCAAAATGTGTGTAATCTGTGCTTAGTTCCTGCTGTAAAATGGATCAGAAACGTAGACATTCACCATTATTGTGTTATTTATATTCATGCATGGGCCCATCTTATGAGGTTTCCAAAAGCAGCGGCTTCTCACTTCTAAACGGCCCACAGACAATATTTATCCATCCACTACCTGTATATGCATCTTGGCCACTCATTGGTCAATCAAAGGGAATATGATCAACTCGGCAACTAATTATTTTACTGTGCTTTTCCAAAACATATTTTTTTGTTTCTCGCCAATGTATCGACACACAGCAGTAATGAATTGTAAACATTTGCTTATGTTTATTAAAAGAATAAACGTGGGTTTAACCTGTATGCATATGTGTATATCACGTCATCGACTGGCAAGTCAGCCCCCACTGTTAGTGCCTCTGATTAGTATTTACGCACAATTATAAAACACATGCACACAATGTATATGTATTTGGGGCCAATATGTTTCTTTATAATTCGAGTTAGTGTACTCAGAGTTCAACTTATAACTTTAATTTCGTAAGCATGCCATAAAACACGTGCGTATTAGAGGTGGAACAGTTAATCATTAGCCACAAAGAAATATCATTCCACCTTTCCCACTGGAGACCAACCCCGAACACGTCACTCAGTCGGCCGAGGTCTCTCGTCAAACAAACTGTGCAGTGTATTACAATCAAGTTCAACAAAAAAAAATACAACCAGATATCAGTAAACATTCTGAAATTCCCAGGCAGTCTGGGCAGGGGGGGGGGGGTGCATACAAACCCAAAATCGGACAGAATGAAGGGGAGTCAGAAACCAAAGACCTGCCTGCCGGTAGATTGGGGCAGAATAACTTCGGGAACAATCCAACCCCCTTGGCGTTTCGATGAGTTGTCACGAGTCCTGGTTGCGATCACAAATATGTTTATTTGTACATCGGGGTAAATGTAGTGGCCACTTAGTGGCTGCTGTGGTCCCATACAACATATCAACATACGAACATTGCTCTGATGCGTGTATCGCGAGCTTATAAATTGATGTGAATGGATGAATTCTTACACCCCCGACGATTAGCGACGCATTTTATTTTCATTTCATCTGTAAACTTGTAAAACTGATCACCGATATTTAAACCATCTGTATATGTAGTATACACAATATGTAATTATATTTGAAAAACAAAACAGCTATTATTTATTTACAGTTGGCATGCCAGCACGTGTGTCTGTTTGGAGACGTGCAGCTTCAATGGAATGTGCTACCATGAACACACAGGCCTCAGGCCTCCACTAATGTCACACTGGCACTCGGCATCTACCCATGCGTACACGGCGTTGTTTACATCTCATATCATAGACACGTGGCCACTTGTTAAGAAAAGCATGAGCAGCATACTTTTGACTAACTATAAATGCCTCACGTGGAAATGGGAATTCCTTTTTCTACAGATAAGTTCACGTTTTTGTGTTGAGTGTGTGTTTAGAAAATGCTCCAGATACAAGTCAAAGTTTTGATTTTCATCCTAATGATTTCTTACCTGGTTACAATCAACACAAACATGCGTTGTTTTGATCTTAGCATTTTGTAATTGGGTGCTAAATGTAACATATTGAAGTGTCTACCGCAATACTGGCACTTGTGCTCATTTCCTCTTAGAATTGTTCTTCATAAAAAAAATACACAAATTGCTTCACTGTATCTAAATCACACGAAATCACTTGCATCATTTACTCAATAAAACTGACACGAGAATTTAAATAAGGCAACATTCTAAACGACAATTGTGCATGTCGGAGATATTCGTGAATAAATACAAAGATGACAATGTATCTGTTCTGCTCGTATTCATCGTAAACAACTTGGAGAAAACCCTCCCAAGGCTCTGTACTGTCCTCTCCCCATCTACAACACGTTCAGCACAACCTGCCACTCTCCCCATCCTATTGTTGGAGGATGCGTAGGGGAGATTAAATATTATGGCATATTTCGTCACAATCATCTGAGCTCTCCGATGATGTAAGCAATCGAATACCGTGCCGATCATTGGTCCGATTTGCTCGACAGATTGGAGTTCACGAACGAAAATAGTCTCACCTCAGTTTCCACGCGTGCTCCCGGACAGAGGTGATGGGCTGCGTTTGGTGACGCAATGCCGTCATTGGCTGCGTCACGTTCGCCGCGGCTCGTAGGGGGGCGGCGGGGGGGGCATATTCCCAGCGGTGGCAGCGGCCACCGTATTGAAACGGGGGGGCCGGTCAAACGACCACAAAATAGTCAGCTATAACCGTCCGTCGATCGAGTCACTTCTTGATCGACCGACGGTTATCATCGCGCCAGCCTCCAATCGCCTTTACGAAAAGCCTTTGTGCAGCGCCCTGTTCTTGGCCTGTGTGAACCTTCCCACGAAAACCTCTCCGAAGCTGGGGTGCACCAGGTACTGGTAGGTTTTAATGTTGGCGGCGGGCGGCGCGGAGCGGGCGACCGGGGGCGCCTGCTCGTGCCGCGGCACCAGCGGGGCCAGGTACTGCGACGAGCGGCGCACGTAGTCGACCAAGCGCTCGTACTGCTGCTCCGACAGCTTCTCCTGCCCGCACAGCTCCGCTTGCTGCTGCTGCTGCTGCTGAAGCCGCACACGCACGCGCACACAAAAGATGAAGATTCCTCTCGTTTAGTCTTCAGGATTGTAACGAGCTAAATGCTCGTCGAGAGCATTTGCTGGCCCGTGGAGCCGCCGTAATGGTGTTTGTTGTGGGTAGTAACAAACCCGGCCACTTTTGCAAACAAACATCATCCAGCAACAAAACTGACACCTTTTTTTTTTACAAGGAGTCAGGTTTGCATAGACCACAATACCTGCAGCCATAATGCAAACAAAAAACATAACTCTGATAATATATGCACTGTCCTTGAAGTTGATTGGTCCACACCCGAGACAGCTTTCCTTAGAGCCTAGTCTCTCATGGGTTGGACCAGATGACGCCAAAAGGCGCACAATAAAAAACAACAATTATCATATTTTTTACTGGCAAATGAGGTTCCAATGATGAAACATCATCCAATTACAAATATATCTCATTTAGTCTTAAGGATTGTAATAGCAACGGCTCGTCATTGTCAGCCATGATTAACCCAGTGTTGGATGAAGGCCTCCCCAAGCTGGCGATGAACCACTAACGGTCAAGCGATTCTACAATCCCACCAGCACCGGCACACGAGGTGATATCAACGTGCCATCTCTGCAGTGGAGTGACCTCTTGGGAACGTTTCTTCCTTTGGCTGCCATCGAGATGTTATTCTAGATTTGAAGCTTTCGTGACTGCAAGGATTCATATTCTTAGGTTTTTCGGTAAAGTCACGTAGGTATAAAAATAAAAAATAATAAAAGTAAAATAAAATAAAAATATAAATTATTTTATTTTTTATTTTATTTTACTTTTATTAATTTTAATTTTAATAAAAGTAAAATAAAATACAAATTATTTTATTTTTATTTTATTTTACTTTTATTAATTTAAATTTTAATTTTTTACCTACGTGACTTTACCGAAAAAAAAGAATTTTAATTTTTCTTTTATTAATTTTAATTTTTTACCTACGTGACTTCACCGAAAAACCTAAGAATATGTTATTCTCGCTCACAAGCCATCACTCTTTTCTCGCGAAATGTTCTGCCAAAGCCCCCTTTGCTGAAGAGTCAAAATGATGACTTTGACCTGGAATCCATTCGTGACTCTTTATCTCACGGCGGAACTCCAGCACGCCCCTTTCCATATTTCTTTACACAGTCTTAAGCTTTTGCTTAATTTCTTAATCAGTTACATCATGGGACCTCCTTTGCCAGTACCAAAATATACAAATAGGGTTTTTACCCTTTTTTTATCAGAGTATTGTTTTTTGTTTGCATTTGACTCCAAGTATCGTGGTTAATGTAAGCATGATTCCTTGCAAAAGGTGTCAGTTTTGTTGCCAGAAAAAAGGGGAAAAACCCTATTAGTATTCTTAATCAGTGTCCATGTTTCTGATCCACCTGTGATAGTGGGTAATATGCACTCAATGATATGGTGCTTTGCAGGTGAGCAAATATTCAGGCTGGCAAGGGAAGCAATGTCGTTGTGTGAAGCATTGATCATGACCTGACACTTATGTTTATAACTCTCATCAGGTGTTCATGTAAGGCCAAATTGACGTTGAGCAATCTCAGCGCAGATCCAGATAGCGTTTGGCCGCTCACTTTGTGCAGACTTGGGATTCAATCCCAGGTCACCGTGACTTTCATAACGGTGCATCACATTACTAACACAACTTCCCACGCGGGGAAAAAAAAAAAGCTTGGATACACCGTTAATTCTTACAGACTGTTGGGGCAAGCGTTGCTTCCTGTTACTTTAATCCGGCACCCAAGGGGGTGGGGTTTGGCCTGCGCCACAAAACTGTCCGCCTCGATGTAAAACACACGTGGCAGGTGGGAAGAAAACTGTGATGAAAAAAAAAATTAACCCGTAAAAACAAAGTTTTTCACCATAAATCCCTTATATGCGTGGCGGCTAGAGTCCTCTCGTCCTCTGGCTTGAGATGGCTGCCACCTATGGGTCAGATGATTGCCTGCCACCATTAAGCAATTGGTAATTAAATATAAAAAAAAATTCCTAAACAGTGTAAAGTTATGGAAACAAATTTTCACGAAAATTAATTGTCACGCACAACGAGTCTGTGTGCAAAATGTCAGCTCGATTGGATCACGGGAAGTGGGTTAAAAAACGACCGAAAGATTTGCATGGTCGTAAGCGCGCAAGCAAGCAAATGAACTTAATATAAAGGATTTAAAAACATACTCCTCCAATCGATTTGTTAATTTGTATTTTGGGCTTGTGAGTCTGTGCTCAGCAACGTTTAAAAGCATTATGCTTCTAATAGTGCTGCTTGTTGCTGGCAGGTTGCCGCTTTGAGTCCGTGCACAGCCAGCATGGTTAAAAATAAGACACCTTCAATAGTGCAAACAAAAAAACACAGTTGTTAAGATGTTCAAACAACACCTGGACACCTATTGCAAGGCATCAAGTCTGCATTAACCCAACAGACTTGTGGTGAAACATGCAAACACATTTGTTAATGTGTCTGCATTGCCTTTGAAAGTGATTGGCCTCTACACCAGAGACATCCTCTTTCATGGGGTTGTCTAACCGGGGCTATCGAGCAAAGGCCACCAAAAGATGAACTGTATAAGGATGATACAAACGCCAAAGCATCAACAGCTTTGGTTAAGCCTTTTCTTTGTTATCATCTAATATTCTGACAAAACATTGTCCTGTAGATTCAATAGCGCTGTTGCTGCCCGCTTGGGAATTTCAGGACTTTCGGTCTGCTGAGCAACCGCAACGACAAGGGATGACAAGGACCGCCACGATGGCTAGGAGATGTTAACTACCTCTCCTGGTATGCAGGAGGTCGTGGGTTCGATCCCGACCCTGATGCCTGCTGCTGCATATGTGGAGTTTGCGTGTCTCTCTCTCTCTCATCATAATCACAGTGACTAGGAGATGTTAACTACCTCGCCTGGTATACAGGAGGTCGTGGGTTCGATACCGACCCTGACGCCTGCTGTGTATTTGGAGTTTGCATGTTCTCCCCGTGGTCGTGTGGATTTGTTTCCGGGTCCACCGGTTTTTCTCCTCCAAATTTAGAATCGACGCCGCGCGTTGGGAGTGTTTGGCCGCTACACATTTCCACGTGCCGATGATGAGCCACTTCGTCGGGCCATCAATGGTGACAGCCAGGCCGCTTCTGAAAAAAACAGCTACATAGCAGCTCAGTGGGGCCTTTAGCTGGTAAAATAACAAATAGCTTACGTGAAATAGATATACAGGTTGGGACAAGAAATCCCACAACCGTGGCAGTGCTCGTGAGAAGTGGTTGGGGGGAGGTGGTCTCCTCTTACCTCCGGCGTGTCGTCGCCGCCGCCGCCGCCACCGCCGCCGGCGCCGCCACTCGGCTGCTTGAGCTGCACCTCGAGCAGGCCCGCCTGGGCGAGCGACATGCGGCACGACACCTCGGTGACGGGGAAAGCCTGCTGCTGCGTGTCCTCGCTGAGGCTCACCACGAAGAGCACGTCGGCCGTGAGCAAGAGGCAGCCCTCGTGCTCCACGCCCGCTCCGCTGATCATCACCACCTCCAGAGCCATGAGCGCCTCCGGGCGGCCCAGGGCTTGCAGCATTTTCCTGTGTGTGGGGCACGGGGCCGGGGGGGTGGGTGGTGGGGGGGGAGAGGTGTGGTCCTGCATCGTTACTCGATGTACGTCCGAGTCGGGAGAATCGTCATCGCATCCTCCGAATACATACGTTGCGAAAGAGGTTCAACATACATACGTGCATGTGTCGGTTATTTTAAATGGAAACCACCAGTAGCCACGCATTTTTAACGAAGCTATAGAGAGCCCTTAGAAAGAATGTTTGAACTACGCTTACACGCTGGCAAGACGTTTTGGAAGAGGTGAGAGTACCCACGTTTTACCCCACTACACGCAACCTGCCGATGGACTGTGTTCTAACACATTTATCCTGCTGGGTTGGAGAAGGGTGGGGGGGGGGAGATTTAAGAAACTTGGACCGTTGTTTAAACTGCTGCGCCAGGAGACCGAATCAAACAGGCAACCTCTGGATTGCAAGTCCAGTCCAGTGTGCTAACCATGACACAACAGCGGCATCCTGGGTGTGTACGCAAATAAAGGTTTCCCTCGCTTGACGCGGCTAACCTATACACACAAAATTCTCTGAATGCGTTTTTAAATCACTCATGTGCGGCAATGCGGGCGGACGTGGGACAAAATTGCGTGTGCTGTATGCGCGACTTGGCAGGCAGCTGTCTCGTGTGGTGCATTGTGGGTTGAGTGACTGTGTGGTCTATGCTACGCGATTTGGTTTTGTGCCGATGCCTAAATCATCCGATGCCCAAATCACCCAATCTCATCACATCTTGGAAGCTTAGCAGGTTTAAGCCTTGATAGCACTTACAAATGGATGACCACCGCGCACAGAAACAGACATTGTAGGCTGTTGTGGGCCTACTTCGTAGTCAGGGGGCAGTGCGAACAATCTGTCGCTGTACTTTTGCTCCAATATCGATGCTCCCTGCCTACAATCCGCACTGACCAGCGTAAAAATAAAAAATTAACCCGTAAAAACAAAGTTTTTCACTATAAATCCTTTATATGCGTGGCGGCTAGAGTCCTCTCGTCCTCTGGCTTGAGATGGCTGCCACCTATGGGTCAGATGATTGTCTGCCACCATTAAGCAATTGGTAATTAAATATAATTAATTTTTTCCTAAAAAGTGTAAAATTTTGGAAAAAAATGTTCACGAAAAAAAATTGTCACGCACAACGAGTCTGTGTGCAAAATCTCAGCTCGATTGGATCACGGAAAGTGGGTTAAAAAACGACCGAAAGATTTGCACGGTCGTAAGCGCGCAAGCAAGCACAAGCAAGTGAACTTAATATAAAGGATTTAAAAATGGACAAATAACCCCCCACCACTGACACCACGTGGAGAGGCCCTCATTCAGCAGTGGAGTGGCACATGGGCTCCACATGTAGACTTGTACAAGCGATACTACCAGGTGCCACTCAAGTGCCTCCATGTATTAACATCAAAATAACACGAATAAATGCCACGAGATGATCTTCTAATTTCATTAACCTGACGCCCTTTTCTTCCTGCCCGCAGCTGCGAAGATAGCCTGTAATATCCACATTATACTCTTGTATTAAGATGAGAGCTGGCTTCAGAATCCGCCCGGCTTATGTTTGCCGAACTTATTTCGCACCGTACGCAGCCATCCGTGCTAACTGGAGGTGCGGGGGAAGGAGCCCACCCTTCTGTAACTCTCGAGGGACGCGGGAGCGCAAGCGCCGCCTCTCCAAGGGACGCAGAAAAAATTGGCGCATTCCGCTGCTAATCCCGAGAAAACGGGCAAGAAGCTCCCAGCACATGGAGGTGAAACGTCAGACAAACAACGCACGGGTCCGACCAGAAAAGGTCCCGGGAGAGCCGCGCAGCGCAACCCACGACAACCCAGTGTTGTACCGGCAAGGGCTCGCGTGAACAACCGTTTTTGGCGAGAGTGACTCACCAGACGTATTTAGCGTGGCTGTTGGGCGCCAAGACAGCTGCCTCGTCCGTCGGTGAGAAGCGCTGCTTTGGGAACTGCCTCAAGCCGGCCCCGTGCAGAATGCCTGAAGAAAAATTGCAAGGTGAGGTGAAAGAAATTCGAGAGGACCGTGCAAGGCGGTTATTTACATCTCGAATAAGCAATGCAAACGTGAAATGGCTGAGCTCATGGTTTTTTTGGCACGTGTGAAAAAGGCAAAAAAAAGTTGACAATAATGCGGGGTAATGCCAATTCAAGCAACCAGCCGATAATATAACTTTACTTTCTACTTAATGCCACATTTTTTGACGAGTGAGAAACTTTTCAGTCAAGCATGTAACTGTAACATTCGCAAACGCTCGGCAAAATATTACGTGCGGCAGCTTCAAAGTGATTAAGAATTAAGCTCGGTCAGAAGCGACTGCCCCAGGAAGGTGCCAACGTGTGAAGAAAAGTATCCTGCCTGGTACGCAGGAGGTCGCGGGTTCGATCCCGACGCTGACGCCTGCTGTAAATTTGGAGTTTGCATGACTGATCTCCCCGTGGTCACGTGGATTTTTCTCCGGGTCCTGCCTGGTTTCTATCCAACCTTGGATGTCACATCACTTCCTGTCCATCAACCCTTCCAAAAATCGAAATATCTTATTCCCTGCCGCCCGTTCCCCTGCTCCCTGTCCCACCATTTATTTCCTCTCGTTTTCCTATTTTCCCTATTTCCTCAGCCCGCAACCTTGCTGTTATCTCTTCCCTCTCCCTCACCGATCACATTCCCGCCACTACCTATGCTTGCCGGTTGCATTCGTTCAACATTCGTAAAATTCGACTGCTCATTTCCACCTCTGCTGAAAAACATCCCATCCGTTGCCTTATCCACACCCGCCTGGACTACTGCGGCTCTCTTAAGCGTGGTCTGCCCATTTACTCTTTTTCCCCCCTTTGACAAATCCAAAACAACTCAGCTCGGATCATATTCAACCCTTCCCTTTAATTCCCGTACCTCGACCCTCCATGCGCAACTGCATTGGCTCCCTGTGTACTGCCGTTGCCTGTTCGAATTTCTCACGCTGGTCTCCAAATCTCTTCATGGTCCCGCCCCACCGTGTCTTGCCACTCTTGTATCTTTCTACGTGTCGTCTTCTCGTCCTCTGCATTCTCTACCTTTGCCGTCTCTCTCTCTTCTCTGTTCCTCCTTCGGCTTGCGCTCAATACACGCTTTCGCTCTTTTTCTATTCTTGGTCCCCCCGCCCCTTCACTGGAACGAACTTCCCCCTCCACATTAAGCGGTCACCGTCGCTCACTAGTTTCCGCTCCAACTCTCAACTCACTCATTGTTCCCTAGCTCGACCCCACGACCCCTTAATCTCATCCTCATAACCACCACCGTTAATTTTCCCTCTTCGTATTCTTATCATACGGCTACCACTCGTTGCCTCATTCATTCAATCTATTAATCATCATCATGATTTACTGTCATGAATTTCGCTTTCGCCCAATTCGCGCATCATCACAGATGTGCTCCCATTGCTTCCTCTCATCTCATTCATTCACCTCGTCGCCACCATCACACTCATTGTTAATTCTTTGTAAAGCGACCTTGGTGAAGGCGAAATGTAAATTCCTTTAAGATGAGATAACGTTGACAATGGGCAGCAAAATTACTGTACATGGGATGTTGGCTATCAAAAACAAGGCAACTCCTATGACTAATTGGGAATGGGACGCAAGCGTAGGATTGATCACCCTGTCGCTGGCCGCCTTTGGGGAGGGTGTATAGTATGAAAGGCCGAAACACCCTAGGAACCAAAGGTACACTACTGACGATGCGCTCCCCAAATTTCACCAGGCTCACTGTTCATAAACTCTTGGAAGTGCTTGCACAAAGGATAGTAACATCTCATCCTGTGTTCTTTGGAATATGAATTATAACCACAGGCATGAAACGCAAAGGAAACACCGCGTTACCATATCCAGTCTGTGAAACGAGCTCCGCTGCTCCCGCGATGGGCTTGGTGAAGACGCCAACCAACCCCTTGCCCATGCCCGAGATCACGCCCTTGGTCTTGCTGCCGATGGAGGCCTTTTGGAAATTCTGAATTGGCTGGTCGACTATTCCTGCAATGGCACCTGCGCAAAGCAATCACGACACCGCAAGACACGCAGTTAAAGCAAATGAATATGTGCATACGGTCAAACTCTCCGGTCAAACTCTCCACTATCTGGCAAAAAATTTGAGATGGAGTGGGACTGCTCAAATAAAACAACAGACTGTCGGGGCAAGTGCAGCTAGCGAGCAGCACCTATGAAAGGCCGGTGCGGCGCACGAGGGGGTGGATGGCTGGCACCACGCCCGACAATAGGCTACACACACACACGGGCATGCATTTACGTGCCGATGTAGAATGGGAAAGAAGACGTAAAAAAATGCGTCGTCCGCGTTTGTAGTTTCGGAAAGTAAAGCGGTTCCCCCTGCCGACGTGTGTGTGCTATCGCATGGCCCACTGGGTCACTGACCCATACTGCATGGGCAGGTGAGCACGGTTAATCCACGACTAGGACAATCTGCCGACAGATAATAAATATCTAGTTTAAATCTATTTTCACCAGGCGAGAGTTCTAAGCTAGCCGGTGACTATATATATATGCGCACGCTTAGATCTTACAATCTGCTGCAACGTATGCACACGTTGAGTCTCAAACACCCTTGCTGATCATCTTGTGGAAGCTGATTCGCTTTGGACTATTCTATAAACGCCTAGATGAGATTGTGGAATCCGTATGCCACGAATGGCCGAACGAGCTCGATGGACCGAATTGCCCCCACACATTTGTAACCTCTCTTACGTTAGCACTCTGCAAAAACAACGTGAGCACAGAGAACAGTGTCAATCACTGGAATATTGATGAAGGTAGTTAATCTAAGTTGTCTGATGGTGCATTGTCTTTGAGTTGTGCGCCTTTTGGCGTCATCTGGTCCAACCCATGTGAGACTAGGCTCTAAGGAAAGCTGTCTCGGGTGTGGTCCAATCAACTTCAAGGACAGTGCATACATTATCAGAGTTATGTTTTTTTTTGTTTGCATTATGACTGTAGGTATTGTGGTCTATGCAAACATGACTCCATGTAAAAAAGGTGTCAGTTTTGTTGCCAGATAGAAGGGTAAAAAACCAATTATCATGTCTTGTGGTTGTTGTTGTTTGACTTGCATCCCACTGTGATTATTGCACACAGCGTTGGTGTACGGTGCTTTTTCTGCAATATTTTGCTGTCTTTTCCTGGATTTTCTGTTTGCACTTATTCACATAGTCACTTTAAGATGTTTTCTTGTTCATGTTTTTGTTTTTTGTTTGTTGTGGTTGCACCCAATTCAAGAGCCGAATGGCTCACAGGGCTACACCTAATAAATGAACTTGAACCTGAAGGAGGTACGAGCCGGTACAAGAAGCAGATCTGGCGTTGCTTGTTACTTTACGTATCGGCAGGAGCGAGTGAGATATTGACACGAACTGGCAGAAGTAGTAGGATGGCAATACCATCGCGCGCAACGATAACATGGCTCTGACTTTTCGGCAAAGGTGGGTTGCCACCAGTTGTAAGGGAGACGCATCCGAAAATATGAACAGCTGTTACGTTGTAGACAACGCAAGATGGGCTGTGTCTCACGCGCCATCAATTATTATGTGGGGAAAACACTTTAAAGTTAGTCATGCACACCAATGCGGCACTCGATTGATCTCACTGCGAGGTTGCTCCCATACATTTTAAAACATCAATACAGGGTGTTTCAAACAGTGTTAACACTTCTGACAATTTGCAACAACACCACAAGCAATGTGCCTCCGGGCTCTGGAGACCACCTGGAGAAGATTCCAGGCACGTGTGGATAATGATGGCGAACAAGTGGAGAGTCTTTGATTTTTTGAAGCTATTAACATTACATTTGTTATCATGTCACAGTGTAGTATCCGTTCTTTTTCATCTTCTTGCTTCTTTCGGTAAAGTCACGTAGAAGGGAAGTAATAAAATAATACAAATAAAACATAATAAAAAATAATTCTCACGACGTTTAATTTTTATTACTTTATTACTTCCCTTCTACGTGACTTTACCGAAAGAACCAAGTAAATGAATCCCTTCAGTCACGAAAGCTTTAAAACGTTCTTTTTCAATTAAAAACTATTGTCCCATGTAAGTGTTAACATTTTTTTGAAGCACCCCTGTATCGTGACGTAACCGAAGCGCTCTGGCAGCGTTGCTTGATTTCAACTCTCACATCTTCTACTCTCGTTCGCAAAGTTTCAAACCCACGTAGATGAGCCTGGGGCAAATGGCCCGAGGTGTGTAAGAGCTCATTTGATTGCTGGGAATGTCACCTTCCCGCTGAATTCATGTGAAACATGTGAGAAATATAAGAATTGATTATTTGGTTCTTTCGGTTAAGTCACGTCTAAAGATAAAATAATAAATTAAATTAAATAATTTATTATTTTATCTTTAGACGTGACTTAACCGAAAGAACCAAATAATCATTTACTGCAGTCACGAAAGTTCTAAAATTAAAATATAAGAATGTCATTAAAAAGCACTCGCTCAAACATCCCATTTCAGGCCCCTCCTGAAAAATGTTTCATAGATGCCGTGAGACTTTCCTGAATAAATCATGGAATTTGTATTATTATTAATCGCCATCACGACACGTTTAGAGTGCCACAATGACGAGATGTTAACTACCTCGCCTGGTATACAGGAGGTCGTGGGTTATATCCCGACACTGACGCCTGCTGCTGTATATTTGGGGTTTGCGTGTCTCTCCTCCAGCGGTCACGTGGATTTTTCTGCTGGTCCTCCGGTTTTTCCTTCCACATTTAGAAACATGCGTTCAGAGTATTTGGCTGCTATGATTTTCCACGTGATAAGCCACTTCGTTGAGCTATTATTTGTGGCCAGGTCGCTTCTGAAAAAGAGCCACAGAGCTTAGTGGGCCTAAGCTGGTAAAATAGAAAAAAATGTGTATCGTTTAGTTGTAGGGCACATTCACAATCCAGGGAGTGGATGGGTGGATAAAGGTTCAGAACATTAAGCTTAAGAACCTGGGTTCAAATCCAGGTTTAAGCCACCTGTGATTAAACAGAGTTCTCAAGTGCATCCAGTTCATGGTCTCTGCCCAATGACTACTGCGCACACGAAAAAAACCACGTAGAATTAACTTTGGGTTTTCAATTATTATTATGGCACCAATCCAGCTCCGATAATTAACAATATCCGTGCGGCTGTCAGGCAAGAAGCATCTCATGATACCACGCTGTGTGGGAAAGTACACTCCCTGCTGCGTGTGTGTTGATAAGAGAAGTTCTGTGGGCTCTTCTCTTAACACAGGGCGCGATGTATTTAGTCGGTTTCTGCAGCCACGCTTAATGCTAGTGTGGTCATCTTCCAGGGGATGCTGCGCATTGAGCATATTTTTTTCTCAATCTGTCACCACACACTGCAGTGCGGAAACCAAGCTGGTCTCCAACCTTACAGCTTTATACAAGGGCAGAGGAGACCAGGTGAGGAAGGTTAATGCTCAGCGTGCGGCACAACCTGGCAGACCATGCTTGGATTGCGAGCGTCTGTGAGAGCCTACGTGCTGAGCCTGACAGTTCCGCTCGCAGGTTAAGGAGCCCTCTGTATGTACGTAAAATATGTACGTTGAACTTCTAGAGATTTGAAGCTTTCGTGACTGCAAGGATTCATACTCTTAGGTTTTTTCGGTAAAGTCACGTAGGTAAAAATAAATATTAAAATATTAATAATAGAAATAAAATTAAATTATTTCTATTATTATTTCTATTATTTTTATTTTATCATTTATTTTTACCTACGTGACTTTACCGAAAAAACCTAAGAGTACGTTGAACTTCTTCCGCAACGTACGTAGCCAAACTTGCTTATCAGAGGTATGGGAAAAGGAAAACAAACTAAGCGCAAAAACCAGTTCTCAAGAAATTAGTTTCAATCTAGATATAAAAGTGCACAGCTCCAGCGGCTTCCTAATATCGGAAGGAAGAGTATTCCAGATGGCCACAGAACCGCATCCGAAAGCGCGTGCGCGCGATGCGGTGACCGTCTTTGTTCGATGGACAGCAAAAAAGCCGTTGCCGCGAGGATGACCGTAGTTGGTGTGTTTGTCTCACCGAGCAGGCTCAGGCCGAGGCGCGAGAGGCCCTGCCTCAGGCCGTCGCCCAGACTCTCGGGCAGCTGCCGACGCCACTCCTCCTGGCGGCTCGAGTGCTCCTCGTCCAGCGACAGGCGGTCCATGTTCCGCGCGAGGCTCGTGGCCAGGTTGGTGATGGACGTCAGCGTGCCTGTTTCCCCACCACGGTGGAAAGAAAACACAGACGTTAAGTGTCTTCACCTTGCGCCAAGCACGGATATGGAAAAGAAATGATAAACTGGAATAGTGACAATTGAAATTCAATGAAATGCTCAAATTCCGACTGCAAAAACGCTAGGAAGGTTTTCTAAGGTAACATCCGTTTTTTCAGGTTTCCGGCCACCTCTAACATTCGTGGCGAGAGGTATCTGACTTGGTCTTTGGCACCACTGCCCCGCCATCACCAACCCGCCATCACCAACCAACACTCGCCAGCGTGGTGAAGTATGGTAAAAATAATCTCCACGACCGACGCAGCATGGGAAGGCCTTTACCCAGCAGTAGACTGAAAGAGGCCCGTAAAATTCGTGTTTTTTTTATTCAAGAAAACCTCAATATACGATTGGTAATATTATTTAGCAGGGATATAACGATGCATTGATGAATTAATGTTGATCCTTAAACTCACAATACATTAGTGAACAAACAACATTTTAAAATCCATATATATATATGTGGTATGTAATGGATTCACATGGCCCTTCCAGCCACTAGAATTCAATCGATGCCCTGAATGGTGACACATTCGCTAGGGGTGGAGTTGTCGCACCCCTTGTATTTATCAGAGTGGCATTTTGCCCCGGTACTGAGAAAATCACTGCCGTGGGCTCACGCAGCTTGAAGCACTGCCGCTCAAGTAGAGCAACAGATCAATGAGACCAGCCCCATAGCATTGTGTGGCGCGGTGGGGGTGGAGCCCCGTGGGTGTCCCAACGGCCTTTACAGTAAGAGCTACAGCAGAATGCACGACAGACATGAGCAGACATGGTTACTCATTCTGTTTAGCATTTGACATTTGGACGTATGTATTGAACTTCTTTCGCACCGTACGTTGCCAACCCCCCCCCCCCCCCCCCCCCGAGTACAGGCCTAAAGGCCCTCGACTCCCAGCGTCCAGCAACTAATAAAATTGCACCATCTAAGAGTTTTGGTCACCTTTTCGCATTCTCTGGTCTAACACTGGTGGTGAGACAAGGCCATTGAGGAGGCTGTCTCTGGTGTCGGCCAATCAGTTTAAAGGACAATACATACGTTGCCAAAGCATGGTTGTTTTTTTGCACGTTTTACCATAAGTATTTGTGGTTAATTCGGACATGATGCTTTGTAACAGGTGCCCATTTGGTGAATGAACATCTTAACACCTCCCGTATTCTTGCCAGGAAAGGGTAAAAGAAAGCCTACTCTTAGGTTTTTTCGGTAAAGTCACGTAGGTAAAAAATAAAAATAAAAGTTAATAAAAGTAATAATGGAAATAAAATAAAATAATAAATCACGACGTTTCGGAGGTAACACAAGTCTCCGTTATCAGGTGGGACCGTCACAGCTAGAGACTTGTGTTGCCTCCGAAACGTCGTGATTTATTATTTTATTTTATTTCCATTATTACTTTTATTAACTTTTAATAAAATTTTTTACATACGTGACTTTACCTAAAAAACCTAAGAGTATGAATCCTTGCAGTCACGAAAGCTTCAAATCTAGAATTAAAGAAAGCCTATTCGTGTTTCATCATCTTGATACTGGCCAAAAATAAAAAAAGAAGGGATCCCGCAGATATTTAGTAGGCTTCTTGAACCGAGGGGTTCAAGGAGACGCCGAACGTGCCTTTGGAAATGTGCTTCACGAAGGAGGTGGTGCCTCTGGACACGCCGCTGACGAACGCCCCGGGGCCTCGCGTGAGCCCTTCGTACGGCAGCCGGAAGAAGTCCGCGATGCCGTTGCCGACGCTGCGCACCAGGCTGGCCGGGCTGCCCAGGATCTCCAGGGATCCCACCACCCAACCTGCGGGCGAACCGAGAATGCGCGCAAAGGTCACCGTCGTGAAACTGAAACTATTAACTTTTTTTTTTTACCTTACCAGGTAAAGACCCGCACCGAGCTGTGTGGCTCTTTTTCAGAAGCGACCTGGCCACAAATGATAGCTTAACGAAGTGGCACATCGCGTGGAAATTTGAATAAGCACGTTATACTCTACTTCAGTGTTCTTCATTGCAAGGCCCGCGGGCCGCTGGCGGCCCCTGTTGGCCTTTAGCGCAGCCCCTGACGTGCGGCCCCCCCACAATACACAACACGTGACAACACCCCCCCATCGTGCTGTCAAACCCCAACGGGCACGGCGAGCGGCCTTTGGTCCCCCCGTTGCCACTGACCGGCGCGGAAGAGAGCCCCCGCCGCGTAGTGCATGGCCAGGGCGTGCACGAGCTGCCTCGGGGTGGTGAACAGCGGCCCGCGCTCGAACTCGGAGAACGCGAGCGGCGTGTGGTCCGAGGCGATGTAGAGCTTGAGCGAGGCGTGCACGCTCACGAGCAGCCGCAGCGGCCGCACCGCCAGCCGGCGCAGCTGCACGGGCCGCAGAAGCGCCAGCGAGGACCGCGCCACGTCCCACGGCGCCGCGTCGTCGCCCGCGGGCCGGTCGTCTGGCCAGCGGCGGGCTCGGCCGTCGGGCGCGAACGTGGCCAGCAGCGTCTTCACGTAGTAGACCAAGGTGTCCTCCAGGTAGAGCCGCATGGGCTCGAACTCGAGCTCCACCTCCGTCGGGTGGAAGCCGAAGTCCGGGGCCTCGTCGAACACGACGAGGGCTCGGAAGGCGGCGCCCTCGCGGCGCCCGTCGACGTCCGCCCCTCCGAGGGCACGCTCCGGCACGCCCGCGTGGCCGCGGGGGCCCGGGCCCGCGTCCTCGGGCCCGGGGTCCACCCGGCACAGCAGCACGGGGAAGTGGAAGCTCGTCCTCTCGAAGAGCTGATTGTCAAGCTGCAGGTCTCCGACGATGACCTCCAGGGCGCAGCCGTCGCCGCCGCCGTCGTCCGCGAGCGAGCCGGCGGACGCCGCGGGGTCGGGACGCGGGGCGCCGGGGCCCGCCGCAGAGGGCGACCCCCCTCCCTCGCGAGGGGGGGGGGTCGCCCTCGACGGGGAGAGGCTCAGCACGACATCGTCGGCCGTGAGGCGGAGCAGCTCGCTGGACGACGCGGGGTTGGTGACGTCGTCGGCGAGGACGGCGCTCACCTGGGCGAAGGACACCTGCAGGTCCAGGCTGTTGTGGCGCGTCTCCCTGTGTGGGACAAAGCGAGCGGACGTATGTGGCACGCGCGTGCGTGCTGTTAAGGTGTGGCGAAGACGGGCGCTGCCATCGCGCACTTTCGGATGCGCTTCTGCGGCCGTCTGGAACGCTATTCCTTCCGAAATTAGGAAGCCACTGGAGCCAAGCACTTTTAAAAAATTCCTTTCTTGAGAACTGCTTTTTGTATTTAGTTTGTTGTCCTTCCCCTGCACCTCCGATTAGCACGGATGGCGACGTATGGTGCGAAATAAGTTCTACATAGGTACGTGCCTCTTCTTTATTTATTTGCCTTGCAGTTTCGAACGTATTGATATTATACGTAAATAGTGCCATGCTAGTTTGGGAGGTGGGTCGGGCAGTGGTGGTAGAGTGGTTAATGCACTCGCTGTGCTTGGCGCAGCGTGAAGAGGCCTTCAGTCAATGGTTGACTGATAATGTCAATAGATTAAATCATTGATCATCATTATATTTATATGAACGTAATGTAAAATTACGGATTCTCACCCACGCAATGCAATGCATGGGAACCGATGTATTACAACTATCACAAAGGGGAAGGATTCAGTTCCTAAAGAAGCTGTGGAGTGAAGTGTCGGGACATCGTTACGAGATCTTTACAACCTCGCTTGAGTATACAGGATGTGGTGGGTTCGATCCCGACCCTGACCCCTATATATTTGGGGTTTGCGTGTCTCTCTTCCCGTGGTCACGTGGATTTTTCTCTGGATCCTCCGGTTTTTCCCTCCACATTTAAAAGCATTCGTTTTGAGCATTTGGCTGCTTTACATTTCCACGCAATAAGCCACTTCATCGGACTATCATTTGTGGCCAGGTCGCTTCTGAAAAAAGAGCCATATAGCTCAGTGGGCCTTACCTGGAAAAATAAAATAAGTTTATAGTTTGGTTATAAACAACACGCGGCACAGCCCCGCAAAAAAAAAAAATCACACCGCAGAGCCATTACAGCAACAACTTCCTAAAAAAAACTACACGGCAGGCACACAGGAATATTCCGAGGTGGCTCCGTCGTGTCCACTTCCACGGGGCCGTGTGGGCGCGTCCCACCTGCGCAGGGAGGTGAGCACGGGCCCCGCCCTGCTCTCGGGAGCGATGCTCACGGAGAGGGAGCTCCGGTGGTGCGAGATGTTGACGTAGACGCAGCCGAAGCCTGGCAGGAACACCACCTGCATGGAGCGGGAGGGGGGGGGGCAGGGTGTCCGCTCGGTGAGACGCAACGCCCCCCCCCACCCCCCACGACGGAACATTTCGCCATCTGCGAAGTTGAGCGGTTTAGCAGGATGCAGCTTCCCCAGGGAGGAAATTTTCTCACTTAAGTAGCCATTTAAAATAGATTAAATTTACATCAACGCGAGCGGGGGAACACGGAGAACAAAAAAAAGAACTAATCTGTGTACCCTGGAGGATATCGGATTTGTTTTTTTTCATGACACGGAGTTAACCATTACATGTGCGACAGGAAATAATCAGAGCAGGTAATTTATGGGCAATAGGTACGGGCGGAGAGCACCGCATTGCCTGTACGATTATGCCACCTTGTGGTAACATTCACACACAGCTTCAATTGCAGTGCAAAGTAATTATGACCCCTGTGGAGGTTTCTGCTACACGCAGGTCATATGTCAAAACAAGTACGCAGCCGAAACGGCAATGCCATGAGCTCATGTTACATTTTTACAGACTTTTCCTGCGTGTAACAAAAATATTCTGCAGGGATTAAAGCTCACGAATGTTATACATTTATGTGGATATTCAAATATCACCTTGACGTATATTTGAAAAGAATGTAAGATTGTAAGCTAGGTACTGCTCATAGATGGGCGCTTAACATTTGCACAACCATGGATATAATCTCGCTGCCATAGGAATATGGAAATTCCACTCCTGGCTCAAGGTTGCCAACAGGGAGGAATAATGCCCCACGCTTGTGTGAGCAGGTTCAAACTACGGCGACCAATCCGGTGGCGAGATGTTAACTCACTCGCCAGATATACAGGAGGTCGTGTGTTCGATCCCGACCCTGACGCTTGTATATTTGGAGTTTGCAAGTCACTCTCCCCGTGGCCGCGTGGATCTTTCCCCGGGTCCTCCGGTTAGTCCCTCCACATTTCGAGAATCGACGTGCGTTTTAGAGAATTTGGCTGCTATAAATTTCCACGCGATAAGCCACTTCGTTGAGCTATCATTCGTAAATAGCCAGGTCGCTTCTGAAAAAGAGCTACATACTCTTAGGTTTTTCGGTAAAGTCACGCAAGTAAAAAATAAATAATAAATAATACAATTGAAAAAATAATAGAAATAAGCGATGTATTATTTTATTTCTATCATTTTATCAATTATATTATTATTACTTATTTTTTACCTACGTGACTTTACCGAAAAACCTAAGAGTATGAATCCTTGCAGTCACGAAAGCTTCAAATCTAGAAAGAGCTACATAGCTTAGTGGGCCTTACCTGGTAAAATAAAAAAAATAGTTTATATAAATTTTTTAAGTAGTTTGATTAGCCCCTTTCCTTCCCGGGGGTCGCACCTGCGTGCCGGCGCTGTTGAGATCCACCTCGTCGCTCCACTCGGCGGCCGGGACCAGCGCCAGCCCCACGGCCGGCAGAGGCCCTCTCGCCTGGCAGTCGGGGAAGGCCGCCCTCTGCTGCTGCAGCTCGTGGTGTGCCCAGCACTCGGCAGGGATCACGGGCGGTGGCGCCGGGAAGCGCGGCTCCACTGCAGTCGATCGCACACACGGGGACACGTGACAGTCCACGGTTTGGTGGGCGATGGTGATTCCTGGCTGTTTTGTGTCCCCCACCCCATCCACCACGCAGCAGCAGCAGCAGCCAACACCCACGATCTCCCCACCCACAATCACTCACGAACCACGAAAAACGTGGCTCTAACACGTGACGAGTTTGGGTGACAGACCTATGACGATCTTAATTTTGGAGCTGTCGTGACTGCAGGAATTATTCTTTGGTTCTTTCGGTTAAGTCACGTCTAATGATAAAATAATAAATTAAATAATAGCATATTACGACGTTTCGATTGCAACACAAGCAATCATCATCAGGCATAAATAAATAGCAACAAAAATCTAACTAGAAAACTATAGACAGACATACAAGCAGACAGACATCACAAGGACACACAGAGAGAGGACACATATCGGCACAAAGAGAGAGATCTATGACGATTTAGCTATAAAATATATTCGACTAATGTTCTATATTTTGTTGTCTTTCCCCTTCAAATATGAAATAACACTCAAACAAGTGAGTGCCAAATGTTAAATTCAAAACCCCAGAAGGAGGGATAATTGCCAATGGGATTCTGCCGTAGCTGTTCACAACGTGATTCAATATGCCGTCTGTTTCACGTTTTTGCAATCTGGACGTCACTGTCCTGTGCATTACGAACATGATCTCGTTTCAGTAGAAACACCGGATCAGATCTCAGGAGTTGTCACGGAGCTCATGAAGTTCCCTGCACACACACACACACGAGCGCTCGCTCAAAGACATTTGCATTGGCGGTCACCTGCAGGGATCTCCTTCAAGGTGATGGGCACGGGACAAAGGTTGTGGATCAGCATGCGAGGGCACGGGTCCTCGAGCAGGAATAGATACGTGACTCCCTGGGCCTCTTGACAGGTGAGCACCACGGGTCTGTACGCAACAGCACACGTGGCAAGACTGCAATCAGAACCTTTATTAATCCTGGAGAAATCCGGTGAGCTGCGAAGTTATTTTTCACAGACATCCAGGTGCGACTGGGTCAGAAAGTTACGACTGACAATACGAAAACACGACAGGAGTGAAAAGTATAGGAAATGAATGCAAATCACGAAAATTAAATATGTACAATCGATAAAAGTATACGAGTTCCACTTGAGTAAGTACACCAATTTCCAAGCTTGGCCAAGGCACCAAAAACAACAGCAAGAACAGTCCCAGACCACACCAAGACAACACACAGTCCCTCAATAAAATTGCACATTAAAATGTGACTATCGATACATGGGTAAGAATGAAAGTTACAAATCACATTTGCAAAATAAGTTTTATCCGGCACTAATCTCCCGGGCATTTTTTGGAAGGAAAATTCACGACGTTGAGGGAGGGGGAAACGAGGCTGTTCTAAGACGTCGGTGCTGCAATGGCAAATGCTTTATCACCTACTCCTGCACCTTACTGCAACGCACAGGGAACGTGGCTACAATGCAGCGTGCAACGCTCTGCGCAGCGCCCTCACGGGGACTAGGGAGTGGAGCTCTGCGGATTCGTTTTTTTCGGTGGATGTCAGCAACGTGGATGACTTTTCGGTTGTCCCGAGGGTTGTTCGGCGAGGTCTGCAACGTTTCGTTCCGCATGCTGGGAGCTTCTCGAGGGACTGGATTCATTTCCGGGAGAAGCTGAACTCAATTCCAGAAGAAGCTCCCAGAAACGTGGAGGAAAATGCCAGACACTATGCCGACCAACACACGGTACAAAACCCAAAAACACATCACAGGGCCATGTAACAGAACTGTTAAAAATCTAGGGAAATTGTTTCAGATGTGTGGGACCACGTTGCAATTAAATGTACCTTCTTACGGTGGGGAGGGGTGGGGGTTCTGTAAACTTTAAGTGTGCGCGACTTGTACAAAAAATACTGAAAACTTGACGGTCAACCACATAAGGAACGTGCAGTTGTTACGGTAGACAAGCTGGCGTGAGCGTCTTGAAACACGTGAGATGCAAACCCGCTGGGTTGCGAGGTGGCCAGGAGATGTCAGTACAGCGAGTGGGTCTTATAGACCGTTGAACATAATTCCGACGAGTATGTATGGGTTTTCTCTGGGTAACTCTGGTTTCCTTCCACTTGCCAAAAATAAATTTTAAACGAATTTGGCCCAACATCCTGAACTTCTTCTTCTTCCGCGCATTTGTCCCACACAAGATGGGGTCCGCTGTCCTTCCTAACATTCTCCACGCTGCCCTGTCCTGTGCCATCTCTTTTTCCGCTCCTCGGGCCACCGTGTTCGAATCGCCCCACATCGCCCCCCCCTCCTACCTCTTCTTCCGCCTTCCTCTTGATCTCATTCCTTCCACTTGCATCACTTGCACCTTCTGACCCACGTTATTTTCCTGTTGCCTCTCCACATGACCGAACCACACCAGCCTTTTCTCTCTCATCTTCTCTGTGATTTCTACGCATCCCTGATGCCTCCTGCAAAAAGAGTCTCTCTACTCAGCGAGACTTTCCTGCCTGGAAAAAAATGACGTCGTATAAAAAAATGGAAGAGCGACGGAGAATTCATTAATCTGTGCGCCGACCAAAGTACACGCAGTTCCAGACTTTAAGAAACGCCCTGTTTGCAGTGCAGCGGGGACATTAAACATTCACTTAATTAAAGCAGCTATGAAAAAATTATGAGATAAAAAAATACAAGGTTATAAATCAATTGAAAATAACAGTCCTGGCGGATACGCACAATCGTACAACCTTGCACGGAGAATATTTAATTTCGAAAATATGGACGAAACATTTGGTTTAATGTCCCGGCTATCGGAATGCATGGTCAAGGACGGAGTGTTCCCCCACCATCCGCGTGTGTGTAGCTGAGAGCCAAGCCTGGCTTACAAGCTCCATAGCTCTGGAGCAAGAAGAAAGAGGTCTTATTGAGAAAGGAACACCAGACATATACATCAGCAAAGAACACTGCCAAGCCCTGACAACTACAAGCACACACACGCGCGCGGTCGACCTACGTCGAAATGTGTTGATATCTTTCGATTTAAAGCTTTCGTGACTGCAGGGATTCATCTTCTTGGTTCTTTCGGTAAAGTCACGTAGAAGGGAAATAATAAAATAATAAAATTAAAACGTAATAAAATAATTCTCAGTCAGACTCCGTCTTATCGACAGACCTGTTCTTTACCTGAGGACGGCTGCTTGCGTTGTGGCCGAAACGTCGTGAGGATTATTTTATTATGTTTTAATTGTATTATTTTATTATTTCCATTCTACGTGACTTTACCGAAAGAACCAAGAAGATGTGTTGATATCGTACGTCAACGGTGTTCCAGCGCTGCGTCCACGTGCGAACTGTTAGCAGCCAGTGCCTGTCATCCAACAAACTGGCCAATTTACGCGTTGCGAATCGAACAAAACTTGAATGTGGACAGGTATTATTGATTCTTTATATACTCAATCCTAAAGTCGCGCATTTTCTTTGAAAGACGGTGGCGATTTCAAAGGAGGGTCATGCCAAGGTAGCCCTTCTCCCCCACCTCTCCATTTAAAAAAGGGACGCTTGAGTCTCAATCGGCGCTCACCGAGAAATTCAAGAAAGCAATGATTCACCTGCCTTGTGAGCCCTGTGAAATGTCCCGATCCCGAGTCACGATTCGATTCAACATATATTGTGCTAATTCCATGGTTAATGTAGCTCTGCCAGTGGCCGCATGGATCACGTGAAGCAATTATTGTAAACAAGGTATACGAAACATAAACAGGTGCATGTTTTCATGCATGTGTTGCAAGCGTAAAAATGTATTGTATTCAATGAATTCATGCTTTCCTGATTAGCATGTATCTGCCTATGTCTGGGATGATTCTGACGAGAGAATACTGGTTTAGGAGGAGAGAACCATTTTGAACAATTCATTAGAAACGGGGGGAATTGCTTCACGTTGGAAGTTCTCGAAGAAAGTTGGGAAAGAGACGAGTAAGCAGAGCAAATACAAAACATGCGTATTCACAACTTGATGGAACGGGTCCCTTAAGGTGACGTGCAGAACGCTCTAGACCGGGACAGGATTGACGGGGAGAGTTTGAGCCAAAGACCTGCCACTTGGCGTAGGAATAAAGTTGAAAACACTCGAGTCGACAACACTCAGGATGTCACACGTGTATATATATGTAAACTTGTGGCCGGGGCATTGCTTTGCCCCATGCGCCCCCATCGACCGACGTGCGCCCCCCACCTCGTGCACACGTGGCTCTCGGCGTAGTCGTCCGTGGGCAGGGCGACGCTCTGCCGGGGAAGGTCGACCCGGACGAGCGCCGGCAAACTCCAGCCGCCGTGCGAACGCTCGCCCCCCTCCTTGGCCACGGAGAGGCGGAGGTTCTTGAGGAGGGCGGCCGCGCCGTCGCTAGCAGATCCGTCGGCTCCGGCGAGCTCCCAGCATGCAATGGGGTGGCTGGACCGGGAGGAACCATCGCGGGCCGGGCCGATCGTAAACGCGGCTGCCTCTGTTGTGGAGACGCGCTGCGGGATGGAGCGGGGCCGGTTGGTGTTGGGTGATTCAGATTCCAAGAACACAGGATGAGATGTTACTATCCTTTGTGCAAGCACTTCCAAGAGTTCATGAACAGCGAGCCTGGTGAAATTTGGGGAGCGCATCGTCAGTAGTGTACCTTTGGTTCCTCGGGTGTTTCGGCCTTTCATACTATACACCCTCCCCAAAGGCGGCCAGCGACAGGGTGATCAATCATACGCTTGCGTCCCATTCCCAATTAGTCATAGGAGTTGCCTTGTTGTTGATAGCCAACATCCCATGGGACTTATGTTTATTTAGCACGTGGGTTTATTCGCAGCTACTCGTAAATTCAAGTGAGTGCAGCGGGATAGGCGGCATGTTTTAAAATATATATATTATCCTCCAGATTTTTGCCACCCATTACTGTGGGCATCTCCCTTTGTAGACTCCACCAACTTTCTCAACAGGCGACTGAATATCGTGAAAGTGATATGGCTCCATATCTTAGGAGAGCGACATGAGAATTAGTAAGTGTAGTTGGATTGGTGGGAGATATGTAAAGTATTTGAAATAAAATGTAGTATTTTTCGATAATTTCCACCTATTATTTTATTGGCCTCTAAGAAAGTGATCACCTCGTACAGTTTTAAATGTAAATTAAAGTCGACTGAAAACAAATTAAAGAGATAAAATACAAAGGTAATGATCAATTTATGTTATGCAAAGTCAGTGAGGACTGCACGACCATGGATTTGTTTGTGTGCGCATGAGGTGCTCGCTAACAGAACTTGCCCCAACAGTCTGTTCACGCTATACGGGGGATCTTTGTCTTTTTGCACGTGGAGCAAAGGCACAGTGTTATACACACTGCACTATGAACCCACCGTCCCGGGTTCGATCCCTGGCCAGAGCTAACATCAGTGGTGAATGATTACCTGAACTGTCCCTGGGCCTCCTTGAGATCAACTCAGCCTTAAATATGCCACTCAGCCTTGGTACAGTGTGTAAACATGCCGGCATTAATAAGTACCCGCTAACATAACTTTTCCCCAACAGGCTCAAAGGTTATATGGGGGATCTTTGCCTTTGTGTACGGCATCTTAACACACAGTTCGCTTGCAGAGCTTGGAGTGCAAGCGGTGCAGCTGCCAGGCAACCGGGTCTGTTCATCCATTGCACCTGCCGTCTGTCCCATGACCTCATGGCAAAAACTACCGCCACTCCGCGTGGCCTCGAGGTGGCACAAGCGGCACGGTGACATCATGGTCATCTTTCGATTTAAAGCTTTCGTGACTGCAGGGATTCATCTTCTTGGTTCTTTCGGTAAAGTCACGTAGAAGGGAAGTAATAAAATAATAAAAATAAAACATAATAAAGCAATTCTCACAACGGCTGCTTGCGTTGTGGCCGAGACGTCGTGAGAATTGTTTTATTATGTTTTATTTTTATTATTTTATTACTTCCCTTCTACGTGACTTTACCGAAAGAACCAAGAAGATCATGGTCATCGTCGTCGTCAGCACTGAATGTCGAACGTTCATCGTCGTTGTGAACGAGCTCACGTCCAGGGTGCTGTAGGCCTTGTCGCTAACAGCCACGGGCAGGCAGGCGATGCTGAACGGCGTTTTGTTGATGAGGGTAGTGCGGTCCTCGACGAGCAGGACTTGAATTCCTCGGCGCAGCATCGACGTGATGCAGAACTGACACAGCTGTGGGGGGGGCGGGGGGCGGGCAATACCGCTCTCAATGAAGTCGGCATCGGTGCACTTTGCAACGGAATGGGAACGGTACAGAAGTGGAGAACACCAACGTACAGAAGGCCGCAATACCCTTATAATGTAACCGCCGTGTGGCATGAACATTTGTTTTTACTTATTCCAAGTAAATAGTTACGTATTAATAAGCAGAGGTGGGACAAAGTCATTGTTATGCAAGTCCAAGTCGAGTCTGAAGTCATCAAATTCATGACTCGAGTCTGACTCGAGTCCAAGTCACATGACTCGAGTCCACATCTCAGAGGTGGGACAAAGTCATTGTTATGCAAGTCCAAGTCGAGTCTGAAGTCATCAAATTCATGACTCGAGTCTGACTCGAGTCCAAGTCACATGACTCGAGTCCACACCTCTGTTAATAAGTAATGATGCAAGGATGATGATTCGCCACCCTGGCAATTCGATAAGTTGGCACACACCAGGGCTACAAATTAATTCATTAATATATATATCTTTTTATTTATCTCGTTTATATTATATTTTTTTATCTCGTGTGTAGTTTTTTTTTGCTCCACGAGCCGAAATGTGACTGAGTTAAAAAATGTTCAACGCAACAACTTTTACAAACGCGATTCGATGCTCGTATTGCGAGCTCCATGAATTGGTCTGAATCGATGAATCCATGTGTCCTGATAGCCCTGATAATTATTAATACAGAATAAACATTTAAGTACAAAAATAAGCCATTCATGCATATTAATATATAGATACACACAAACACACAATCTAGAGCTAACATGCCAACAACTGCTTCTACTAAAATATTAATAGGAGAGCTACAATCCCCCAAAACAAACTCTATGAGACGATAAGATACCATGTACAATGGAGCATTACGAATATACAATTCCTCTTGAATGCCTGGTAATTCAAACCTCTTGACTTAAAAATGCATCAAAGATGATCAATGAATTATACATTACACACTCAACAGAGGCTTATGCAATTGTAAAAAGCTGCTCTCTTGATCCCCCAGCAAAATTATTTCAAGTGGTCGGGTAGTTGAGATAGAGAAGGGAGCCTGCAATCAGCGTACGGTGCATGTCACGGGGTTCACAAGACATCCATCGGTGCTAGAGGCCGCTACACTCACTACCATGTAAGATATATTTACATTCTAGATTTGAAGCTTTCGTGACTGCAAGGATTTATATTCTTAGGTTTTTTCGGTAGTCACGTAGGTAAAAAAATTAAAATGAATAAAAGTACCATATTAATAAAAAGTGTGCCTTACTTGACCCTTCCCCTCTTCAACCATTATATATACGGAGTGGTAGCTCTTGTAATCTCTCATTTACTTGATACAGCTATCGTGGCTGTGACAGTTCCACCTGAAGACGGAAGCTTGTGTTGCCTCCGAAACGTCGTGATTTTTATTTTATTTTACTTTCATTAATTTTAATTTTTTTACCTACGTGACTTTACCGAAAAAAACCTAAGAATATATATTTACATATTTATTACTAACTATTGAGTCTTCCTGAATCACGACAATTGGGTGAATCTCGACAGGACCAATCAATACACCCCTAACATTCACCATTCGTATTAAAGTCTGGGCTGTTACTGGTAACTGCGGCTGTGAATTCCGTAGAAACGTAATTACATTATGTTTAGCAAGTTCGATAGGAATACCAATTCTTACAGTGAAAAGAGCCTTGCAAGCTCATCGGATTCCTCCAGCACAAACCAAAACATTCCGACGGTGATCCTGGAGCGTGCGCAGTTGCCGGCGCTCACCTTCCCGGCGCCCGGCACGGAGCCCAGACGCACATCCACGTGCGCCAGCCCCTCCTCCGGCAGCTCCACTACCACCTCAAAGGCGGCGGCGCCGACCTTGGCCCACTTGGGCGACGTGACCTCGCGTGCCAGGCGCACGGCGGCCGACTTGTGCACCGTGTTGGAGCGCGAGTAGTAGATTCCCAGCTGAAAGGGCTCCTGCATCACGCGACCGACGCCACCGCCGCCGCCACCACCGTGGGGAAACGATCTCTTGAACATACGTGTGTGTATATGTTCTCCTATAATGCGTGTTTTCAGAACGCGAATTAGATATGACGCGATTGAGTGATCGGAACTAGGTCGCGCGAGTAGGAACAAGCGGTTGTACGGCTGTCTCGGCTTAGCGTCACACAAGGCACTGGGATGCTGCTGGATGCTTCTAGATGCTACCCACGCGCCTCGGTCTTTGTTCGGCCCGCGTACGCATCTCTCACGTGTTATCGCCGACTGTGCTTTACCCGAGATCATATATTACACATTAAACGCGATTTTTTTCATAACGTGATATTGTTCAGGAAAGCAACTACCGCGTTATAGAAGAACAGACTGCATACACTGAAAAAAATGCATGATGTATGAGGGTTGAGAATTCAGGTTTTTAACGGATGTTTTTTTCTTATGTTGGTTACCAGCACCTGCAGTGTAACTTTGAAAATAGCTTAGGGTAGGAGCTCGTTCGAGTGAACTTGGCTCGCAGTCGGAATTTAATTCCTCCAGTTGCGATCAAACGCATGTATGTTGAACTTCTTTCGCACCGTACGTAGCCAAACAGTGCTAATCGGAGAATGAGTACCGCTGTGTGGGGAAGTTAACAGCAGCTGCCTGTAAGCACTGTCTGATGCTAGTTTGAACTAGGGAACCCACTTTGAAAAATATTCCAGTTCTGGAATGTAGAAATGCCCCAGGAAAAAAACATACACACAGCTGATTTTATTCCGGTAAAACACAAGCTGAAATAACACATCCCTGTGCCTTAGATCATTTTTGCATGCCTGAACAAATCAGACCCTTGCTCAGTCCAAAATGCCTGCCACTGACATCTCGAAATGCTGAAGCTCACACCGCTGACACCAGATCAGGCGAGCCATCCCTCGCCGACCTGGCCGAGACCTCACTGTCGCCCTCACCTACGCCGGATCAGCAACTCGGCACCTGGTACCAGAGGTGTGGACTCGAGTCATGTGACTTGGACTCGAGTCAGACTCGAGTCATGAATTTGATGACTTCAGACTCGACTTGGACTTGCATAACAATGACTTTGTCCCACCTCTGAGGTGTGGACTCGAGTCATGTGACTTGGACTCGAGTCAGACTCGAGTCATGAATTTGATGACTTCAGACTCGACTTGGACTTGCATAACAATGACTTTGTCCCACCTCTGCCTGGTACTCTACACGAGACGAGGCGATAGAAAGGGGTCAAGCCACAGTGTGACTGCGGCCATGTAACCCGAGCCACGGACCGTGCCGTAAACCACTGAAGCCTGCGCTCGTTCAATGGAGAAGCAGAAAAACTACACGAGCTCTCTCCTGAAGCCGTCGCGTGACTAGCGGACATCCACGTTTGGCATTGAACTCCCGCGGATATCGTCACGCGCGACGATAGATGCCGCAGATCGATGCAAGGGGCCAGCCAGCCGTCCAAGCGAATTAACGATGTATGGGCCACGGCCGATCTGTGCCGCTGAGCCAGAAGGGTTTGTGGAGGTTTGCCGCCCATGTGGTGGCGCAGGGGTGGGGGGGGGGGGGGGACGCTACCGTGAAGTTGGGAGGGAACGATGGTTTTGCCGGCGGGCTGCCTGCACGCTGACGCGCTCTCCCTCGAAGAGCCACAGGTCCCAGGAGGAGCGGTTGAGCAACAGGGCCCAGGGCCGCAGCTCGATGAAGAGGGTCTTGAGGCCGGGCTTCCAGGCCGACAGCTTCACCTGCATGGGGCTCTCCCACTGGCACGAGGCCTCCCACGCCGCCCTGGTTTCACGCGCAGGGAGCAGGGGGAGGACGGCAAGGCGGCGGTGAGACGGGGAGGAGGGACGTGTTTTGTATGTTTGGAGTTTGCATGACTCTCTCTCTCGCTCTCTCCCCGCAGTCGCGTGGATTTCGTCTCCGGGTCCTCTGGTTTTTCCCTCCACGTTTAGAGACATGCGCTGTAAATTTCCACATGAGGAGCCACTTCATTGGGCCATCATTTGTGGCCAGGTGGCTTTTGAAAAAAAAAAGTTTAGTTTGTGCGATTTTCTTACCTTTCCTATATTTTGCACTCCTATCGTGTGTTTGTACTGGACATCTGTAAAATAAGAGCCTCATGCATGTCTTTCTCCCCGTGGTCACGTGGGTTTTTTGTCTCCAGGTCCTCCAGGGTTTTTCCCTTCACATTTAGAATCAACAGAGCGTTTAAAGCATTTGGCCGTTATACATTTGCACGCGATAAGCCACTTCGCTGCGCTATAATCTGCGGCCAGGACACTTCCGAAAAAGAGTTACATAGCTCAATGGGGGCCTCACCTGACGATATAAAAAATAGTTCACAGTTTAGTTTCAGTTTATGTTGCCTGCAGAACGTCGCCGAGGTCAGCGGTGCTAGTGTCGGGGTCCTCGGTGGCTCAGTGGGCCTTTCACCAATGTTCAAATTTTTGTTGTTAATAGGTTTCGTTTATGTATTCACCGTTCATGACTGGGGCCGATGTACGGCCATGGGTTGTCAGGTTTGTCGAGGGTCGTGGCGGCGAGTAACGGGGACATGTCCAGGGGCTCCGAGTCTGCCTTGTCCATGATCTGCAGGACAAGCGCCGTGGAGATGGGCACCGCAGCTTCAGACACCTCACCGTCATCCCTACAGACAAAGACAAAGATCCACCCCCCCCCCACATAGTCTTTAACAGACTGTTAGGGCGAGTGCTGTTAGCGAGTAGCACCTATAAAAAGCTGGCACGCAAGGGGGTTAGTGGCCAACACCACGCCCAGCCGCTTTTGTATCCTGGGTGGTGATGTTTACACATTGCACCAAGTACTCATTTGAGGCTGAAGTCGACCTATGGGAGGCCCAGAACCGGTTCAGATAATTGTCACTGGTGTTGGCCGTGAGCGGGAATCGAACATCGGGTAGCCAGGGTTGGTAGTGCAGCGCACTAACCACTCCGCCACCCCTCGACACACACATATGCATGGACACACACGCACGTACGTACGTGCACAAACATACAGACTGAGGCTTCCATTGTAAACACATAGGCTTCGTTACTAATTCAATCAAGAAAAGTGTGATACTATGTTGGCAGTACAAGCACAAATAAGAAAAAACTGAACAGATTCGTCAATGACCCAAATCTTTGCCTATTCCATGTTCCTTTCTCTTCAGATGGTAGTCAGTTTAACACGTAGTAGGCTTTCGCGACCAATATCATCCATAATAAATACAAGTGTTGTCATCACATCTAACCCTCTATTTAAGGAACGAAACAGGAGGATTTCCCCACAAATCCTGGCTGTCGCCTGATGAAGCTAGTTGTAATTACTGACAAAACGTCAGTACTCAGATTGTAAATGTTGTGGCTTGGCTCTCCAACACACTGGTAGTGCTGTGCTAGTGACGAATTGGCATGTTCTGTTTACGTGACAACCCTTACTATTTGGCTCTGTCGGATGGTGGCAGGGTTATAATGACACATTTATATATTTACGCGATCTAACCCAAAAAAACCTGTATTATGGTAGGATAGATGGTGGGTTTAGTCTATCCTGCAACCAGGGACTGGAACTCGTAAATGTGTGAGTCAGGTGGTCCATATATTTTGCTCCAGCTTGCAACTGATATCTTTACATCGTCAAATAAACAATACAAACTTTTTCGAGTTGCATCGAATGGAGGAACAGTTACCCAAATACGTGTTCGAAAAAAACGTACATGAAAAGAACCGCCAAATGTTATACAGAGCACCTTGCATCATTTGTATGCAATGTAGGAGGTGGAAAAAGTAACGTCTGCCTTATAGCTTAGAGAGGCAGTGAGTGAGTTTAATTACATTTAGTAAAATGAGCTTCTCAGAAAGCTTGAACGGTAGTATCTGGCGGCCAAGGTTCGATTGAGATATCTAAGCCCAACTCCGGAATGCTTCTTCAAATGAAGCGGCGATCTGGACTCTCTCAGCATGGCGGACATGTTTTTGTTCGGCTCCTTGTGGAGATTTTATTTAATCCAGCTGCAACCCCTGCTTATTGTACTTCTGCAGCAAACCCTCAAACCCCAGCTATTACCCTCCCCACAATGACGGCAATCAGAGCCTACGACAAATTCATCGCGCGATGTATGGCGTGCTGGGCAATGCATCTATGAGTCAATAGAATTACGATGCGGTTGCCTTTCATCCCCATCACTGGCACTTGAGAGCTCCTGAGACTGGAGGCCAATTGAAGGTCAGCATTAAAGGCTGTTAATACGTTAATTTTCCGTGATTAAATGCAACCTTCTACAGCGGTGATTTAAAGTAGGAGCGTGTTCATCACAGAAATGGGTAATAAGGGTGTATTTGGTTTCTGTGAAACCGGCCACAAGTAAAGAGATGTTTAATTAAAGATACACTTAATTAAACTGACGCTTACCAATAATGTAACCCTAAAAAATAATAAGATCTTTGGCACACTGTTGGTATATCTTTAAGAGATTAAAAATGTCCATAGTTTATTAGTTACATTTTGTTTGTTGATGATGCAGTGTTTTAGTGTTTTTACACACAAGTGAACCATTTAACTTGAATTCCTCTAAAGTGTTTATTCGTGTTGCATTGAGGATATACAGATCCATGAAGCTTGCGCTACAACCAGGTCCATGACATGAGAAGACCTACCGAAGGCACAGTCACCATTCATAGTTTATAATCGCCAAACTCATCAACTATTTTCGATCTTATTTTACTGCCACAATAGCTGTGCACAGGCAATTAGACAAAAGTTTACTTGGAAATAAACTCAAAGATTAAATTACAGTGACATGCTAGTGACAGCTCACGCTGATCGAAAACTATATGAAAAGGGAGAATTCACACCCAATAGGGATGAGTTTTGGAGAAAGAAACAAATATAAGATTCCATATTTTAGGATTTTTAAGGGCGATTGTGGATCTTCTTTTTTCACATTTTCTGATTATTTACATCGTCTTAATTTAACATGTCTCCGTGCTGATGTCACCTGATGCCACGTGAGACCATGCATGGTAAGACCACCCATGAGGTCATGGACGTGATGCCATGGAAATTTGTTTCTTTCTCCAAAACACCAATCCGAAAATAGTTTTTATTGGCCCTGTAATCACATTTTGCTAGGTTAATCAGAATATCCGGAACATATCCGGAACATCCACCTACGATTTATGGGCAAAATAAAACTGGAGCGCGCGAGCTCAAGGCACCTCGTCTGGAAGGTGAGGTGATGTGTCAGCTCTGCCTCCATGTGCTGAAGCGTGACCTCCTGACCCCGGCCCACAATGCACTGCATCTGCCTCTGTCCCCGGCTTCCTCTTCTCCACGTGTAGGGTGAGTGGCTCTGGGAGGTGGCTGCACATCATGAACAGGGGGCTGAACACCATCTGTGAGGTGGATCGCAGGGGACAGGAGGCGCGAATCCCGATTAGAACAGCTACAATGTACGATACATTGGAAACTCAGTGGTGCTTCATGTCAGACGCAAACTTCTCAACGGTCAATTTTTATCACAAACAACAGGATGCTGCCACGGTCTATACAGTTAGCACACTGGATTCACAATCCAGAGGCCATCAATTCGATTCAAGCTCCTGGTGCCAAAGTTGAAACAATGGGCACTTTATTTGTTTTAAATCTTAATTTTTGGAGCTTTCATGACTGCAGGAATTATTCTTTGGTTCTTACGGTAAAGTCACGTATAAAGATAAAATAATAAATTAAATAATAGCATACTACGACGTTTCGATTGCAACACAAGCAATCATCATCAGGTATAAAAGAAATAGCAACAAAAATCTAACCAGAAAACTATAGACAGACATATAAGCAGACAGACATCACAAAGATACACAGAGAGAGAACACGTATCGGCACGTGTTCTCTTATACCTGATGATGATTGCTTGTGTTGCAATCGAAACGTCGTAGTATGCTATTATTTAATTTATTATTTTATCTTTATACGTGACTTTACCGAAAGAACCAAAGAATTGTTTTAAATCCCCAATGCCTCTGCCCCACCACCCAGCAGTATAAATGGGTACAGCAGAGTGATTGGGTCAAGCAAGGTTGGTTGTGGTGGGGTAAAGTATGGGTAATCTCAACTCTTTCAAGAGGTCTGGCCAGTGTGGAAGAGTAGGCCAAATACCCTCTAGAGTGGCTGGAGGTCCCTTCCACCAGCAGTGGTAGTTAGCAAGCAATTGCAGGGTTGCACCTTTACCTTCCATCTATTATATTGCGGAATGTGACGGAAACACAATGGTGCTCGAGGAGAAATTAAAAATGCTTAACCGTCAATTGTATCAAACGAATGCAAAATACGTTTTTTTTTCCCATTTTGCGAACACGTTAACTTTCGTTGTTGTCGCGTGAAATAAAAACACGTTTTTGGTATTTTCCCACTTTGTGCCAATGTGCAAAAGGCACCAGTTCAAAATCGTAACGACTTTAACATTGAAGCATTTCCCGCTGCCAAGGCAGAATACAATAAGGTGGCTCCCGGTTTCCGACGTGAGCAACGTTGCAAATCGTAACTCGATGTCCCAAAATGAAGAAATTGCTCTCCAGAGGAAATACAAATACTCCTTCAGAGGCCGGCACATCCTCCACATGCTGCTTTTGGCGTACGTGCAGAGAATCGGGGGGAAACGAATTGCGAGCGCTTCGCACGTGGCGCTCGGTTGAATTCGGAAATCCATCCTCACCACACGTTGCTCGACCACCGCGCTGGGCTGGGAGGCCAGCACGGAACACCAGATGTGGATGGGGGATCCGTTCGGACGAGGAACCTGCAACCCAAACATCAACAACAACAAAAGCGGCGGCGGCGGCGGCGCTGTCAAAAGGGGCAGCGGTCAACACGACGCTCGGTTCCAGACGCCTGCCAGCGTGGATGTTGGTGAACAGACATAAGTGGAGCGATGGAAGTCAACAATTGGCACGTCAGCTCCCCCCCGCCCCCCCCCTGCCCGCACGGTGCGTTTCTTCGGGTTGTGCCGCGTGACGTTTCGGCACCACGTCCGACGTTTCGCTCCGCGCGCTTCTTCAGGAAGTGTGAACGTCGAACGTCGCCGGAGAAACGCGGGGCACAACCCCAAAATTCGTAAATGCCGTTTGCAATGGGTACAGCGCCTAAAAAACGCACCTCAAGTTGCGGCCTTAACTTTCGTGAGCTGCCCGTGCAACCTTTTCCAAGACCAAAAATCCATTTTGCCGAGCTGGCCATGAATTGCGAAATCCATGCTCGTTTTCAGAAGCAGCTAGAGCTACGATCAATGCAATTGAAAGTGACTGCAACTCTCCATGTTCTGCAAGAAGAGTTGTTCAATCAGCAATTCTAAAGAAATCAATTTTGCCTTGGCAGTGACCAACCCCCCCCCCCCCCCGCCCGCCCCACTCCAAAGTGTCAACGTGTGTAATGAGCACATTCTGTTTGATTGCAAACGCCAGGCGGTCTGTCATGTTGGGCAGGCAAGTTGGCTACACGAGCCATCCACGACGACCCCACACACTTCCATTGCGAGTGACGGGATCTAAGACGGACCTGCTGGTGCCAAAACACGGCACCACGGGGACGGATTTACACCCATAGCAACCAATCTGCCACCATTCAGATCTTAATGCTGTGGGATTTACATGGGATTGGGAACTTTCACGGGGATTTGCAGAAGCGTTAGGGCTATAGACAATACTGAGAAAAAAAAAATAACATATGCATATTTAATGGTGATGGGTTTTTTTCCCCCTTTGTTTTTAGCGAACAAATAATACGTACGTACGTACACACGCGCGCGGGTTGTGCAGTGGTTAGCGCAGTGTGTTATGACTGTGGTGACCTGAGTTTGATTCCCAGCCAGGAACTGGTTCTGGCCTTCTCCGCCTTCAACCGAAGTAAGGGCAACCAACCGTGTGACTGGCACGGTGTGCGGAGGGTCTACATGCAGTAGTGCATCGCCAAAAAAGTCGTTTATTTATTCTCAGAATAATAATATAATTATTCCATACCCACACACGGCCCGCTCTGCCGAAGACACATTCAATTCCAATAGGCTCAAATGGAACAGATTCTTGTCAAAACACAAACAGTTTTTCCACATCCGGTTAAAATTGTTTCCTAGCAAACGCCCATTAAAATGATTACATATTCCTAGAAACAAAAGCACAGATCTTAAAGCCCACATACACAAACACACAGAACCAAGATCCCCCGTATAGCCTTTAGCAGAATGTTGTTTGCAAGTTCTGTTAGCAGGCACTTATTAAGGCTGACACTGCGCATGACGGAACAGGGTGGTGTCCAGCACCATGCCTGGCTTGCCTTTGTCTCCCCAGTTCTAACGTATGCACACTGTACCAGGTACTAATTTAAGGCTGAGTCGACCTAGGGGAGGTTAAAAAAACCGGTTCAGATATCACTCGCTACTGATGTTAGCCGTGGCTGGGAAACAAGCCCAAGTCTGTGAATCCGCAGTGCAGTGAGCGAACCACCACGATACGACTCCACGTCCCCACACATACACACGACAGCAGCCACCATTTGCCACGAGGTGGTGGTGGCTTCACCACACGGCTTGTGCCAGGATAGGTGCACTTTCAGGCCACATGACGTGTGCAAGGCTTGCTGGCAAGAGGTCAAGGGAGATACACAAGTATTATGGGTTCACTGACGCACGCAAAAAGAAAGAGAAAAATCGCCCATACAGCCTTAACAAACTATTGGGGCAAGTGCTGTTAGCGAGCACCTATGAAGGCCGGCACGACACACGAGGAGGTGGGTGGCCAACACCACGCCCGGCCGTCTTTGTCTCCCGGGAAGGTGATGTTTACACATTGCACCAAGTACTCTTTTGATGCTGAGTCGACTTTGAGGAGGGCCAATATTAGTTCAGATAATCGTCACTGGTGCTGGCTGTGAGCGGGAATCGAACTCGGATGCCGAGTTTGTAGCTCAGTGCGCGATCCACTACACTACCTTTCCCCACGCATACAATCGCACACACACTCGCACTCTATTGCATTGCATGAAAGATTGCACGGGCACGTACCTCCACCACAACGCTCTCCTCCAATCGGTTGGCGGAAGGACACACCTCTCCGGACCAATCGCAGCCGGGCACCCTGACGCGCACGCACCGCAGCTCGGCGCTCTCCATCACGTAAGAGGGAAGCATCTGATTGGCCGGCAGGGCCTGGGTGTGCTCGGCCGTCACCGGTTGCCCGTCGGGGCCCATGAAGCTCTGCGTCAAGTGCAGCTCGAGGTCCGAGTCGAGAAAGCTGCGCACCACGTGCCTGCCCGTGATCGTAATCTGCCACAAACGGACCACGATGCACCCTTGCTGACTTTGCGGAGGAGCGTAAACCATCGTCACGCGAACTCCGATCGTCATCCTCGCGGCGGCGGTGGTGGCGGCTTTTGTCCAGCCATCGAACAAAGACGGTTACCGCATCGCGCCGCTTTCAGATGCGCTTCTGTGGCCGTCTGGAATGCGCTTGCTTCTGATATTAGATAGTCACTGGAGCTATGAACATTTAAATCATCTAGATTGAAAACTCATTTCATTAGAATTGTTTTTTGTATTTAGTTTGTTGTCCTTCCCCCGCACCTCCGGCTACGTACGGCGCGAAAGAAGTTCAACATACATGCAAGAGAGCGCGAGATGAACACGTAATGCGGCTGGGCAAGCGCCAAGCATTAATCAACAACACAGGGCACATTACTGCACTTACATTCGCTTAAACATACAAAAAAAACATCTGTGCACACTGCTATCTGGTGTCGGTAATCTGAAATATGATTTCACCCAGAACTTTGCACGCAACACAAGTTCAGCGCCAGGAGTTTAGTGGGTGGGGGGGAGGATGGGGGTTTGTTGCAAGTAAAGAGCAAACGGAATGCGGCGCAGTCTGGACTATGCATTGATTGAACAAAGCGCGCGCGTTAATGCGGTGGAGTCAGCTAAATACAAAAACATCTGCGCAATCTCAATCTGCTTCTGTTAACGGTGACGTGAAAAATGGCAAGAGCGTTTCACCAAAACTGCACGTGTGGCTGACATTGAGGGCAATGCTAAAGAATTTACTAAATCTGTAAGTGACCTGCAGGAACCGATATAGGAGATATCAGTAGCTCGGGTACTGGAAGAACTCAGAGAACATAATTCAACTTTCAAATCGGTATCAAAATTGAATGCTCAATGGAAGCCACAACACAGAACACTTTGGTGTTATACTTTTTATGTTTTTACTTGAAAGAGAAATATTTCTTCACGTGTTAATAATAAATGTTGTGGCAGTTCAATCCTCAAAACCAGTTTGAGGTGGTGCTCATCTCAAACTTACAGCCAAGGCCGTTGTGGAAATTCCACATTCCTATTACATGGACCAGTTCGTTAATCCAGAGGACATCCATGATTGACTGACTCGTTTAACGGAACTCTATGCAGAGACGGCTGAGTTGACCTACGATAAAAACTTCGCGACTGCGACAGCGGTGTCCTCTAACCGCCACGCCAACGGGCCGAGCGCACAGCCAGTTGCCTCGGAGTTTGCTGCAGCACAGAAGACGTGGGGACCGGCGCGGCGATGAAAGTAGCCCGACTCTCGCAATTTCTGGCGGGCGAGTTGTGGGGCTGATGGAAGGGCACCTGCTTCTGTACGCCGCTGAGCATGATCACGGTGACGACGAGCGAGGCGACGCGCCCCTTGTACTGGATGCTGCGCAGGAAGACGCCCGGGCAGTCGATGCTGAAGGGCTCCGACCACCGCCAGTTCCCCCAGCCCTCGATGCAGACGTGCAGCATCTGCGGGCGGACACGGCCCGGATGAATTGCACCACGATGTTTACAAGCGATAATTATAATAGTTGCACAAAATCAACATTATTATTTTATAGTTACCACGGAAGGCACACTGAGCGATATAGCTCTTTTTTCAGAAGCGACCTATCACAAATGATAGCTCAACAAAGCGGCTCATCACGTGGAAATTTATAGCAGCCAAATACTGCAAATGCATATTGATTCGAAATGTGGAGGGAAAAACCTGAGGACCCAGAGAAAAATCCACGTGACCACGGGGAGAACATGCAAACTCCACGACCTCCTTCATACCAGGCGAGGTAGTTAACATCTCGCCACCGTACAGCCCTCAGTCAATCTCACGTGCTGGATGAAGGCCAACCAGCACCTTTTGTGTGACCAAATGATGGTCAGCGTGCAAGTAGGTGAAGGGTAGTAGGAGATCCAGCACTGGTCTAAAATAACCAGGTTAGATTAAAACGTGAGGCTCTCCCTGCAAGGAATTTGGCTACGTCATTCTAAATCATGCTTAGGATTATTGAGTGTACATGCCAAAGGTTTCAACAACAGCTAAATTAAAGCAACCGATCAAAGATAACTGTCCCAAGCCATCCTGCACACGGCTCATCTTGCTCGTGGCATTTTCTTTGCGACTTCCTTTAAAACTAGCAGCGAGAGAGAGCCGCACAGCGTCGTCGGTATTCTTGGTTCTTTCGGTAAAGTCACGTAGAAGGGAAATAATAAAATAATAAAAAATAAGTGTTTGTCGGGTTTAACTATTGTTGAAAGGCATTAAACCTGGAACCAAAAGTGGAAAATGTTCACACATGGGGACGTGATAATTACACAGCCGCAAAAAACGTCAGGTGAGATATCATTTGGAAGGAATTTCCCGGCAGAATGTAAACAGGGCTGTCAAGAATTACACTGAAAATTACAATGGAAAAACTGAGAATCGTGATAAAACTTCATGCCTAAACCCTTACATTGCCACTTAATCCATGTAATGCCAATGAACCCCGTTCACCTTCTCTTCCATTAAATATTTAACATTTTGCTTCTCCGCGATTCTCTCTTTGTTTTGATTAGCGGAAAACATCATCGCTCAGTGAAATACACTTTCATAAAGGGGGGTAATGGTGAGCAGCCAGTAACAAGGAACTGCGAAACACCTGAATTTTGCCAAATAACCTCAAGGACACGAGCAGCATAATTGCTCCTCATGACTATTTGAAAGAGCTCTTAATTTTGACAACTCCGAACTGTTACGAGTAATTTTCCCTCACGTAGAATTCCTACCGGTGACTCGTATTCCAAATGTGGGAACAGCTGTTAATACACTATTAAGAATTCAAGCACCGTTTCATATTTACACATGTGAAATTGAAAATGACGCAAGGCGGGGGAGAAAAATCAATTCAAGAGAAGCTACTACAAGGACCGGGTGATGTGCAAGTGACAGAATCCTTCGTACATGACGCTTCGGGGCACCGACTTATTTTTTCGGAGAAGTTTCTAGTCATGCAAGTGAAGCGTGTAGCTGAACATGAGCCTCAATTTGCTTTAATGGCCAATAATGGGACGCATCAATCAGGAGTACGGACCAAAAGCAGAAGCTCTGAAAACACACGCTGAGACATATTACCTCTGCACACTGCGGGGTCGGCCTTGCCAACAAAAGCACACTGTCACATTTCAGCACAGATTAAAACAATCCCCTCCTCCCTTACGTTGGGCAGTGTGTTTACTTTGGCAGGGAGGAGGCCTATCTTATTTGGACCGACTTGAAACCCAACGGGAAAGAAAGGGGGATGGAAAAATATCTGGGAAGGAAGCAGATCACACTCAATTAATTTTCCCCAAACATGTGGCTGGTGCAATGTTAGCGCGGGTAATTACGGGCAAATGAAACTGCAGCGAGTGATTGCACGATAGCGGTGAGCGGCGGGGAAGCTACTGCAAATTAAAATGGGAAGGATCGTTGGCTGTAATCAGGCAGAACAGCACTGTGGCTCAAGTTGGCGGAGGCTCGCTTTCCCCGTGACTATGTACGTTCCAGCCCAGCGAAATGTATAATTGTTGCAGTGGAAATTATATTATTGCATTTTAATAGATTACAACTAGTTTGAAATTAACTGTCCGCAATTATATGCAAGACAAACCCAACGGGGGGGGGGGGGATCAAATCCAGGGTGGGGCCCATGACGTCTTTATTGAAAGCAGCGCTTTGTGGATAATAACTTGTGACGTGGAAATATCCGCACCGTCGAAACGTTACTATTGCGATTGTTCATCAGCTCGGGCTCATACCGGGAAATCGCATGGCACACGTGACACAACTGTAAGAGGAATGAGCACACAATGCTCGCGGAAACAATAATCTGCCAAGAAATTATTAGAGGTGCGGCAATGCACGTATTCGTCGATTAAAACCGAGTCTTACGAACATGACGCATCTTATCATATTTTATATATATATAGGGTGCCTCTGCTCAAGGCGTCAACAGAGTTTAAAAAACGGTATAATAAAATAATCATTTAGATAGTAGTGGCTATCTAAATATAGACACGATCTAACCCAAAACAACTCTATTACGGACAATTTACCCCTCCATAATTAAATCGCCATGATTCAGGGCGACGATTCCACCACAAAACGATTCTTACACAAGCGGTTTGAAGCAAATTGTAACACAACTAATCGATTCATCGCTACACCTCTACCCACAAAGACCCCCGTGTAGACGCACAGACTTGCCGGAGGACAAGTGCCACCTTTGTCTCCACAGAGCCGATGTTTTCCCACTGCACCAGCTACTCATTTAAGGCTGAGTTAGCCTAGGAGGGGGGGAGGGGCAAGGACCGCTTCAGACGTTGCCAGGTTTTCGGCAATCAAACTCGGGCCGCTGGGTTCGTAGCACGCTGGCGCTGACCACTACCTCCACCTGTCCCATCCTCAACGCGCCCGCCTAAAATGCACGCGAATGCGTCGTCCGTACCTGTGCGATTTTGTGCGACCTCCATGAGTACTGGTGCATCTGCCGACTGGACAGAAGAATGCTCTCGTCTGTGTCCACCTGCCCCAGCCTCAGGGTCTCCTGGGTCTCATTGCAGATGATGAAGTGGCTGAACAGGTGGTCTTCAGCATTGGGGCTGCCAGCCTGCGCAACACATGGAAACAATTGCCGTGCCAGAAAATAGCATAAAATCCCCTTTAAAACACCAAGGGCTTTGACCCCAGAGTAAATTACATCTGAGAGATGGAAGAAAAAAACGAGAGAGAGAGAGAGAGAAGGAAAAATGAAAGCTTCGTGATTTGAAAAAAAAAGGCGACTTGTAATAACAACGCATGTGATGGTCAATTTATAAATGTTCACCACCACCTGCAGAAAGAGCTGGGGAGCTGTAGCCGTGCGGGACTAGCAACGTCGATGAAAGGAAAATATTTTTTTTTTTTTTACAGAAGGATTAACTCCAACCACCAGTCTGAGAGCTTAATCGTTGCGGACAATTCATGAAAACAAAAGAAGATTATTTCTGACAGGGCGGGATTAACCGATTCAAAACAACAATAATATGCGAATTAAAATGTATGTTAAACACTAAGGGGGGGTGGGGGGGGGGTGACAGAGCGATTGATGCGTCTGAAGATTCGATAAACTCTCGAGGGAGGTTTAGATTATTTAGATTATTTAGCTGCGATAAATTTCTACGTGATAAGCCACTTCGTTGAGCTATCATTTGTGACCAAGTCGTTTCTGACAAAGAGCTACATAGCTCAGTGGGCCTAACCTGGTAAAATAAAAAAAATTGCTTCGTTTGATTTGGTTTATATTTTTTCATGATTCGCTTACCGTTCCTATACTTTGCACTCCTATCTTATTTTTGTATTGATTTTTATTGTAATCGTTCTGACCAACTCCTACTGGATGTCTGTGAAAAATAACTTATAGCTCATCAGATTCCTTCATTATAAATAAATATTTCTGATTCTGATTCCAGTGACAATATTCTAATTATTTGCAGCACGCATGAAAAGCTTCGCTTCCAACACACGTCATTTGATGCATGCGTCACGAGTCTCATAACCAACGTTCATTGACGAATAGATGCATCGTTCGATCCTATTCAACACTCACTGCCTTCTCCACTTCAGTCAATGTAGTTTGCATCTCGTCCGTCTTGTCCCATCTGTGTCCTTCTCTATCATATCCAATTCAATCAGAAAACTTGTTTGTGAGACGCATTAGATCATTTTGGCCACTCTTCTAGGGTAGCCGTTGAAAATAACAAGTAACGTGCGATGATAATAACAACGTCTTCTTGGTTCTTTCGGTAAAGTCACGTAGAAGGGAAGCAATAAAATAATAAAAATAAAACATAATAAAATAAAATAATTCTCTTATTATGTTTTATTTTTATTATTTTATTGCTTCCCTTCTACGTGACTTTACCGAAAGAACCAAGAAGATGGATCCCTGCAGTCACGAAAGCTTTAAATCGAAAAATAACAACGTCATTTATTCACTCAGGAGTCTGACGATTCCTCTTAACGACGATTCTACATCCCGGTCAAGGACCGACTCGGCCCTCATACTCGTAGGGTATATAAAGTTAGTACCCATCCGTGAGTAGCGGAAAAGTGTCTTTCTTATGTGTAGACTCACTCCTACCATAGGAATGTGTAATTTCCACGGGCTCATAGCCGTCGACAGGAGATCCACGCTATCCCAGACTCATTTGCGCAGAACGCAAAACGACATCAACTCTCGTTTTACTTTAAGACGACAACGAACGAGCGATTAAGAGGACGCTGCTGAATACGTGAGAATCAAGGAAACGCTAAGTGAGCAGGCGCCTACGGAAATAACGCTGAAGGTGCCAAGCAAGCAGCATGGCGAGCCAACCCTACGCGAGAGATCCCGAGCGAGCGAGAGATCCCGAGTGAGCGGTGCGGTGACGTGACGTGCGGGCCGGGTCACCTCTGTCCACGCCTGCACGGCAGTCGCGAGCGTGTGCACGGTGTACTGGCCGACGCGCACGAACACGGGCTCCACTCGCACGCGGGCGCGCACGGCGACTCCGGCGTCGTCATCGTCCGCCCCGCCGGCGCCGCCGCGCGTCACGCGGAGGCGCGCCCGGGCGCGGAACGGCTCGACGGCGGGGCGCAGCGTCAGGCTGCGGTGTTCGAGCACGCGGGCCTCCGCGGCCGTGCTGACGCGCGCGTGCGTGCGCGAGGGCGCGCCCTCCCAGTGCAGCGCGGAGACACGCGGCTCGTCCAGCGACACGACCAGGAACTCGTGCTCGCCCGGCGTCCTGCGGTCCGGCACGAACGGGCGCAGGCGGCGCGGGCAGCCTACCGGGACGGGAGGGGGAGGCACGCGGGGGAGAAGCGCGGCAGAAGACGTTTGCGCGGCTAATCGTTTTGCTTCCGTTTCGGCGATCGAACGCAATGTGGCGCAGGCCGTCATCGTTAACGCTTTCCCACTGAGGTTGACAGCGTTCGTGCATCATCCGAACTGGGTCTCAAGACTCTTGTTCAGGAGGGAGTCCTGCCAAGTTTTCGCAGATGGCGGCGATGTTTCTGGTGTAATCCTAACTGAGCAATTTGCGGGTCATGTTTCACCATTGTGAATGTTTGGGGAACACCAGTTCAACTGTATGTGTTATTTTTATTTTAACTAAAAATGGTTCAAAATTAATATTAAATATTGTTGTATATAGCTGTATCATGTTGCTTGCCATCTCAGAATACAGAGCTTCCAATGTTGATATTCTGGGTTTTAAACCAAATTGCAGCCTCTTGTGATTATTTAGGCTTTCAAGGGTAATTAATTGATGGTGCCAGTATTATCATTAAATGGGGTTTTCCACTTAGCATGTATACTTTTCAGTTCTGAGAAGTAATAATACTGGCTAGACTCTCATGCGTTCAGCTTTCCTTGGTAGCAGGCCATTTATAAAAGAGAACGTCTAAAAACGTGCAGATAACACAGGTCAGTTGAATGGATGTCAGGCGAGTATGTATGTTGAACTTCCTTCGCCCCGTACGTAGTCAACCGTGCTAATCGGAGGTGCGAAGTAGATCTGTCACGGCCACCTTCTGCGGGCTGTTTAGCAACACGGGACAATGTCCTGCTGCTCTGCGAAAAATTCGCAATGGACGCTTCGTTTCACCAAGTGGCCACGACTGCACGAACTTAGTACAGAAAAACCGTGGACATGCAGCGGTGAGATCTGTCCGTGGGTAAGAGCGAGGTGGATGTTAGCAGCACCGGACTGTGAGAGATGGCAATGGCGTGGAGAGGCTTTCATTCAGCAACGGCCGATTACGATTGCCGACGATGATGATGACGACGACCGAACTGGTCACCGCGTGACCTCTACTAACCTGCGCTGAACTGGCTGGCGTGGTGCAGAAGGTGCAGCTGCAGGCAGCTGAGCCGCAAGGACGCTCCGAGAGCCGGAACCCACGCCGGCGAGAAACTCGAGTCGACGCGCATGCAGGCGGCCAGGGCCATGGGTGACACGAGCGGGTCGCACACGCCCTGAGAGCCACTCTCACCATCGACACTGCACAGCGCGCGGACGGCAGTCACTCAGCCGCTCATTGCAGACCCGTGCTTCCCCAATACAGGGTTGTTTTGGGTTAGATCGCGTAAATATAGTGGTGAGTGTAGTGGTGATTGTCTATTTGTTTGTGTTTCTCCCTTGCGATGGGACTTTGTCGGATGGACGTTGAGATTTATAAGGAGCACGGGGTGACCAATAAGGTCTGAATTGGTCTGTAATAAGGTAGGCACCGATAAATGGGGTTGAACAGGTATGGCAAGCGCGCGATGCGGTGACCATCTTTGTTCTTTGACTCAGTGAGAATAGAGAGATGGCTTATCTCCTGCATAGTGCCCACGAGCCAGTGGTGGTTATAGTCCGTATTCTCTGGGGCAGAGGTCGGTCAGTCCATCTGCAGGGAAACTGCTGTTGATGTCCCACAAAAGCAGTCCTCATTTCTTCCACACTGGAATTTTGAAGGTGGCTTTAAGTGGACACCTGGGGTAAGGATTCAAACTGGAATTGCTTCCGACTGCAAAAAAACACACTTTGCGCCATGTATTTGGACGTTTACTCCTCGTGCACCTGTTGCAAAAATGCGCAAGTTTCTTAACTCCAACCACAACATCTGCAGCCAGCAGTATATTTGTGTACACCACGGTCTGTCGCTCGGTATGCCACGTATGGTGGGGTAAAGTGTGGGTGCTTCCACCTCTAGCATGGGAGAAGGGGCCAAAGTGCCCTTCAGAGTGGTTCTATGGACCTCTCCCAAAGTTGAGACCCTACCACCAACAGGGGCAGCGAGCAAGCAATTGCAGGGCTGCGCCTTTACAAGGGTTGCAGCCACACATCCGATTATCACGGTTGGCTACGTACGGTGCAAACAAAGTTCAACATACAAAGATCAAACAAAGATCCCCCATTCAGCCTTAACAGACTGTAGGGGCAAGTGCTGTTAGCGAGCATCTATAAATGCCGGCATGGCACACGAGGGGGTGGGTGGCCAACACCACACCCGGCCGCCTTTGTCTCCCCAGTGACCCCAGTGACAGTGTTTACACATCGCACCAGGTATTCATTTGTGGCTGAGTCGACCTAGGGGAGGCCCAGGACCGGTTCAGATAATCGTCACTGGTGTTAGCCGTGAGCGGGAATCGAACCCGTGTCGCCAGGTTCATAGCGCAGCGCGCTAACCGCTACACCACCGCTCCCCACAATATACATTCACACACATACAAACGTGCGCACCATCATTTACAACGAGAGGGGCTGCAAGCAGGCGGATTCATGACAACCGGCCCTTCGATTTAAAGCTTTCGTGACTGCAGGGATTCATCTTCTTGGTTCTTTCGGTAAAGTCACGTAGAAGGGAAGTAATAAAATAGACGCTGTCGCCTCGACAGACCTGGTTTTCACCTGAAGACGGCTGCTTGCGTTGTGGCCGAAACGTCGTGAGAATTATTTTATTATGTTTTATTTTTATGATTTTATTATTTCCCTTCTACGTGACTTTACCGAAAGAACCCAGAAGATGAACCGGCCCTTCGTCCGACTGAAACACACGCACGCACGGTCACGTGTCGTCACCTCTGCTCTTCGGGAGTGTCCTGCCCGTTGTGCAGCACCACCCTCCACATGTCGGCCGCCACCACCTCGGCCTGCTCCTCGGCCAGTGCGGGGCTGGGCAGCTGCAGCTCGCAGGCGCGGCTCTCCGACAGGCTGAAGTCCCGGTAGCGGACAAACACCATCTTCAGCTCGTCGTAGTACTCCAGCGAGCACGGCACCTGGAGTCCACGCGGCAGCAGCGACACAGCTCGTGAGGTGGAAGTGACTTGAGGACAGCATGGAGGGGATCGCCAAGCTCATAATAATGTAAACTATCTTGAGTATAATGAGTATAATGTAAAGAGTATAATGTAAACTGTTACATTTCGTCGTGAGAATTGTTTTCCAACTTACCAGCGAGATAAAAACGACAATAATTGGCACGGTGAAACGATTGTGCACTTGACGATTTAATTTGATCGGCTCTGTCGGACAGCAAAAGGTTTCGCGACGAAAAAAATTTGGCCCGATCTTTACGTGGCCCCAGCTCAGAAATCAATTGTAGTTTTCCAATGAGCCTGGAATGGGTTTATGTTACCTGCTATAACATGCACACGCACAGCCCTCCCCACACCACGTAGGTTGAGGGGGTTATAAGACGATACTTGCTGGTCAGTGTGGTTTGGTGAATGTGGGGCGCATAGATTGGGAACATAGTACAGTTAATCAATAGAGTTTGGTGCGCTGCCCCCCACATGAATGAGCTCCGCAGCAGCCTGTAGCACCTGTTACATGCACTGCCGTCGCCCATCCAAGTCACTATCCAGGCTAAAACATGCTTAGCTGTGAGATTTGATGGGATCGGACATATTTGATTTGGTCATAGGCATTATGACTTACGGATCAGAAAACGGAGCAAATGGTGAAGAGTGCAGAGAGAAGCATGGTCAGATGCATGCTTTGAATTACGCTGCGAGACAAAGGCGAACAAGTGGCTAGAAAAACACACACTCAAGCTAAAGACGTCACATTGATTTAAGCAAAGGAAGTTGGCTTGGGCGGGCGAGTAATCAAGACTAATGGTGAACAGCGAGCGGCATGTCTTGGGGTTGCGCTGCGTGTTCGGAGTATGGCTTCCTGGGGAAGCTCCCAGACGTGAGATACTCTGCCGCACGATACGCGTCACAACCCTAAAACAACATCGGAGACCGCTCGGCCACAGCGTGTTGCTAACAGGGGACACGGATGCGCATTTGGCCAGATCTTTACGTGGCCCAACTCAGAAATCAATTGTAATTCATGCCACGGTGGCGAGATGGTAACTACCTCGCCTGGTATACAGGAGGTCATTGAGTTAGATCCCGACCCTGACGCCTGGATATTTGGAGTTTGCGTGTTCTCCCCGTGGATCTTTCTCCGGGTCCTCCGGTTCTTCCCTCCAAATTTAGAATCACGCGTGTCGAGTGTTTGGCCGCTATAAATTTCCACGCGATAAGCCACTTCGTCGAGCTATCATTTTTGCAGCCAGGTCGCTTCTGAAAAAGAGCTACAACATAGCTCAGTGTGGCGGGGGGGGGGGCCTCACCTAGCATGATAAAAAAACAGTTCACAGTTTAGTTTTAGTTTAAGTTGCCTGTAAAACGTCGCCGAGGTCAGCAGTGCTGATGTCGGGGTCCTCGGTGGTGTTGAACGGCACCGGAGCGATGCGCACGCGCGTCAGCACGCGCGGCTCCGGGTAGCGCCACAGCATCGTGCCGGCGCTCTCCTCCGTCTCGTTGTAGAAGACGACCTCCTGCACGTTCGGCAGCAGCTTCTGACTCTCTGCGCGCGACGGGGGCCCAACGGGGAGCGTCGTGTGTTGGTACGTGCGTTGAAGCTTTGTCGCACCGTAGTCAATACGAGCACTTCTTTCGCGCCCGCGGCATAGCGCAGTTGGCCGCGCACGGTGCGCAAGTAAGTCCAACGCACGTACGTACGTAACGTTCAATATCGTACCCGAATGTATGATGGAAAAAGAATAGGCTTTATCCATCGCGGCAATGACACAGGAGGTGTTAAGAAGTTCAAACAAAGTTCAAAATAGACACCGATTGCAAGGCATCAAGTCTGCATTAACCACACATTATGCTTGTGGTAAAACATGCACACCAACGAGCTTTGATAATAATAATGTGTGCATTGTCCTCGGAACTGATTGGCTTACACCGGATGCAGCCTCCTTTATCGCCTTGTCTCACCACCAGTGTTAGACCAGGGAACGCCGAAAGGCAAACAGCACAAAGGCAATGCAAATATAAAAGCATGGAGAGCTCAGGTTGAGCAGCTATAATCTCAACGCCGTATTATTGCCGCGACGACGGGTAAAGCCTCTTCTTTTTTCCATCGTCTTGATAATGGCACAAAAAACGGCCCGAGAGACTGCTACATCACTTTCAGTTTCTGACAAATTTCCACACACGTGGAGTTAAATGCCAGACATCGTGCCAAACGACGCGCGGTAGAACATGAAGACCTCTCGAGCAGCTGTCCAGCGCAACCGCAAAAACCTACCCAGTGGATTTTCAGTTTTGGCTCCTGCCCCGTAGGAAGGATTCACATTGAAGTTTACACGAATACAAAAATCGCAAATTCTAAACACGTGTGATATCATACATGTGCCAGTGAGCATTCTAGTCTATTTTAATTGACACGCTGCTTCCACGTGTATAGAGGTAAAGGTGCAGCCCTGTAATTGCTTACTCTCGCCTCTCTGGACTACTCTTCCACGCTGGCGATTACCCACATTGTACCCAATAAGCAACCTAACCTACCAACTGATTAACCCTTTCCCATTCTGAGACATCTGCAAGTTGCAGGGTGCGGGACCCATTCACCTCTGAATCTGGGAACGCACAAGCGGCTCAGCGTTAATTTTACTTAGAGAGGCGTAACGCTGTTGTTTTTAAAGACACTGTAATCACCGCGGAGAACTGTAGCGACACGACCGCACTCTATGATAGCTTGCAGCAAACTGTGCCACGCGCCCTCCCGCATGGCCTTGTGGGAGCCTCGGTACTGACGACGTTATTTCATTTTTTCTTCCGGTTTAATTTTTGATAATGTACATGCACGTCATCGTTCGTGTACATCATCATACATCATCGGAACGGAATCGGAAGAAAAAAAACGATGACATGCATGTACGTCATTGCACATGTAAGTCATCGGAGTGTAATATCGGAAGTACAACTTACGACGTACACGGATGTACGCGCACGTCATCAAAACGGGAAAGGATTAATTGCGGTGCGTTCGTTAACACTGCCGCTGTGTAAAGACGTGCAGTCAACGTGAAGCGATCCATTGCCGGGGGAGGGAGGGGAGGGGAGGTGAGCTGGCGAGCCCGTCCACCTGCGTCGGGGATGTAATGGAAGAGGCCGGTGCGCAAGTCGTCGGCGCTGTGCTCGGCGGTGCAGGGCCTGGCACGGCGCTCCTTGGCATGGTCGGCCGCGGCGACGGCGCGATGCTGCGCCGGCTCTCTCGGCAGCCCCCGGTGCGACGCCAGCAGCTGCTGCAGCAGCGTGAGGCAGCGCACGTGTTCCTGGCCCCAGAAAACCTTGCGCGGAACAACAGAGACAAAGCCTTGACAAGATTCCGTAGGAGGCAAACGCTGTTGACGAGCATCTATGAAGGCCGGTTCACGACGGGGTGAGGTGGCCAGCACCACGCCCGAACCGCCTTTCTCTCCCCGGTGGCGATATTTACACACCGCACCGGGTACACTCGTTTGAGGCTGAGCCGATCTAGGGGACGCCCAGGACTGATTCAGATAATCGTCCATGGTGTTGGCCGTGAGCGGGAATCAAACTCGGGTTGCTGGGTTCGTAGTGCGACGCGTTGACTCTTACGCTACCGCGCGGAGCCGCACACACGCGTACACACACCGGCTCAGCGTTACCGGTGCACTGCTGCATCTGTGTTTGTTACCCAAGGAGTGAGAACCACGGTGGCAAGATGTTAAATGCTTCGCCTGGTATACAGGTGGTTGTGGGTTCGATCCCAACCCTAACGCCTGTATATCTGGAGTTTACATGTCTATCTCCAGGTGGTCACGCAGATTTTTCTCCGCGTCATCCAGTTTTTCCCTCCAGATTTAGAATCAACATGCGTTCCGAGCATTTGGCTGCTATAAATTTACACGCGATAAGCCACTTCGTTGAGCCTTCATTAGTGGCGAGGTCGCTTCTGAAAAAGAGCTACGTAGCTCAATGAGCCTTCACCTGGCAAAATAAAAATAAACACAGTTTAGTTCGTAGTTTATTCTCACCGAGGGCCAAATAGGACTTTCGAATACCTTTGGGAGGGGTCACGCATTCGCACGCACCTCGCCCACTGCTATCCTTGCAAGAGGTAAACTTTTGTTGCTTCTGAAGAAAACGGCCTTCTGCCGGGAGAATGTGGAATTTCCACCCAAGGTTCAGGACCATCGATGGAGGCGCGCAAAGCGCCCATCTGTTCGTTTGAGAAGAGAGACACTTGGACTTTATGTGACATCTCTTTTGGCGCATTCGCTGTATTATTTACAGCCTTTGATCATTCCGCTACGAGATGAAGGCCCCTACAACTGATCGATTATGTACGTTGTTTGACCATACTTCACCACGTTGGTCGGTTCGGGTTGGCGAGGGTAGTGCCGCCGAGGACTGGTTTACGCAGCACTCACCGCTAATGTTGGCCGTGGCCCGGGAATCAAACCTCGGGTCACCGGGGCTTAGAGCGCAATCCTCTAACTACGGCTGCACCCGCTGTGGATATGCCACATGTTTTAAACTACGTACATACACGCAGGTAAGAAACCCTAGCGGACGCAATACATCTTACAAGTTGAATAGAGGAAATTCATAAATATTGCTCCAGCTTTAACGTCTATATTTAAGAGTCCTGCTGTCAGTATGAAGCAAAAAAAAATGTGCGTATGCATGCGTATGTGCAGCTCGTAGTTTTATTTTTCATTTACAGGAAGCCTACGTTCTATTTGATTCATTACCTTTGCCTTACTTGTGTCCCATAACAAAAACAACGTTAAAATCATCATCGCGAATTCTATTTTATGCGCAGCGTTTGAAGTTGGCTCCAAAAGCACAACCAGATGTCCCGAACCTATCTCGACCATCACGCGGTGGTGAAGGGGCATTTTTGCTCCACAAATTTCGACTGGCGTCTCCTGCGCCGCTCCTCCCAGATGCTCATCGCACGTTCGTTTGGGTCGAAGGTCGTCCGCTAATTTGAAATGTAACCGTCACACTTGCAACACGTGCCCGTTTCACTCCGCGGTTTGTCAGGCGGCGACCAGCGAAGCTCCGAAGAGCGGCAAAAAATGTACCTCCTGAATCTAACAAGTGAAATGTACAACTGTACAACTGTACGCCATTAGACACGCTTGTGAAAATAAGTGCTATAAGCAAGGAGGCATCGGCAGGTGCTTAGAGGAAACGTTTTAAAGAGACTTTCAGCGGCACCAAGAGAGCACTCCGTAGCACCAACACAGCACTGCCGAATGTTTCACCTCGACATCCGTGTCACTTTTGAAATGCACTTTAAAGTCCCTTTTTCTGCTATGAACAACTCAATTCGGACTGCAGAGAACCAGCAACCTGAGGAACGAATGTACAAGACGACGATTCAGTTTAAGCCTACGTGTTAAATTGAATAACGTTTGGGGTTCATCCTTCTTGAACAAGGGGAGACCTACAATATCTGTGGTTGCGACAAAATGGACCGCAAGGAATGAGAAGAGCAGCAGCGACTACATTCCCTCGCGCCGCGCACGCACGGCACGGGCTGCGTCTACGCCTGCTCACTCCACCACCGAACGAGTTATTTGGTCCCGGGACCAGCGAATCTCTGCTCAGGAAAAGCACCAGCGAGGGCCGGCTGTCCAAGGCAAGTGTCGGTGGGATGCGAAATCAAGCAAAGGCCTCGGTGGGCCACAATTCATGAAAATAGCCGAGGCGAATCAAACCATAACAAAAGATGAACAGAAAAGCAACGAGTATTTATCTCAATCCTTATCTCGTTACATCTCTCTAATTATTTTGTTTCTATTTCTGTTATCTCACTAGACCCATATATGTTGGCTGTCACTCTCCCGCAATCTTAAAAGGGTGCCCAGAAATCAACGTATGTATGCTGAAATTCTTTCGCACCGTATTAGCCAGCCATGCTGATCGGAGGCGTGGCGGAAGGACAACAAACTAAACAGAAAAAGCATTTATAAAGAAATTAGTTGTCAATAGAGATTATTTAAAAGTGCATGGCTCCAGTGGCTTCCTAATATCAGAAGGAAGAGCATTCCAGACGGCCGCAGAAGCGCATCTGGAAGCACGCGATGCGGCGACCGTCTTTGTTCGATGGCCAGCCGAAAGCCGCTGCAGCGAGGATGACCACTGGAGCTCGCGTGATGGTTTACGCTCCTTGACGAGATCAGCAAGCTCATCGTGGTTCATTTGCGGCAAGCACTTTGTGTGTAACGGGCGCGACCTCATAACTTATACGTTCGGCAAAATGAAGATTACGTCTGGCTTAGGGTGCCAGGGTACCCCCCCCTCTCCCCCCTGAGCGGGTCAGCACCACAACCAGCGGTGTTGGGGGACGCTCTCACCTGCACGAGGCCCAGGTCAACGTAGACCAGCAGCTTGGGGAGCACCTCCGAGGCGCCGCTGTGACTGCACCACTTGGCGTCGGCGCGGACGCTGCCGCAGAACGGGCCGAGCAGCGAGCGGGAGCAGTCGCGCAGGCTGGTCTTGAGCAGCGCGTCCGTGAGCCGCACCTCGGCGGACAGCGACTGCAGCGAGCCTGCGGCGAGGACAAGTACGCGGGGACGAGTCAGCACGTGCGGCGATAGGCCCGGCGACAACTACACGGGCTCGTCGATTTATTTTACCGGGTGAGGCCCACTTTTTCAGAAGCGACCTGGCCACGAATGAGAGCTCAACGAAGCGGCTTGTCGCGTGGATATTCATAGCGGCCAAATACTCCAAACGCGTGATGTTGATTATGAATGTGGAGGGAAAAACCGGAGGACCCGGAGAAAAATCCACGCGACCACGGAGAGAACACGCAAACTCCAAATTATACAGGCGTCAGGGTTGGAATCAAGCCCACGACCTCTTGCACACCAGGCGAGGGAGATCACATGTGGCCACTGTGGCGTCCCATCATCATCATCATCAGCCAACTGAGTGATGGATGGAGGCCTCCCCAAGCTGTCCACCACCTCTCGCAATCCTGCGGAGTGATAATTCATCGAGAACCTGCGTAGTGCGCATTGATTTCATAGCTCCGTCTCCTCGGTGGTCGTACTACTCTCGGACACGTTCCATTCTTTGGCCGCCACTCCATAATTGTTATTCTTTGACCATGGGACATCAACGCTTCCTGCGATGTGTCCTACCCCAAAGCCTTACCATCATCATCATCACTTATGTATTAGTACCACACTTCGTTGAGTTATCATTTGCAGGAAGGTCGCTTCTGAAAAAGAAGCTAATAGCTCAGTTGAGTTTTATTCAGCATATTTTTTCGTGATTTACTCACCTTTCCTGTACTTTACACTCCCATCGTATATTTGCATTGTTTGTTGTCGTAACGCTCTGACTGACCCGCCCCTCTGTGAAAAATAACTTTATAGCTCACTGGATACCTCCAGCATAAACAAACATTCTGATTCTGACTTTTACAATGATGCAATTTGCAAGGAATGTATCAACTGTTGACAGATGATACCAGCACGCATGGCCTCCCCTATTTTTAAATAAGGTTATGTGCTCTTAAACGTCCGCTGCGATCGCACCGAAACATATTTTATGGTTAATACACCCGCGCAATATGAAGCTGGGCGCCTGCTGGGCTAGAAGGTAAAACCTCTGCTTCAAGCGGCAATGCGCTGCTGCTGCTGCTGCCGCCTCTGCTGGGCAATGTCACCAACGTAAGGTCGCCGTTGGTGAACGACAGAGAAATGTGCTCCTCCTCCTCCTCCTCGAGAGAGAGAGGGCCACACCGCTGACCCCCGTTTCAAAGGGATAATTTTATACTTAAAGCACAACAAGACACATAAGGCAACACTCACTTTGGCAGATAGCATTTCCTTGGTGTCAGTTAAAATTTCCTGCCTTTTTTGTTGTTTCACTAAACAAAAATATGCAGGAACGGAATGCCGCATCGAGCGTTCTCACTGCCAACGGCTGATGTCACGCTTTGCTTTGCCAGTTGGTTATCATTAGAGAAAAACAAAGTGCACCGAAAAACGGGGTTTCTCTCCCACAGTGCTCTTCACCGTACACTCAATTGTAAAATTCTGGCTAATTTATTACCTCAAATTAACCATTACACAGATGCAGATGCCATTAATTCTGATGTGTTCCTTCTGATAGTTTGGGGGGGGAGGGGTGGCGGAGGTGCAATGAACAAAGACATTGATTAAGTAGTTCACCAAAGTGCCCAGAATTCCCAATCCACGAAAGCAAAGGGCTTTTATTACAAAGCAGGTGTTGCCACTAACGACTCCTGGCTACGCACTATTCCTAACAGCTGAATTCTTGGGTCGGAGGTTGATGGATGGCAGGGCGCCACAGTTTCACACTTCCAGAATCTCTATCACGGGCATTAGCGTGAAACATTGCCGGGGTTCAGCCCAAGTTCAAGCCAATGGCATGTCTGCAGCCAACAGCACCATGAAAGCTATTAAAATAATCAGCCTCTGCTGCAAGGGAACTGGGAATTTCTGCAGTAACTCCCCTATAACGCCGAGGTTAAGGCTTGGCTCCCATTATAATAAATGCATATCTTGTGTTTCTGATATGAGTCACCGACAGAGATTAATCGTCGAGGCGAGTGATCCGTTTTGCGGCGGCCTGTTTAGACATTTTTTTTTCTTTCACGCATACGATTTGCGTCAACCTAATACGTTGTGTCGAAGCAATAAAAATGGTTGGCTGGGCCCAGTGGCTGTGGATGACACATGTCCTTTTCAACCGGGATTTTCCTCGCAAAGGATTTACAGATGTTTTCATAAGGCCCTGTACGCCATTCCTACGCTATCTGAGAGCCATTTTCAATGCTTGAAAAAATGCGAGCCCCTTAAAGAGTTCATGCTTTTCTGAGCGAGGGCTCCACCAAACCACCCCTCCCGCCACTCCTCCAAAAAAAGTGCACGTGCCATCGACAACAAACAAAAGAGCAGAATGTAAAACTCCCTTCATCCTCAGAGAGCTCGCAAAGAGGATTCCTTGGCTCAAGCAGCAATGCAACCACACTGGATCCTTGTTCATTTACAATGGTCGCCCTGAAACATGTGCTTAATAAGCCCGGTGGACTGGCACGCCATCAAACGCATCGCTCATGCGGCACTCGATGCCGCAGCAAAACGCGCATCGGGAATTCCGGCGGTCAGGCGTTTTGGGAGGCAACCTGTCTCGAAAGATGGCCTTTTACGCCGCTCGCAAGAAGTGCGGCGTTAATTATCCACTCTTCCTTCTTGATGCGGTCAGATTGTGGGGCTCGTCTTATATGGCTCACTTAAAGATCAAGAGCTCCACGTTTGGCTTGAGACTCCGGGTCGTGATGTCCCGCACATGTGGAGCCGGGATGAGCAGGAAACAACTTTGTGTTTGCAGCGAGCCTCCCAGTCGACTGATATCAATCGGCGATGGGACCAGCTGGCAAGGCCAAGCCAATGCTAAAATGCGCAGCCCGTAAGGCAATGGCCGTATTTACGGTCAAGAGGTACAGCAACAACAAGAAAAAACGTAAAAGCTCTGATATATGAATTGGGTGCTTATTAAGCGGACTTCAGTGGAAAATATACTACAAAGAAATTTCAGCGAATGTGCTTCACCCCGGAGAATCCCACACACCACCATCCGCCCGCACGCTCGCCCGCCACATCTGCGGAAATTTATTTCTAAAGAAAATGGCAACTCCATATGAACTCTATAGGCTGTAGATACGTGTGGCGGTTTTTAATTTGAACCTTCAATAGTTACAAGATGTGCAAAAAACGATGTTCATCCTTTTTTACAGAGAAGCAACGGGCCGCGTGCGACGTGCGTCCACTGGCGTCAGTCTGGACTGCGTTACCTGGACACAGTGAGGCATGCTCGTTTCGAATACACGGGGGTAATCGTGTGCAATGAATTAGCCGCGTTACATATGAAAGGAGATTTGTATTGGGATCCGCAGATTCTCTGAACAAAAACACTTGACTGAGAACAACTGAATTGAGTACGCACAATTTTTCAATGAGGATTCTGCTCACATCCACAGTATTCAAACAATTTTCATTGTAAAGTGCCATCTCTAACCGCAAGTCAGTCAACCCTTCTAGACCCTCTCATCTCTCTGCTCCAACGAAGAGCCACTGCCTCAAACATCTACCTGTTACGATATTTTTTTTACTCTCTTATAAGGCAGTGATATCGAGTGTGGTGTGAATGTTTCAGAGTTTGTGCTAATTCAAGGCAAACAGCTTGGCCAGTGTTGAGAAATAAATGACTTTTAGCCTAAGATGACGGTGGCTTTAAAAATGACAAAGGCCTAATGCTCGAAGGCAAATAATATCTCTTGGCTCAAGCGACAAGGTTTTCAATTACTTCCGAGATTTTTTTTTAAGACTATCGTTTATTGACAATCAATATGACATCTCCTATTTGGGCTTGTTCTCTGATCCATGTGTTCTCCTTTGCATTGGCCAAAATAATTACAAAGCACGCATTCCCTGCACGCTTCTTTGCACTTCTCAGCTTTCGTTCCAACTTCATTGCCAGTGACCTCGATTCCGATCCATGTCATTGCAGTTAATGTGCGCACAGAAAAGTTCTTATGTAGGCACATTGGTATGTTGCTTTTCATCCAGCAGTTGACGGATCGTTACTCGTGGTTATGATGACCGACTGATTACGATGAAATACTGGGGTGGTAAAGTGAATATCTGGATGGTACAGAGACGCTGTGCTAGCAGGAAGGCTTATCCGAATCTCACACTGCCATGCAGTGTTTGGCACGGGAAGTCACAAATTAGTGTTTGACCCACAGTGTGTAGGGCTTAACTGAACCTTTGTTTTTATTGTACCATGTAAGGCCCACTGAGCTATATAGCGGCCAAATACTCTCAATGTGTTAAATTTTGATATAAAGCTTTCGTGACTGCAGGGATTCATATTCTTGGTTCTTTTGGTAAAAGTCACGTAGAGGGGAAATAATCAAATGATACAAATATAAAACGATAATATATACTCTCAATGTGTGTTGCTAATTGTGGAGGGGAAAACCGGAAGAACCCGAGAAAAATCCACGAGACCACGGGGGAGAACGTGCACACTCTAAATATTCAGGCGACAGGGTTGGGATTAAACCCACGACCTCCTGTATACCAGGCGAGGGAGTTAACATCTCGCCACCGCAGCTGTAAATGGAGATGATCACTGCCCCTCAATCATTCACGCAGGGAATCACTTTGGCTCTTTAACAGAGGGGTCGGATGCAGGCAGTGGCGGCACTAGAAAAACTGGTGCAGCAAATTTAAAATGTGATAAACAATCATCTAATTCACGTTAAAATACAATTCGTAGATCTGATCTACATCTTGTCTCCATTTATCTTCTTTCATCTGACTCTACCTTTACCGTCTGTCTACAACCGTTTCATTTCACTAAAGTCTTCTGTCATCTGCGGTGCATCATGTCTCATCTCACTGCACCTCAATCATTTTGTCTACACCATTGGTCTCACCACGTCTGTATTGTTGTCACGAGGACTGTATGCATTAGAAGGGGTGTCGCTTACTGTATAACATAATTCCTGCTTACGGCAAACCCTCTATCCCACCCACAAAGGGTCGGCACCACCGCTGTGCGGACGACAACAAACCCTCCCACGGACGGGGGGTGGGGGGGTGGGTGACCGACGCAAGTCCACCGTACCGGCGGCGCTGCTCCTCACGTCGACCCTCGCCGACAACGCCGCGACGGACGCGCCGAGCGCCGGCCTCTCGGGGTGCGGCACGCACTCGACCGCCACCACCGCCTGGCACGTGGACACCGACACGCTGCCCACGAGCGCCAGCGCCTCCAGCAGCAGCTGCCGTCGCTGCTGGTCCCCTCCTCCTCCTCCTCCTGCTCCCGCCGCAGCCGCCGCGTCCTCGCACTGCTCCCGGCCTCCCGACGCCAGTTCGCCGGTCGACCCGGCGCTCCGGCCGCCTTCCGGCCGCTCCGACGCCGAGAGTTTGGCCACGAAGCGGGCCACCTGGTCCAGCTTGCCGAGGCTGGGGCTGATCTTGCACGGGCGGCCCAGCTCCACGTGAATGCTGGCTGCGCACGGGGCAGGGGAGGGGTGGTTCCACCACAGGTGCACAATCAACGTCGAGGGGTAACAAGAGGTAAAGGTGCAGCCCTGCGACCGCTGGCTGGGGAGGCGCCCCGTGAGATCTATTTTGAAGTCGGTCCAAATGCGTGTGAAACGTATGCAGCTGTTGCAATGTAACTACTTTCATAAATTTTTATTTGTAAAAAAAGAAGTACGGCCGCGCCTTCAAATAGGCCACTGCCGGTGTCACGTAACGCACAGCTCTGCGCGTGCTTGTTCAGCGGGAGGGCATCCGCTAGAGGGAGCTCTAGAGAGAGCCCCTATCGAGTATAATTTGGTCTACTCATCCACGCTGGCCTAACATCTTGGAAGCAGCTGGATTACCCGCACTTAACCTCACCACATGCGATCTGCTGACCGACTACGGTGTACATAATTTATTCGGCAGGGTGGACAGAGGGCAGGAAGATTCAAGAAACTTGCCCCGTTGTTTCAACCACAGTGCTAACCATTTACAGCACAGCAGCATCCACAATCAAAACGCTCTTGATGTTTTACAAGATTTTCGGTTTTTTTTCATTCTCAGTTGGGTTTTCATTACTGATCCTAAAGATGCGCTGAAGTAATTTGAAGGCGTGCAGATGCGTGCGTACATAAACAAGCAAAATGAGAAATGCGCAATCATTCCCATCTCGTAAGGTTGGAATAGTTTTAAAATTTCCGTTTTGACGTTTTTCCCAGACAAGGCATTTGCTTTAATAGACGGAGTTCCAGTCAAATGGGCACTGTTTTAACAAACGATGGTATTTATGTCTCCCAAAGCCAAACGCTTTACAGTATGCTGCACAAGCTCACATTTGGTGATCATCTGTGTTTTGAAAACTGGAGCATTGATCCGTACACTTCAGTGAATCAGAAGTTGTTTTTAGAATTGGGAGTTTTAGTTCCTCCATCTGCCAATGCCGGCGCGAGGGGGGGGGGGGCGTCCAAATTAAATACACGGAAAAGTGATGACAGAACACTTTAGAGCTTCAATCTTTAAACGACCAAGTAAGTGAAAAATCCCATCAAGCATGACAGGACTGAGGAAGCAAAAAAAAATCCACCAAACGACATCGTGCCATGGCTGCTGCTGCTGCCGCTTGCGGGAGTGCTTTACAACCCCGACAGATTTCCTTTGAAGTGAGCTGCCTGTGATGGCGGCGAAATGTGCGGTGCAAATGTAACCATTAAAATAGGGGTGTAAAAACACGAGCTTACGGGACTTTTTCTTCAACTCAACCCTCAAAGTTAAAACAACAATAACGTATTTCTTGGGGTTTTTTTTTTTACGTGCACGTTCAAAAAGTGTAATTTATGTATTGTTCACAAATCCCAGTCGGCCTGCAAAATGTATTCTAGCCCGGTGTGCACTCCGCAGTGGTAAGAATAACTGAAGAGTTTGGAGATTCATTATAAATGAGACCTAAATGTAACACCGATATTGAAACGTTTACAAGAACAAATATGTGTTAATACACGCAATGGGACAATAACAGTCTGATAATGATGACATTTTGTGTGAAGTGTATATTATGAATTGTAACAGTTTACAGCATTTCAAGTCACTGCCATTATCACAGAATAAATAGATTTAGCAATAAAAGTGCCACGAACATTCATATTAATATTCGTAGACAAGCATGCTGCGTGTGTTTAGCAAGACATTTAACAAGTCTGCAATGTGAATGAATGTTCTCTGAATTATGCCTTTGAGCATGCAGATCTTCTGAATATATATATGCAGTATTGTAATACCATTCCACCTTGATTTGTGCGGTGTATAAACACGTGTCTATCTCTGGAAACTGTGCGAGTCGTAAAACATAAATGGTCCAGACAGGTCAATGAAGACCTCTGTACCGGAGGAAACTGCTGTCTTGAAATAGGGGTGTCTCTCAACAAGTGTCATTATGGGTAATCTTTGTGCACTCTTGCCTGTGTTATTCTAGTGTGGTCTGCGCTTCCATTTACCACCGAGTCTCGTATCCAGCCAACCTCAACTGCACTCGCGCCTGTGTGCGTGTGCCGACGCAATTGCGACAATGCTATTGATTTTCAATGAAACGTGCAACGATCCATCGATTCTACCATTGATATTCTGATAGTTCAGAATGTAGGCATTGAATCGCAAACATGAGAATCAATGTTTTAGATTCATGTGTGGTAGCTTCGAATAGCACTGCTGGCTACGCGCGGTGCAAAATAACTTCAACATACATTCGTACATACATATCATGGGATTGCACAACCTATGCAGCCACACGTGGTTGCTACATCGAAACAAAAAAACAAAACCTTGCTGCTTGAACCCCATCATGCTCCTGATCATTCATTATACCTCAATTTCTAATAGATTTCCAAATGATTAATTTAGAGCCCTTTGGCAATCCACTGCTGGATGAAGGCCTCCCGACACCATGTTTGTCTGATTGGTGGGGTCAAGCTCAGATATCACTCGTGACTAGCCGGATATCCGATTCACCGACATTGACACTGCGGTGCGCGATGGTCACTGTGCCATAGCTCCGTCAACAGGCTCTGTTGGCCATTCATGAAATGTGCACGCAATGTTTAACCTCTAAAAATATACACAAATAGAAAACACACACACACACACCCACACAGAAAAGCCTCCGTTTTGTTAAATGGGCATCCTTAAAAAGGGATTACTGCACCGTGACCCCAACGTCTTCATATGAAAACCAAGAAGCAGCAAGACCTTAAGATGCCACTGCATGTAAGTGACCTTCCCTCCCACGACAAGACTTGGTAATGGATTACTTAGTATGCCAGACGGGTGGGCAATCCCAACAGACATGTAAATCTGGCGCTGAAATGTTGGATTAAAGCTCCAGCAATTGTGCTGCTCGGGAGACAGGCTAAAGGCTGTGTTTATGGGAAAGCTGTTAAGTTCACAGTGCAGGAAGGGAGGGGTTGACAGGGTGAGAGAATGAGAGAGAGTTGGAGGAGGAGGAGGAGGGATGGGCGTGTTTGCCACGACAGCACTAACAAGGCGAAACACAATGACTGCTTTTAGACATCCAAGGGCAATTCATTAACAAAGTGGGGGTTGGAATAATTGGCTGTAAACATTGTCTGTGTTCCACTTAGTCACGCCCATTGCGCCGTGGCCTGTCTCAGGGTCAGTCCCTTACATGTGTACTACTTGCTTTGTGTTTTCTTTTTGCTCGGCCACTTGCTCTGCTTCAGTACGCTGGTGATACGTGTGGGTGCGTAAACAATAATAATAGCGCTTTTTTAATGAGTTTTTGATCAAGGAAAACAATTCCTCGAGCTTAAAAAAATTCCGTTAAAGGCTTTTTAAGCAGAATAGCAGCTATTATTTATCTCGCAAGATCTCGGAATAAAAAAAATTACATGGGCGACACCGCATTGGCAGTGGTGCACAAGCACAAATAACGCGACAAAAACGCAACGCATTCGTCAATAACACCGTGGCCTTCAGATGAATAATACATAACGAGTGACGTATCAGGCATCGCCCTTCGTCAGAGCACACAAATGAGCCCGGATACTGCAAAGTCGGGCGACCACCATGCACAAGCAGGTTGTCACAGTAGACGGCAGAAAGCAATGCAGCAACATCCATCGCTGTGGCTCACGCAGCTCACGCGGCTCTCATGGCTCACCCGGCTCGTTGAGGAAGTCTCGTATTTGCAGGGAGAGGAGGCCCGGGGGTACGCCCGTGCGTGCGTCCGTCTCTCCGCACGTGGTCTGCAGCCACGACACCGAGTAGTCCAGAGGCTCCGGCAGCGACTTGCCAGGATCTGCGCAGAGCGCGTCGTGGACGGGTACGAGAGTGAAATCGTGCGCTCGCTAGCTCGCACGCGCAGTGAGCGTGCGAGAAGAGACACGGGGTTTGTAGTATTTACGTGTTTTACAAACGAGGATATGTTGGTTGCTAACGGTGTTTCAGTGCAGAAACCAATAATAAAACACATCTACTGGGTCAGTATTTTTGGCATTATGTCATTTTAAACGAGGCTGCAATAAAATTGCATTTTATATTTGCATAGAAAGATACTCTTCTCTGATCATCTATTAATTTGTGACACACACAATCCTCCACAACAGTGGATGAAGGGTGTTGCGCAACGATTAAATGAGAGGGGGTTAAAAGGGGGAAACAAACGGACAAAACGTCACCTCCCGACTTGTAGTTGATCGCCGCCCCCTTGATGGAGGCGTCGAAGCACGAAAAGTCCAGCTTCTGCGTGCGCCGATGGCAGCTGAGCAGCACGGACGGCTGGTGCACCAGCGCGTACAGGAACGGCTCCAGCTGCTGCGACCCGTCTCCGGACTTGCGCCCGGGTTGTCGCACCACCGTGAGCCCCAGGGCCTGCCTCGCCGACGACCTGCCGGGCACCCGCAGGCTTTCCGGCGGCAGGAACCTCCCCGCGGCCGTGCACGGCGCCGCCGTGTGGCCCCCGAAGCGCGCCGGCGGAGACGGCGGCGGCGGCGCCGGCGGAGCCGTCGGCGGGAGGTCGTCCGCGGCGGTGGCGGCGGCCGCGCAGCTGGAGCCCGGCCGCGCCGGGTAGAGGCTGGCCTGCGAGCCGCTCTGCGACGGCGGGGGGGCGGTCGACGCGGGGCCGGGCTCCTCCGGCGCCGGCCGCGCGCCGCCCTGGGCCTCGGGGGGCGGCTGGCCGTCCGCCGCGGAGCTGGCCGCGCTGCTGCTCGACGCGCTCTCGCAAGGCGCGGGGGGCCTCGGCTGGGAGCCCGGCGGCGGCTCGGGGCACCTGCCCTTGACGGGCGTCGCCGAGTAGGTCATCGCGGAGATCTTGCTGGCGGTGAGGAACACGTCGAAGGGGACGAAGCTGCGGCTCTTGACGGTGGACGACTGGCGCGACGCGCAGGGGAGGCGCTGCTGCTGCTGCTGCTGCTGCCGGTGATGTACGAGCGACGCAGGGTGCTCCGTGTGGACGAGCCGTGCCGCGGCACTGTCGCTGCCGATGCCGCTGTCCTGCGCCCGGCTGTGCCGTGATGCCGCGTCCACGGACGTTGCCGCCGCGCCGTCAGGCGGTTTCGTGCCGATCGGCTGCAGGTGCTCGGGTGTGACCACCTGGAAAGCAAGAGAGGGCATTGATAGGGTCCACGCGCGCGCGTGCGCACAATTGCAACACATCCGCAACGTAACATTTATAAAGGTCATAATCATAACTCGATAGATTGTAAGATCAACATTTCACTATGCACGAAGTATACCTTTGTTGTATAATGCAGCTTACAACCAAAAGCACGCGACCGAAAAGGCCTTGAGCACGCCCGTTCTCAGAAGGTAAGAAGAGGTGAGCCGGGATAGCGCTTGGACGATGTGTCACCGTCACGCGAAACAGGTGTCACAGGCAGCATGGCAGTGCGGTGGGCAGCAGAGGGAAAGCGCGGCGAAATCCAACGCCGTAGTGTACCCCTATGCTCCCCAAAAAGTCACCAACCCGCGCTGACCAGCGCGACCAAGTACGGTGAAATAACCCCACGGGGCGTGGGGAAGGGGGGCCCCGCGTCCATCCTGCGCAACGTGCATAAGAAAAAACAAAAGCCGCCGTTTATAGGCAGTGTTTGTTTATGATGACGATGGGAAAAATACCTCCTAGACACTTATTATTTCTCGTTGATCACAGAAACCCTATCCTAACCTATTTGGAAATCTACTGATGGATTGTCTCAAAATCATGAGGTTATTATGACCATACTTCTCTGAGCTGTCAGTGTGTGTAGGTGCAGGAAGGGGGAGGAGGGAGGGGAGGCAGTGAGGGGTGGGGACAGGACCAGATCAATTACCAGCCTCCAATAATATTAGCCATCGGCATTCCCGTGGCCGGAGAATCGAACTCAGGCGGGCCAAATGAATAGTGCGGCTCACCAACCACTGCGTCACCGTTCACTTCCTGCCCTCGACATCCTTTATAAATGTAAGGTCCCAAGGTGGCTTCACGCACACCCGCATCTGTGACTGCACTTGAATGAGTACAGGGATCAACTTGTGATGTGTCCATTGCCTTACCATTCCACTCCAATTGCTCAACCTCGAAAGTCTCCACTTTCTGCCCGGTGTAATGCCCCGCTGTATTATCTAAAGTGGATTCCAGTGGAAAATTAAACACTCTTATCGGGCGGCACCATCAGCATGGCTGACTCGAAGCAAAGAGTGCGGGATCACACTGAGATTTCACGAAGCAAATGGGTTGCATGGGTCACACTTGTGCATTCTGGAAGTCCACCAGGTGGAGCCATACAAAAGTGTATTTCATTAAAACGTGGAATTTTCTCTTGCTAATTTTTTTTTCTAACATAAACCAGACACCGGTCATGCGATGCCAGTGAGTATCCCGCGTCTCGGGCAAAATGACAAATATACGAGAGGTATTTATATTAACTGTACGCACATGATTAAGGATGATTACTAAATGCACAGTTATAATACGCATTCTCATGAAAAATACGAGTCAAAATCAAATAGTCCGTTCATTAGCTTAAACAAAAAAAATTCTGCCGGATTAGTTATTTCTGATTTGTTTAAATTTGTGTATTAACAAACTTTGGGCCAGAAGGCAAATTCGTGAGTCAAAATTGCAGCCGAGCGTCTATTCCTGCCAAGGCATCGGCTCTCGCATTTGCTCATTCTCAATTTAATTGAATTTCTCATATTTTTTAATCAGCCTAATTGTTTTAGGGCAGTGCAAGCTGCTAGTTTAAACAGCAGCTTAAATAACTCTCCCGTGCAGGTGGAAAGTTTTTGACATTTGGAAATTGCCAATTCCCCTACAGGCGCCAGTTATACGCAGCAATACATCAACAGCAATCAAATGTTGGGTTGCTCCCTAGCCGGGCTAAACACCGAGGATGGCATACTTGCTTGTTTTGTAAATTCTCACAAAAACATGTATATGTATAAAGATCCCCCGTATAGCCTTAACAAACCGTTAGGGCAAGTGCTGTTAGCGAGCACCTATGAAGGCCGGAACGGTACACGAGGGGGTGGGTGGCCAGCATCACGCCCGACCGCCTTTGTCTCCCCAGTGGCGATGTTTACACACCGCACCAGGTACTCATTTGAGGCTGAGTCGACCTAGGGGAGGCTCAGAACCGGTTCAGACAATGGTCACTGGTGTTGGCCGTGAGCGGGAATCGAACCCGGGTGGCCAGGTTCGTAGCGCAGCGCGCTAACCGCCACACTACTGCTCCACACATATATAAAAGACAAAGATCCCCCGTATAGCCTAAACAGACTGTAGGGGCAAGTGTTGTTAGCGAGCACCTATGAAGGCTGGAGCGGTACACGAGGGGGTGGGTGGCCAGCATCACACCCGACCGCCTTTGTCTCCCCAGTGGCGATGTTTACACACCACACCAGGTACTGATTTGAGGCTGAGTCGACCTAGGGGAGGCCCAGAACCGGTTCAGACAATGGTCACTGGTGTTGGCCGTGAGCGGGAATCGAACCCGGGTGGCCAGGTTCGTAGCGCAGCGTAGCGCTAACCGCTACACCACCGCTCCCCACATATATATACGCACACACAGAGGTTACTGCTTTAGGCTCAACAAAGCGAACGTAGATAAACAGAACCGGGATCCGAGGGGTCACCGTGTCTGGTCGAGATGAGTGGCTCTTGAGAAGGCAGAGAGAGAGAGAGGCAGCGGAGGCAGAGAAAAAAAAAGAGAGAAAGAAGGAGATGATATTCTTGGGTCTTTCGGTAAAGTCACGGAGATAGATTTTCTTTGAACCGATCTACGTGACTTTACCAAAAGACGCAATAATATGAATTCCTGCAGTCACGAAAGCTTTAAGTCAAGATAGAAGGGGATGATGTAGAGGTGAGGGACGGAGAGCACACGACGCGGTAAGATAATTTTAAAATCTCTTTCTTTAGAACTGCTTTTTAGTGTTTAGTTTAAATTTCGATTTAAAGCTTTCGTGACTGCAGGGATTCATCTTCTTGGTTCTTTCGGGAAAGTCACGTAGAAGGGAAATAATAAAATAATAAAAATAAAACAATCAAATAATTTTCACGACGTTTCGGCCACAACGCAAGAACAGGTCTGTCGGAAAGACAGCGTCTGAATGACGTCTTTCAGACGTTGTCTTTCCGACAGACCTGTTCTTCACCTGAGGACGGCTGCTTGTGTTGTGGCCGAAACATCGTGAGAATTATTTTATTATGTTTAATTTTTATTATTTTATTATTACCCTTCTACGTGACTTTACCGAAAGAACCAAGAAGAAAAAAAAAAGTGTTTCATTTGTTGCCCTACCCCCGCGCCTTTGATTAGCACGGTTTGGCGCAGAAGAAGTTCAACATCCATACGCACATTGCGTAGGAACGCATCGATCGGAGAGATGTCGACGGGTAGATACATACGTGTACACACACGCACGTGAATCCGATGAGATACGGCTCAACACAAGGGGAGTGCACCTTCCCATTGATAGGCAGCGAGCCCTTTGAGAGAGCTCCATGACGTTCAAACACGACGGGAAATCTAGCGCATCGGACTCAGCCAACGTTCAAAATGAGTGCACCGTGTTTGTAATTGTGTTCGCCTGTCAAGTGTACGAGCCAGCTGGTGCTGTCGTTGGACGGCCACCAGAGGCGAGAGCGAATCGACGGGGCGAGGGTGAAGCGAGGTTTATTTGTCATGGGGGGATTCTACCCGCTAATCCGGCTGTGCGCTAAATAATCACACGGCCATGGCAAATAATCCCACCGCTTCAGTGCCTTGTAAGCAGCCAAGTCAACAATTGTCTGGCTGCAGTCACCGCGTACGACAACCGGACTCAATTAAGAAAGCTTGCCAATAGCTGTTCTGGAAGAGGGAGGACTGTTTACGCAAATTAAGTGTGCATTCAAGTCCGGACTTTGCCTTTATTTTGTGGCTAATATGTAATTATGCTTAATATAGATAAACCGTGGCATGTGTAACAGATTAGACGTGAGTATCTAAATATTTCAACAGTTGTGGGCAATTATGCTTCAAGACTCAAATTAGATGGTTATGGTTTACCGCAAATTTTTTAATTTAAGATCGAAACCACATTGCGGACGAGTCTGGTTAATTTGATACTATTATGATTTTGTTCAGACAACGTTAAACGTTCGGAGCAATTTGTAATATGCTCAAGGAAATAATACCGAATATTAATTAAAAAAACAATTTTACAGCAGTGAATTCTCGGGCTTATTACCTATTGGCAAAGGCTACCATCCATCATGAGATTACCACTCAAGCATCAAGTTTTAAGCATTTCTTTCCAAATGCCAGCCACTGCCAAAATACAAACATTTTTTAGCCCCTGCCAGATGTGACCACAGGGCCCTAGGCGTAAATATCGCAAGATGTACGTGTCCTTGCATAACAAAACACTTAAGCTGTCAGGGTTCTTTAAGTCTGGCGGATAGTTTCTGGGCTTTGTGGTGTCCCCACAGCGCGGTGGGCACAAATTCACACAGTCGCCAAGGGAGCAGCATCTCAAGCCAGCAACAGACCACAGAGCCAAGGCGCTCGGTAACCACCAGAAATCCGAGAGCGCTTGCACCCACCCCTCTTAGCTTGGGCTCGCCGTGATCGCCGCCACAAGTGAGATTTGGCGATCGAATTTTAAACGGCGCGTTTGGCGTTCATTGGACGCTTACCCTTCAATGGTGTTTGGTTGTCCGAAGGTAATTTTCCAATCGGCAGTTTAGAAAGAAACTAAAATATCGTTGAGCCACGTTGAATGTTTGTTTCAAAAGTTTACACGTACAAATGCATTGCATTTTTCAGTAAAACCACATTATATGAAGCAATGAATGTTTTTAAAGGATGTTAGGGCAATTATATTTGGACAAATGCAACGATATCAAGAATGGCAAGTGTGATTAATATTTATACATGCCACACTTGCTGTTGTGAATATCATTGTCTTCATATAAATAAACTTGCACTAAAATCCTATGGTGATATTATAGCTTTATGCAATGTGACATTACCTAAAAAATATAATGCAAGCTAAACTCAACTTCACAATCATGTAACTAGCCACCAATTATGTACATAAATCTGAACACACGTAATTCTATGATTGAAGTAACATCTACAAGAAAAGCATTTTAGCGAGTATCTGTAAAGTTGTGTAATTATTTGCCTGAGCAAAACCATATTGTTCCAAGTCATACGTTTTAAAAACTAATCATCTGTGCCAACACTGCCAGTAGTTCTTGGAAAAATAGATGGCTTTAAAAATATAATTACCCTAATTAAACGCTGTTACTTGTACGCCTGATTAAAAGTGAAAATTGTCCTATCTGCCACCTCAATTCCCGAGCAAAAATGCTAGAGTGAATTCAACGTCAGCCTATGCAAATTTCTCACAAGCTTCGCTTGCCCGGCAGTGTATATAAAAAAAGCGGATGAAAATATAAATAAGAAGAAAATATCTCTCCTGACGGCGAGCTTTTCTTGCACATTTATTGTTGCAACGAAGAGATGCCAGGCGACTGGCTGGCTTTGCCGCTGAGGTGTAAACTTATTTTTCAGAAGCGACCAGGCCACAAACATGATAGCTCATCAAAAGTGGTTTAGAGTCATGTGGAAATTTATAGCAGCAACATAATCTACATAATCCCGGAAAAAGAGAGGTGTGTACATTCCGGCGATCAAGCGTTAGATTTCGATTTAAAGGTTTCGTGACTGCAGGGATTCATCTTCTTGGTTCTTTCGGTAAAGTCACGTAGAATGGAAATAAAAAATAAATATATTTATTTTATTATTTTCCATTCTACGTGACTTTACCGAAAGAACCAAGAAGCGTTAGATTGTTACTCCTTAGTCAAGTGAATAATGAAACTTCCAACACCTTAGACGTTTACACAAGCCGTCTAATTAGGGTAATTCTTTCGGTAAAGTCACGTAGAATGGAAATTTAAAATATATTTATTTATTTTATTATTTCCATTCTACGTGACTTTACCGAAAGAACCAAGAAGCATTAGATTGTTACTCCTTAGTCAAGTGAATAATGAAACTTCCAACACCTTAGACGTTTACACAAGCCGTCTAATTAGGGTAATTCTTTCGGTAAAGTCACGTAGAATGGAAATAAAAAATATATATTTATTTTATTATTTCCATTCTACGTGACTTTACCGAAAGAACCAAGAAGCGTTAGATTGTTACTCCTTAGTCAAGTGAATAATGAAACTTCCAACACCTTAGACGTTAACACACGCCGTCAGAAAGCGGCGCGCTTGAGTTTTGCGTGCCTGCACGCAGTCTGCCTAGCTATTTGCGAGCGTTCGAGCTGCCTATGAAATTAGTAAAATGTAAACAAAGTTTGTGTTTTTACGATTTTCCTTAGGACAACTTGTCCAGTTGCAATCACAGTGCGGTAATTGCGCGAATTATTATTCAACGTTAAAATTGCTATGCAAATGTTACGTTTCAAAATTATGGAAAATTGTATGTAATTATGTGATGTGCAATGTTCGTTTAAACATATAATTAGCATTCGTGAATCATTCAAAGTGATTTCCCCACTCAAACAAGCTGAGGTAGTGCTCATCTTCTGTTTACAGGTCATAGAGAAGAGTTGGTAAACTCCACATTCCTATGGTGGGGGTGAGTCTTATCTGGATTAATAAAGGATCCAAAACGTCTCCATGTGGATGATTGGCATGGTAACATGGAGAGAACACAGTGTATTTTATGCAGGGTTCCAAAGTCTTAGAGCATGTTGAAACACGTTAACATCAATCCCAAGCACATTCCTAGAAATATATAAATATTTCGCCAATTGAAATAAAAGTTAAATTACAAAATACAATTTGCCAGCTGCACACTTCAATTATTCACTTACGCACGTGCAGTTTACATTGGAAACCTGCAATTTAACGTACAGAAAATGGACTTGACATCGAATCATGAGTGGGCGCACTGCAGGTTTCCACCTCAATACATCCCGCAGATAAACTTGGATCACGGGCAAGAATTCCCATCCTGCGAGGCCGACGGCGTTGAGCGATGTGCTCAATCCGTCCGCTGCACCCCCCCCCCCAACCCCGCCAGCGAACCGAGCGCGTGACAGCCGCCGAACTATGATGTGGCGAAGAAGCTCTCGCAAAAACGTGCACACCAAGTATAAATGTTCCCTTGTGCAAGCAGAGACCCCCCTTCATTTCCCTCTACCGTGCTCGCCCACCGCGTCCCCATAAAAAGCGAGCAATGGGCTTTTCCGGCCGGTACCCCTCTCGTCCCGACTCCTGTTGGCACTCGGCGGAGCATTGCGGCACGGCTTCCCACCTGCCTCCCCCCCCCCACTCTGGAGCCTCTGTGCCAATTGCGACGGGGGGTAGGGGTCGTGGGGGAAGGGGGTTCAGGGGGAAGGTGGCAGTGCGAACGCGACGCTGACAACACAGTGCCGAGGCCCCCCGCCCCCTCACTGCGCACGAGTGAAGGCGACGGACACACGAAGAAAACGCAAAGTTCTGTCACTGTTCTCGCGACGATGCCAACGGCAGTGCGGCCGGGTTGGCAGGGAAAACGAAGGTCCAGAATCGGGTGGAGGAACAGCCCTGGATGGACGGGCAATGTTGGGGGTCACTCGCCCAGTAACGGACGGTGTTGGTTTTAAGGCGTCTCGAAACACTGCAACGTGCTTGAACGCTACGTACGGTGTTTTACCCGAATTTACTGTTCTCAAGAATGGGGAAATGCATTTTTTTTTCTAAATAAAGGAGTGTGATGTTTTTTGGGGTGAATTGTTTTTATCATCGTTTTTTTTTACGTCAAATAAAATGTATTTGAAAGGCATGAAATATAGCAAACTAAGCGGTTCTGGTTTGTCAGCTTAGAAGTGAGCTGGGCTAGATGGTGGTGGAGTCGGCAACACGAACAGAAAAATTGTCCGATGTTACGTGAAGAACAACACCGCTCGACATTCGCCCAGTTTCACGCACGTCACGTACTCGGTTTCCAACCGCACCTCGCAGTTAGCTACAAAAGAGGCTGCGAGTATGATTCCCACCTGCACGTCTTCTTGCGAGGCAGGAAAGGAAGTCAAGTTCTCCTCGGCCAAGTGCTGCATCAGTTGAAGCTGAGCGAGGCTGAGGAAGAAGTCGAGGCTGGAGGTGACGTTGACCTCCAGCGAGTGTCCACACACCAGCACCTCCTGCACACACACGTACACACGTACACACGCACGCGCAAACCCCAACATGCAACATTGCACCTCTGCGCCTCTGAGTGCTCACCAATAGCCAGAACCGCGTTCATCTTGTAAACAACAATAACGACAAATATTCTCCCCCCCTATAGCCTGAACAGACTTTTGGGGCAAGTGCTGTTAGACACAATATTGTAAACTAAACTATTTTTATTTTACCAGGTGAGGCCCACTGACCTAAATAGCTCTTTTTCAGAAGGGACCTGGATATAATTCATAGCTCAACGAAGTGGCTTTTCAAATCCACACGACCACGGGGAGAGATACACGCAAACTCCAAATATACAGCAGGCATCGTCAGGGTCGGGATCGAACCCACGACTTCCTGCATACCAGGCGAGGTTGTTGAGATCTTGCCACCATGACGAGATGTAACAGTGCATCGATTCGCCGACTGAACTGGATTCTCTCGCTCACAGTACGCGCGTAGAAATGTGCATTGTAGAATTGTTCGCCCGTGTTGTTTTGCTAATTGTAACTGAATTACGGACGAATGTTTGAAGCTTAAAGCTCCAGAAGCAACGGTCAATCAGGGGTGACCAATTGACCAAATATCAGCACAAAAAATCCTCCCTTTGCAAAATGCAAGACTGTTGGAGAATTATTTTGAGAGGCTGTGACCTGACCTGGAGAGCAGGCAAAACACAGTAAACGTCGCGATTTCTTGGTTGTGATTACTCACGGCGGACACCTGTGGACAGATGACTGGTTTACAATATTTTTAAAATCATCATCATACCACCACTACTCCTGGGCCGATGACCAAATTGCCCAGAATGTACGTGACCTCATCAAATCTCAGAAGCTAAGCAGGGTTTGAGTCTGGACGGTGCTTGGATGGGTGACCACCGTGCATATAACAGACCTTGTAGGCTGCTGCGGGAGCTATGTCATCAACCGGTAGTGGAGTCAATCAAAGGGCTGTACATCTTACGTATTTTGATTAGCTGAACACCTTTTGGGTGTACGTATGAATGTTGAACTTCTTTCACACCGTACATAGGTGCGGGTGATGGACACCCAAACTAAACACATACGGCAGCTGTATCATCGTCACACCACCATTGACGCACTTAACAAGGTCGTTCGTCCACGTGTCATTCCGCTTTTCAAGTCGACGACTAAGTGCAGAGGATTTGGCTGCTATACATTTCCACTTCGTTGGGCTTTCATTCGTGACCGGGTCAGTTCTGACAAAAGAGCTACGTAGCTCAGTGGGCCTTACCTGGGAATATAAAAAATTAGTTAATTGTACTCGGCGGGTGAGGCCACTCCCCATGTACACGTTCGCCTTTCTGCGCACCACGGCCATGGCGGGCAAACACCAAACCCCCTCAACGATGGTCGCCGGGGGCTTTTCACGATCGCCGTGACAACGAAGGCACCATCCCGATCAGCGCGACGGGGTTGGGAGCGTCCCGCAATTACCTCCGTGTGGCCGAGCTCTCCGCCCATATTCTTGACGAACACGACGGCGGGGGCGGCCGTCACCCTGATGCCGAAGTCGGTGAGGAGCGGCGTGAGGATGGCCCTCCGCTCTGGCTGCCTCCGCAGGCTGCAAGGATACCAGACGCACGGCACGGAAGGGAGCCATTGTAACAAAAGTCCCCCCCAGCTCGTAACAATTGCCATGTTGCACCCGGGGAGTGGAGCCGAACGCACATTTTCCCCAATTTTCGGGCATGTTTAGTTTGGCAACGGCACTGGGGGATGTCGGTCATGGAGCTAAATTGCGAGCAGGAGCTAATGCCGCGGCTGATAAGGTTTTGCTTTTCAAGTTATGCAATGTAAGGCACCGCCGTGATAGTTTTCTTTGCTCTTAAGATGACAAATTGCACACCAGTGACTTCTCAAACATAAGCCCTGCACGGCCACTGAGACTTCTGCAAAAATATTTACAAACTAAAGTGAATACTGCAATTTCTCAAAAGAAGGCAAGTCATTCGTTGAAAACTGTGCATCCCTGACTTGAACCAGACACTGCCTTTGGGCAAGAAGAACTATATTTCAGAGAGGATTTATTTGAGCAGACCCATTTTATACACTTAAAAAACACAATTCTGTAATGTGAAAAATGCAACGACATAAAAAGAGGGCAGCTGAGCACTCGTGACAGCTCCAGTTAGGTACGGTGCAGGCCACTATTTTATAGGCACGAGTAAATTACTGCCCGCTCTGTAAAGTCTGAATTGAAAACGACCCGGGACTCGAGATGGGAGGAGATGAAAGCATTCCGGTTCGAGGAGCAGCTGTGCAGCAACCGACACAAGCAACGACTCCCACAGAGCCGACTCGACTACCAGAACTGCCGCAGACTGCAGGGGAGCTGCGTGCGTGTGGGGGGGGCGAGAGGTGGAGGGAGGAGAGAAGCAGAGAGCGTGGTGGTTGGGCATTTTTGAAACCCAAGGGGGCTCAGGAAATGTGCTGTCAAGGAAAGCAAGCGACTAGAGAAACGCACAATGATGGGAGCCTTTCTGAGATTTGGACGCGGTGAGCTACGGGGCGTCCGCTTGCTGACTCGGTACGGGCAAGTCCAGCGGCGACCTTAATACCTCGCTACCGGCGGTCGTCGTAGGAAGGTGCCTGGCAAAAACAAATGTTCCCAACATCTGGTTGTTCGCTGCTGCCAGTTAGTGCCCAGCACTGTGTTCCGTCTCTTGGAAAAGGCTGACCACAGCAGGAATTGGAATGAGGTCATTTTCACTATCTGCCTGCACAGCGTGCATTTGCATTAAACATGATTAATGTAATCGCTGTTTTTTATTCTGCGTCTTTCTTCTTCTTCTAAGCCAGAAGTCCCCATTAGTGCATGGGATCGGCTGCTCATATTTTCATTCCCCAAGTATTTATATTCAGTTTGCTTTCAGTAGTCGCATCCACTGTCCTGACATAGCGGTACACAGACTTACAGACAGACCCAGACTCACGTGGGTTTTCATGATCCATATGCAATATATATTGCATGGGGTCAACTTCTCAGATTTCCTTACTTCACGCACTTATATTCTGTGCCCCTTCTCGCCTCCTACCTAGTGTCCTCATCTCATTCCATTGTCATTACGGTTATGAAAACTGTCGATTGGTCAATTTTCGTGAAAACCGGTGTGGTACAAATAAAAAAAACTACTCGCAAATCACTTGATTGGTTACATCGACATGTAAGCAACACCACACCCCGACTGCGAAAACACCCGCAGACTACGATCGTCTGTGAATCGTGGTGCCTTCACTATAGCCTCATGCTTTAAGAACGGAAAAAACATAAACATGTACCATAGATAGTCTATTTATATTCTCTTTCTCATTGTGTAGTGGTTTCACTGGAGGCACACACTTCACTGGGAGGCAACACGATAATTTCTCGACCCCAACTGGGCACTTACATAAACCACAACGGGTTAAACTAGACCCTAACAGGGTAACTATATTACAGCGGGGTACTAGACCACAACGAAGTCACTACATAACTGGGTCAGTCAGTTCTCAGACTGCCTGACCCACGACGCTGAACGTGACGAGCGAAGACCCAAGATTGAAGAGCAGAGAAGTGTAGCACGGCGGGTCCCATTCCTGTAGACGGCAGAGGTCGCAACCGGGTACCTGATACCCGTACCCTACCTGATACCCGGCTACCCGTACCCGGCCGGGTACGGGTACAGGTAGCCGTTTGCAACCCTGGTGCGGCCGGGTATGGGTATGGGTAAGGAATCAAAACCCGTTTGCGACCTCTGGTAGACGGCCACCCTCGGCTCTCAGGGCCCCCTTCTTATCCTCTGAGCGTGGCCTCCCCCGCCCTTGGCCCCGCCTCCTTCTCGATCTTCCTGGAAGGCTCTCGATCCACGCCACCTGTCCCTCTCGGGTTCAACCACCTGTCACATCCTCCCTACCCCCTTTCTAACGTCCACCGGAACTTAGCCCCCCAGGGCCCCCTTTCCATGCCGTAACATACCCTGGTGCCAGCGAGAAGCTTCAACACTTGCAGCTCCACTTACTTATCAGAAATTCTATTGTTTGTTGCGGTTGTACCTGCCACAAGAGCCGAACGGCTCACAGGGTAAATCCTAATAAATGAAACCGAAAGTAGCTGGCGCTAAACGCCGTCGTGACTCCATTAACGTCGCTACAATACTCTTAAATAAGCGCACAACTTTATCTGTGATGAACGCTGCACTTTCCATCGTTTTCATGCAGGGGGCGCTGCAAACTTACGCGCCCCTGCATGAACGACGGAGGTGCAGGGACAGACGTTCGATTACGTTGGAATCGATCTGCAGACGGCGGTCTTCTCGCACGGCCAGCAGCTCTGTGTCGCCTTATCTCGATCCCGCAAACCCAAACAGGTGAAAGTCCGCATCGAACTGAACCCCCAACAAGGCCATCTACTTAACGACGAGAGAAAATTTACACGAAATGTCGTTTTCGATGAAGTCTTCCAGATGTAAAATGAAATAAGCGTTTACTGAAGAAATAAAATTATATAATTGAAAACATAATACAATTCAAAGATGTTTCATTTTAAAACTTCAAAACGGAGCATCGGGTGCTTGCGTGAATGCATCGTTCGTGTGCAATTTTTTTGTGACTTTCCTGGCCGAAAGCCGTAAATGGTTGTATAGAATGTTCTATTTTAACTTTTAAGTACCAATGCTTTGAGTGGCAGATTTGCGGCAGAAAGGCTCCCGCACCGGTGTGTCGGTAAAAGAATAAAATTGACTTGACGAACGTACTAGTGATTTCAATTGACCGGCCCTCCCCTAGCCAAACGGTTGCGACCGCTGTCGTGAACCCACCCGCTGGCCGTGTTCCACTCCAGGGCTGGGTTCTGGGAGCCCCTCTCGTCGTCGGGCGTGCCGTGGCCGCTCCTCTCTCCGCCCCGGTCGGGCCGCAGCTGGGCCCAGCAGCCCGTGCTCACGTTGATGGCCTGCAGCTCCACCTGGTACTGCCGGTCCTCCACCTCCGAGCCGGGCTCACGCAGGATGCCCAGGTTCAGCGCTCGTCTGGCAGGAACACAAAGCAAAAGATACAAGACGACATCACGCATCCGACCGTCACGTATCCGCCCTGACCAGTTAATCGGGAAGCCATTTCACCTTTTATATATCGGGGTAAATGTTGTGTAAATCCAAATCCACCTTGACCGTGGCTCCTTCCACGCGCAGCTTCACGAGATGCACTCCAGCTTAAACACGTCATGAATCTAAATTGGATTATTCTGCATTGTGTCACAGAGGGTTAACACGTTTTCACTTCCAACTGTTTGCTGATAAAAACAAAAAATTGGTACAAACTGAAATTATAGTGAAAGGTTGTTTGGAGAGTGTCGATGGAGCATGCACTCGTGCTGTGGACCTGGTCACCGGGGTTCGATTCCGTGTCACAGATAACCACAGCGAGTGATATCTCAAATGCTTCACCAACCTGCAAAACCCCCCGTGGTTGACGTCACATGGGGTGTCCGACATTCAGCAGTGGATTGACATAGCGCTGTAAATTGTTCATTATTACTATCGTAAACAAAGACAAAGATCCCTCCGTGTAGCCTTAACAGTCTGTTGGGGCAAGTGCTGCTAGCGAGCACCTATGAAGGCTGGCACGGCACACGAGGGAGGTGGGTGGCCAGCACCACACGTTGCACCAGGCACTCATTTGAGGCTGAGTTGAGCTAGGCAAGGCCCAGGCCCGGTCCAGGTAATCGTCACTAGCGTTGGCCGTGAGCGGGAATCGAATTCGGGTCGCCGGCCTCGTAGCGCAGCACGCTATAACCGCTGCGCCACCGCTCCTCGTATGGATACACTCACGTCACCAACACCCCTTTTTTCATCTCACTTTCTGAGAAGCACCCATGGCTCGGCACGGTCAGGCAGAGAAGAGCGCGCGCACGTGCCCCCTAGGTTTACCCAGTGTGCCTGACCTCAGCTGAGGCACCCCCTGCTTTCACGATCCCTGGATACTTGACAGCAGGACCTCACACAGCTCCCAGTTGCCATAACAAGCAAATGTCCCAAGATCACGGTCTCCAAGGGAGTGCATGGGACTGCGTGTGATTTATAAATGTAATCAATTGTCAAAAAATATTCTCCACTACCCAGGCCAACAACGGTAAATCAGCAGAATTGGTCGTGGGAGCATCATAAGCGGCGCTTTTCTGCTGATAAAGCCGGGCAGACACTGTCTCGTGCCGCATGGGTGCGGCCGCACTTTCAGAGCTAGGCTCCACGATGGTCCGCAAAACGCGATTTACGACGCGGGTCAATCTACTATAAATCCCGTTACAAAATAAACACGAAGAATTTAACCCCCCCCCCCTCCGTCCTCGCGCGTCGGTTCCAAAAAGGTTGGGAGAAAAACATGGAAAAGTTCCACCCCAAGGCAAAAGGCCACGATCGGCAAACGGAGAGATGGAGAGAGGAGGGAGGGGGGGGGGCCTGTAATTCACGACGCAGACCCAACCACAAAGAACATAAAGAACAGAGAATGATAGGGGGGGAGGCGGGGAATACAATCAGAGCATGTGTCAAATGTAAAGCCTCAAGCACCAGAGAGATTTCAAGAATTACAATTACCGTAGAATTGTAATGTTGCTCTCTGCAATGTGCAGCATCTGCAGTGCTGGTTAGTTTCAATTCCTGGTCATGACATTTAAACCGCATCCACTGGCGGGCATCGCCATCATCACCGATGACCAATCCGCTGCCAGATTGGTCACCATCTCGCATGGTCATACGATGCGGTTAACCATTTAGCACCTGCACACAAGCTGATTTCATCACTCCATATCCACAAAGTTAATTCTCCTGGGCACGTTCCCACCTTTGGCTCCCACTCTGTTGTTATTGCTTGCCCACCAGCCACCATTCCGTCTAGAGATGTGTCTTACTCAGGCACACTTAGTTTTCTTTACAGTCAAAATTGCAGATGTAATCCAGGCATATTCCGTAAGCTCCTCTTTCTGTCTCACACTGGTAAATAAATTGGCAGAAAACGTCACAAGTGCTCAAAATAAGCATGGAGAGATGCACGCTTGGAACTACACTGCTCATAGGCGTCACGAAAATAAACACCTATACGCTGTCCCAAGAACCACACAATGTATTGCGGAGCTACAAAATGAAGAGGAAGATTATCATTAGGAGGGAACAATAGCCACGAAGTGGCTCTAGGGTGGAGAACCTCCGATTAGCACGGTTGGCTACGTACGGTCCAAAAGAAATTGAACATTTCATCCACACAACTCAACACCTCAACTTTGCAAATGGAATCAGGTCACGTGAATTCCTATAAACCCTGAGAGATGACAAGAATTAAAACGAGGATTTTAAATGTACTGCAGAATATACAATAAATGCAACCACTGGTATATATATACGTATACAAATGTACGTAGAAATAATACGCACACGTACCATACTCAACCAATGTGGCCATCTGCATTGAGAATTAATAGAAAAAAAAAATTAAGACCTAAAACCTGATCTTCCAGGACAAAAGAGCATGGGTTTTATTTTTAGCTGACCAATGTTTCTTAATGCAGTTGTTTGTGTGGGCAACGGGTAGCCTCGGGGCGAAGGTTGGGAAGGCATCAAGGTAAAACCGTGGATTGGCGTTAGCAACATATGGAAAACATTTGGAAAATTAAGTCCTAGGGGACGTTGGTTATGTTGAAAAATAGAACTGCTTTGCATTAGAGGAACATTTGATAAACTAGGTTAGGCTACTGTGCCCCGTCTGGTCATTCTCACTTGTTCTGTGGCATGCGTTTAATTTGGCTCAAAGCGCTCCAGAAACACAAAAATGCCACACTCCTATTTATATAATGCCATTTTTTTGGTGTACGCGCGTGTGTGTGTGTGTGTGTAGACATCAAAACACCAGCATCGTAACCGTGTGGGTCTGGCACAAAACGGCAAGTGATTTTTAGATTTTTTTTGTGTGAAAAAAAAGCCTTTGGTAGAATATTTAAAGAATGAAAATGCTGACAACACGTCAAAAGAATGCGTAAATAATATATAGCGCTGTTGAAGTAAATCTAAGTGAAAAATCTTTTTTAAACTGGCCTCTACGAATACAATTTCAGGCGCGTAAGATGAATTTCTTACACATCAAATATGGTTGTTTTTTAAATACCAGACTGGTCACTTCAAAAAGGGTTCAAATAATAGTCTGAAGTAATTTGGATAAGAAACTGGGCCCAGGAGTCTTTGACATATACCATACTGTAAAAATAATGAGTGCTTGGGAAAAAAAACCGAGCCAAATAATGGGTTCGTTGTACAGTTAACATTAAGCTTAGGCGCATTTTTCAAAGACATGCCAGATTGCAGGGTTGTAAGTAGCTGAAACAATGCTCGACACAATTACTTTAATTTTATTATCCATTTATGCTTCTACCAATTCCTTATTTTTTCCAGATCCAAAACCACTTTTTTGCCAGGGGGGGATAGGGGGGAGTTCGAGGGGGTGGGAGGGGGGGGAAGTAAGCCCTAGAAAAACTAGTCACACAACTGGCCAAGCCACAATATTGAAGATTTACACTGGCGACTTAAGAAGCTAACCGAAGGATTTTGCTAGACACATTTTCCGTATCTGCAAACATGCACGTTGAACGAACGCAGAGTCCTTCTTAGAACCGTAACGCAGTGACTTCTTATATCCCTCCACTTCACACGCACACAATATTAGCATTTGAGTGATAACTTACGGTTGAAATTTTAAGCAAAAAAACAATATTCTTGGTTCTTTCGGTAAAGTCACGTAGAAGGGAAATAATAAAATAAGAAAAATAAAACGTAAAAAAATATTTATTTTATTTTTATTTTATTATGTAAAAAAAAACATTTCCTTCTACGTGACTTTACCGAAAGAACCAAGAATATGAATCCCTGCAGTCACGAAAGCTTTAAATCGAAACAAAAAAACAATCTTAAAATAGAAATGTTAAATATCCAAGTGCACTGCATACGAACAATTACAAATTGCTCTACTCAATATTAATGTTAAATACCTTTTTATCACACATTTCTTTGCAAGGAACTAAAAATGTTTTTATTTGATTCAGGAGGAACCACAACCATTTATTTAATTCAGCTACAGGGCAATATTGCCAGCGATGGAGTATGAGCCCGTATCCTGTACACGTGATATCTCATTATCTAATGCGGGCACAGAATACAAGTGGTTACATATGGTGCTGCACACAAACAGCATTTAGCGTTCCGTGATCCACACATTTACATATGTATGTTGAATTTCTTTCGCACCGTGCATAGCCAATCGTGCTAACCGGAGGAGTGGTTATCCGCCAAATGTTTTAGTTGGACGAATTAAGCAATCGAAAATAATGTACATGCCATTGTCAATCCCATCCCGGGTTTTTTTGATCGTACTGGCCATTGCTAGTTGGTGAAGGAATATGAATCCTTGCAGTCACGAAAGCTTCAAATCTAGAATTTTCCAGTACCGGTTTAGATATCACTCACCACTAACGTTAAGCCGTGGCCCGGGAATTGGACTCAGCTCACCGGGATTCATAGCGTAATGAGCCTACCACCACGCTACTCTTCTGCTCCTCAACAATGTAATGACAAAGATTTAATAAACTAACGGTTTGTGAATTAATTCACACATGTAAATATTGTGATTTTATAATGCTAGCAGTCACTGCATGACATCATGTGTCACACACACACACTCGCATATCTGGCAATGCGTACCTTACAAATGGAAACATTTACATTCTTTCTAGCTTTCACTCGCTCTGTTTTCATTATTCACTCACAAACCCTTAAAGGGGAGTTGATGCGTAATCTTGAGACTTCACAATATTTACATTCAATGCAGCGTCCTCATTAAGAGGTGCAACTGCCCTCATTTTACGTAAAAAAAAACTAAAATTGAGAATCGCTGCCCTTTGCAATTGCTTTCTGCTCGTGGAAGAGCCCTGCACTCCTCTTCCACACTGCCCGGACGTCTCGCGAGATGCGGGAGGAAGCCCACACTTTGCCCCCATCGCACGCGACCTGCCGATCGACCGAACCATTAAAACACATTAATTACGACAGAGGCGCGATGGAATTAAGAAACTTTGCCCACTCGTTCGGCTGCCGTGCCGGGAGATTATTGGATCAATCTGGCCGACTTCTGCATTACAAGGCCCGGGTGGCACAGAGGCCGGTGGACTTTTGAAAATAAAAAAAAAAACTGTCCCATTGTTACAGCTGCCATGCTGAGAATAAAACTGGTGACTGGCGACCACTGCATTGTGAGTGGAGTGCGCGAACCATTACGCCACGACTGCATTCCTCGTTTATACACGAGGGTGCAATCTACAAATTAACAGTGGGCAATAATGGGCACGCGCACGCGTGTGTATGTACGTATATATGTTGGGGAGCGGCAGTGTAGCGGTTAACGTGCTGCGCTACGAACCTGGCGACCCGGGTTAAATTCCTACTCACGGCCAACACCAGTAATGATTATCTGAACCGGTCCTGGGCCACCCCTAGATCGACTCAGCGTCAAATAAGTACCATGTGCGATGTATAAACATCACTTGTGTGCTGTGCCGGCCTTCATAGGTGCTCGCTAACAGCACTTGCCCCTGCATTCTGCTAAGGCTATACGGGGAATCTTTATCTTTACATATGCGAATGTGCAGGTGTACGCGTGATATCCAAGACACCTTCACAAGCCCGCAAGAAATGTCAGCGAGCGTGTGAGCATGTGCGCAGGCGCTCGCTCTGCGCAGCACGCGACTCTTCAGTTTTCCCGCAGAGACGGGGCAGCAGGTGAATTGGATGCAAGCACCGCCGCCGTACGACAGCCCGTCACGCCGCGACTCTAGAATTGAATTAAACGCAGGAAGCGAGTGAATGGCGACTGTGGAACTGCTGAAGCGGCTGAAGTAAAAAATAAAAGTTTAACCCCCACGCACAATCTGCGCGTGACGCCGTGCGCACCCGAGGCAGGCCCTCTTACTCCGGGCCATCAGGGGGGTCGGCGGATACAACCGGGTAGCACGGTTACAACAAATTAAAAGTCCTCGGCAGACACGCCGACAGGCAAGACGATCCGACGCTAAATTCTAGCACGTCCCACGACGACAAGGCAGCGAGCGAACACAGGATGCACAGCTCCCGGAGTCGCAGCGCTCTCACTTTCAGCCGCGATGTGACAGGCCGCCGCGCGCTTCCCGTGCACACAGAGGCCACAAGGTGTAACGTGACACTGATTGAGCTCAAACTACAATACCAAGAGGTGAATTATAATAATGCAGAAAAAATTGCGGGCATTTTAATATGCAGTTGCATTCATATTCCCGGCAAGGGAAAAAAAACTATTTATAGCTTGTTTTGCTGAACTAACATTTTTAAAAGCTCAATATCACATACACGTATGATGTGCACTGCCTATTCACCGCACGCATGCGTATTTTAAATAGTACGCTACTTGAATACACATACACACAAATGCCTGTACTTAAAGTAATTTATAATAAATACACGTGATTTTGTACGTCTGCCTAATTACAATAATGAAATTGTAACGATTACAAGAATAAACAAAAACAGATGTATTGAAAATAACCGCAAAATATTCAGAAGTAGCAAATTTATCTTGTGAATGTGCAATACATTGAATGCGTATACATACGTGCGAGTACATTCCATAGAACACAAATCACTGGAAGCTACTTTAATAACGTTTCAATTTTGAAAGCTTATAAAGTGCCAAAGAGAAGACAGATGCCCTGTATATCCTTGACAGACTTTTGGAGTGAATGCTTTAAGCAAGCACCTATAGAGGACGGGACGGCACGGCACACGAGGGAGTGGGTGGCCAGCACCGCACCCTTTGTCTCCCAAGTGGCGATGTTTACACACCGCACCAGGTACTCTAACGGGAGGCCCAGGACCGGTTCAGATAATCGTCACTGGTGTTGGCCCTGAGTGGGAATCGAACTCATGCTGCCTGGTTTCTTAGCGCAGCGTGCTAACCGCTACACCGCCACGCCGAAATCACAGACACACATGCGCGCACACACACACCCGTACGTAGACACAGAGACACACAAAACGCACGCAAGATCCAGGTCGTCCCATTCCCAGCCCGAGGAGTCAATTTACACACATCTTGGCACAGGCCGCACATACTGCGACGCAACACGTTCACACACAATTACACACCAAGTACGCTCTTAGCGCAAGGGCCTGGCAATCTGCTTTTGGAAAGTCGCATTTCTTGGAAAAGGGGTCGTCAACTGCAGCCCGACCGCAGGAACACAAAAAAAAAATTCCAACTTTAATCCACGTGCAGTGATTCCCTGCCACAGTCCAGGTGAAACGCAATGGGCGAGCCGTTTCATCCGCGGCCGGCGCTCGTGCATCTGGCTTGTCATGCGAGCGCGCATTTCGACTTTAGCCCTCCCAGATCGAGAGGAGGGTTGCCACCCGTCCTGGTTTTTTCCAGGATCGTACTCTTTTCGAGGTAGCTGTCCCCCCGGGAATACTGCAAGGCTCTCCGCCGACCTCCCCGCCCGGCCGAGGACATTAAAAATATCACAGCGTCAGTGGCGTTAGCATACACCATGCACAGTAGGAAGCCACTGGAGCAATGCACTTTTAAATCTCGATTGAAAATACATTTTCTGTTGAACTGATGTTTGCGTTGAGTCCGTTGTCTTTCCCCCGCACCTCTGATCAGCACGGTTCGCTACGTACGGCGCCAAAGAAGTCCAACGTACGTACAAGACAATGCGTTTACATGCAGCCCTCCCATTCTTTGAGATATTCTTCTTCTTTCCATGACACGTCCTCGGTTTGCTGCACCACCAAGTGAGTGGGCAAGACTAACCGGGAGCTGCACACCACCAAGCCCCATCGCCCCATCATCTCCCGCCTCGGGCGGCTTACGCAGAAGTGGCGCGGATTTTGCTTTCTTTTTTTCCTCCTCCTTTCGAAGAAGGGAGGCAGGCGGGGGGGGGGTGTGGAGGAGGTGTGCAGCGAGGTGTGGCGCTGGGCGCTCGCCGAGGACAAAGGCGGCACACATGGAGTGGCGGCCGCTGCGAGTGGGTTTGAGGGCCTTCCCTCCCAGAGGGGCGATTTCCCTTCCTCCACAGGCTGCCTCCGCTCATTAACGCTCATCTCTGGCGTCGCCAGAGTCGGGCGTTCGCTCGGTGACAGCGCTGTTTTGTTTCTTGTTGGGGTTTTTTTTTTGTAATAGTGGTGTTTTTATAACCGACTCGTCTACCGAGCGGCAATCATGTGATTTTTCATGCTCGGAACACCTGAATAAACCTCAAGCCTCAAGTTAAATTTCATTCACTTGTGGGTATTAATAGAATTGACTCCTATGCTGTAATTCTCGCTCCTTTCTCGTGCACATCACAAAAAAGGTGGGCCGATTTGGCCTCCAGAATGGCGTGGTTTGCAACGAGTTTGCATCTAGAGGACTGTCACTCATATCACGACACGCTTGAGTGGTCCACGTTTTGTGAAGTGACATTATTGGTACAACAAGCGATGCGGGAGGAAGCCAACACTTTGCCCCCATCGCACGCGACCTACCGATCGACCGAACCATTAAAACACATTAATTACGACAGAGGCGCGATAGAATTAAAAAACTTTGCCCACTCGTTTGGCTGCCGTGCCGGGAGATTATTGGATCAATCTGGTCGACCTCTGCATTACAAGGCCCGGGTGGGACAGAGGCAGGTGGACTTTTGAAAATAAAAAAAAACTGTCCCATTTTTCGTGAAAAATAAAAGACACATTTTAAATGTTGCACCTGCCACTGAGCAATGCCAGATTGCGTGAAAGCAAAGTTAACAATTGTTTGAAAACACGTGTTCCTGAATGTTCAAATGAAGGTGAAACAATTAATACTCTTTGGTTCTTTCGGTAAAGTCACGTAGATGAAAAATTAAAATAATAATAAAAATAATAAAATGAAAATATCTAAATTTAGTTATTTTCATTTTAGCTATTTTCATTTTATTAATTTAGTTATTATAATTTTATTATTTTTATTTTTCATCTACTAGACTTAACCGAAAGAACCAAAGAGTATAGATCCTTGCAGTCACGAAAACTTCAAATGTAGAATGAAACAATTAAATCAAATGAGAAGATTGTTTTAACTCCAGTAGATGGCGTGACTTTACTGTTTAAATTAACCTTATAAAAAGTTTTAAACTATGTCATTCCATCTATGTTTTGTTTGTTGCGAGAAATCATACTCCGACTTGCAGGTCATGGAATACCCCTATCATTTACAACTCAACAAGTGGCTCTCAAACGCATGCCTTACATTTTAAGTCAACAAAATTCTTACAACTTGATTTTATCACTGCGAAAATTTAGATATTCTTTTTTTATCACTTCGGGAATTTTCCAGTGAGCAGCAGCTGAAACACCAGCTCCTAGCCACGCTCCTGGTGCAGTCTTATTTAGCTAATGACCCAATCGCAAAACAAAAACTGCGCCCGATCTCATCAGATCCTGGAAGTAAAACAGAGCGAGGTTGGTGAATGCTTGGGAAAAGTGCCCACCAGGGCTTGCCAGGCGTTGTAGTAGTGGGGACTGGTGAAGTGTCTAAGAGATGGCAGGGCTGAGTGTCACTCCAATTCATATGTCAATTTACTGGGGTTACCCCCCCACCCGACCAGGCCAAACAAACACTCATTAACACGTTATATACACACACACTTATTAACACGGTTATTATTAACATGGTATAGACCCTCCTGTAAAATCTTCTCGAGTCTCGGTTTTCCTGAATAAAGAATTGCCGTCATCCATATCGTCGTCATTATTCATGCAGCCGCGTTGCGTCACACTGGCGGCGTCTTCAAGTGAAATTTCCCCTTCGCGGGCCGCGTTAACTCTGCCTGCTGTGATCTTATCATTCATCCCTGGCACATATGTGTGCGACACGGACGGCCGACTTTCACGACTCCAACGTTCCCGCATCCCACTCCCCCACCCACCGTCTCTTCGCGGGACCGGCGGACGTCACGTCCTCCGTTCCCAGAAGCAGCGGTAGCAGCGGCGGCGGCGGCAGCGTGAGGCCTCGGATGTGTCATCCCATCGCCGCAGGAAGCGAGGGCGGGAATTTTTTATCCGAGCGTCCACCGTGCGATCGTCTCGAGCCAAATCAAAGCAAAGCCAATGCACTGACCGTTTGTCCAACGCAAACTCGCGCTGCGTGCATCGCGAAAGCAAACTATTGCCCAACAAGCGCGACTGCTTGATTTTGTTATAGTTGGCCCTCCCCAGAGGAGCTGTTTGTTATTACACCGTGTTGTGTTTGAATTTTCGAGCTGTCATTCACGTCTACCAGAAATGTACACAAAATGGACTGTTAGTGTAGCATTCGGTTACATGACTAACCACGTGGCTCTCGCTGGTTGCAATATCACAGTGTGCTGGGAGGAAAACATCCTCGTTGAGGCTCCATGAATATTTTGCGTGCACACGCAATGTAGAATATTTTCTCTATCCCCTCTGCGATTGCGTTTGCCGGTTGCTTCAGGAAATGAACGGGGCAACGGAATTCCGAATTCGGTCTCTGAAGAAGTTCTCCTGGCACATGGAGCGAAGCGTCACACATGGTGCGGAACAACGCACGGCACAACCCAAAAACGCATCGGCGAGAGTTTATACTGCACAAATGTCGCTATCCCCACGCGAACACGGATTGGGAGCTCGCATTCAATCTTGCCAGGTAAGACATGCAGGAATGCATTCCCATCCGTTCACTCGGTTACGAACCTGACGAGGAACCGTTTGATGAACATTATGACTGCAGGTGTTCGAGCATTATGTGGGACCGATCAAAGAAAATAAAAATAGAAAAAAAAAGTTTCAGGCAAGTTTAAAAACAATGTCCGCCTTCATATGGAAACAATAGACAAATAATTATAATTTTCAACTTTAAAAGACAAAGTAAAAAAATAAAACCACTCGTGCACATGCTTGCTGTGCCATGGTTAAAACCAAGATATTTCCCACAGATGTGCAGTGCAGAATAGATTGAACTTAAATCCCAATATCCATATTTTTTCCCAATTTAACGTTTCTAAGTGGAAACAGATCATGTTCACGGCAGAAAGGATTGAGCATTTTCTCCCTGTGTGTGTCCAATATAGGAGACAAAATTATCTAACCTCTAGAACATTTACAGACTTGTTGTATACATTCAATCATCTTAAATATTTGCTCAAAGTGTCAGCTACAGTGCAAGGTTTTCTCCGAACAGAGCTTCATGCCAAGTTCCAAAAGTGGGAATATTTTTTTTAGAAATTCCTAAGTTCTGCACCGAAATTTGAAGTAAGATCCAGCTGTCGATCACACTTTATAATAAAAAAAATACATATTTCGAAAATAACGTTTACTTAATAAAAAAAAATCCCAATAAAGACAATTTGTACGCCAATAATTCTAAAATATTGGAGCGTGCTGAAAACATTTAAACTTCTCGGGTGAAAAGAGAAAAATTAATTAATGGGGTTGTTTACTGCATTCTTTGCTTTGTTATTCATATACCTAGTATTCCGTGTGTATATATATAAACTTCTTGAAAACATTCCATCTTGTTAATTTAAAACATGATGTTTAAATAACAAAAAAGTTTGACTGAGAAATATTAAAAAAAACTTTTTCTTTTTCGTAGAGTCTATAAAAAGGGTTGTGGGTTGTGGCAAGGTTTTTGGGTACAAGTAAAGCCAGAAGCCATAAAACGAAGCCATAAACAGCTTTGGTGAGCCAAGCCCTTATCCCTCCCGGCAAGGCTGCTGCCTTGGCTTCAGTGCGGCTGACCGCCGAAACCCAGCCGCGGGAATGGGACGTCAAAACCCACGCCGGCCGGATTTCAGGACCACAGAGGGCTTCGGCGGAATGGGCGACCTAGGTGGCCGGCTATCGCCGCGCGGGATCTCATGGGCAACGTGCGGATTTGGCCTGATAAGTGCGTTTGAGGGCGGGTGCAGGACAGCAACGTCACCTCTGCGAGGCCGGAAAGAAAGAGGGTGACAGCGTTTTTTTTTATGATTGGGGAAAATTCCCGTGTGGAAAATGTCAAGTTCGGCCCACTTGAACGCACCGCACTGCTGGAACTTAAGAGCGCATTGAAAATGAGCACGTGTCGTGAGGAAAATATACCCGTGGGTTAATCTAAAACGGCGTTCGCTCATTTACGTCAAGAGCCAAGATTTTGAAGGGTTACCGTAATGCGCTTGTGCATTTTGGTCGATATATGTGTGTGATTTTGAGGGTAAATATGAAAAAATGGTGGCATGCTGGAAAACTTAAGGTGCGTGTTTAATAGAATAATCCTTGCCTTGTCCATGATATATACACGTATAGATACCACCCAATGTCACTTAAATATGTTTGTCCATAAGGTGCCATAAGAGCTCAACATATACATTTGCAGCCGTATATACAAGTATAATGTGACTCAAGCTCCATAATTTGAAGTGTGTTCCCAACAACTGTAAATGAAATTAAAACAAGCATTTAAGTAATAATTAAAATAAAATCTAGACTGCTACAACGTATATCATCCTGGTTTTTTTTCTTTCCCAACCAACACAAAAAAGGGTTGGAAATGTCATCACGGTCAGCCATGATCTATCCCCTACTTGATTAATGTCTCCCATCGCTATATCTCACAAAGTTGCAAAAAACTAAACTAAAACGTTTTTATTTTAGTTTAACAGGTAAGACCCACTGAGCTGTATAGCTCTTTTTCAGAAGCGATCTGGCCACAAATGATAGCTCAACGAAGCGGCGTATCGTGTGGAAATTTAATGCAGCCAAATACTCTAAAGACATGTTTCTAAAAGTTGATGGAAAAACTGGAGGAACCGGAGATAAATCCACGCGACCACGGGAAGAACATGTAAACCCCAAATATACAAGCGTCAGGGTCAGGATCGACAGCACGACCTCCTGTATAACAGGCGAGGTAGTTAACATCTCGCCACCGCGGCGCCCGTAACAACGTAACAACCCATCGAGCTGCTGCACACGAGCTGAATTCATCACTCCATCTCCTTGGTAGACGTCGTCGCATTCAATCCGTTTACTGCCACTCTCATCATTGGTTTCTACCACTGGCCATCTTCATCCCCTTCCACCGATTAGGCTTGCCCAGTGGCACTGAATTTATTTGAACATTCAAAACGTAAATTGTCCCATACATGTGTTGCACTTCACTGTCTCTGTGTAATTCTAAGCACGAGCCTTTCCACGTTTATGTGGGTACTTTTCAGTCATTGCTCCATTTTCTTAGTCAACGTCTAGATTTTCTGATACGAATATCACGGTACGATAAAATAATCACACATCTATTAATTCAAATGTTGGCGCATTGGTATGTTTCTTTTCATTATCAAGTTCAATTTCCAAAAGCACTTGAAACCTCTATCCGAAGAATCAAACTGGAGACAGGAGTTCAGAGAAAGAAACTGGGACAAACTCTTCGGTTCTCTCGGTAAAGTCACGTAGGCAGAAAAAAATAATATATCACGACATTTCGATCGCAACAAGTGACCGTCTTCACCCGTCATTTCACCTGATAGACGGTCACTTGTTGTTGCGATCGAAATGTCGTGATCTATTATTTTTTCTACCGACGTGACTTTACCGAAAGAACCAAAGAGTATGGATTCCTGCAGTCACGAAAGCTTCAAATCAAAACTGGGACAAAGCTGGTGCCGGTGACACTGATTTGGTGCAGCAGGTCCTTCATCGCACACGCACACACACCTGGAGATCGCTTCACTGAGGTAGGAATGAAAAGGGGAGAACTCCACATTTATGATAAGTGGCAGTCTGTTCTGTCAAAGTCAATGCGGATGAGTACGACATTTTGTCTCTCTCAACCAACCGAGGAGTTTTAGGTATCATGTGTACATTGGAAAGAGTTATTCAGCTTATGTCAAGGCACTTGAATCACTTTTTTTTAATAACTCAAACTAAATTTCGATTTAAAGCGATTCGTGACTGCAGGGATTCATCTTCTTGGTTCTTTCGGTAAAGTTACGTAGAAGGGAAATAATAAAATAAAAATAAAACATAATAAAATAATTCTCACGACGTTTCGGCCACAACGCAAGCAGCCGTCCTCAGGTGAAGATCAGGTCTGTCGGAAAGACTTATTTAAATTATTTTATTATGTTTTATTTTTATTATTTTATTATTTCCCTTCTACGTGACTTTACCGAAAGAACCAAGAAGAACTCATACAAAATCAGAATATGTATTTATACTACAGGAATCTAATTAGCTATTAAGCTCTTTTTCACAGATGCCCAGTAGGGGCGGATCAGAAAGTTACAACAAACAATGCAAAAAAACCCGATAGGAGCGCGACGTATAGGAAAGGTAAGCAAATGAGGAGAAAAATAAGTTATCCAACAACAGACTATCAATTGAGCAATATTCTACGAGGACCCTGTACTTGTCCTCTGCGAGACTGACGTTTCTGTCTTCGTTATTTTTGTTGTTTCTGTGCTCAAGCACCACGCGTCTCCCTTGTTCAATAGCCGGGAAACTGCCTGAACGGGACCACCGTCTGTGTAACGAATTAAAATAAAACTGAAATGATTGAGATGAAGAAGAAAGACAAATCATCTGCAGAGATTAACCAACTTCTACATGAGGGTTAGCTTCACGTGATATAAATACGGTCCCGGTACAAATACATATATGTATTGCTGTTCATACTAACTGCGTCCTATAAACACACGTGCACATGAACGCCAGGATGTATGAATATTGACTCTATAAACGCAAACAGATACAAAAAACGAATCATCAATGACACTACTTAAAAAAAAAATTGCATCCATTCTCGATCCCCCAATGCCTTAAAGGCTCATGGTTTTTTTGTGTTTACCATACTTGACCGTACTGCACTGTACTTCACCATACTTCACCAGACTTCACCGTATTTCACCACGCTGGCTCGTGCGGGTTGCGAAGTGGGGGGAGAAAGCAGGACCATCAATTACAATATCACTCGCCTCTGATGTCAGCCGTGGCCGGGAATTAAACTCAGGTGGTCAGGTTTATAACGCAGGTTGTTAACCACTGTACAGCAGCTCCGTCGTTATAACAGCAATATTATATTGCAGGCCAACATTCTAGCACAACGGCTCTTCTCCAGAGCACAGCAATAGAACAACCAAAACGTTCTATACCTAATCGTAGCAGATCATTCACATTACAGGGTTAGAGTGCTCAATATTGTGTTGGATGTGCCTCTGCGTGCTAAGTGCTGCTTGTGAATGGTTGCCCAAACCTACGCAGATACACACAGGTGCTCATTAATATTTTAAAACACAATTGCGCGGACAAATTACAAATAGCAAACGATAGGACACAATATGGACCAGATGAAATATTACTGACCACTGATGTTAGCCATGACCGGGAATCAAACTGTGGTGGGCAGGTTCACGGCGCGACTTTAAGAACAACTGCGGCACCACTTGCCCAGGATGCAGGGCCGGAATAACGCAGGGCCCCGGATTACGAAGGCCCCCAAAAGTACACACTGGTACTGCTTCATAATGGCTGAAATGCACGACTGTAGCACTTACGATGAACGTCTAGGTAATTTGTTAATTAAGAACCACTTTGTTTATTACTGAAGGTTATGCTTCTAAATTTAAAGTGCTGTTCGCTTCAAGTAAATGCAAAGATTTCTATATCACATTAAAAACGAAACCTGAAATAACCAACGGAATTTACAATGGAGTATTTGGCATTGGACATTGGTGGTGGTAAAACAGTGAAGGGAAGGAATTGAAGATACACAGAGGGAGCCCCCCAAAACTATAACAGTCTCAAACTTAGTCGGGGCCTGCCAGTACGGACGCATCTCGTATTAAACTGAGTTGGCACAAAAGAACACGCATTTATTTTTTTATTTGTCCTACAAAAACAAAAAACAACTCTAAAGGAAAAGACCATTTGTCACTTCATGACAAATACAAAGAAACAGCGGTTTCGATTTATGACGCATCTAAATGTAAGCGCATCGCGACACTCATCGCGCATGGATAGCAAGAACGCGGATCGCAGGGCGAGGTGTGTTTTTTATTATTATTCTAAGAGACGAAAAGAGGAAGATGATCTTGAGATAGACTGAGACAGAGGAGTCGACAACAGCGATGACCTCCAAGCTCGCAAGAGTCTGTGGGGGGGTGGGGGGGGCAGGACGACGCGTGGCGAGATGTGGGGCCCGCTGATCGGCCGGCCATCCGAGCGAGCGAGCGAACGCCGCTAGTGCCGCGCCGAAAAAATGGTTGAATGGCAAGGGAGAAGCGAGCTCATGGGCACGCGCGCGGCGCTTGGCCCGCGGGTGCCGGAGGATCACCGAAAAGACAAGCTGGAGGGATATTATTCCAAGTGAAGAGATTCAAAAGAACCGTACCGCGATGAATGCCCCCCGGCATGCAATGGGTAAAAAGAAAAGGCAGCGAGCGATTGGCTATATCCAAATTCGGGGACTTTTGGGTTAGATCGTGTAAATTTAAATGTCTTCTTGGTTCTTTTGGTAAAGTCACGTAGAATGGAAATAATAAAATAATTAAAATAAAACATAATGAAGTAATTCTCACGACGTTTCGGCGCTGTCTTTCAGACGCTGTCTTTCTGACAGACCTGTTCTTCACCTGAGGACGGCTGCTTGCGTTGTGGCCGAAACGTCGTGAGAATTATTTTATTATGTTTGATTTTTATTATTTTATTATTTCCATTCTACGTGACTTTACCGAAAGAACCAAGAAGATGAATCCCTGCAGTCACGAAAGCTTTAAATCGAAATTTAAATGTGTCGTTAAACCGCCGCCACCCAACACAGCCAATTAGTAAGGTTTGTATTTATCGAAGAAATGGCCACACTTTCGCGACGCTGGGTTATGCCGCGCAGATTCGACGCGGCAGCGGCGCTTAGTGCTCGAACGCTGCTTGCAGTTATACTGACAAATATAAATAAATTGGATGAAACTATTGGACTTCTGGGAAATTTCAGCTTAAATAGCATACCAGACGGGATGTGTTTCTAAATCAAATATATGCACATTTAAGTGCATGCAGCAATGGTTATTATTATTATTGAGAAAATTAGCTTTGAGCTCTGATAAACTGTACAACCTGCACTGATAATATACCCCATGCTCACAACTGAAAAAAAAATCTCCTCCCACCCCATCAAAATATAGATAAAATCAGGCCAGTCGAGTTAATTTCTAGCACTGTATCAATCTATTGTGGGACGTAGACTTCCCTACGCCATGTGTTTATAGCCGCATTATAAAATATAAATTTGCATGACCGGTATCTATTTTTTACAAAATACATAAAAGTTTTGACAGCGTGTATTTATAGATAATGCCCAAAACACTTTTCAATGATTAATCACAAGCAGTCCACAGCTTTCAAGTAAACCTGAAAAATTTCACCAACTGCACAGCACAGATCCCTATTGATATTCAATTAAGCATAAAACCATTGATTCCCCGTTTAACGCAACAACAACAAAAAAAACTGCCATCTACATAACACTTACACCAACAGCAATAATTTACATACGCACACGGTTGAGATTACAAGATATCTCCTTTACGCAGGCCCTGGAAAATAAATAACCCCGGACGTTATCTCTCAACAACTGCAGCTTCCTCACTTCGATGCGGCTCAAGGAAGCCGGGTGCCCGGCCTTTTGAGCCTTCGCGATAAATAAGAGGCTGGCACAGTGGCCGAGGTCTGCTCAGTCCAGCGCAGCCTTCTGGCTGGCACAGCCTGGCACAGTGCGGGCTCGGTGGCACTCTACGAGCCGAACGGCAACTCACAGGACTCTGCGATCGCCCCTACCTCGGTAAGGCTTTAGACAGAGAGATGGCGAGAAACTTACATGCACCCCACCCCCCCGCCTGGCAGCCCCGATAATGGCATTTTGCCGTCGTCGTAATTAAATCTTACGATTAAATTAATGCAAAAACGTTACCAAATAAGTGAAATAAATTCTGATCGTGAAATTAAGCGTCTCTGACGCGCGCGGATTTACGTTAGGGTCGTGTGATATTTATACAAGAAAATTAAATTAACATTAACTATTTAATATTAAATAAACTGGATTAATACAGTTGTTTTAAATTATTGCGCCTAATTGCTGAGCACTACTTGTTGTGCTATTCACGTCGCGATGCTTGCAGGAGCCACGCGCATCGCCCGTCACGGCGCAGCGGCGTGCTACGTGCGACGGCAAAAAACGTGTTTATTTTTACGCAGCTCTAACCATCGCGCAGACGTATTATTAAAACACTCAAAATCGCTCTTCACGAACGAACAATTTGTCTGCTGCAATTCGGACGAGCGACAATCTTAAACGTTTTCAAAATAAAATAAAATAAAGACTTGCGCTCAAGGGTACAATACGGCGTGGGTAGCATGCACGTGCGCAACGATGCTCGTTCAAATGTAACACCGACGATTAAAACACGCTTTCTGGAATAAATGTCACGTTGCATTTCTTTTTCAAACTAAACACAAATACGTTGGAAGCGTATACGTAGAATGATTGATTGGAGAATTAATCATGACGGTTTCTCTCCCCCGTGGATTCATTTGAGCGCCGTGCAGAAGTTCTCCCGCTGGTTCCGATTCACCACTTGCGTTCAGCCGGGCAACAGCCACCGGTCTGCCTGAGACAATACCTCAGAATTGTCAGGGTGCTCAGCAATCTGCACCTGACAGTGCTGGGGTTTAGTCTCAGCAGACGACGCTCTGCTACTCGCTTCGCTGCACCTGCCCGCGCACAGCAAGACGCGCCACCTGCCACACAACGACGGCGGCAAAAACCTCGGATAACCCTGGAGGGGGGAGTACCATCGGTCCCGTGATCTACCCCGCTTTGACGCGCGCACTCGCACGCACGCACGCACGTTCGATCAGCACGGTTGTCTACGTACGGTGTGAAAGAATTTCGATTTAAAGCTTTCGTGACTGCAGGGATTCATCTTTTTGGTTCTTTCGGTAAAGTCACGTAGAAGGAAAATTAGAAAATAATAAAAATAAAACAATAAAATACAATTCTCACGATCTTTCGGCCACAACGCAAGCAGCCGTCTTCAGGTGGAAAACAGGTCTGTCGAGAAGGCAGAGTCTACGTGACTTTACCGAAAGAACCAAGAAGGTGCGAAAGAAGTTCAACATACACACGCACGTGCGCATTCTACACTGAGAGATTGACACGGACCATCGTGTTTGCGTTTAATTTCAAAAGCAATTTGATCTGCTCTGAAGGACCAACGTCAATTGTAGCTCCCCGATGGGCTCTCGGGTTGTATGTATTTGTTGAACTTCTTTCACACCGTACGTAGCCAACCGTGTTAATCGAAGCGTTGTGCCGCGTGTTGTTTGGCGCGATGCTTGCCGTTTCGATCCCCGTGCCGGGAAGCTTCTTCGGGAACTGCACGTGGAGCGAAATGTTTGGCGTCACGTCGGACAACTTGTGCGACAAGTTCAGAACGTATTGAATAGCTATAGAGCGCAACCACGAAAAAAAACCTATGCAGTCGCGCTGCTAATTAATATTATAGTCGACTATTTCATTGAGCGGCCGATTGTGCACAATGATGATTTTTAAAAATGCAATTCATATATAAGTTATAACATATTCAGGCCAACCAATACAATTAAACGTTTATTTATTGCACGGGAAACCCCTTTTAGCCAATTTCCCAGCGTGTTCAGAATCAAAATCAGAATATGTATTTATACTGCAGGAATCCAATGAGCTGTAAGGCTCTTTTTCACAAACGTCCAGTGTTTGCGAGAGAGATCCTGGTGCATCAGCACAGAACAAGAATGACGGCATCAGAGTGCTCTGTACGGAGGGACGGGAAACATCGGAAGAGGACGCGTCGGGAAGGCACAGCCGAAAACAACGTGTTCAGACCCAAAATGTACGATGTTCACAAAATACGCAGGGCACAGCGCAGCGACGAGGAGGAGGCAATGAACGGTTGGAGGGGAGATGTGCGCAGGGCAAAGGGAACGCGACTGATTACGTCTCCTTTGCAAAATGTTCAAACCTCGATTGGCTCGCAAGCGTTCCAAAGGCAATTTAGAATTTAAAAAAATGGTCAGCCAAAATTTTTTTTTTATTTTAAAAAAAACTTCGCAAAACGTCGTAATATTATGGTAATGTAACAGCCCTCATCCTAAAGGACTGGTCACGTAACAATACGTGTACTGATGTCAGGGCGCCGCTGATGATGAATGGAGCAGGACATGTAAGTCTGTAGTTGCTTTGTAAATGCAAAAACGGACAGTATTTCTCATGTATTTATAGACAATATGTGACTGATGTACATTTGTATGATGTTCTAGAGGGGTTAAAATACAAAATTTGACGCAAAAAGAATCAAGTTTATGCTAAGAAATAAAAAAATCGATAGCTAATATTTTTTTCGGTTCCTAAAATAACAGCATGGAGCTTCATTCAATTAGGGTCACCCTAAAGTTATAAATTACATTTAAGTCTCTTGCCGAACACTTAAGCACATGACCTCCACCGTCAGCAAACCAAGTCATTCACCTCCTGTAGGGTTTGATGCCAAAGCTGACAAGTGAGCAAGGGCCATCAGACGTTCGTGGGCTTTGTTCATATACGTGGGGGATGCTTTGTCTTCATTGAGGAGTGGCTCGAAATATGATCGATCGCGAAGGAAAACGTACGGGCACCGGATTAACGTGTAAATTGGAAGCACAGACACGTGTTGTTGCACGTTAACAATGCCGGCCCCCTAGCAAGAGGAAACAATCTGCGTTGCTGTAAAAAAAGCATGTAAACTGTCAATGATATGAATAATATAATAAAGATATTACAAGTACTAGTATGTATTCCTGGTTTTTTTTTACATGTATAATTTCAAGAAAATAATTACAGCCACTTTTAAGTGGGTAAACTTGTAACCGAAGCGCCAGGCGACTAGCCGGTACCTTCAACTGAACTGACAAGTGTTCCTAAATATAGTATCCGTTGCCAATAAAGACCTGCAAAAAATGTTTGCCAGATGCTCCTTGTGTGTGCACTGTATACAGCAACAATCTGCACGATAGGTACAAAGGAACGCGCTGAAAGGACATTAGCGAAATGCGATCCACGTGAAGTACACTGCGCGTCTTAAAGTAATTTCAATAAAGCGATAGTTCTAAAGGACAGTAGCAAGACTAAAGAGCAAAAAAGTCGCCTACGGTAATTATGTTATTCATTGCAGTTCCACAGCTGACATCAAACAACAATTAACAACAACAACAACGACAAAAATGTAAGTTCAATTACACACTCTTACCTTCATCCATGGAAATGTGATAACAAAAGACGTGACTAGGTTAAGACGTGCAAGTTTGATTTAAAAGCAGTCCGGAGCTTAGCGTAGGGCCTTAATTTAGCGACATTCGTAATACCCGAGCATGGGAAAAACAGGGAAAAGAAATCAAACTTTTCCCGTAAAGATCCCAGACATTCCCACCACTACTGAGTCACACCACAATGCCTCATTTGGGGAATTTTATTCCATCAGAATTTTTTTTTTCCTTAACACTTCCTACGAATTCGTATGGTTTCTGGCACACACACAAAGCAAAATGCCAAATGCAAACGTTTCCCTATCAGATCTCTTACAAAGCCTGCGTCTGTGCCCACGGATTCCTGTGTGTCATCCGCACCGAAGCACTCGGCTCAAAAAAGTGATGCCACTGGCGCGACGGGGGCCCAGCGAGCCAGGCGGACGAGTCGAATTCACACGACTTGGGCTGATCACATTCAGTTGCTCTGCGGCCGGCACGACAGCCCTGAACAATGTCGTGCACTGTGCAATGATGCCATGAGAGGTACCCTGTGCGCCGTTGACAAAGAATGTGCATTATTTACAACAACAACAAAAAAACTAACATTTTGTGCCGCGTCTCTTAATTTAACGTAAGTGTACTGCTGTCATTTAATTAAAACGAGAGCTTAACCAGCCATGAATGAAACCCCTGTAAACATTTCATATGATATATGTTACCATATCGGGTATTGTGCGTATTGAGAGGGTAAAATTTTCATGATTGCCAATTGGGCTAATACGCGGAAGATGTATTTAATTTATTTTAAAGGGATTGTCAAACTGTAGCAGTTTTGTATTCTCTCGATTTTTTGTTTAAATAAGACACGGAAATTAAATGAAATGTTTTAACACTGAACCTGTGAAACTACACGTCGGGAATAACAATACTTAGGCCCGAGAAAAAACGCAGTGCGACATTGTTGTAAATACAAGCGACATGTTTAAACGGATACATTAATCTTTCGCATGACACATTAACCCCAATTAATCATATCCGTTTAATGTAATTGCTCACACAAGTTAATTTACATAACTACAAGACATTTGTTATGTAATATTTAATGACTATGCAACAATTTTTACAATATACTTATTTCCACTGGCAAGTTTATGACCATTTAAATGTTCTCACATCTTTGCCTACATCATTGATATCCTGCGCGTGGAAAGTATACAATTTTCACCTTCATTTAAAGAACGCCTTGAAATATTTTTGACGTCTGTCAGTCTCGATTGTCTGCAAATTTATCAATGAGGAAGAGCATTCATCAACTGAATCCGTACGACGATACGCACCGTTACTGTAGCTACGGTTGCCGCTGTGGCGGAGAGGTTAACTCCCTCGCCTGGCATACAGGAGGTCGTGGGTTCAATAAAGACCCTGACGCCTGCCGTATATTTGGAGTTTGCAAGTTCTCTCTCCCCGTGGTCGCGTGAATTTTTCCTCGGGCCCTCCGGTTTTTGGCTGCTGTAAATGTCCACGTGATAAGCCACTTTGTTGAGCTATCATTTGTGGCCAGGTCGCTTCTGAAAAAGAGTTAAATAGCGCAGTGGGCCATACCTGGTAAAATCTATGTAGTTTAGTTAGGGTGCTGCACTACGAGAACTGGCGACCTGAGTTTGATTCCTGGCCACGGCTAACATCAATGGTGAGTAACATCTGAACCGGTCTCGGGACCCCACCTTTAGCAACCCGCACAAACCAGAAAGATTAAGCCAAACAACCCCCACGACAGACACAGCGTGGGGAGGCCTTCATCCAGCAGTGGATTGACAAAAGGCTGTAAATGTATGATAATTGGTTCTTTACCCTTCTATCTGGCAACAAAACTGACACCTTTTTGCAAGGAGTCATGTTTGCATAGACCGCAATACCTGCAGTCATAAATACAAACAAAAGACATAACTCTGACAGATAGAAGGGTAAAGAACCAATTATCATATTTTTACTGGCAAATGAGGTCCCCATAGTGTAGATGCTTGCCCCGAGCTCTCATACTCTGATGGTGCATTGTCCTTGAGTTGTGCGCATTTTGGCGTCATCTGGTCCAACCCATATGAGACTAGGCTCGAAGGAAAGCTGTCTCGGGTGTGGACCAATCAACTTCAAGGACAGTGCACATTATCAGAGTTATGTCTTTTGTTTGTATTTATGACTGCAGGTATTGCGGTCTATGCAAACATGACTCCTTGCAAAAAGGTGTCAGTTTTGTTGCCAGATAGAAGGGTAAAGAACCAATTATCATATTTTTACTGGCAAATGAGGTCCCCATAGGGCTGTAAATGTAGTTACAGCTCACCTAGGTTGAACCGAAGGGTTATCCGTGTCTCATTGATAACAGAGAGACACACTCAATGACACTCCTGAGTGCAGAGCGTGGTCGTAAGATGCAGCGTTGCTGAGTAATTGAGTTGGGTATTCGACGTGTAACCCAAACTTTCATAAGTCATCAAGCGTCAATTCTCCCCCCGATCCCCATCTGTATTACTGGTCTGCGACCACCTTCACAATGGAATAACATCGTGAGCTTTTGTCATAACTTTCTAAGTACCTCGAGATAGAACGATAGTTGGTGGACACGATAACGCCTTGTAAGAAGAGATGCCTACGTATCGTATTCAATTGACCCTGTGCGATAATGTGTTTGGCCAGTAAATAATTGAGATTTTCCAAAAAAAGCCTGCGCACAACACTGTTCAACGTTAAGGTTCAGTTGTAAACATAAATCTGAGTTATAGTGCTGTGCTTTTAATCACAAACTGAAACGTATACACTTCTGAGTGTTTCTTCAGCGGGTGCCTCTCCTGCATAAAACATCAGTGTCTTCAAGAGTCCACTTGTAAAAAAAAAAGAGTGACATCTTCCAGGCCGTGAGCCTAAACTGTTCCTTACTTTCATACTTAAACAGCTATCCCTGTGTCCCATCCTCCTTTGTTAGTTTTACGTTATATAAACGATGGATAATGGGCTTTCACATTTTAGTATCACGTTTTACAAGACAGCATGTCCCATAACATGTTACGGATATATTTAACATTTTTACATATATATATCCTTTTTTGTTAACGCTAGCACAAGTTTTCCTTTGGTTCATACTGGTCCTTTCTGCCCAGTCGCAGAATCTGTAAACAGGGTGCTTCAAAAAGATGTTAACACTTCCGACAATTTACGACAATAACACAAGAAATGTGCCTCCGGCCTCTGGAGACCACCTGGAGAAGATTCCAGGCACGCGTTGACAATTACGGCGAACAAGTTTAGACTCTTTGACTTGTTGAAGCTATTAACATTACATTTGTTATCATGTTACGGTGAAGTATTATCCGTTCATTTTCCATCAAAAACGATAGTCCCATACAAGTGTTAACGTTTCTTTTGAAGCACCCTGCATATCCTGCAGAAATCCAATGAGCTACGACGCTCTTTTTCACCGACGTGCAGCCTCGACAGGGACACGGCAGTCTCGTCTCTCTAACACTGCTCAACGTCCAGCAGTCACGTAAAAAAAGAAACCAGTCCCGACTCGTCATCACCGATTGTGAACACAAACACGTCATTAAACGTGACAAATTGTCCATATCTGAGCAGACAAGCCTCGTTAAGACTAATTCATTAACGAGCAAAAATAAATGTCGTTGAACACATGCACAGTGACTTTGGTGTGCACAAGCATCCGAACGTGAGATACAATAATGCATGCGTGTGAACGTATCTTGAGATAATATGTTTGAGCTGAAAGTGAGTTAGGTTCGGGTCAGCCTGCGATTGTACATTCGTGCTGAAATACAACGATCCCTGTTTGTGTACAGTCGTTTGAGGCTGTTAGGGAAAGTGTCGTTAGTGAGACTCTATGTTGTGCGGTTTAAATTAATTAGATGATCGCAATGTGGACATATTTATGCATAATTGAGCTCCTTTTGTGCGATTGTACGTGCTTTTATTTAAAAGTACGAATAACTGTTGCTGCTTCATCAACTGCACAAGTTGGTAACCAAAAAAGTGGACGTTCTTTTTTTTATAACTTAATTGGGGAGAAAAATTTACATTCACATTTGTCGCTGGACGAAATCATGCGAGATAAAATATTTGCCTATTATTAATCTCAAAACGTGCCGATTGAAAATAACAAATGGGCAGGAGAGAATCACATTTTGTCATGAAATGGTCAGCACTCATTGGACTTGGCGATTGTCCCCGCCGCTAGTGACGGAGACCAGTGGCGCGTTGATTGGCAAAACTGGGACGTAAAGCAACAGTGGAAAAGCATGTAAATTGGATACGTTATGATTCTATACATCCGGTGAACACACACAAACTAGAATGAGAAGAAAAAAACATCACCGGCCTCCATTTACGATAATAAGGACATGTCCATATGCGTCGCCTAATGTGGGACAATTTGCAATGATGGTTAATGTGATATCAGCGTTAAACACACCTACCCAGATTGACACACCAACCATCATCATCATCAGACATGATCTATCCACTTTTGGATAAAGAACTCCCCAACCCATCCAATGACTGAGATGTAAAAATCCATTTAGCTCCTTCACAGAAGCTGATTTTGTCACTCCATCCTCACAGTGGACGTCCTGACGAGCACGTTCCTACCTTCCGTTAGTAGCCTCATCTGCCCGTCAACATCGCTCCCAGCGACGTGTCCGATACAATGTATGTTGAACTTCTTTCGCACTGTACGTCACCATCCGTGCTAATCAAAGGCGAGGGGGAAGGACAACAAACTAAACACAAAAAGCAATCCTGAAGAAATGAGTTTTCAATGTTGATTTAACAGTGCATAGTTCCAATGGCTTCCTAATATCGGAAGGAAGAGCGTTCCAGACGGCCGCAAAAGCACATCTGAAAGCGCGCGATGCGGTGACCGTATTTGTTCGATGGCTAGCCAAAAGCGCTGACCGGAGTTCGCGTGATGGTTTATGCTCCTTTGACGAGATCAGCGAGGTATTGTGGTTCGTTTGTGGCAAGCACTTTGTGCGTAATGAGTTACGACCTTATAATGTATTCGCTCGGCCAGCAGAAGCCAATGCAGCTCAGCAAGCACCGGACGGACATGGTCAGGTTTTGCAGTGCCCATCACGACACATGCCAAAGTAGTTTGTACACGCTGCAGCTTGGTAATGTTTTTTGACAAACGTCCCGTGAAGTAGTGAGTTGCAATAATCGAGCCTTGTCGATACAACACAAGCCCGCTTGCTATCATTTAATGGTTACGATGATGTCTCTAACTTGCGCGCCTTCTCTGATGCGTGAGTTGCTCTTTCTGTCTCTCAGTGTAATTCAAAGCATCCACCTCTCCCCCTGCTTCTTTCCGTAATTTTACGTTTTTGTAAAATTTTCTGCATCAAATTCCACATCAGGGAAAAAAATATATCGCTCCGGGCGTCACTCACGTGGCATCACAGATAAGCAGCTTATTAAACGCGTAAAACGATGATACAAATACTGTGAGGAATGCATGTAAAAGTGAGGGTTACTAAGACTGATGATACAGCAATGGAGACAAGCAAATGAGATTAAATGATAGTTGCTGAAAATATATACCGGAGAAGGCTTGCAATGCTGTGGAGATAATGGCCCCTAGCTCGCCCTTAAAGAAAATGTAACACAAAATCATTTGTGGGGAATATAAGCCACAAAATAAACGAGCAAGCAACGTGCATCTTCCCATATTTGTCTCCCCTCTCCTGTTGGACAAATGGGCTCCTGGAAGTGAATATTTTTCGGCCGAATTGGTTCAGTACAAGTAAACTCTGGATCACCTTTGACATGCAGTGTCTCATCAGCAGTCAAGCTTGGTTAAACCAATGCTATTGATCTACCAGATTACATTTTTTTGGCTGTGTGACCAAATGAAAGATAATATTTTTTTTCGACATCATGAGAGATATGGCAGGATGCGCATTGCCCGCTTAAGAAAGAATATGGATCAATACAACTGGAAACGAAACTCATGGATTAACTTTGAGGACAGATACTTAGACTGGCAGAGCATAATTAGATAAAACATTTAAATAAACGGCTTTTTACATACGGTTCTACAAAGATTTTGGGGTGGAACGGTGGTGCAGTGGTTAGCTGCATTGCGCTATCAAACCAGCGACATGGGTTTGGCTCCTGGCCAGGCCAACACCAGCGGCGAATGATATCTTAACCAGTTCTAGAAATTACTTTAAATCGCACTGACCAGCATGGCCAAGTATGGTCCAGCAACTCCCATTAACAGCCTTCATCCAGGCGGGGCTTTGCGCAAGAGCGCAGAAGTGTGGTCACCACATCTACGCCTCTATATAAAGAACGAAACAGGTGGACTTCTCCACAAATATGGCTGTCGCCTGATGAAGCTGGTTGTAATTACTGGCGAAACGTCGTACTCGGATTGTAAATGTTGTGGCTTGGCTCTCCAACACACCGGTGATGCTGTACTAGCAACGAATTGACCACGTTCTGTTTACGTGATAACCCTTACTAGTTGGCTGTGTCGGGTGGTGGCGGGTTTTAACGACACTTTTATATATTTACGCGATCGAACCCAAAAAACCTCCATTATGGATGATATTGGTCGCGAAAGCCTACGTGTTAAACAGGTTTAAAACAATACACTTGAGACACATTTGGGATATATCTCGATGAACATCACAGTATTCTCTATTCTCTAACGGCTTGGAGCAATTCGGAAAGAAAAATTAGGTGAAAGTGTCTGTGACTCAAGTAGCTAAACTCAGACATGAATGAACAAAGAATGACCTCATCAGAAAACGCCTGACAAATATGCAACAAGAACAAGATAAGTTGCACTGTACAGGAATCCAATTGGCATCAAGTGAGTAATTTATTTTGAAATATGCCATGCACGTCTGATGAGGTTTAATTGATAACCTTTGTTGATTTGAGCAAAACATTTTACCAAGAATAGAGCCACTTCGTGGGAGCTGCAAGTCTAGTTCTCGGTATTCTAGTTGGCTATGTTTTAACAGTTCAAGCTTGTTGTACGCATTCACGATAGCTGTTCTAACACGCCCGTCTGTCACCTTAGTCTGTTGATGTGATGTTTAGATTTGTGTACAATTCATTTGTAATTTTATTATTTGTTGCGGTTGAACCCAAATCAAGAGCCAAATGGCCCACAGGGTAAATCCTAATAAATGAACTGAACTGAAGGCGCGATTAGGAGTTGGTAATATAGCTGCGAGTGCTTTACAACGGAAGAAAAATTTGCGTCGCCTTTTTCAGCTGTGAAAATATATAGAACTTTAAACCATAACCACAGAAATGACGACTCCTGCATAATGATTCATTAAAGCCTCCCTCAAACAGAACTCTAAACTGTAACAAAATAAAATATTAATTCATTTTAGCCACTAATACATATCATAGCATCAACAAATATGAGTCATGGATTAATACGAGTGCACTGTATGCGATAAACCGAATTCAAACTCGTTTTGCTGGCGGACGGCCACACAACACAGACTAAATAAGCAATTGCTCATCCTTCAGCAATTAAGACATTGTTTTGATATCGCACCCCAAGTATCCGCACGTACCAATGCTTTCTTGGCATTATTCACAACGCTTTTTTTTTTACTCCTGCGTAATTACCGCGTTCCAAGTCACTGATTGTAGATTTTTTTTTGCTTTTCTCTAGGCTGGCGGCTCCCCACGCGAAATTCCTGACATCGCGATCCGGTGCCACTTTCCCGATTGCGCCACTGCCCCCCCCTGTAAGCAATCGTAGTCGCCGGGAGAGGAAATGGCGACTAAAAATTGCCCCCAAGTAACGGATACGAGCCCGGCGCAATTTACTGTGAAGAGCACGCCAACGCGGCGCGTGATGATTGTTAAAAGGTGACGCTGTAACCCTCTAGGCTTAATGTCGCAAATTAGTAATTGTTTACATAAGCGGGCAGCACAGTGGTGACGTGTTGCAGCCTACGCAAATGTAACTTGCTACTGCACTTGTAGAAGAAGAACTCTCTGCGTATGACGCCATCGGCCTATTGGCTCTCCGCACCGATATTATTGAGCAGAAAAAATATTTTTTTTTTTATCCAAAAATCTCTGGACCGTTTTAAACCTTTTGGGCCTCATGAGGATTGGGTTTCGTCATCACGCAGTTTTACTCATGCGTGCGTATGACTCCAAATCTTGTTCAGTCCATCGGCCTATTATTGGCTCTCCACACTGATATTATCGAGCAGATTTTTTTTTCTTTATCCAGAAACCTCTGGACCGGTTTTAACCTTCTGGGTCTCATCAGACTTGGGTCTCATCAGGCTTGTTAAACAAATGCTGCGGGATTACCAAATGTTATTGGCAAGAGCACTCTGGACCATTTGCTTATCGGAGGCAGTTGAAGTGTTATTGACCGTTCAATAACAGAAATGCCACGTGGGGATATGAATCAGAAATCACACATTGTAAAGCTAACAACAGAGGCACAAACGATGCCCACTTATCAAATATGTGAGTAATTAAAACTACCACTTTCAAATATCCTTCATTTATTGTTGGTATTCTGACCTAACATGAACCCCCAGAATGGAATGCTTTGATGCATATGGCCAGTAACACACTACAAAATCATTAATTTCTTAGAGTTTAGCTAATGCCAATATACTGACGTCCTTTGTTGCGTGTGTTTAGTTCGTTGTCCTTCCCCCGCGCCTCTGATTCGCACGGTTGGCTACGTACAATGCGAACTAAGTTCAATATACATGCATGCAATGCTGAATTATCATGGAACTGTGCAGACAATTTGTCTTACACTGGCCACGTGTGCGGTGCCTCGTGTGCACTTACTGGAAAATATCTTTGCGAATAACGATCCTGGTGAGCGGGTTATCTGCCACAGGCGCCAGGCTGATGGATCCTATTTTCAACACAAGCGTGTCTTCCTTGGGAGCAGAGGTGCCTATGGAAAAATAGCAATTAGTTACGTTAGTAGAATTCCAAAATATGATATCGGTTAAGCCCAGTATTACATTGAAAAGGATAGGCCTATAGAAAACAATTTTACAGTCATCCTCACAGCGGCTTTTGGCTAACCATCGAACAAAGACGATCACCGCATCACGTGCTTTTAGATGCACTTCCGCCGCCATTTGGAATGCTCTTCCTAAATTAGGAATCCACTGGAGCTACGCACTTTCAAATCTAAATTGTAAACTCATTTCTTTAGAACTGCTTTTTGTCTTTAGTTTATCATCCTTCCCCCGCACCTCCGATCATCACGGTTGGCAATGTACGGCGCGAAAGAAGTTCAACAAACATGCATACGCACTTGTGGCCGGCTGCTGCTGCTGCTTGCCCTCGCTCTGCGGCACGAACACGCGAATGACGCTCGTGTTCAGGTAGAGCAGGGGGAGCCCGCGGGACGACAGCGCGTGCTGCTTCACGGGTTGCCCGACGGTGGAGCCCGCCGGCGCCGCTCGCTTGCCGGCGGCCGGAGATCGCCGGGCGGCTTCGCCGCCGCCCGCGTCCAGCAGCGACGCGACGGTGCGCAGCAGCGGGTAGTGCAGCACCAGGTCGAAGGCTGCAGGCTGACGAGCACCTCGTGCAGGTGCGAGGGCCCAGTGTCCGGAGCGTCGCCGCGGTGAAGGCTGCGCGACACGCGCTCCTGGCGCGACGAGATGCGCTGGCGCACGTTGCGCGTGAGCGCCCGCGTGTACGTGAGCGACAGGAAGCCGTGCTGCTGCTGCTGCTGCTGCTGCGAGGTCTCCAGCAGCTTGCCCGCCGTCTACGTCGAAAGGAAAAAGGAGAAAAAAATGGGTCAATGAGCCCAACGTCGCTTTATGCGTCCGTGTGCGTCCCGTTGCGTCTGTGTGCGTCCCGTTGCATCTGTGTGCGTCCCGTCCTGTCTGTGTGCGTCCCGTTGCGTCCGTGTGCGTCCCGTCGCTTCCGTGTGTGTCCCATCGCGTCTGTGTGTGTCACGTCCTGTCTGTGTGCATCCCGTCCTGTCTGTGTGCGTCCCGTTGCATCCGTGTGCATCCCATTGCGTCCATGTGTGTCCCATCGCGTCCGTGTGTGTCCCATCGCGTCTGTGTGTGTCCCATCGCGTCTGTGTGTGTCCCATCGCGTCTGTGTGTGTCCCGTCCTGTCCGTGTGCGTCCCGTCGCGTCCATGTGTCCCGTCGCGTCTGCAGCATTTTCACCACGACCAATATGAAGTCTGTACATGCGGAGGGAATTGGCGAATGCGGAACGGTGGACCGTATTGGGCGACGGGAATTGGCCATCGGAAAATCCCTTCTCATCTCTAAATATTTACGTGCCGAGAAGGGCAGCGAGGCCGAGAAGGGGTAGAAACCCCAAGGTGATAGTATCTAAGGAGCTCAACTAAAACTCGGTCAGTGTGGGTTGGTAAAGGAGGGGGCCCACAACCAGCTCTGATATTACTCGCCACTGACTGGTGCGCTGTCGTCAGCAATGAATGGGTTCATAGCGCAGTGCGCTGAACACTGTGCCACCACTCCTACCAGTATTACACAAGTGTCGTGACGCAAATCAGTAACTTATAGCCAGAAGACGGTTACCGTTAGTTTAATGAGTTATTGAAATGCAGTGCCTTGCTTGTGGTGGATTAATAAAAAAAAAATAGAAGCATAGATTACACTTGTGAACAAATAAATAGTGGCAAATATGCTGGCTGCTAAAGATGTCAGAAGTAATATTGTTAATAACTAGTAGCATTTCAACATTATAATTTTAAGTGTCTGATGAAAGACGAGTAGCTTAATTGTGTTTTTGTTGCAAATATGGACTAAAATTAAAATTACACTCGGTTGCTTACAAATGTTACCTGAACACAGATAACTCGCGATTATCCAGTACTATTGGGGTGGCCAAGATAAATTCAATTAAGAGAAGGGTGGACAAGATAAAACCAAAACATGGATTACGCAAAACGTCCATAAATTAGGCAATAAAAATACCGGTATTGTTTGCCTACTAGAAAGGGGGCAAAATGTCCCGGGTCACTGTCCCATAACGAGTGAGGAGCAGCTAGTAATTGGAGTAATCAAATCTGCCCTTGCAAATATATCGTATCAGCAACCCGGACCATGCTCCCCCCTCCGAAGGATAATCGAGAGTTCAGCGTGAACATGAATCTGTCTGCCTCTAAATCAAGCTGAAACTGCCCGCACCGTGCGTGCTCATTATTGGATGCGAACAATGAAATGCGGAAAAAGCCACCGCGGCCACCACGAGTAAGAACAACGACGAAACGAATCAAGAAGGTGCTTAGAGGCGGCAGATTTGGTCCCTTACGGAAGGAAAGAAGGCAGAGAGGTGGCTGAAGGGGTCTTGCCTGGAGAGCGGCCTCACCAGGAAAGTGCGTCTGTTCATCTTGTCAGTGCATGACAAGATCACCCCTCCCCGCCCACCCAGGCAAATGGGCCCTCCGGGCAGGCTGAGCGGCACGCGTAAGAGAGACAGACAGACGGACGGACGGACAGACGGACACAGACGGCGGGGCAGGCACAGGAACAGGTGAGAAACAGACCCCCCTCAAAAGGAGAGAAGCCTCGGAGCAATGGGATCACCGGCAATCACAAAGCGTGGATCGAGAGCCCCCAACACGGTCGGCGGGATTTTGTTACGATCACCCCCCCCACCACCACCACACCGCCCACCGATCGCGCTCGGGCACGGCGAGGCGTCGCCGCTCGCCCAGCGAACACCTGAAACCGGAGACGTTCGTCACGAGCGAGGGAGCGCGAGCGAACACCGCCAAGCGCAAGAGAAAAAAGGAAGGAATATCACAAGCAGCACCGGACGATTCTCCCCGAGCGATTTCCGTTGAGATTGGCTGAAATGTGAGGTTTTTTTACGGAAAAGCACCGGGGGGGGGGGGGGGGGGTGGGGGGGGGCAGACGCTGGCAAAGATGTTCGCAAAACCAGAGGAGCTGACGGCAACGGGCTCTCTTAAAAGCTGCGCGGCTTGTGAGCGATGAAGGTGGGTGCGGGGGGCGCATTTGGCAGATTCTGTAACAGGAGCCTGGCTCAGTAATGGTGATGGAAGGACAAATGAGCACACGTGCGGTTTGGCCCTACTGAGTACAACTTTGCCTCCCCTGTAAGCCACCCGCAAGCTAGGAAAACAACATACCACTGGGACTCAGCGGCTTCAACTTTGAAATGTTTAATTATTCATACGTAGGTGTTGTGTTACTATATTAATAGGACAATTGGTCATATAATTTACATGCTTTTTACCCTCCCCCCCCCTTCTTTTCAGTATCAGTAGCTCGGTATTTACATTTGTTTGCATCCGTTATTTAAATTAAAGCATTCATGTGGTATATTGTGTGTCCAAAACTTGTCTTCTGTACTCATTAATAATGATCATAGCATGGGAAATGAAAGACTATCTGCTTAAATTAACTGGTGACTTCATCTTTTTTAAACTTTCTTGGTTTATGGGTCATGAATTATGTGACCAAGGCTTCAGGAAAATGGCAATTTTCTCCAAATACTACACTGAGCCACCTTAATCATTTTTCCTCATTATTTATGCCTCTCCTCTCCCTAGGCTGTCTAATTGGCCTTCCTGTAATATTAATGGCATGTGCTTCTTGAAATCGAGCCAAGCACACAACGTTAGCATGCCTCCACACACACAGGCCAGCGAACAGACGCACATTCATGTACAAACACACGCACGCACACGGATCTGAATAGGCGGCCCTTGCAGGCTGCTGAGGAAAAACACTAGGAAGGAAAAACAGACCCCCAAAGGAAAATAAAAAGCAATCAGAAACAGTTTGCCGAGGGCTCCACTTTCTCATTCTCACCACTGGCTTGTCTTTACATAGCAGCAGAAGTCCATCAAAGTGTCCTTCCCTCCACAGTTCATCCGGCCTGGAAAAACGAAAATGTCATCCCGTACGCGGCCCCCCGGGCAAAAGCCATCGCCGTGAGTGAGCCCCAAGCAACCGAGGTATGGGGACAGGTGGGCCGTCACGTGCCCGCCAGCAGCTTCTCCGCGTGGAATCGACGCACGGGTGTGACAGTCGTCAGCGTCGCGTTAAACGAGCGCGGCACTTCACGCGTGCAGGTGTGCGCGCGTGTCCTCGCCTGCTTGAGCATGAACAAGTTTGTTTAAGCAAAGAAACTGTACGGTTGCCGTGTGTATTCATGCGTGAATTTACTGAAATGCAGAAGGGAATTTTTTTTCAATACAGGGGTTATTTTACACACACACACACACATATATACGTACATATTCCACGCAAATATTGCACGTTCCTATTCCAAATAATTTTACTCTGGACACATCTCCTTGCATAATGATGGGGGGAGGAGGAGGGGGGTTGGGGGGAGAAATCCAGACATGAATGTATGCCCAGTAAAACGTAAAGCAAGACTCCCAGGACTGAACAGCTGTCACGAGATGAAGCCAATTTGCCCTGAAAGCGAGGTTAATTGCCCCCCAAAAATTAAAGCCTCCTGGGGATGCATACATTTTTTTTTTATTATAACCAAAGGATGAAAAAAAAGAACCCTGCCTGCCCACAACGCCTGCTGACAACTTACACTCTCCAGCTAACGGGTGCGATTTATTTCGGGTCTCTCTCGGCGATACGAATTGCGCTGGAGCGTATGAGCGACACGACTTTAATGAATTGCTGAGACTCCGCCGTTGCCGTTCAGACGGCCGCGCGGCCGCATTGTTCTTCGGGCGCGCTTTCCGTCTGCTTCAGCTGACGACAAACGCCGCGGATGGATTTTTTTTTTTTACCGCCCCCCCCCCCTGCCGCCGCCGCCGCCGCCGCCCCCACCCGCCGATGGGTTTGGGATGTAACGCGAGGCTTCTAATCACGCTGCTTGTTAAGTAATGGGTGTCAAGGGGGTGCTGGATCCAGACGCAGCCACCCCCCCCACCGCACGCCCCCTCTTTAGTTGCGCACGGGAGATCCGGTTCCCCGGCATGTGTGAGGCGCAAGCCGCGGTCACAATTAACTTCTCAAGACAAGGGGTTTACCTTGCCACCCGTCGAACCTTCAGAAATTAAAATGACAAGCTAATTGTTTCGTGTCAAAAAATGCAAATGGTAAAAAAAAAAAATACGTGAAGTTTGATATTTCTTGCTCTTTTAGGAATTAGCGGGCCGTAGATTCTGTTACCTGTTTTGATTCCATGCGCGAAATATTTTAATTCAACGTGGGGGATGTGTCAAAATAGCTCATATGGCTTAGCAAAGAAAACATCAATATCCCATTCCTATCACGATTTCCTTTTCCTGACTTAATTATTTCACGTAAAATTTCACATTTTCGTACCCGAATGCCTTCCATGTGAAAGAAAGCCCACTGTGCAGCAACTAAATATTACTGCAATTATAATTTAAACGTTCTGGCAACAGCACCAAATATAACTTCACCGTTTAACCGTCTATCCTGCTCTGACCCACATCTTCCTGTTGTACGTGCTGTGGATCAACTTACACGTCAGCCATTTTACAAGTTTGAATAAGTTACATTTTACGCATTATCAGGAACAGTAACAACAAAGGCCTATGGCAATACGGACCATTTTGTTGTCATAAGGTCTGTTCACATTTACAGCCCTTTTCACGATGATAGCTTTAATTCAGGAGTCACATTTGGCCAACTGTAAGACCCCCCTGAATGGCTTTCCGCAAATTCTGAAAACTCATTCAGTGAGACAATCCGCATGTTAACTTCTGGCATGTATGCGAAAATCTTAAAATGAGTCCATCATCCGTACGTAATATTGCATCAATTAAACACACATATCTTCTCGACTATATTTAAGATTGGCTCTCTATAAACCTTAACATTTCCTGAAGGCCAATCGGCTGAAACAACTAAATCTTGTTTTACTGTCAGAGACAGAAACACCAAACCGTGTTTTAATTCACGACAGCCTTTGTCAATTCACTGCTGGATGAAGGACTCTCCATGCCTGATGATCACTGAAGCTGTTTGACCGCACTTCATCACAATGGTCAGTGCAGTTTGGTGAACAGGGCGGGAGGGGGGGGGAGCAGAACTGGCCCACGCATCACTCGTCACTGACGTTAGCCGTGACCACGAATCGAACTTAGGTCACCAGACTCAGCGCAGTGCACGGTTCAAGGCGCCACCACTTCTCGCCCTATTAACCCTTTCCCGTTCAGAGACATCTGCAAGTTGCAGGGTGGGTCTCGTTCACCGCTGAGCCTCGGGACTCATAAATGGTTAGGATTTTATTTAGAGAGGCATATCACCGTTTTTTTAGAGACATTGTACTCACCGCAGAGAACTGTCGCGACACTGACCGCACTCTATGATAGCGGGCACCAAACTGTGCAACGCACCCTCCCGCATGGCATTGTGGGAGCCATGGTACCAATAATGTTTTATTATGGAAACGGAAGAAAAACTGACGACGTGGCCGTACGTCATCGGAATGGGAAAGGGTTAACTTACGTTCATCCACAGTTTCGGCACAAACGCAGCGCACGGAGGAGCATTAAGTTCAAGGCACAGCACCCACCTTTGGCGAAAGTGGTCTACGTTGAAGTTTCCGATCTTGCACTTCACCTTGGTGTAGATGTCCTGAATGTCCACGGAGGCGCTGAGCTCCTCAAGCTCGCCAACCACACAGAGCTCTGTGAACGCGCACATGGCAGGGCAACCGTACCCCTCACACACGGAGCAACGCAGCTCACCACCCCCTTCGGCGCACGATGGCCAGCGAAAGGCACGGGCTCAGCATTGCGTGCCTCGACCCGCACGTATCCTCCAAAGTACGACAAATTTAAGCGCCATAGCGTGAAACACGTTTTTAAAGTTGGCCGTAAAATCCGGAGACTCTCTGTTGCTTTCAAAAATTGCATGTGAATGTCAACGTCCTGCGACTTTCCAAAGGCTTCTCTCATATGCTGACCACGGGGGCACAGAAATGTGCGTCGCATTTTACAGAGCATTGTTTAACAATAAAAAGTCCAAACTCGTGTGAAAAGCATTGATGTTGCGAGTCTGCCGAGACAATGGAATGAATCTGTACATTTAATTGTTTAAATGCCTCTTAGATTAAGTAGCTAAATTCAATGCACGTGCTTGTGTGACTGCGTAATGTCTCAAATTGTGTTTGTTTTCCTTTGCTCCCATTGAAATATTGCTTTTTACGTTTTTTAATTTCCTTCACAGGGATTTAAGAAAGCGGCGGCGATGCTTGCGAAATGTTAATTTATTTATCTAATTCAAAAACATTTTTTCGCCAGGATGCACGGCTGAGACGTCACTCTCAATTTGCGTCGAAGCTTCGGAGCGGCACGGGCGGAGTGAGCCCGGACGTATCGAGCAATTCTTAGGAGCCCAACAACTCCCTGCATTCAAACGCAATCACGTGACACCCCCCCCCCCCCACCGTCCCCTCACCCGCTCAGGGCTGTGCACAGGACACAGAATTTCGGAGCTCGCAGTCCTTCCGTGGGGATGTTAAACCGTCCGCCCCGCGCCCTAGCAAACCCCAGCCCTTTCCGAGACACCCTTCTCAAGGGTCAGTAGTGGTGTTCCATTATGGAAGCCAAATTAACCACGTGTTGTAAATCACAATCACACATACACGAAGCGGGGTGGGGTGGGGGGAGGGGGAAGAAAAAAACAGCACACGCACGACCTCCTTTTCTCAAGTAAGCTTATTCGCTAAACAGAGCCATGCCGCACCATGACATTTAATGCCTGCGTTGGTGCGCTCAATTAAGCGCTGCGCTTGGGGAGCGTGCGCCTCGGTCCCAGGCCTGCCCTTGTTTGCGTTCTCGTTGCGGATTCAGGAATTACAAATCGTCAATCGACGCGAACAGACATCACGCTCACATTACGGCCCACACACTACTTCTGCATGGAAATCCAAGGCATATTCGGAAAAATCTCTGACCGGCCTTCAGTTTGCATTGTCGGTATCCATTTCGTTTTTAGTTTTTGTTCTTTTACAAAAGGAAAAGGTGCAGCCGTGCAATGTTCTTGCTCGCACCACTGTTGGCGGGGAGCCTCAACGTGAAGGAACTCTAGAGAGTGCCTCTAGAGGGTATTTGGCCTCTTCTTCCACATTGGCAAGGCTTTTTGGAATAGATGTGAGTACCCAAAACTTTAGCCCAACATACACGGAGTGCCAATCGGCGAACTCCGGTGAACCCACTTACACTTTCGGGTGAACAGAGACGGGGAAGATGTAAAAGACTTGACCACTGCTTCAACGGCCGCACCAGGAGGTCGAACCCGCGACCCCTGCATCGCGAGTCTGGTGTGCTAACCATCGCACCGGAGAGCAGCATCGCTTATTTTCTTAGAACCCTCTTTAGAACGTATTAATTCCCCGCCGTATTATTTCTGGCTCGGCTCAGTCCTCGTTGCGTTAGCCGGCGTGTGCTTAGGTGCAAGCGTGCGTGCGTGCGTGCGTGCGCGCGTGCCGCGAGGACGGTGTCTGTACCGGCGGCGGCCGCGCCGTCCATGCCGTCGCGCTCATTGGCAAAGAGCCGCACGGTGAGCTTGGGGAGCATGCACTGCAGCCACACGCTGGCGCGGCTCCCACTGCCGCCCATGTGGCTGGTCTTCTGCTCCAGCGTGTCTGTGCCGCCAAACGCCGCGTCCTCGCCCGTCTGAGTGGTGTCGCCCTGCGCGGGGCAGCAGTCGCACGTGTGAACGTGTGTACGTTGAACTTCTTTCGCGCCGTACATAGACGACCGTTGCTCATCGGAGGTGCGCAGGGGGAAGGACACCAAAACAGATACAAAAAGCAGTTCGAAAGAAATTCGTTTTCAATGTTGATTTTAAAGTGCATAGCTCCAATGGCTGCCTAATATGAGAAGGAAGAGCGTTTCAGACGGCCGCAGAAGCGCACCTGAAAGCGTGCGATGCGGTGACCGTCTTACTTAGATGGTTAGCCAAAAGCTGCTGCTTCAAGCATGACAGAGTTCAAAAGAAATTAGTTTTCTGCCCGTCACTCACGAAGTGGGGAACAAGGCACGGTGGACAGCGAAGGAGGTGGGAGGCGTAAATATTCTGGATCCTTTCGAGTAAACGATTTGCCGCATTTTCAGTGTGACGATTTGATACAAGAATCAGTTTTAGTTTTTTTACCTTGTGGTTGAAAGGAAAAGTATTCGGTGGCTGGAGGGAGTCACGCAAGGCCATCATGATAAAATGCAAAATATACGGATTTAAAGGCATCGATTCTGACCATCGGGAAGGCTAAGAATTGATTGATAACTTGATGCATCGTGACACCACCGTTACACCACCGTTACCTCTCCATTGTCAACAGAAAATGAGAAAGCTTGCTATGGGAAATGACTTTTGGAATCTGGTCATGATGAAAAGATTCGTACATAGTATATTATAAGGCAAGCAAGGAAGCATCTATTCATTGTTTAAAATCGATTCATAAACCGCGATACAAGCACTGGACCGTGCACACAAGACTCTATTATTTCTGATTTAGGTTAATGATAATCTCAGGGTAAATTTAGTTTAACCTTATGTTACAATTCGGCCAAGAGAACGAATGAAACTTCAAAGACAGAACGATGCGATGAACATTACAGACGAGGCGGTAACAAATGAGACAAAAACAGAAAAGGCTCAATTATACCGAATCAAATTATAATGAATAAAATTACATTCCTTAATCGTCAAAACATTTCATCGAATCGTGGGTAGGAAAGGGTGGGGGAGGGTTCAATATTTCGTGGGAACTTGTTTTTTTAAATTATTAAATAGTTAACCATAGACATTACAAATACCAAAAAAAAGTTGACAAGCCACGTGTGTGTGTGTAACACACACTCGTGGCTTGTTAGTTGCTTATCTACATTTGAATCTTTCGTGACTGCAAGGATTCATATTCTTAGGTTTTTTCGGTAAAGTCACGTAGGTAATTTAATTTTTTTACCTACGTGACTTTACCGAAAAAACCTAAGAATATGAATAAGATGCTTATCTGTTTCTAGAAGCGCCCAACAGTGGGGAATGGTCACTCTCTCACCCCCAATGTGCAAACTCCCGGGGGGCTCTAAGCAGGGTGGGGGGGGGGGGGGACAAGGTGTGCGCTAAAGTCGCTGGGGAAAAAAAAACCTTGATCCGTAAACGTCCCCAGCTTGGATGACTTGACAGCAGTTAACGAGAGCGGAGGGAGGGGAGGGGGGCGACCGCACGTTTGGCAACCATGGTCTGATCACAACAAAGTGTGCGGAGCATGGGAAACAAGTTATTTTTTTTTCGCAATGGGAGTTAACCTCGCATGCAAGACACGCTTGCCCGAGCACAACCCCCTTGGACAAAACCAGCCTGACATCACCAGCCCGAAGCGCTAAAGCGCCGAGCCATCGCGAGGGGGCTGACATGCGAGCCTGGGTCATGCGGTTTGTGCGGTCGTCTCACTTGGCAGCAATGCAAATTTGTGAGTACACAATCATAAACAACACTCGCAACGCTTGGCGTTGCCACCAATGAAGGACGGTAAGCGCCAGAGGTCGCAACCGGGTACCCGATACCCGTACCCTACCCGATACCCGGCTACCCGTACCCGGCTGGGTACGGGTACGGGTACCCGTTTGCGACCCTGGTGCGGCCGGGTACGGGTAGACCGTGAGTCACTGGTGAGTAACTGTTTGTCACTCATTTCCCAACGTCTTGTCTCTTCTCACAATTAAAGTTCCTAGAATCAACCCACCCGCGCCTGCAACATGGATTCATCCCAGAGGTCGCAATCAGGTACCCGATACCTGTACCATACCTTTACCCGGCCGGGTACGGGGAGGGTACGGATAACCGTTTGCGACCCTGGTGCGGCCGGGTACGGGTACGGGTAGGAATCAAAACCCGTTTGCGACCTCTGGTAAGCGCTATCAATACTCTTTGGTTGTTTTGGTACAGTCACGTAGGTTAAAAAAGAAAACAATTAAATTAAATCACGACATTTCGGAGGCAACACAAGCTTCCGTCTTCAGGTGGAACCGTCACAGCAAAATTTCTGTATCGAGTGAAGAGAGCTCTAGGGGACGCGACCTTATATACTAGAATTAAGCGCTATCAAGTTGTAATAACGATACAGGGCCCTATACGCGTCGGATTCCTTCCCGCCTGTCAGCTGTGTACATGAGCTAAAATGTTTCTGTTTTCGGTTCATGGCCAGCATCGTTGGTGGTCTTTACCGAGACCCAAAAGCCAACAATTTATCATGAAAAAATTAATTCAATGTTTCAATTTGACAACTACACATTCTGATAAACGGTGAAGTCATACATTTGAAAAAAATTATATGTTTTAGGTTGAATACAAACCAAAAAAATATTGCTGACTTTCATTTGTTGGAGATATGGAGCCAAACTTTGGCTGACCACCGGCTTTTGGAATCATGTGTTTAACATTGATCCTCCAATGATTAAGGAAACATTGACAACACTCTTTACCTCAAGCAGCTGTGGCTACGTTGCCCAATCAAACGCAAAGCAGCTTTTTACAATCACACATTTGGTGATCACACACTGAAGTCAGAACCCTGGCGCACGAGGCCTATTTCCCGAAATGGGTACGGAGACAGAAAAGCGATGCTCGGCAGAGGGATTCTAGAGTCTACACGCACTTTCGTTCTTGATATTTAGAAAAATATCACACTTAGAAATCAAACAAAATCTAAATTGACAGCCAACTTCAGAGGGTTCATACTCTTAGGTTTTTTCGGTAAAGTCACGTAGGTAAAAAATAAATAATAAAAATAATAGAAATAAAATAATAAATCACGACGTTTCGGAGGCAACACAAGTCTCCGTCATCAGGTGGGGCCGTCACAGCTAAATTTACTGTATCAAGTAAATTTAGCTGATACAGTAAATTTAGCTGTGATGGTCCCACCTGATGACGGAGACTTGTGTTGCCTCCGAAACGTCGTGATTTATTATTTTATTTCTATTATTATTTCTATTATTTTTATCATTTATTTTTCTTTTTTACCTACGTGACTTTACCGAAAAAACCTAAGAGTATGAATCATTGCAGTCACGAAAGCTTCAAATCTAGAACTTCAGAGGGGTCGACATCCTCACTTTTAGTTTAGGAGGCCATCACAAGATGACCAGGGGAGCGGTGGCGCAGCAGTTAACGCAGGGTGCTAGGAGCCCGGGAACTTGCGTTTGATTCCATTGCCTTGGCCAACATCGGTGGCGAGTGAAGCCTCAATGTGTCCCTGCACTCACTAAGGTGACGGCGAAGTGAGAACAAGCAACCAACCCGCTGTAGTCGAAACACCATAGGGAGGCCTCTATCCAGCAGGAGTGTGACGAAGGGCTGTACGTTCCCACGTGACGTAATGCAACAAAGCGCGTTGATTTACGGCTCCGTGTGGCAAAACAAATCTGGCCTGCGTGGCGCAAGATTAGAGCGCCGTTGCATGCCATCGGAATGTTGCAAGTCAAAATTAAGGTCAGGGGTCAATTCAGCTCTTCATCCGCCCGGGATCGATCAAACGAGGTACCACTTTGGTGGGGGTGGCGGGGGGGGGGGGGAATGTCACAATTGTTGTTCTATGGAAAGACTCGGCCTTGCCACAGGAATGTGGGATTTTCACTTTTGGCTCAGGGCTGTGAACGGGACATGGGTGCCGTCCCTTGCTCGATTGAGCGAGGGGGACATATTTTTGGAAGAAAAAAAAACCCCATACAAAGGAATGTTAATTTTCTTGGGTTTTTTCGGTAAAGTCACGTAGGGAAAAAAATAAAATAAAAATTAATAAAAGTAAAAGTAAATTTTATTTTAATTTTACTTTTATTAATTTTAATTTTTTATCTACGTGACTTTACCGAAAAAAACCCAAGAATATGAATCCTTGCAGTCACGAAAGCTTCAAATCTAAAGGAATGTTCCTATGTACAAAAGTCCATTGCCTAAACTCTGATAGATATGCTGTAAATGTGTTGCAAATGTCGCTTTATCTATGGTGGCATGGCTGCTGTGAGTGTAGTCAAATTCAGAGCCAGACAGTGACAGGAAGGCCCTTACACGAGTGCTAATGCAATTCCGGTGATTCCGATGCTCTATTTAAATAAGCTAACCGAGTTACCGGCAAATTGCTTGAGAAAGTGCAATTTGCGGGCATTCTACCAACAAAGAAAGTAGCTGAAACTTTGAACTTCCAAAAATTAAATTACCTCGGTCCAAAGCGCATTGGTGGTCTCAGTGCACTTTCGTGTTTATAAGATTACGTGTGGCAACACATTTTCTAATTTAAATCAATTACATTACGCTTTGTAGAAACTAATTAAGAGTTCTAAACTGAAAGCCCATTACGTTTTGAACGGCATGTGCGAAATTAAATAGTCAAGTCTATTTCACATGATCCAGCGTCTTCACGTTATCTCAAAAGCTGTGGGGGAAAAATGGCCGAGGAATGAATCAAACATTTGAGAAGGAAACTGGGCACTATTTGGACACACATGTATGATGGACAACAACAGGGAAATTAAAAGTGTGTTTGTTGTTCGGGGAAAAAAATGGAAGGAACTGGAAAGAGGCTTGGTGACGACGCAAGAGATTGGTGCCAGAAAGATGTGGCAATACTTGAGCATATTGGCACAAGGCAGAGGAAAGTGGAAAGAAATCACGAAATGTGCAGTGGGCACCTACGGGCTGTCTGTTTGTATGTGTGCACGTTGAACTTCTTTCGCAACATTAACCACTTTTCAATTTAGTTTGTTGTCCTTCCCCCACACCTCCAAACAGCACGGTTGGCTAGTACGGTGCGAAAGAAGTTCAACATCTCCACCATTGGAACCTCATTTGCCAGTAAAAAATATGATAATTGGTTTATAACCCTTCTATCTGGCAACAAAACTGACACCTTTTTTACGAGGAGTCATGTTTGCATAGACCACAATACCTGCAGCCATAATGCAAACAAAAAACACAACTCTGATAATATAAGCACTGTCCTTGAAGTTGATTTGTCTTTGAGCTGTGGTGAATTGTCTTTGAGTTGTGCGCCTTTTGGCATCATCTGGTCCAACACAATGCGAGACTAGGCTCTAAGAAAAGCTGTCTCGGGTGTGGACCAATCAACTTCAAGGACAGTGCTTATATTATCAGAGTTGTGTTTTTTGTTTGCATTATGACTGCAGGTATTGTGGTCTATGCAAACATGACTCCTCGTAAAAAAAGTGTCAGTTTTGTTGCCAGATAGAAGGGTAAATAACCAATTATCAAGTTCAACATCTATATTTGATGACGACGACGACGATGACGACGGCCGCTTTCACCTCGGTGGTCGTGCAGACGTCCGCCGAGGGGCTGCAGGAGCTGGCATCGCCCTGCGCGTTGCTGACGCTGCTGCGGATGGGCGAGCCCGGCGCCAGCTGCGTGGCGGCCACGTCGGGCGACAAGGAGCTGCGCCGAAGCAGCACCGCCTCCCTCCGCTGCAGCCGGCGTGCCGTCCTCCCCATGAGGTCGCTCAGCTCCCACAGGAGCCGCAGCTGTGGGCCAGAACCGCGTTCGCAAGGCGGACGAGCGGCGGGTTTTGACAAAACGTCGATCGCACCTCCGAAATAGCAACGTTGGCTACGTACGGCGCACAGAAGTTCAACATACGTGCATCACAGAGGGAAGCGCCACAACACGAAGTTAAACTGTGTTGCAAGTTTCGATTTAAAGCTTTCGTGACTGCTGGGATTCATCTTCTTGGTTCTTTCGGTAAAGTCACGTAGAAGGGAAATAATAAAATAATAAAACATAATAAAATAATTCTCACTTATTTAATTATGTTTTATTTTTATTATTTTATGATTTCCCTTCTACGTGACTTTACCGAAAGAACCAAGAAGATGTATTGCAAGTGTTTTAGAGATAGCCCACTTCATTCCAAAACTTCTAGACACTTCGAGGCAAACCTCCATTTAAGTGTGAAATATATGAGCTCTCCTAATTGTATTGATATGCTGCTATTGCTTTTCACAAACCTGTCGGGAAGAACCCACTGAGAAGTAAGGAGGTCATTAGCTGTGCATGGATCACCCTGTACTTGTATATACGTAAAAAATGCGTTTAAACCAATTCATAATGGGCTGTTGCGAATCGCTGATTTTAATAGTAGTATATGTTTTGGTGAGCGGTGGAACATTGGGTTAGTGCACTGCTCGATGGGCCTGGCGACCCATCAGTTTATAGCCACGGCTAACATCAGTGGCGAGTGACAGCTGAACCGATCCTGGGTCATCGATTCCCCTTTCACCAACCCACACCAAACAGCAAGGTGAAGTATGGTCCAACAATCCCGAAGACCGACACAGCATCGGGGGGCCTTGATCCAGCAGTGGATTGAAAAAAGGGGGTGGGGGGAGAGGGCTTTCAAGTCTGTAACATCGTTTTTTAGACGTCCCGGTAGCATTCTGAAATGCGACGCAGAAGTTAGTCATTTAACCTCCATTTATCACGTTCACACTGCAACTTGCGTTCCATTCCAAAACGCGAACGCGGTAGTTGTGTATTTAAGAAAAAAATGTTTTGTAGATGCAAGTTTGGGGGAAAAAATGCGAGCTGTTTAGTGCCAACAAGTCTGACTGAGGGTTGGTGCAATTTCATTTACAATTCATGCCACATTTAACCTTCCCCCGACCTAAAATCCAGTCTCCTGAGCCCTTTTAAAATTGCGGCCAAATGCAGGTTTTAAACACAGCGGCCAAATTCCAATATTTTTTATTGCACTTACAAAAATGTCAGGAAGAAAAAAAAAACCCACACAAGTCAGTATTATAATACAACCTGCATGAGAGTTTAACGTCCCCGGAATTATTAACAAATTCTAAAAGCTTACCGTTTTAATATGGTGCAAAGTGAAACGCAAAGCACATCATAGGAAACTATGCGCAGAAGAGTTAGGAGGCATGTTCTGCGCTGGCATGCGTTGTGAAAATTAAGTAGGCCACGTTTTAAACGGCTTAGCAGGCATTCGTCATGTACTTCAACATGGGTGGTTCTCTCCCTACATGTGTGACGAACGTAGCACCAATGCTTCCCCGGCACGAGGCGGCGACATCCAAAGGGGAGTGAGCTGGCGAGTGGAGGGTGAGCGCACCACGTGGTGCGACGGGACAATCTATCAAGCGAACGCATGCACGTTGAACTTCTTTCGCACCGTACGTAGCCAAGGTACGAGGGAAGGACAACGGTCTACGCGCAAAAAGCAGTACTAAAGAAATGAGCCTTCAATCTAGATTTAAAAGTGAATGGCTCCAGTCGCTTCAGAATTTCAGAAGGAAGAGCGTTCCAGATGGCCGCGGAAACGCATCTGAAAGCGCGCGATGTGGTGACCGTCCTTGTACGATGGTTAGCCAAAAGCCGCTGTGACGATGACCGGAGTCCGCATGATGGTTTATGCTCCTTGACAAAATCAGCGAGGTTTTGTGGTTCAATTGTGCCAAGCACTTTGTGCGTGATGAGTGCGACCTTATGATGTATCCGTTCGGCAAGTGGAAGCCAAACGGAAGCCAACGCAGCTCGTGACCGGACGGACACGGTCGGAGTGTAGTGAGACCGTGTTCCGGAAATAAATTGGCCAACAAAAAAATACATGGAATGTTTTTTTACAGAATGACCGACGTTTCAAAGCAGCTGACATTACAAATGATGGTGTGGCGAGCCAGACGTTTAGCGATAAATTGTAAAACAGCCACTGTGAAGACGGCGGCCTGGTTTACAAAACAGTCTGACATTCAAGTTGCATGTGTAATAAGGCAAATAGTTGTTTCCCCAATATTATTTCCATATGTATCGGTGTTTTGGATCAGTTTTATGAAAACGAATATAATTTAAATCTTGTTTTTCGAGTCGTTGACCGTGGTTTGGAATATTTAGACTTCTTTACAATGCTATTAAACTGCTCAATTATTGAACATTATTTATACTCAACTTGTGTAAAACTAATCTCGCATTATACACGCAGTACAGTACTTATTTGTGTATTACAAATAAATACATGATCAGGTGACCATGATGTTGGAGACCACAACTCACAATCGGAAAGATGAATGTTCAAATTACGGTCGGGTCTCAACTCTCCCATTGCTCTCGGGCCGATAAAATGTGTACCGCTCTGAGGGAAGTCACTGCGCATGAGAGGTTGTTACGTACCACCCCACATAATAATTGAAGGCCGAGTCAACCTAAAGGAGGCCAAAAACAAGTTCAGATACTACCTGCCACTCGAGTCAGCCTGAGGCTGGGAGTCAAATTCAAGTCGACAAGTTCACTGAACCACTGTGCCACCACAAGCGCACGCAGACACGCTCACACAAATATTTCCGTAGACCCTTAACAGACTGGAGGGGCAAGTGCGGTTAGGGGGCAGCACCTATGAAGGCCGGCACGGCACACGAGGCGGTGGGTAGCCAGCACCACGTCCGGCCGCCTTCGTCTCCCTAGTGGCGATGATGTTTACACACCACACCAGGTACTCATTTGAGGCTGAGTCGACCTAGGGGAGGCCCAGGACCAATTCAGATATTAAAACTCGGGTCGCCAGGGTTCGTAGAGCAGCTCCCTAACCTTTTAACAGACTGCTGGGGCAAGTGCCATTAGGAAGCACTCTCACACACACACGCACACACGCACGCTCATACACACGACCGAGACCGGACCTGCGCGCTGCAGGCTCGGACTTCCACGGGCAGCAGATCCACGTGGAGGCACACCACGTAGGCCTGGCCCTGCGCATCGCCCGGCTGCTTGTCGGAGGTGACGGCCAGCGTGGACGTGCAGCCCGCCGGCTCCAGCAGCGACAGAGCGGCGTGGGGCCCGGCGAGCAGCGTGTAGGCGCTCACGTCACTCAGGCTCACCGTCCACGGGAAGGCGTTGCCTGCGCGCCACACAGCGACAGGGCACAGGTAGGCGGTGGGAAGGGGGGGGGAGCAAGAGGGTCAGGCGACTCGATGAGATAGCCATCGCTGTTACCGTCAGCCATGTTCTATTCACTGCTAGATAAAAACATCCACCCCCCCAAGTCGTGGTCATCTCTCGCGTTGCCACGATGTGACAATCCGTCGAGCACCTGCATACGAGCTGATTTTTTTAAATCAACCATTTTTATTTTACCAGGTAAGGCCCACTGAGCTATGTAGCTCTTTAGCAGAAGCGACCTGGCCACAAATGATAGCTCAACGAAGTGGCTTATCGTGTGGACATTAACAGCTGCCAAGTACTCTAAACGCGCGTTGACTTTGAATGTGGACGGAAAAACCGGGGGACCCCGCAGAAAACCCCACATGACCAAGGGGAGAGAGACACGCAAACTCCAAATATACAGCAGCAGACGTCAGGGTCAGGGTCGTACCCGCGACCTCCTGTGTACCAGGCGAGGTAGTTAACATCTTGCCAAAGTGGTGTATGTCCCTCTCGGGCAAGTTGCCTCCTTTGACTGCCACTGATTGCTAAAGTTAACGTGTTTTTGTTATTCAAGTGCACGTTGCCACTATGACGTGTGGATCATATATATGCAAAATCGAGAGGAAACGTACAAGAAGTGCGCTCAGCAAACAAGAGATATCTTGCGGAGGGACACGACTGGAAAACACAGCAGAGCACGCGTACCGAGAAAGGGTAACGAAGGCGGCAGGGAAAAATATGGGTGAAGTGAACAGGTGAATGAGAGTGGATCAGAGAACTTTTGGAAAAGCTGAACTATTTGACGAAAGCCAACAAAAAACGATATTGCGAAAGAAGAGGTGTTTTAATCAGTGAAAATGTCCTGCTATGACGCACGGAGGAGAAACGCGGACAACGACAACAACAAACAAGGAACAAAAAGGCTGGAAAGTGCAACCAAGAAGCATGTAGCCATGTACGCTTGGAATTACATTGAGAGGCGGGAAGAGGTGACACCGCATTCGACGACAGACGGAAGGTAGCGAGGCATCAGGTTGAGTGTTAAGAAAGGCAAATCAGCTTGGCAGGCAGGTCACGCCACTCGAAGGAACGATAACTGGTGGTCGAGACTAACGCCTGAAATTTCGATTTAAAGCTTTAGTGACTGCAGGGATTCATCTTCTTGGTTCTTTCGGTAAAGTCACATAGAAGGGACGGCTGCTTGCGTTGTGGCCGAAACGTCGTGAGAATTATTTTATTATGTTTTATTTTTATTATTTTATTACTTCCCTTCTACGTGACTTTACCGAAAGAACCAAGAAGACTAACGCCTGAGTGATAGCTAGAGGAAGGAGGACATCCCTAGCTGACATCCACTAAGCAGGTGTGGTGGTGAAATCAGCTCGTGCGCAGGTCCTCGGTGGAACGCCACGTTGCAGGACCGTAAGAGTTGGCCATGGCTTGGGGATATTTTCATCTAGCAGTGGATAGATTGTGACAATGATTAATGAGCAGGGGCATGGACGGAAACATGGTTTAGAAATAAACGCGTGATTTTTCTCTGGGGCTATGTGAATGATCTGGTTTCTTGTACTCACTCACTCCGACAGGGCATGGAACGAATTGTGTCCCAAACTTGTGCGTGGAATTATATAACTACATTTGGGTTTTTGTTAAAATAATATTTTGATAATAAGTGTTTGTGGTAACACGAAGTTTTGACATGTGCTGATTTTATGGTTTTAAGAGATGCATATTAACAGAACAAATCGCTACATTATCATTATAATTACAGTATTGTTATTACACTGGAGTGTCACTTGTAGTCTTGGACAAAACTCAAAAGTGATCAGCAGAACACGATGCCTTTTCTATATGGAAATTATCTAATCACCACTTTAAAATGCCATCGTTAATAATCGTGAATTAAAAAATACACCGAAGCAGCTTGACCTTTTGGCCAGATGTACGACTTCTTTGACGCTTAAAAGCTATGACTTTTGCCAGCATTCAAAAGGAGCGTGACACATGAAGCATGAACACTGCAAACAAATAACAACCGGGCCAAGTGTAAAAAAAAAATCACCCAGAAGGGAAACCGTTTGGGTTATATTCCATTGTTGTCACAAACGAAAAGATTAATTCCTCTCTCTCTCTCTCTGGCTCCAAATTAATTGTGCACGGAGAAATGTTTCAAGCAATTTTTCTTGCCTGATTTCATAGCGCACTGTGCCAGCGTGCGAGGAGCCAAGCGGTCTAAACTATGGGGGGGGGGGGGGGGGGGAACCAATCAAATTGACAGGGAAAAAGCACCAATCGGGTGGCACCGTGACGCCGTGCCAAGCAAGGTGCTCACGTTTCTCAGGTCAGGAGCAACACGCACAAGAATTAATTTGAACTTTGCCCCACTGCTATCTGTCTCTGGCAAAACAATTGGCCGAGTCGGCCCGCGTTGGGAGATGTTGCGAACGTGTTTCCTTTCCCTTAAAAAAAAAAGAGTCTGATCCTCTCTGGTGACCACCCCTGGCTTGGAGCATTGACTATGATTAAGCATGCTCCCATGTTTCTAATTAGCTCGCATGTTAACCCAGAGTGGGGGCAGCGGGTGGGGGGGGGGAGAAAACAATTGAAGCGCATTGGTATTCTAAGAGCGTATCATTCTTACTGCCATGTAACTGCGTGACACAGCTGTGTGTGCAGGAACATGTGAACACAGAGCTCCAAGGTGGTTAGCCGATGCTCTGGGAATTGCCACCGGCAATCTAACACCGTTGCGGAAGTTCTCCACCTGCGAAATATTATTCAGAGACTCACTGCAATTGCGGCTGTCTTGACAATGATTTATGCCCTTTAAAAGTAGTTACCAAGTGATACTTATAATTGTGGGGTGTGAGTAATTTGTTTGCAGGGAAAAAAAAAAAATGTGCTCTTTTTTTTCTTCTTTCACGTGAACGCGTTTAAGTCGCTAAAAAATAAATATAGTAGAATTTCTAGGAACAAGATCATCATCTTACATCCTTACGAGCTACAACATCTGCTCGCAAAAATGTTGCTTTTTTTGGGGTCATATTTGTAAATTAATATTTTATTTCAAAGTCTCTGGGAAGTTCATGCCGAAGACAAAGCAGAATAAAAAAAGCACATCTTTCGCTCTGAGCCACGAACAGTTTCTTGAACAAATGATCGCTTAAACATCAAAGTCATTTGCCATTTTTTACAGAAATATCCATTCAACAACGCTAATTACATACAGGCAGTAGGCTCCAAAGCATAGAAAAAACACTGTACTCTCTGCCACAAAAAATACCTTTCAATTTCACTCTTTATTATTTTCACAATAAAATATTTGCCCTGTGCGTGAATTTCATACAACATGGTACAATTCGTTTTCCTCGATTATGAATCATTTTTAAAACAAGTCACGCACCGGCAAAGCACGATGCTGCGACTAAGCAGGTGGGCACGAGAGGAGGCATCTGGTGACAGCTTCTTTGACGCCAGTTCCTCAAACAGTGTATTTTGTATTTACACAGCAGTGTGTTGTAATGAAGACAAAAGAGAACCCGAGTTTATACTGTCAACACGGGCCACCCACAAAGAACATAGGAATTTAGGTGCCGGGTGATTTTTTTTTTTACTTTCGGGAGGAACGTTGCTGTGCTGCTGAAAGGGTGTGTCCTGTTTCCAGCATCGTTGTAAAAAGGTTCCTATTCGAGCCGCATAGAAGCTGGCGCTGTTAGCGAGCGCCTATTCACGCCGATACAGCGTAGAAGGCAGTAGTTGCTGCCAGCAGAGCCAAGTGGCTGCCTCGGCCTACTAATTTCTGACGGTAACAGACCGCGCGGCAAAATAGTCGACGTCAAGATTCCGATTGCCGCTGACGCGCATGGCCAGGAAATTATCGCAGGTCACCCGCGCCCCAGCAGAGTGCGCTAACAGCTCCCCAGAAAACTTCACGCGCAGACACGCATACACACAAACATGCAGATCTATACACAGATATCCATTCTTTAGGCTTACAGACTTGCTGTTATAGTGAGCACGTTTTAGCTGAGATAATCTATGACAGAGTGATGTGGCCAGCACCACGCCCAGCCACCTTTGTTTTCCCGGTGATGATGTTTTTTTCATACCGGACCGGGTACTTATTATTTTAAGGATACGACAATCTAGACAAAGTCCAAGATAAGTTCAGATATCACTCGCCACGAACATTAGGCTTGACCAAAAATGGAACGGAGGCAGCCGGATTGATAGCGGACCGCGCTTAACTACTGCCCCACCACCACTCCACCACCGACAAGCAAGGGCGACGCAGCCTTCACCACACCTGCGCATCCTTTATCTCCCCCGGTGTTGATGTTTATGACACAACTACACCGCAAGGGGTACTCACATTTAAGGCCGTGTCGAATCCATAAACACAACACACCACCACCGGACAACTCTCACCTTCCTGGTGAATTGGGCGCAAGGCGTCGAAGGGGATCTCTTGCAGCACCGCCGTGTGCTTGTGGCCGGCGCTGATGGCGCGTCCACGCGGCAGGCACACCACCAGGGTGCCGGGCATCGTGCGGGGCCCCAGGAACCACTCCCGCACCGCGCCGGGGATGGCGTTGGGCCCCGGCGCCGCTGACACGGACAGGTGGTCGCTCGGCACCGTGACACACCATGCCTCCAGGTCCACCTGCAGCGCCGCGGATGGCGAGATGTTAACTCCCTCCCCTGGTATGCAGGAGGTCGTGGGTTCGATCACGACCCTGACGATGCCTGTTGTATATTTGAAGTTTGCGTGTTTCTCTCTCCCTCTCCCCGTGGTCGTGTAGATTGTTCTCTGGTTTTTCCCTTCAAGTTTAGAAAATGTGTGTTCAGATTTTTTTTGCCCGCTACAAATTTCCAAATGATGAGCCACTTCTCGTTGAGCTATCATTTGTGATAGCCAGAGGACTTCTGAAAAAGGAGCGATATAGCTCAGTGGGCTTTACCTGGTCAAATAAAAAAAACATTGTTGAACAATAGTTTATGGCAGATGTCGCGCACGTACCCTGGCCCAAGCCAAAACTTTATTTCCCACGAGCGCAAACAAACAACAGCAGAACACCACGTGCAGTGTTGAATACTAGACGACAACCTGGAAAAGTCTACGACCCCAAATTAAGCGTCTGGTCTAATCGAGTCGGATTTCGGAAGCTAGGAAGGGGGGGGGGGGGGCGAGCCTGAATCGTGGTCGAATAGATAACTAGCATGCATAACAGGTTGCTATAGGTTGCGGGGCTACCCTATGTGCAGCAGAGGGCAGCGGAAGCAACATCCGTTGTACCGTACGTCTATGCTCCGACGCGTCGAGGCCTTTATCAAACCGTCCTGAGCAACAGCGCGGTAAAGTAGGGTCAAACAACCGCCATGATCCATATCGCGTGGGGAGGGACTCATTCAGCAGTGGATTGACAAAAAGGCTGTGACGTGTAAAGCAGTAAAATATACAGTATGCTCACATTGTAGGCAATTGCAGAACGTGGGTCATTTCCTGAAATGCTAGCTCAAATATATATTTTTCTCCTGTAAGGCAGTGTTAATGACAAATGGGTGTTTTTGTGTTTTTATACATTTAATCACCCGCCCTGAAACTCCCAAACTCGCTGGGTTGGGAGCTGGCCAAGGGCAATGCAGTGGAGCAAGTGGGTTCATGACCCACATGCACATACATTGAAGTGTTATCCCGTGGTATGCATGGTGGGTTTTCTCCAGGCACTCCGGTTTCCTCCGTCATTAAAGAGGAAACTGGCCAAATATCCTAACTAGGACCATATTGCAAAATAGGTTTCATCCTAAGCGAGGCTTTCTTCGATGAATAAAGGACATGCGTGTATTGATTTGGCTTGACCGAACTATCCTTTGCAATAACCTTACGGTTTCAAATGACGATGGAACTTGACGTGCGGAGATATTTATACGTTCCTTCTGCTACGGGATTATTGAACGTCATGTGAGTTTGTATATTGCGAGATTTTTTTTTTCCTGCAGTAAAATGTTTAATTTCTGGTGCCAACACGAAACGCATGAATGTTTAAATGTTTATTTTAAATAAATAAACGCAGTCGAAGCAAAGTGGAGATATTCCACTTTGCGATTCGCCATCGCCGTGCGGTTGAGGCACGAGGAGGAGGAGGGGGGGGGTAAAGGGGCTGGCGCAGCTGTACGTGTTAGCGTTGCGTTAATGTGCATCACGCTGAACAAACAGTTATTATTTTGTCCAATAAGTCATGTAAAACATATCGCTACACTCCCCAAAAACAACACGGCGAGCAGAAATTTGGAGGCCTTCTTGGAACGTTCGCCTCGTCCTGTTGTGACGCGTCGTTTTTAATAACGCTTAAATATGAAGCAACTAAAAAAAAATCGTATTAATAATATGAAAGGAAAGAAACAACAATTCCATAGAGCTCGAAGCCATTTGCTCAGTGTCAACAAGACCATCGTGGCGGGTTTTTTTTTTCTGTTGCTCCATGCGGCTTGAAGCGCCTGTCGCTTGGGGCATTCAGTCGCTCAAACGTCGCTCTGGCTCGGCAGGAGAACGAAGCAGCCAGAATTACGCCTTGGCCCAAAAGCAACGTTGGGCCCTTTGAGAAGGGGGATATGACTTTGTCGACAGCGTTGGGCTACTCTTGTCCACTACGCTGACCCCGGTGGCCTTAGATTGCTACGGAACGCCGTGGGGACATTCAACAGCTGCAAACGATATAACGAAAGCAACAATAATTGGTTTATTTGAATATCGGACGATTCTCCATGCGCTCCCCAAAAAAAGGACAATATCCGGTACTCGTGAGTTTCAATGAGGCAATCTTTGACAAAAATAGGAGTGCGTATGCCAGAATATCCTACGCTGTGAATCAAAAATGTAATAACAACAAGCCCCACAATGGTAATTGCTAAGCAATTGTAATTGTTAATGAGACAGTGGGGAGAAGTTGCTTTTTGTCCTCTCAGAGGAACACTGGGCTACTTTCATGATCTCCATACACATATTTGTAATCTCCATTGAGGATAACTGAAGTTCATCTAAGAATGACAACGAACTGATGCAATAATAGAAAGTAATACGTTAACGCTGCCTATTTCTTTATAAGCATACATTGTGAAAAGTTCCACGTTACTGGGCTTAAGCACAATGCAGTGCGAGACACCTCGGATGAGCACGGGCAGCAACGTACGCTGCGAAAGAAGTTCAACATACAAACGAAGTGAAATGCAGGGCGCATAAACTGCAGGTGAGTCCCCTACCGACGTGCTGCAGCTCAATGTGTGTGTACGTGTGTGACAAATGCGGGGTGAGAATCACCTCACTGTGTTCAATGCGGAAGCAGGATGTGCTACTAACCTGCAGGGTGAGCCTCTTGACCCCTTCCCAGAGCTTGCCGATCAAGCCCGTAACCCCGTCGTGCGCTGCCTCCCCTGCGCACACGGCCTCACGAGCGGGCGGCTTCGCCGGGCCAGGCAGCACACGCGACTCTGCCAAACAAAGATAAAGATCCCCCCCCCCCCGTGTAGCCTTAAGAGACTGTTGGGACAGCGAGCAGCACCTATGAAGGCCGTCAAGGCACACGAGGGGGTGGGTGGACAGCACCACGCACGGATGCCTTTGTCTCCGTGGCAGCGATGTTTACACACCGCACCAGGTACTCATTTGCGGCCGAGTCGACCGAAAGGAAGCCTGGGACCGGTTCAGATAATCGTCACAGGTGTTGGCCGTGAGCAGGAATCGAACTCGGAATCACCGGGTTCCTAGTGCAGCGCGCTAACCGCTCCCCTATACGCGGTACACGCCACTCGACGCACGTACCCACACACACAGGCAGAACACAGACACCTGGGTTATTTCTCAACTTCGCATAAATCGTTCCATCTGCCGAACGAATATCGGAGCACGGCGGTCGGACCACGCATCGCATGTCTGGTCGCAAAATTAATAAATCAATTAATTACGTATAACCGGGGCACGTGCTGCTGTGGGAATTGACGGCGGAGACGCGTGGGGAAGCTGTGGAAGCAATCCGGCTAAAGCGACGCCAGACTTCGGAGCAATGATGTGGACACGGCAGCGGGGAGTTGATCATTCAACCGCAGGCCAAAGTCATTTGGCTCGAACTACTGATACGCCGGGTGTTCTCGCGCATGTAAAAGTATCCGAATGTCATGAACCGAGCATAAGAAAACGGGCGTGCAGTCTGCTGCAGAGCTGCAGAGCGCTCACTCGGGCTGCGTGTACAATGGCAGGGGGTGGAATGGTGCATTGGTTCGTCAATTAATGTCAAGGCTCCCGCTCATGATAGACGCATCAAATTGCTTATGGAGGAACATATATATATAAATCTTGACTTAAAGCTTTCGTGACTGCAGGAATTCATATTCTTTCGGTAAAGTCACGTAGATAGGTTATTTGAACCTATCTACTTGACTTTACCGAAAGACCAAAAACACATTCCTGCGGAGGGAGCTGGTAGGAACGTTGGGTTGCTCGGTCAATGGCCGGGGTCAACGGCGGCGTGGTGTATTCCGCAAATATGGCCGACTGTGAGGGCGGGCACAAGCCGGCGTGAGTAGGTTAAATATTGAGTTTTATAAGGGCACCACGGGGTGACCAGCCCCTCCTCACCCAGCCCCTCCCCACCCTCCCCACCCAGCCCCTCCCCACCCTCCCCTCCCCACCCAGCCCTCCCCACCCAGCCCCTCCCTCCCCACACTCCCCAGCCCTCCCTCCCCTCCCCACCCAGCCCCTCCCTCCCCACCCAGCCCCTCCCTGCACTGACGGACACAATAATCCCCTGTGGGCTGGTGTAACCAGGAGGTTCCTACCAGTATAATAACATACATATTTGTTTAATTGGTGCATGTTTTATGTAATGGGTTCACGTCACCTCTGCATCCACGAGTCAGACGCACCGTCGTTAACCGCAATGTAAATTAAATAATTCATTTTGGATCGTGACGCTGAGTGGAGACAATTACTGTATTCTCAAAATTATGAAGACACACTTTTTATTTTTTAGCGCAATAATTTGGGAGTGTGTCGTTTTTTTATCCAGGAGGTGCGGGTGGGGTGTGTGACCAGGTTTGGATAACCATATGGACACCGGGCATAAGTTCTGCGTGCCTCTTACTATCTTATGAAGCTGGAGAAAACGGTCGTTGAATTTCCAAGGGAGCGCTGGGGTGGAGGCATCGATGTGTTTAAGGTCCCTATCTTAAAGCTTATCTGTTTGCAATTGCATATCGGTCCGTGTAGGCTACGTTCCTTTCACATTGTTTTTAAGTCTTTTTTTTTTACTCAGTTTAATCTATTAAGGGTTTTATTCGTCAAGGGTGAGGCCTTGGGTGAAGGGCGCTGTGAGTTTTAGTTGGTTAATCGTTCCACCTCTAGCACATGGGATTAACAACTGTGTGCGGCTTCCACACAACACAACACTCCACGAGTGATTTGTATCGCGATCCGTCACTTGGTGACTTCCCCTACACTCAGTGGTATCGGCACATGGAATATGGGAATGAAATGAAGGATGTGTTTAATTTGTATGCGTTCGTAACCAGAATAACACTGGTAGCTTTATTTGTGATTTTAAGCAGAGATACAAATGTAGCGGGATTGTACTTGACAACTTGCACGTTAGATAATAAACAGATAATAAAGTATAAATCCTGATAAGTGCATTTACGCAAATAATTTATATGTATCTCTTTAGTCTGCCCAGCAGCAGATCTTTAACTAAAACCTTTCACATCCTGTCCTATCTTGGGCCCTCCGTCTTCACATTATCATGATCATTATGCTCGGCATGTTTAAATGAATATTTAATTATATATAAATACACACTGCATATACATTTACAGGTTATTAAACTGCGTCGTTTCGGAACCAAGTTCACCTGCCGAATCAGTACCGGCCAGCAAAAGGACGTACATTTTTGCCATGTTATTTTCAACCGCCAATCAAGCCACAATGCTATGACCTCCGACTGAAAACATTAGCCAGCAGGCATATACCTGTCCGCGCAGGAACACGTGTCACATCTCTACCTGCCCGGCGACGATCAATAACACACCTGCGTGAGCTACGGCGCTAAAAAAACACGCGTCCTTGAGGAGCACTCAGCGACCGCGCCGCAGAAAATCCCGCGTTGTATAAATAAGCCGCTTCCTGTTGGCGCGAGAGAGAGAGGGAGCGCAGACTGTATACACGTCCTCGGGGACATTGCCGGAGTGTCACGCGTTGTGCGCCGGGCCCCTCGCCACTCGCCGTCCGCGGCGCGCACAACGCTCGCGGGAGTCTGCGGCACGGGGCGGCTCGAGTTACGATGCACTCTCAGGAACCACGCTGACGGTTGAGACGCAGACGTCCAGACGGATTGCTCGCGTGATGCCAGACACACACACACACACATACCGGGTTTAAAGCCGCACGTGTCGATAACCGACTTTGGGGTAGCGTGACCAAATCAAATGTTTGGCGCTACCCCCCGTTGGAAATTTGCGACAATCAAAATGGACACGGCGGCGGTGGATTATAATAGCTCGCACTAATAAGGTAGCACTCATTATACACAAAGTGCTTGCCACAAATTAACCTCGATACCTTGCTGAGCTCGTCAAGGAGCATAAACCATCAGGCAAACTCCGGTCATCCTCGCAGCGGCTTTTCGCTCACCGTCAAACAAAGACAGTCACAGCATCGCATGCTTTCAGATGCGCTTCTGCAAGCCGTCTGGAACGCTCTTCCATCCGATATTAGGAAGTCATTGGAGCGATCCACTTTTACGCCTAGATTGAAAACTAATTTCCTTAGAACTGCGTTTTGTGTTTAGTTTGTTGTCCTTCCCCCGCACCTCTGATTCGCACGGTTGGCTATGTACGGTGTGAAGGAAGTTCAACACACATACACACGGCATGGTAATGCCAGTAAATTATCCAGCAAGTCCTTATCGAATCTTAAGATTCGTTTCAGAAAGGGTCCTACTACATCGGGAAATGTGTTGATATTATCATTGTTACTTCTGTTTACCCGGGAAAGGCTCACCGAGTCTCAAGACTCTTGTTCAGGATGATCCTGCCAAGTTTTCGCAGTCGGGGTGATGTTGCAATGGGTAATCCCAATGCAGTAATGTGCAGGTTAAATGTTAAGCATTGTGATGTGTGGCCAATTTCTATTCCATTAAAGAGTGTTCCAGAGAATTAACAAATCAGTCGAGCCAAATATAAACACTAAATGTTGTAAAAGCCTCATTTAAGACTCAAAAATCTCTTTAAAAAGTATTCTGATTGGGATGCTTGACCGATGAACTTAATTAACGTTTGACCAATTCATGTTCATTTTTGCATATGGGAGGAACCCTGAGTAGCCAAAGAAGACCCTTGCTGGCAGAGTTGACACTCAACACAGCCATCTCATAGCCACCTCTCAGGCCCGTGCCTACAACGCCTGGCAAGCCCTGGGAGTTGCCTAGACAAGTGCTAACGAGGCTCAAGCCTGCTTAGCTTTCTGCGAACTGATGAGATCGGGCGGAGGGCGGGCGGGCGGGAAGTACGCACTGCCTAAAGAATCACACAAGATCAATGGCTCTATGGGAACCTCATTTGCCAGTAAAAATATGATAATTGGTTTTTTACCCTTCTATCTGGCAACAAAACTGACACCTTTTTACAAGGAGTCATGTTTGCATAGACCGCAATACCTGCAGTCATAATACAAACAAAAGACGTAACTCTGATAATGTGCACTGTTCTTGAAGTTGATTGGACCACACCCGAGACAGCTTTCCTTAGAGCCTAGTCTCACATGGGTTGGACCAGATGACGCCAAAAGGCGCAGATAGAAGGGTAAAAAAACAATTATCAAGATCAATGGCGTTTGCCATCTGATTTGGTCCAAGAAGTGGGTGCGGTAGTCATTAACATTTTCCAAAATTCATTTTGATAAATGTCATCACTGAAATGCAATCGCGCAGGGACGTTGACCTCTACGGTAATGCCATTCTAGGAAATGCACGTCTGAGAAAATCATTACAGCAGGTGGGTGGGTCGTTGCCTTTGCTCCACGTAAACTGTTAACAGAAGTTGATGTAGTGCAAGTGCGAAGCTTGTAACACAGTAGTGCAGTGTATTTCACGAATGCATTTTATTAACTTTTTCGGAGCAATTAAGTCCACGTTTTAAACTTGAACGCAGCATATCAAATTGCGCGTTAAATTATTATCACAACCGTGTAAAAACAAGCTACTTAGCAAAACGACCTTTTTGGCCTGTGCACGTTAAAATATCATAATAATCGCGTGCAGGATGTGACTATACATAATGCCAGATTAAGCATCTTGCCCACAAACCACAGTGGTGGGGTGGCGTTACACGCAGACAGGGCCATTATTCACAGTGAGAACTTTCGTTCGATCCGTCAGCTTGGGGCCTTGGTGTGCACGCAAACATGCATGGTTGCTGTCCGTGGTTTACAAAGGCATTGGTCCGTGGTACGTACACACGTAAGTAAAATGAGATACCTTAAATGAATAACTATAGAGTTGATTTTATCGTACACGTTGGCTAGTGTATTAAAACCGGCCTGTGATCAAGCCATCAAGAATGCGACAAAACCTCAGAAGCTAAGCAGGCTTTTAGCCTGGATAGTACTAAGATCGGTAACCACCATGTACAAGACGATACAGAGATCCCCCACATAGACTTAACAGACTTTCTTGGGCAAGTTGCCGCTCACGAAGAGTCTGCGAGCGGAGGTGAGCGCACCACGAGGTGCGATGGGGCAATCCATCAAGCGAACGTGCGTATGTTGAACTTCTTTCGCGCCGTACGTAATCGGAGGTGAGGGGGAAGGACAACAACCGTTATAATCGTTCTATATTTGAAGCTTTCGTGTTGTTGTTTTCACATTTTACACAAGTTAGTTCCCTTTTCCTGTAACATGCCATGCACCTATCGATTCTCCCTGTTTGTATCGCGACCTATGTGACCTCGATTGTGTGACGAAGATCTGCGCTGTGTAACATATGTCCCGTATCAGGACACCCATGAAATAGAGCCAAACAGCTGATTGGGCCCTAACTGGTGAAAGAAATACAATCAATCTAAAATCTAAATACATTTCACAGAGATACATGTAATATTATACAGGTAGGAACAACAGGTTCGACACTGCCCACCAGGGATTATTTGTCTGTCTGTCGTGCATATTTGTCTGTCGTGCACGAATGCGCTGTCCAACCAAGTTCCTACCTGCCCACTCCGAAGGAACGTGTTATACGAATACACAAGTCTCCCGGTCCATAAGTCTTCAAGCCTATGTTATCCGGCAACGCTTGTTCTAAGCGTGCAACCTCTTCAGCAAAGGCATGCATGCTAAATAAAATACTGACCGTTTACCACGTGTTCTTGGTAAGTGGGTGGTGCAGTGGCACAGCCGTGAGTGCACTCCGCTATGAACCTGCAACTCAGATTTTTGATTCCCACCCAAAATCAGAATAAGTATTTATAGTGGAGGAATCCAAAGAGCTATAAAGCTCTTTTTCACAGATGACCACTAGGTGCAGGTCAAAACGTGACAACACCACAACGAGCATCAGCGGCGCGTGATATCTAAACCAGTCCTGGGCACCCCCTTCAGCAACTCTCACGGACCGGCGTGATGAAGTATGGTCAAACGTCTCCAGTAAAAGATAAAGATATTGCCGTAATTCTACATTTGAAGCTTTCGTGACTGCAAGGATTCATACTCTTAGGTTTTTTCGGTAAAGTCACGTAGATAAAAAAAAATTGAAATAATAATAGAAATAAAATAATAAATCACGACGTTTCGGATCAGGTGGGACCGTCACAGCTAAAATTTACTGTATCCCACTTGATAAGTGTATATTGTCGTAACTTTGAGTGCTGCAATGGATCACTTACCAATAAAAATAATATCTGATCAAATGTACTTTCTTTTTATGTGGCACGATAGAATGGAACGTCATTTATTAAATTTATTACCCAGAATTCTCAAGGAACAGCACTCAGTTTGGGGCGGGGGCGGTTCACATATATCTGTGGCAACACTTGCGCTTTTAGAATTGCCCGGCGATGATCTAAGCAATGAAGAAGACATTTCAGGAGACGAACCTCATCACTCACAACCTGCAACTCCAGCCGCCCCACCCACCCCCCGCTCACCCGGAGCCATCAAGGTCCAAGTTTCCGAAGACAACACGCGCAACGTTCAAAGTCATCAGAGGAGTGGCCCGCGCGCAAGCACAGGACCTGCCTAGCGTTAGACAGGAACGCACCACCGCATTGGTGCTGGGGGAGGGGGGGGGAATTATTGTGGTGGGGTAGAACAGAGGTGAAAATAATTGCTTCCTCGCCACCTCCCTCCGTCGTGCAACCCACCCCCGATCCGGTAATCCCCGACGGTGGGGGCAGTGGAGGGGGGGGCGGGGACCGAGCGGAGGTGAGTCCCATCGGCGGGCAGGCATCTGTCCCAGCTGCGTTGTTGTTGATCAGAGCGATTCCGCGAAAACTCCGCGCTCATCCCCCTCCTCCGACGCCGGTGCCGGCAGTTTCGCTCGGGGGGCAGGTGGGACTGATTACCGAGGGAAGCGCGCACGCAAACACGAATCCAAGGAAACGCATTCCGCCAGCGCATATTGGCGAAGGGGGGGGGGGGCGCATGGCATCCAGCAGCAATTCTGCAAACTCCTGCCAAGCCTGCACCTCGTAATTACAACGCCGCACATTTGTTTATTTCTTTAGCATCGATGTAGTGATTCTTCTCACAAATTGAACCAAAAAAAAGATGTCTATATTTGAATCGAAAGCGTGCGCTTTTTTGGAAAAACTGCATCGGGTGGTCTGTTCGAAGTAAATTCTCGGGCGCACTGCTTGGGCGAGTCGTTGTTTCGAGGAACGGTTCGTTCATTTGGGTCAAGGGCCCACTGACTGGCACAGTCGTTGTTGCCGGATCAGAACTCGACAGGCGGAGGACCCAGGACAGGGATAAATGGGGAGAATTTCCAATCTCCCGCGATTATGTCATACGACCGATGCAGAGCAACTATTAGACATTCAGTTCAAATTGATTTCGCCATTCGATTGCATTATCTCTGACAAGCTCGAACATAAATTCGTGAAATCCTCTGAATGCAATAATGTGATTATACCGACGCGTCGATCAAAATCACTTCTCACGCTCGTGACACACGCGTGATTTTCGTGAATAAAACTACATGCGAGACAGAAAAAGAAACAAGAAATACGGCAGAAGCTGGATGCAAGCACACCTTCCACAAGCAAAGTTCGCATCGCAGCGTCACGTGCTTACACTGCACGTGTTGGGGCAAAGAAAAGGGGCAACTTCTCATACAAGCACACAAATCCGGATATAACCACAGCTGGATTTGCTCACAAGGCGTGCGCTTACATGTGGCTTCTACTGCGTTACAAACAACACGCTTAAACAGGTGAAAAAAAAGGATTGATTATCGAATCGAATTGCTTCACTTAAACACTACAAATGATTAACATCGTTGGGGAATCATCTTCTTGGTTCTTTCAGTAAAGTCACGTAGAAGGGAAGTAATAAAATAATAAAAATAAAATATAATAAAATAATTCTCACGACGTTTCGGCCACAACACAAGCAGCCGTCCTCAGGTGAAGAACAGGTCTGTCGAGAAGACAGACTCTGTTTCATTTTTATTATTTTATTACTTCCCTTCTACGTGACTTTACCGAAAGAACCACGAAGATGAATCCCTGCAGTCACGAAAGCTTTAAATCGAAAAATCGTTGGGGAAGTTGAATCGTGATATGCCTACTACATGCTTTTGTATAATTGCATACTTTCATTAAATATTTGCCTCTAAATCGCATATATGTGTGTAGATTCAATGATTCATTATTCATATGCATGCGTGTTCAACTTCTTTCGCACCGTACGTAGCCCACCGTGGTAATCAGAGGTGCGGGCAAAAGACAACAAACTAAATACAAAAGGCAATTAGAAAGAAATGAGTTTTCACCTTAACTAATATATATTTTGAAATATTAATTCAAGGCCGTAGCCATGGCGTCAACATTGGGGGGGACCAAATCTTCCAGAGGGTCTGGGGGTCCCCCTCCCAGAAAAATATCTAAATTTGAAAACTAATTTCCTGCCATTTCCTGCCTAAAATATTACAAAAATGCACTAACACATAGGATGGACTTTTCATTTATTTCTTACAATAATTACATTGCTGTTTTTATTTTTTTTACCTTTTCTTGTTTCATTGTATGTAATGGCAGAGATTAGGGATGAATAAAGTACAACCATAACCACAATCACATAACAGAAATCTATTTTAGAGCAAAATATTGGAGGGGACATTTTTAGCATATTTGAATATTGGGGGGGATGTGTGTCCTCCCAATGTATATTATAATTACGGCCTCGCATTAATTATTGGGAAATTCATCATTATCCAAGTTTGCGACGTTTTGCCAGAGTACACATGTCTCGCGTAGAAGTGTTTTACTCAAACCACGTGCTCAGAAAGCTGCTCTTTCTAAGTTTAAATGTCATCTTTCATAAATTGAAATAATTCAGACACACGTGCCGTACGGGTTCTGGGCTACATTTAAAGGATAACGTTGTCACGAGTGCACCATTGTTATTATTAAATCGCATTTTAACTCGTGGAAGCCAGCTCCTGATTCTATTTTCTCTCCTCGTCAAGCGAGGGCAGCATTGAGCCGAGTGCCAATGCTCGGAGCCTCGTCCGCAAGCCGAGAGACGGGCAAAGGGATTTGTTTTTTAAATATATATTATAGACATCACCGCGAACTGAAAAACATGCATTGATCAACATCGCTTCTTATACTCATGATACATGCATCAACTCGTGAATAAGACTACATGAGACAGAAAAAAATATCTCTGGGTTTTATAATCCACGAAACTCATGATCCACCCTCAACCGCATTCACTGCGCAAACAGTGGCAGATGCGGATACCTGATGCACAAATGTGGTCATCCAGAACAGACCATACAACATATAAACGACGCAATGCCCCAATCCACAAATACGAAGGAGACGTTACAGCGATACACTCCGCTGCTCCTGACGCTGTTGTCTGGCTTGACCACCTAAATGTGAAATTGTAGTTGTTCCTCAGCATCTACATCACCACGGTGGCGAGATGTTAACTACCTCGTCTGGTTTAAAGGAGCTTGTGGGTTCGATCCCGACCCTGACGCCTGTATATTTGGAATTTCCATGTTCTCCCCGTGATAGTGTGGATTTTTCTCCGGGTCCTCCGGATTTACCCTCCACATTTAGAATGAAAGTGTGTTTAGAGTATTTGACTGCTATACATTTCCACACGATAAGCCGCTTCGTTGAGCTATCACTTGTGGCCAGGTCACTACTCAGTGGTGGGGGCCTTACCTGGTTAAAATTAAAAATAGTAACCAAAAACATTTTTTTTCTACACCATCCATACGAAAGATGCACGGTGCAAATAAACGGCCGGACAGCCTGACGGATGGAAAGCGGAAACGAAACGCACGGTGCCATTACTTTGTAACGGCAGCCGTGCAAGACGACCCGAGTTTCGTGACGATATCGCGTTCACGTGTGAACCGCGGGTGACAATTAAGCTCGTTACGCGGCGGGCGCGGGGAGAAATCAAGGGGCTGCCGCCGCGCGGGGATCCGAAGTCATCAATCACCCTGGGAACGTGGGAGAAAATCAAAAGCGCTGAACAGAAGTTCGTTTTTTTTTTATTTAATTACTCCCATCTCCGATTCCCGGTTTTTCCTACGGAAAACACCACTCTGGACGGCTAAAAAGGTTTTTTTTAGTTTCACGATGTAATAATTTCAATAAAAATATAATTTACGGCCCGTTGACAATACACTGCTGGATGAAAGCGGGTTGGTGAAGGAGGGAGGTGGTTAGGGCTGGTTCAGATATAACCCATTACCGATGCTAGCCATGGCAGCCGTGAATCAAACTCGGCGAGGCGAGTTCGCAATGCAGAGCCCCAACCGCCGTGCCACCGCTCCACCACAAAGCAGGTGCAGAAATGCAATAACTTGGCTGGCAGTGTGTTTCACATTCGGAGCAGGCAACGCACGCACGCACACACGTCACGTGAGAATTTCACACCGCACAACACGGCAGCATTAATCACATCCCTCCACCACCGTAGCAGGGTTCTGATCACTTCTGCACGTGGGCTCGTGTGCTTTAACCCAAGGCATGCAGCGGAAACTTTATCGCTAAGCAACTGTGTAAACCCAAAAATATCATTCGCGTGAACATAAAAGAGATTGCGGTTTCACGACTGAACGCTCGAGCGCTTTTTAGAGCCAATCGACAAGAATATAATTGTCTCAACTTAAGACTTTACAACAAAAATTCCGATATTTGGGGAGCAATTGTTTCAAGTGTTTCCAGGGTGTTGCGGTCATGGTTACTGTGGGTGACGGACTGTGCGCGTCAGTGCGGATTGCATTAAGTCATTCCCGTTGCGAATGAAAGAGCCACGTGTTCATTTAGTTGTAATATCGCAAGCGGGGAACATAACTCTGGTTCCACTGCTTTGAAAGAGACTTGCGCCAAGTGCTGATATTCACCAATATAGTTGCATGCAATAAACGCAACGCACACGAGACACCTTTGTATTCCCTAACAGAGCCACGTTACGCATGAGGCCTCCTCCTTGGTGACTGCGCTTGGAATCCTCCAGTCATTGCAGCGGAGAAGGCTGCACGATTGAAAAACAAACACAACGACAGGCACGCCGATGCACGATCACGTAACACCCCCCCACACACCCACCGCAGCCACCACGGTGCACGTGCGAGACGAGAAAAAGAAAGCAGCACCACACACACAGCACTTAGATGTCAGCGGAATATAGTAAACAAAGAGGATGCAATCAGCTCTGCGCGGGTGGGCCCACCTTCTCAAGTGGAGGGGGGGGGGTCACAAGCCACTCGCAATCACCGGAGGAATTTACGGAATATCCTGAATGAAGATATAGCCGCCAATCAAGATTGGATTCCAGACGGTTTTAATTGGAATGGACCGCGCACCACTTTTCCCAGTTGCACACTCCGCTCAGACGGCAGCCAAACGGTTTTTGTGATTTTACGATTTGCTGGCCTCGTCCGAACACTCTGGGAGGAACAAGAGAAAAACGGGCGAACGCCAACACGCAACCTCGCAGCTTCTGTCTTGTGGGGAAGGCCTACGGGACTCGGGAGGTTTTAGCTCTGCTTCACAGTGCGAAGGCTCTACTTTTGTGGTGCAAGTTCCGCGCAAGTTGGAAAGACGTAGAGGGGTGAGAGAGGTTCCAGGGTAGGGTTATCAAAGCAATAGCCACGTGGTTTACTGTGGCTCTCTTAACGTAGAATATGGATGGAAAACATTGATTTTTGAAACAGGTGAGAAGACGAAACATCTTTTTTCCAGAGCATAACCCAATCCATAAAAGCAAATAATATATGTATGAAAAGCAGCCCTTTTGTCAATCTACTGCAAGATAAAGGCCTTTATAAGTTGGTAACTAAAATTCGCAGTGCCTTCAAAAGAAAGAACCCTAGTTATTGTGAGTTAACGGCAATAATATCTGTGCTTGTGCTAAAATACACAGTGATAACAATACCGTGCCACTGCCCAACCACCCAACCCTAACACCCGCCAATCATACTAACCCTAACCCAACAAAAGTAAATACATGCGTAAAAAAGCTAAATGTATTGGAGAAAAACAGGTTAGGCACTCCGTAAAAAAATAGCTAAATCAAGTGAACTAATACAATTAACAGAGATAAAATATATATATATATAACAACGGTCTACATGTGTATGATTGAAAGCTTCGGAGTTTATTTCATGGTTGACAGCCTTAATTTGACACACCAATAGTGCTGTCGTAAACCTGGGCACGCGGCACACGCTCTCCGAAGGCCGCGTTCAACTTTTTTTTTGCGAACGGCACAGCAGAGGGAAGGAGGGTTGGGGGGGGGGCGCATGGATCACTTCCAAAATTATAGCTCTGTCTGAGGGCTTCAATGACCATGCCAGCATTCAAGAAGAATACAGGGGTGGGGGAAGGGGGGGGAGAAGGAAAATAATACTAAAAAATAAAGCCCGTACACTTTTTCACGCCACCTTTTTTTGTATCGTACCAAAACACGTGTGCAGCATGAGGGCGCTTTAGCAAACTTGTACAAATGTGAGCCGCCCTCAAAATGCAAACCCCCCCCCCCCGAAAAAAACAGCTCTGGCAAAGGTATAAACGCTTGCAGTTGCTTGCAGTTGCTTGCAAGGGTGGAGGAGAACGCTGTCAGACGGGCCTGCAAACTTTCAGTGGATGATCGGATTAAAGTACGAATATAATAGGGGCCACACACCCAACCAGACGCTCTGGAAGGATCTACGAAGGATCCAAAGGCCTCACCTTTTTAAACAATGCTCAAGATTTTAAAAGCCGCAAAAAAAATTGTTTGCGAAGCCTTTCAGGTTTCACCCGATAAAAAGGGTGCGTCGGCGTCGACCTTTGACCTCTTGAGATAGCATGAAGGCACCGGTGACCTTTAATGGGAGGGTCACACGTACTCGTGGCAAGGACGTATCACATTCTGATAAGCAACGTTCACGATAAAATCCATACCAAACGAGAAAAGTAAAGAAAGATGCATCGATTGATCAATTAACATGTTGCGTGTAATAAGCGATTGTTGACGACATATGCAAATCACATGTCAATACGAAGTCAATAATAGGTTGAGGATAATGGACCAAAACAAAGGTTTACGTATGAGAAAGGGGGCGGGGGGAAAAAAAAGACCGATGAGGCAAATTAGGGTCAAACATCCCCTACAACCTGCACGGCATGTGGGGGTTTTCATCCAGCAGTGGATTGACAATGGTTTCTAATATTATGCTGGGAGGGGGGGGGGGGTTTGAGGAGAGGTTGGAGGAACCACCCAAGATCCATATTGTTCTCAGAGCCCTAAAATATATATATATTTGTTTTAATTGGCTGCACCATGAGAGATGTCAGTCTACAGATTATATTGAAAAAATGCATTCCCCCAGCCAACTAAAAATCAACTCAGGATAGCCAGAAAATACCAAACGTACATGTATTTTATATATATACGTAGCAATAATTAAAAACAAATACAAAACACTATACTGCATACAGCAATAGAAGAGAGGAGCTGAGTTGCTTCAGATTCAAGAACAAAAGGTATTAACAGCTGCAAGTCATTCCTGTATGAAAAAATATACATATATACACTTCACCGGCTGACTATAACTGAAATTAACAGGCAGAGTCTCCGTTACTTATTTAGGACGCTCTCTCTCAAAATGACGAGGTTTCGGTTTTGGGCGCTGCCAAAAAATGTCTGCTGACCCTGATTTACACTAACTCACCGTCCCACCTTGTACCAGGGATGATAAACAGTGCAACATTTGTACAACTTTAACTCATTAAAAGTGACACTTTGGCTTTGCGCACGGAGGCACCGTCACTTTGAAGCTCTCTCCACTCGTCGTGTACTTTAGCGGGAACCCAATACCTCGGGTGCCCCCCCACCCCCCCTTCCTTTCCCTGTGCTAAAAGAAAAACATCCATCCAAGGCCGGGCGCGAAAAGGAGCCCCGCGGACAACTCAGACGGATGCACAGCGTGAAATGGGGAGCGTTTCTATTTCAATATGACACGAAATTTTTTAATTTCGCCGCAGATGCAAATCTCGCTCGGAAATTTCCCCCGATTAGTGTGGCCTAGAAGTGACCCCCCCCCCTTCTCCTCTCTCTCAAGAACTCTAATCGGGAATTGTGGAGGAGGCAGCGGGAGTGGGGGGGGGGGGCAGTGTAACATTTTCTTATATAATATACAATATGCAAGGTCCTCCTGGGAGATGGGCAATAACCACACAATTTCAAACAAAAGCATGACCCTTGAGTGTTATTTTTAAGCCTCGTCTCTTTTGCTTCCCCTCGAGCGGTGTTCGCATTACGAGATCGACCAATGAATACGCGCGATGGGAATTCGAAAGATAAATCATCGCGATTAAGTCACGCGGATACGGCGGTCTATAGGGGTGAAGTTACAATCGCGCACTTCCCGTTAGTGGAGATATTGCAAAAAAACAGCACTGTTTTTACAACCCCTCTACTAAGATTCGTCTGCATGAAACGAGCATAATATTTCTTTGTGAGAACAGAAACAGAAATGTACTTTCTGGCACATGTTTAAGAGACAATTGGAGGTCATCCACATATGTGGCCCGATAAGAACTGTCTGGGATGCAATATTATAAAAAGACATTTCAAATTACACAAAAAACCCTGATGATGATGATTGGAAGAATTCTCCACGTTTAGGTCATTGTATTCCAGTAATAGAACGTTATCTCCAGCGTGCAGTGTAACACAATATTGCAATATCACAGAGGATAAATGCATGAAAGTGAGTGGAACACAGGACAAAGACTAACACATAAGTTGCAAGTAATAATATACAACTGAAATTACCATATAGTTGATGGGGCAAACAAAAGACAACCAAAATGCTGACATTTGTAAAAAAAAAAAGATAACAGCCCTGCAAATGCTCACACCACACAGCTGGTGGAAAGGCCTCCATTACAAGGAGCTCACTAAAGAGAATTTGGCCTACTCTTCCACAACAGCCACTCATCTTAGAAAGGGATGGGAGGACCAAAAATATACCCACCACATACAAACTGCCAATCGACTCACTGTGGTGTGCCCACTTTGCTGCATCACGCTTTCAGATGCGCTTCAGCGGCCGTCTGGAACGCCCTCGCTTCCGATATTAGGAAGCCATTGGAACTATGCACTGTTAAATCAACATTGAAAACTAATTTATTCAGGATTGCATTTAGTGTGTTGGTTTGTTGTCCTTCCCCCGCACCTCCGATTATCACGGTTAGCTACGTACGGTGCGAAAGAAGTTCAACAAACACACACACACATGTCTCAGGGGGTCGAGAGAGGCTGCGGTATTTAAGAAACTTTGACCAATGTTTCAACTGCCGTGCCAGAAGATAAAACCATCGGGCGCCATGGTGGCGAGATGTTAACTACCTCACCTGGTATGCAGAGGATCGTGGGTTCGATCCCGACTATGACGCCTATTTATTTAGAGTTTGCATGTCTCTCTCTCCATGGTCGCGTGGATTTTTCTCCAGGTTCTCCAGTTTTTCCTTCCACATTTAGACCCAACATGAGTATTTGGCTGCTCCTATAAATGTCCACATGATAAGCCACTTAGTTGACTTATCATTTGTTGCCAGATCACTTCTGAAAAGGAGCTACATAGCTCAGTGGGGCTTAGTTTAGTAAACCGGCGAACCCCGTGGATTACAAATCCCACGTGCTAGCCACTCCACCACAGCAGCTCCACAAAAGGCAGTAAGAGAAGCGATCAGGGAGCAGGGGAGGAGGCGGGTGGGGTCCCCACCTGTGGCCGTCTTTGTTTTGAGGGGGCTGCTGGCCCTCTCCGAGCCCTGGTGCGAGGGCTGCGTCACGGCCGGCGCGCTGCCGAGGGAGGCCTCGTCCCCTTTCTTCCGGGCGGCCGACGCGGCAGTGGCAGCGGCCTTTGGCGCAGACTAAGAATAAGAGGTGAGGGAGTCACAAGCAGGCAAACAACATTAGTAGAGCAATGGCATTCTCCTCCCCCCCCACCTCCCCCTTACCTTACCGCACATCTACCAAAGATATGCGTGGGGTCAGCCTCGAAGAGAATTTTAATGCGGCTGAAAGTGAAAGTGGCGCTTGCGGTGGTGGTACTCGAGCGGTAGTGCAGCGGTTAGCGCACTGCGCTGATAGACCCCGGCGACCCGAGTTCGATTCCCGCAGGCGGCTAAGACCAGTGACCATTACCTGGACCAGTCCTAGGCCTCCCCCTAAGTCAGTTCAACCGCAAATGAGTACCTGGTGCGGTGCGTAAAACAAACATCGGCACTGGGGAGACAAAGGTGGCCGGGCGTGGTGTTGGTTACCCACCCCCTCGTGTGCTGTGCCGGCCTTCATAGGTGCTCGCTAAGAGCACTTGCCCCAACAGTCTGTTATGGCGAAATGGGGGATCGATGTTTTTGGTACTTGTCTCCTGTTTATACAGATTCAAGCCGCTAATGGAAATTAGACATTCCTATGGCGAGGGCGAGATGACAAATGAGACAATCATTGTTGACTTCCCACAGAGCGGTCCTGGTTTTATTGTCTGCAGAAGGTTATAGGGCTAAGTTGTGATCGCGAACCGTTGCGCTCTCACTCCGCTGCGTTGTCCGGTGAAATAGCTCAAGTTAATTAAGGATTAAAAGTAAAATCAGCGTTCTTCGCTAATTTTCACACGTGGGCGGAGGGGGGGGGGGCACTTTTGCCGATAATCCATCAGTGCGAGGGCCGCCACGCCACATTTGAAACCATTGGCATTCGACAGCACGATGGGGGGTGTTGTCACGTGTTGTGTCTTGTCCGGGGCCGCACTCCAGGCCACCGGGGGCCGCGATTGGCCCGCGGGACCTTGCAATGAAGAACGCCGGATTAAATCAACAATTCAACCGCTGGTGTTTTTCTGCATTGACGGTGGCATCTGAGGGTTAATAACTCGCCACTTGACATGCAAAAAGAGTTCATCGGTGCGGCTGACTAAAGCGCAACACGTCCGCTGTCAATCTGCACACATTCGATTGTGAAAGCACTCGTGGAGTTGACGGAATATTTCCATTATCAAGGGTCGTGTTCACAAGTTACTATGGAGTCCAGACAAATACAGGAACACAATGTTTCGAGTCTGCATGTGTAACCGCTCTGAAACGAAACACATCCCCATCTGCACGTGACATTTTTTTTTCCCCGACGCAGTGTCCCTTTACATTTAATCGACGGCTAAAAAAGACACTTTCCTTGCCACTTTACGCCTACCAACTCGCTAAATACCCACATTCGCATCGCTACAAACAAATTAATTGCAAACACATTTTGTGTTCGGCAACCGCAGTTAAACTTCGCTCACAATTGGAATGCGGGGGTCACGATATTAATGTTACCAACGGCATTTAATAAAACCGCCAGTTGTCATGCAAAGTACACACAACATACCAAAACTCTTACCCAACCAACGCAGCGTATCCAGCACAAACATACTCGGTGTATTACGTTTTTCTGTATAATGTAAAACATATTAGCGGTGATCTACATTTTCTTGCACGAGGTCATTCATCGATCGTTTTTCTCCGAGTCGCCCTGCGCGTGACGTACATTCAAAGAGAATGGAGCGTCTGAAGGCTTTTATGCGAGTTTTTTTCCTACCGGAGAGAACATTTATTCAATCGCTCCATTCTTCCGCTAAATCCCCGCAGTTGCTCGAGGGAAAGTGAAAAAAAAAATAAACGCTGCAAGTGCAAGCAGCACTACCCCCCCGTGTCTCCCATGGAGGCCGCAGCCAGATCGATTCTCACGACCGAGCAGCGTCTAGCCCGACGGGCGTGCGATCGCTTCCCAAAGACAGCAACCCCCAATTAGACCGGAGTTGATCGGCAGCCAATTAGGAATGACTGATTGATGACCACGCCAGCTACACTTCTCCCATCTGTAGTGGGGTTTGGCCGCGCTCTCGAGGAAGGGGTCGCCTCCAATTACACCTCTGGTGAGGAAGACCTCTCCTAGTCATGTCACTGGCACATATTCTGCGCGCTGCCACTCACGGAGCGCTCGTTGGAGGATGTGGAATGTTGGGGAATGGGGTTATTTTTTCTCGTGTTTTTATTGCAACTCAAAGCGGGACAATGCGCCGAGATCGCAGAACGGGGAGCGATCAGAGACTCCGCGAGCGGCAACCCGATTTCGGTGCGACAGGACCAAGCGATGGGGAAAAAATTGGGCAATCTTCGGGGAATGTTTACAACATTCGAAAAAAAGGACTACAAGGAAACATGCAAGCAGTGTTTACCGGAATCTTTATCAGGATCATCGTTTAAACTGGAGGAATCCGATGAGCTGCAAAGCTCTTTTTCACAAATATCCATTAATCAAATGGCACACCACCACACACGGGATACGGCACGAGTGCAGCGAACTTCCGACAGACGCACAAATCGCGTGTAAATCTTCCATTGGCCCGGGAAATATAACACTCCGATGGCACGCAACGCTTTCAGAAAAAAGGGACAAAATTGCACTCTGCGTCCCCTCGCAAATTCACAACACGCCCAAAAGATCCGCTTTGTGTGTGCCTTGGGTGAACAGCACCGCGGGGAACAACTGGAGGAGTTTCCACCTGCAAATCAAGGAAATCAGCACCGGCCGATGCTCACGTCGTCTCGTCCTCAATCCCCAATTATCGCGGCGGCAGGGTAACAAGAGCTGACAAACCGCACTGGGTGCAGCATCTGGTATCAGACCTCCCACTCCCTGATGTCCACTCGAGCTCCCTCCCTCCCCCCAACACATACACACACTCCCACCACCACCACCACCACCGCAAGCTACCCACCCAAACCGGCCTCCTCCTCCTGCACCTCCACCCCGTCTCCGCACTCCTCGATTGAGAGCTTGAGTGCACGGAGACTCCTCCGAGGGCCTCAGATTACAGGGCTGTTCCTTACACGGCTGCCAACACAAACACAGAGGCGGCCTGCCGGGGCAGGCCCCAATGTTCAGCCCCCCCCTCCCCCTCCCCTCCTCCACCTTCTCCCCCACAACTCCCTCTCTTTTAGCCGTGACCTGAGCGCTCGTGCTAGCTGCCGCATCCCCCAGCCCACACCGGCCTCCCTACTGCTACCCATGTCTGCTTCATCTGAAGATGCCTGCATGCTCGTGCCACTGCTGATGTGGCAGGGCCTCCACCACTAAAGGGATATCGAGAGGGCTCCTCTCTAGATCTCGCCACCGTGGTGCCACCGTGGACATCACGGTCGCCAGATGTTACCTACCTTGCCTGGTATACAGTAGGTCGTGGGTTTGATCCCGACCCTGATGCCTGTATATTTGAAGTTTGTATGTTCTCCCCGTGGTCGCGTGGAGTTTTATCCAGGTCATCTGGTTTTTCCCTCCGCATTTAGAATCAACATGCGCTTAGAGTATTTGGCTGCTCTACCTTTCCACGTGATAAGCCACTTTGTTGAGCTATAATTTGTGGCCAGGTCACTTCTGAAATAGAGCTACATAGCTTCATGGGCCTTACCTAGTAAAATATATAGTTTAGTTTTCGTTTAGTTTAGCCAACTCTTCCACACTGGCCAGAGAGCTTGCAAGAGGTCAGAGTACTCAAACATTCCACCCCTCCCACACCGCCATCACTCATACATGACCTCCCCATCGACTACTTGTGATGTACTTATTTATACTGCTGCATGGACAGATGCGGGGATGATTCAGGAAACTTTCTCACCGTTTCAACATCCGCGCCGCGTGCGCGAACCGACAAAATCTGTATTGCAAGTCCGGTGTGCGAACAATACAATTACATCACGGGAGCATCCTTTTGAAGGTGCGGACTTTAATTTGTTCGTTGAACAGTACGATGCCACTTAGTCGGTAGCACCAGTCGCATCTGTTAGGTATCTACCAACGATTCCAGAGGAAACCCCAGGTCTCAATGGGATCTTGATGTGGCTATGAATAAAGCTCTACTGCTGCTACTGCTACTCAGTGGCCGGCGGTGAAATGGCCAGGAAACAACAGTCGACTAAATGGATTGTTGAATTCATCCGTCGAGAGTATTCGGGCCTCCACCGAAATCCAACGCCAGACCCGTTTGAAAAGGAATCTGAAGGTCGAGTGAAACTTCCCTGCTTTAACGAAGCCCATGACCGGACCTGCATTTCAGAGATCACCAGTTCGATCTCCCGGCAGAACAGTCATAAATAATGGTGCACGTTTCGTGAATCTCCACCCACCTCTGTCCACCCAGTGTCATGAATGGGTGTGCCACAATTATGCAATAAGCAGGTGGTGTGTGTGGTGCAATAAAGTGTGGTGGGGACTCTGCCAACACTTTCAAGACATCTTGACAGCATGAGAAGAGTGGGTCAGGATATGCTCCGGCGGGATTCTCTCGAGTTATCTCTCGTGGAGGCCCTTCTACCAGCAACGACATGTCTCAGGAATTGTAGGGCGCATCTTGCTTTTTACGATTTCACAAGTTAATAACATATTGCACCATGACAAAGCTTTATCCATGTATACTTGTTTCCATTTGGTTAGACAAACATTACGATGTACGGTCATAAAAACTTGAGAATTTTATTTGTATTCCTGAGCAGGCATTTTTTGGAAGTAAAACACAACAAGCAGAACATTGCGATGTTACTCACAGCAGTGAAATTTCACGAGGCACAACACTCTCCCGCATGTGAACATCCTGATCTGGTCCAGTGATTTGTAGCCTAATTTCTTTTGGACTCCAATAATGTCAGAATGCTCAAAATATGATCAAGCAGCTGTGAGGACATTCTGAAATGTTCCATGAATTAAATTTCGATTTAAAGCTTTCGTGACTGAAGGGATTCATCTTCTTGGTTCTTTCGGTAAAGTCACGTAGAAGAGAAATAATAAGGCCATAAAGTGTGGTGCCCCAAACTTTAAAGCACCGGCAGCTTCGAGTTACACGTGGCCAAAATCACTTTAAATGATGTGTCAAATGTCAGAAGCTACACAGGGGTGAGCATGCTTTGGACTGTGATGGGAGACTTCCTGAAAATTGCAGGTGTTCGGAGGCTTGGAGCTGTAAGGTGGGCAAAAAAAAATGGCACTGTACCAACGAATTAAATCGTGCTAACCCACCGCTGCTTGACATCTGTGAAAAAACAGCTTCGTAGGCCCATCAGATTCCTCCAGTCTAAATCAAGATTCTGATTCTATCGGCATGGAGCAGCTATGAGTCATATCCCTCCTAACTGTGGGTTTTTCTCTCCAGGTACTCTGGGGGTTTTCTCTCCCACGTGAAGTGGACAAACATCCCGATGCAGGACCCACCTCAAACAAGGGAGTTGTGAGACTCATCAAGGCTTTACTTGCTACATGAGAGAGATGGAATGATTCCTCACCCCGATGACACTTTATAGATGCAATTCGATTTAAGAAATAAATATATATTTGTGTAACACTGTGGCTGCATGGGTGACGTGAACACATTAAATGTAACTAATACTCATAAAAATATTGATTCCAACGCAAAATATTTGATTCATGCCTTCCGAGCTTTAAAAAAATCTACAATAATCGATTAATTATTGAATTGTTCGACCTCGACTAAAATAAGGGTATTGATATTTTAAAAAAATCGATGGGAATTCCACTGCAAGATGAAGTCTTCCCCAAGCCACCACGTGCCCTCAACAAGTCACCGAGCACCTGTGCCACGAGATGAAATTCATCTCTTGAATTTCCAAAACCGATTTTATTGGATGATAACAAAACCAAAGTATTGTTTAATTTGTGCACGGGCGATCACGGTCGAGCCGTCGTGTGACTGCACTCAGCAGGTGTTGTTTTAATCAGAAACTGGAGCACACGGGGATGATCTAACAATCGACAAAGCCTGTGTCCCCCCAGAGGGCAACTGGATAAAACCGTGAAAAACCTTGGAGGAAGCAGATATCTGGCAACTCACGGAGGAATTCCTGGGCACTCCATCAGCTACGCTGAACTGGATTAACCAGAGAAACATAATTCTGAGGTCACACTTTGAAGGTCAGCGGTTATAAAATACAAATATTCTATGACACCGGCTTTGCATCTGGTGTCATTTAATTTGATTTATTCTTGTGCAAGTTTCAACTCTGTGGTGATAATTTCCAAAGTGTGGAACTGGAGAAATGTTAACTGCTCTCATGCCCTCTTCCCTCGCGAACCAGCAGGCATTCAATGACTGAAATAGTCGCTTAATGCTCACGATAGATGCATCGAATCGAGTGTATATGAACACATTCGCAATGCATGCTAAGGATATGCATGCAATATGTTGTTGCTTTGTTTGCGGGGGTTATTGGAGGGAACAAAACTGTACAAGCGGAAAAAAATGGGAAAACAAGACCAATGAGATGGTAAAAACTAAAAAAGAAAATTACAATATATTTTTAATGAATTGTAACTCTGAATGCAAGACATCACTGCGGGGAGTGGGAAGTAAATAACTGCACACGCGCTAACCAGGGATCTTATGTGAACAACGACACTCCTTAGGATATTAACATGGCACTCCCGGTATTCTTATACTAAAAAAACCCCCCAATACATTCCAAGCGATATATTATTTCACAAACCACCAGTTACGCTATGAGACCTCCTTTACCAGTGGCAAAATATAGTAGTAGGTTTTTACCCTTTCAACTGGTAAAAAACTGACACCTTTATACGCCAATGGAGACTAGGCTCTAAGAAAAGCTGTCTCGGGTGTGGACCAATCAACTTCAAGGACAGTGCATATCATTATCATTATCAGAGTTGTTTCTTTTTGTTTGCATTTTGACTGCTTGTGTTGTGGATATTGCAAACATGATCCCTTGTATAAAGGTGTCAGTTTTGTACCAGTTGAAAGGGTAAAAACCTACTACTAAACCGCCAGTTCTCGCACCACACGCGCTGCAGGTGTCCAAATGTACACGTCATCCACGTGTTCGCGATGCATCGCAAATTAATTTTCATTAAAAAAAACTGCCACTGCTGGCGAGCGCGACGACGCGAACCTTGGTGGAACACGCCAAGCGAACGGCATGTTGGGAAATGCTACGCGAATTGACCGACAACTACACGTTGCAGAAACTCGATCAATCTACCAATCGATCTTAATTTTACGTGCAAATAAAGTAGCCATCGGTGCGCATGACAACGGAATGGGCACGGTACAGGGGGAATCCCGTCACGACCTCAGTGGCTGACACCGACTGAGCAAAGTAAATTGCTACCTGCGCGCGAAAATAAAGTGCAAACGCACGCAACAAGCTGCCACTGCGTGCGTTTGCTTACCTGTTGCCGGGCTCGGCCCACGCCCGGACGCGGCTGGTACAGCAGCCAGGCGTAGAGTACGGGGTCGACGTTCAGCGCCGCTCCCTCCACGTTCAGCAGCAGCACGGCGCCTGCAGGATTGGAGGCGAGATGTTAACTCCGTCGCCTGGCATGCAGGAGGTTCGTCGGTTCAATTCCCGAAGCTGACGCCTGTATATTTGGAGTTTGCGTGTTCTCTCTCTCTCCCTGTGGTCACGTGGATTTTTCTACGGGGCCTCCGGTTTCTCTCCTACACATTTAGAATCGACATGCAGTATTTGGCTTCTATGAATGTCCACGTGATAAGCCACTTCATTGAGCGATCTTGTGGTCAGGTCGCTTCTGAAAAAGAGCTGTATTAGCTCAGTGGGCCTTATCTGGTAAATAAAAAAGGTTTATAGTTTTAGCTTAGCGTCCAGCGGCCTGCAGCGCAGTGGGGTACCGCGGCGTCAGGGTGGGCAGCGACACCCAGACCCCATCTAGCACGAGGGGCTGCAAGCCACCCTGGTGTCCTTTTTGTGAAAATATGTTACCTTTAAATTTCGATTTAATGCTTTCGTGACTGCAGGGATTCATCTTCTTGGTTCTTTCGGTAAAGTCACGTAGAAGGGAAGTAATAAAATAATAAAAATAAAACACAATAGAATGCATTCTTCACCTGAGGACAGCTGCTTGCGTTGTGGCCGAAACGTCGTGATCATTATTTTATTATGTTTAATTTGTATTATTTTATTACTTCCCTTCTACGTGACTTTACCGAAAGAACCAAGAAGGTGTTACCTTTACTTCTCTTTTTACTTATTCAAGCGAATGCTTTTTTTCCTTTTTTTTTTACTTGGGCATGACTTTCACACAAGCTAGAGCACCAGATACGCGAAAATAATAAATAATTACATCAACACACACGTGCATGTCGATGATACGCGGAGTGGACATCAGCTCGCGTAAGCCACAGGGCCACGTGACAGCCTCCTCCTTCTCTCTTCACTTGTTGCAGAGCAAAAATACAGCGCCGTGAGCTGGGCCCTAGTGCTAGGAATATAAGTATAACCCGTAAAAACAAAGTTTTTCACTATAAATCCTTTATATGCGTGGCGGCTAGAGTCCTCTCGTCCTCTGGCTTGAGATGGCTGCCACCTATGGGTCAGATGATTGTCTGCCAGTATTAAGCAATTGGAAATTAAATATTAAATTTGTTTTCCCTAAACAGTGTAAAATTTTGGAAAAAATTATGGAAAAATTTTTACACCAACATTAATTGTCTCGCACAACGAGTCTGTGTGCAAAATGTCATCTCGATTGGATCACGGGAAGTGGGTTAAAAAACGACCGAAAGATTTGCACGGTCGTAAGCAAGCAAGCAAGCACGCAAGCACGCAAGCAAGCAAGCAAGCACACAAGCAAGCAAGCAAGCGAACTTAATATAAAGGATTTAAAAATGGGGTCCCCTCCCGCTCCACGTGCTATTTCCCCTCCCTTCATAGCCCGGGCGCCTGAACCCCTCCAGCCCGTGAGCTCTGGTGCATTGGTACTGTGTACACACTCAACAGCTTCCCCACTGGTATAACAGCAAAGTTTTTTTTGTTAACTCAGGAAAGCTTCAATGTATCCCAAGATTCAGTGTCAGCAGAGTCGTGGGGAGCGGTGGTGCAGCGGTTAGCGCTACGCTGCTCAATGAACCCGGCGATTCGAGTTCGATTTGACCGGTCACGGCCAACGCCAGTGACGATTATCCGAACTGGTCCTGAGCCTCCCCTAGGTCGACTCCACCTCAAATGAGTACCTGATGCGGTGCGTAAAAACATCGCCACTGGGGAGACAAAGGCGGCCGGGCGTGGTGCTGGCCACCCACCCCCTCGTGTGACGTGCCGGCCTTCATAGGTGCTCGCGAACAGCACTTGCCCCAACAGTCTGCTAAGGCTATACGGGGGATCTATTTTGCATGCGTATGTTTGACAACATTCCGTTTTGGCGATCTTAATACGCACACGTACACTTCAAGAGCACGAATGTAAAAGTATAAATGTGCTAGCTACCGAGATTTATGATAACAATGCCCATTGTTTGTACAAGAATTCCAATTTAAGACTATTTCAGGAGGACCCTGCTTTTGGATGTAAATTCTATTTGTGTGCACTTGGCATGTGGGAAGAAAACGGAGGACCCGTAGAAACCTCACAATACGAGGGGACAGCACTCAAAGCTCCGCACAGATGGTTTCAATCCATATGTATGGGATATGTTTGCCAGCATCCAAAATTATGAAAAATAAGAATAGGTTTTACCCATGCTGGCAATAAATAAAATAGGCGTTCAGATGTTCAAACACCAAACAGACACATCTTACAAGGCATTAATTCTGCATTAACCACGCAAACTTGTGGCAAAAATTGCGAAGAAACATCCTCGGAGTGGTGCAATCCACTCGCTGTAGTTCTATCTCTCGGCCACCTTGCAACCGAAAGAATATATTTGATCAGTAGCTGTGCATTGGCGACGAGGGATAGCATGCGTACAAGCATCAAAGTGAAGAACACAGCCTTGAATCCAGCAACATTTTCTCTACAACTGTAATGGTGTCACGGGGAATGGCCAGGCCCTCGTTCAGGGACCAAGTTGGGCAAACTGAAATAATTAGATTTCCAAACAAAGCAAACTCTAAGCGGTTTGCCAGTCCAGAGATGAACAGATAGAGTTCATATGCTTAGAAAACATAACAGCGCTAGCAGCCGACTGCCCGCTCCAATTGTAAATATAACTCAACAGAAATCGTCGTGTCCACCGTGTGAAATTGAAAACGTTCGGCAAAAAGAACACACGCTGCCAAAGCCGTTTAAAGTCCACGCACGTCAGTTCATAAAACATCGCAGGTTCCACGGTGTGCCTTTAAGCAAAGGGTCGGTGAAAGGCAATGGTCCGTTTTATATACTGTTGCGTTCCATACATTTATTACATTAACATTATTTATATAAAGATAAAGCGTAATTGTTGAAATATTTTCTGAATTAATTAAACACATATGGCTAAAACATCTGATAACTTACACGGGTTATTCCTGTTGAGCCACAAAAAACGCGTAACATTTTTCGAATTAAATCGTGAAGTTAACAAATGGAGGCATAGTCCACATTCTCCGCCTCACTTGTAAGTGGACAGAGCTCGTTGTGCAAAGGATAAAACATTCAAACGAACTATGAATTTTGCACGAAACCTTTACATTTTTGGGGTAAAGCAAAAAAAACCCACTCACAACATCGGTCAATAACACCGTGGCCTTAAAAGGAAGCATATATAATTAGGCGACATTTGGGGGGCAAGGTGCCCCTCGTTCTTTAACTCTGTGGATTATTTGCCATCTCGAGGGCCGCACGGTCGCCATTGTCTGCGCCCATGTTTCGTTGCCTGCCACTCATTGTCTGCTCAAAGACTGGGCCTCAATTTAACGTTGCTTTCTTTGGCACGCGAAAGCACCTCGCCATCACACGTCCAAGTCACCTGCAAGTACCCGTAATAAGCACCCCATTTCCCGTTGTCGCTTGACTAAAAAAAATTAAATTCCAAAATCAAAAGACTTGTTCTTAATCCAACACGCTACGTTTGGTAAAAATCCGACAAATGGGTTCTGACTCCCATCCCGCGCTCACACGGAAATGAGTGCCTGATACCCACATGATGCTGGTACACGGGAAAACAAAAGCCATTTGCCGGAACACATGCATGCATTTAGCTCAACAAAACCTGTATCCTCCTATTAAGACGTCGGTGGAGATTAATGAGTGTAGCGACACGGGTGACATGCTGTATGAAATATAAATGTTTGTGAGCATGCATTATAGTACGGTGAAAATCTGTCCGTACATAATAGCATGGGCAGTAAACAATCGCACGTGACGACAGTACAGTATTCCTCGTTATTCACGAAATTGCTATCCGCAATTTTGATTATCTGTGAATCGCATCTGGAAAGCTACACAACTGCACACAGACAGAGAGAAACTAAAGAGATAAAGTGATGACAAAGTGATGAGAGAATGTGATGAGATAAAGAGATGAGAAAGTTAGAGAACTTCACGAAGCTCTAGAAGCATTTGCAGACATTGCACGTACTATATATTCGTAGGCCAATATCATGACCCGCGAAATCCTCTCCTAACGAGCATCTTTGGAACGTATCCCTCGTGATTAACGAGGGAATGCTGTAGCGGCAACGTGGAGGTGAAGCGGTGGTGAAGGGTGCTACAACCCCAGAGGGACCGAGTTTGGATCTCGGCCATGGCTACACCAGCCCGGTATATATAAGACAAAATAGGGTTCAGAATCCGTATTTAGACTGAAGGAATCTGATGAGCAATGACGCTCTTTTTCAGAGGCGGCCAGTTGACAAACTGCCCCCCTCCCCCCCCCCACGGGGCCACACCATGGCCGACGTGGCATGAGAGAAGGCCTTTATCCAACAGAGTATCGATAAAGGGCTGGAATGATTTAATAACAATGGAAATAATAGGGCACACTTAATTATCTTGCAGCTGATCTTTCGTGAACCCTGCCATGAGGCTATGTTTGTAGGAAATCTTCAAAGCCAGTCCCCCCCTGAATGCGTACAATAATGTAGGACCAAGCGAGCCGTTCAAAAACCCAACCATGTAGAGTCAATTTCGATTTAAAGCTTTCGTAACTGCAGGGATTCATCTTCTTGGTTCTTTCGGTAAAGTCACGTAGAAGGGAAATAATAAAATAATAAAAATAAAACATAATAAAATAATTCTCACGACGTTTCGGCCACAACGCAAGCAGCCATCCTCAGGTGAAGAATGAAACACCACCAAGCTTGGAGCGTATATTTAAGCTGGGTTGGAGGGGGGAAAAGAGCATCTTGACAAAAGAATTTGCATATCAAGACGCTCTTCTTCCCCTTCCAACCCAGCTTAAATATACCCTCCAAGCTTGGTGATGTTTCATTCTTTACCTGAGGACGGCTGCTTGCGTTGTGGCCGAAACGTCGTGAGAATTATTTTATTATGTTTTATTTTTATTATTTTATTATTTCCCTTCTACGTGACTTTACCGAAAGAACCAAGAACATGTAGAGTAATGCAATGGGTGTAAACATTGTCCAAAAGGCCGCATTTGGCCAACAAGCCACCTTGGCTTTTGAAGTGGAGCCCAGATTGGCCTTTGTATTTCGCCGGTAAGTAACTCCTTAATTACCCATTCCTTTTTTAGTTCAAAGGAAATGTTTTAAAAAAAGACTCAAGCAGGAAAGGCTTTTAAAATAATGTGCAGGCTGCTCCTTTGTGCGATTTTAAACTGCTATGGTAGTAGTCTGAGCAGCGTGGACAGCTAATGTCACGTCAAATATCGCCAATAACACATATATATACACATATATAAATGACCTGACCAGGGATACTGCTTTGGCATAATGATTAGTAACACTGGAATTGGAATCCAGAGGTTGCTAGTTCGACTCAATCTCCCAGCATGGTTGAAATAATGAGTCAAGTTTACTATAAACCCTGTCTGTTATCCATGGGTACACCACAGTTAAGTCTATTGGCAGGTCATGTACGGTGAGGTAAACTGTGGGTACTTCCATATATTTCCAGATGTCTGGCCAGATTGGAAAATTAGGCCTTTATAGAGAGCTCTCTAAAACTCCCTTGAGTTGAGATTCTTCTGCCAGCAGTGGCACAAGCCAAAAAGTTGTGGGGATGTACCTTTATCTTTTACCTTTAAGTGAATGCTGAAAGCATTTTATTTCACACAAAAATAAACTAAGTGCTGCAGAGCTGTGCTTAAGTGTTCGTGAAATGTAACTCTTGCTTTTAAAGGCCCCGCAGACTTGCCTGCGCAAGAGTGCATTCGGAAATGTGCTGAGCAAGGTCTGCCCGTGTAGGAATCTGCCACAAAGTCACCTGAAAGGTCTTCGTTCCAGTGACAGTTGAAATGGCCCACAAGAGACATTTTTTGGTTATGCTGCACAAAATACAACTTTGTGCAACCAAATATGGCCCCGGAGAAAAGTGCCACTGTGGCAAGAGCATGAATACACGAGGCCCATTTTTCGCTGAGGTCATACTCATCATGAGCATTTGAGTCCATGGCTTTATTTTACAACAAAAAAAATTACCACAATCCAAGCAGTGAATCATCACAATAATTGCACATTCTCGTAAACGAATGTGTGCGCTTCATTACAACGTTGTAAGTGCTCTTAGCTCTTGCTTATAAATATATTCAACGCAAGTACAGTACTAATCCATGTTGTGCGCTGAGCAATTAGCGTGGCCCATTTGTGTACACGTTACTATGGAAGTGGCGTTAATTTTCGCCAAAGAAAACAATTTCTAAAGTGAAAATAAATAAAAGACTTGACACAAAATCACCGTAATTATTCCATAAAACTCGCAGTACAAAGACGACCACAGTGCCATTTATAGGAGAATGTATGTCATCAGTTTCTCTTCCGATGCCGTTCTGACCAAAGAAAAACTAAAATAAAATAACTTTATCAGTACCGAGGCTCCCACAAGGCAAGGCGGGAGGGCGTGTGGCACAGTTTGGCGTCAGCCATCATAGAGTGTGGTCATGTCGCTACAGTTCTCTGCGGTGAGGACGGTCTCTTTAAGGGCGACTGTCACAAAACCCACCTCCACCAAATGCAGTCAATTAATTAAGTTGTCACGTGAACAAACGTGCCCATTCATGATCATTGGTTTTTTACCCTTTTATCGGGCAACAAAACTGACACCTTTTTTACAAGGAGTAGTGTCTGCATTGACCACAATACCTGCGGTCGGAATGCAAACAAAAAACACAACTCTGAAAATGTATGCACTGTCCTTAAAATTGATTGGTCCACACCCGAGACAACTTTTCTTAGAGCCTAGACTCACATGGTGTTGGACCAGATGACGCCAAAAGGTCCGCTGCGGTTGAAGGCTTACCCGTGCCATGTCGGTTATGGGGGTTGTTTGGCCATATTTCACCACGCCGCTCAAGTGCGGGCAGGTTGATTAAGGAAAGTTGCCAACATTTTCAAGCGCACAGTTCAAACTGCTGTCCAAATACCACCGTTTAATGGGTGATACATTTATGGCCATGCGGCGTATTAGTGTACGTTAGGGCATGTCAATAAAGCCACAGCTGTCATCCTTTAAAGCAAATACCACTTCGCGTCTGGACTTCCGAGCATTTCAACTGGCCATGCTTGTAAGAACAGCCTGTCACCGTGAACCTGCATTTACAAACGCTCTCCATCACGGACTCTGGAAGCCGTTTTTCCCATTCCTTTCTCCCAAATGGCCCTTATGGCCGAACAGCTAAAGACGTGAAGCAGATGCCCTCAACTCCCCACAGCGTCGCGTGAGAACCAGCCCGGCCAATCAAAAGCAGCGGTGAAACAAGCGGGGCGAGACACCTGCCGGCGGCTACCCAACGCGCCATGCTACGCTCATAACACGTGGGGCGTCACGGCCACACTCGATCGCGTGCATCCCAAGTCGTGCTCTCACTTGGCATGCAACTCCGTGCATCGGCGATTAAAATCAAGTGGTAATGCCCACGACACGTGTATCGAATTGTGCGTGTTATTAGAACTGATGAGATGTGAACTGCGAAAACGTCATGCCCGATGATACGCCAATTGTTGCATTCATGGTAATGGGGTAAACACAACCGTACACGAGACAATAAAAAACACAAGACGTCTGAAACGAAATTGCAATTCCGACTCGTAACAATTAATTGATCATATCATGCCGAGCTTTCAATCCACCCGAAACGTTCACAAATATTCGGACGGGGCTACATGGACAGCGTGAAAAAATCACTCGCAATGTGCCCAATCTTGTCGTATCTCAGAAGAAGCTAAGATGGGGGTTTGAGCCTGGCTAGTTCTTAGCTGGGTGACCACCATGCACGCCAGGTTGTCATCGACGGCTGTTGCGCTCTACTACGTCGTGGCCAGCAGGGGTCGGTGTGGCAAAGTTCACTGCTGCGCTGCACTTCCAACGCTTCCATGTCGATGCTCTTCACCTTCACGTACCCGCACTGCCCAGTGTGGTGCAGAGGTCGCAACCGGGTACCCGATACCCGTACCCTACCCGATACCCGGCTACCCGTACCCGGCCGGATACGGGTACCCGTTTGCGACCCTGGTGCGGCTGGGTACGGGTACGGGTAGGCCGTGAGTCACTGGTGAGTAACCGTTTGTCACTCTATTCCCAACGTCTTGTCTCTTCTCACAATTCAAGTTCCTAGAATCAACCCACCCGCGCCTGCAACTTGGCTTCATCACAGAGGTCGCAATCGGATATGGCCGGGTACGGGTACCTGTTTGCGACCCTGGTGCGGCCGGGTACGGGTAAGGAATCAAAACCCGTTTGCGACCTCTGGTGTGGTGAGATACCCTCCAATAGCACCCCCCCCCCCCCCCCCAGACACGGGACAGCATGGACAGAGCCTCATTTGGCAGTGGATTAACAAATAGGTCGCACGTGCACGTACGGAGATATATTTGCACGCGTAAGAGCAGAAGCTTTGAAAAACGCCGAACCTTTCATGCACGGGTGAAAGGTCAGTCGTTCGCTTGGTCACCCAAACAACGTGCAAAGCACTGGCAGGTCATGGAAGTCAAAGGATTACACAACCGAGTCACGCACACGTGTGTTCCACTGAGATCAACTTCCCGAGTGGCACGCTCACGGAATAGCTCACATACCTGGGCGCTTGCTCACTTAAAAGCGACCACCACTGGCCGTCGCACAGATGCATGCCTTGCGAATGACCCAAGTTCTAGCGAATGCTCGCAAAACACCGTGTGTGGGAGCTGCACGTGTAGAGGCGTGTGTGGAAGCTGCACGTGTAGAGACGTGTGTGGGAGCTGCATGTGTAAAGGCGTGTGTGGGAAGCTGCATGTGTAGAGGCATGTGTGGAAGCTGCATGTAAAACCAAGAGTCGAAGTCAAGCTGAACTCAAGAAGGTAGGCACATATGGCCGCTTCGCATAGGCTGACTCTTTCCTATGACGGAGCCGCAGTCAACGGGGGCATTGCTGGTATCGCCTGCCACCCCCTGAGAGGGATTAATCGTCCCGATGACACATGGCCATTAGTCTCTTATTTGCTGCGTCCTTTCTACTATTTTCCGAAGAGGTCAGCATTCGGAGAATTCCAGAGGGGAGTGACCACGAAACGAGCCATGGCTGACGACTTTCTTCTCCTACAATAGTTTTGATTTCACACGACATCAAACTGAGGGCACCAAGTTGCCCTTTCATTCCACATCACATTCGCTCCCACTTTTACGGGTTCTTGTTAATCAACAGAACAAGTGATGCGTGCGGGTTTTTGTCAAGCATTAGGCAGTGCAGTAAAACATATTGTTGGACCGTACTTATATGCTCCCATTATCCATACATTCCCCAATTCCCCAACCCCACACTGACCAGCGTGGTGTACTATGATCAAATAACCCGCACGGACTTGCATGGCGTGAGGAGGCCCTTCGTCCAGCAGTGGACTAACCGTTGACAAAAATTAAACTCAACATTCAAAACCGTATAAATGCACAAAAGCCGTACCTCTGCGACTAAAATGCGCGAGTGCATAATGTATCCTTTAAAAGTAATAATTACCGTCTTAGTAGTCGAACGTAACAGGTTATTGTTGTTCAACGGAAAAATAACGGCAAAGAAAAACAATGGCAATTCATGATTTTCAAGAAAAACTGTCCAGAGGTCAAAAGATTAACGTTACCTGCTTCAGCGAAACACTAAATAAACCTGTCGTAAATCAAACATCGGGGGACGCTAAAAATCTGCTCCCTCAACCCTCCAAGAACCCCCCAAAGCCAGACAAATTTAGATAAACCACAGCCAAAGTCACGGGCATAAGTTTTCACAGTCTCTGTGGGCAAGTTGTAAGTACAAAGTTTCAGGCGCAGATTAGTTCGGCTCATCCATCTCCCTCGTCGACCTGCCTTTGATCTCACATATTTATGGCTCCTCTGGACCGGGTGCCCGGTCCATGGTTTTGATAAAATGAAATACGAAGTTTACAACTTCCCTGAAACGTGAGCGTTGCACGGCCCCACTTTCCAATGTGACCGATCGGGAGACCCACATTTTTCTTCGCTGCAGAAATCCAAACAGACCCCCCCCCCGCCACTCCTCCACCCCCTGACCTTGGTAGAACAAGAGGGTGCCGCGGTGTAGAGTTGTTAACTACCTCGCCTGGTATACAGGAGGTCGTGAGCTCGATCCTGACCCTGACGATACCTGCTGTATATTTGGAAATTGCATGTTTGTCTCATCATCATCATCACGGTGGCTAAGAGATGTTAACTACCTCGCCTGGTAAACAGGAGGTCGTGAGTTCGATCCTGACCCTGACGATACCTGCTGTATATTTGGAGATTGGGTGTCTCTCTCATCATCATCATCATCACGGTGGCTAAGAGATGTTAACTACCTCGCCTGGTATACAGGAGGTCGTGAGTTTGATCCTGACCCTGACGATACCTGCTGTATATTTGGAGAATGCGTGTCTCTCTCATCATCATCATCACGGTGGCTAAGAGATGTTAACTACCTCGCCTGGTATACAGGAGGTCGTGAGTTCGATCCTGACCCTGACGATACCTGCTGCTGTATATTTGGAGTTTGCATGTTCTGCCAGCGGTCGCGTGGCTTGTTTACTACGGGTCCTCTGGTTTCTCCCTCGACATTAAGAATCAACATCACGCGTTGAGGGCATTTAGCTGCTGTACATTACCACGTGATAAGCCGCTTCGTTGAGCCATCATTTGTGGCCATGTCAAGCTCCAGAGCTCAGTGGGCCTTACCTGGTAAAATAAATAAAAAAAATTCGTTTAGTTTCGTGGCGAGTAGTGGGCGGTGAGCTGGCCAGTGAGCTGAATGACCAACTAGGTCTAAATGGTTATTTGGTGAGCCGTGAGAGGTGAGTTGTGAGCGGTAAGTAGTTGTCGGTGAACAGTGAGCGATCGGCATCGAGCGGTAAGATCAGCGGTGAGATATTATGCGGTGAGGCAGTGAGCGCAAAGGTTGAGTCGGACTGCTTGGACTCGAGACTGCTATAGGTAGGCGGAATATTTCTACTTAGTAGCCTTTTAAGCTGTCAACTCCCGAGTCTTAACAAAAAAATAAACTTCTCCACATTTAGCCGATGTTAAGAGTTCTTCGTGTCACGGTGTGATAAACCACGGTGCAGTTAACAACGTTTGCTTCGCGTCTTCTTTCACGATTTAATGCACTCACTTGTGCTGGCTAAACGTCATGCCCATTTGCACAATAGACAAAGAGGGGGGAGTAATTGGGGGTAAACTCAGTGAGCGGTCATAAATACAAATGTCTTTCTGTTCTGTTTAAGTGCAAACCCACTAGGACTTTAGTTGGCCTTTGCAGTTGCAAAGAAAACTGTCGACATTAATCTACATCAAAAAAACGTTTTTCTTTCTTGCAGAGAAGTGGCAATATTCATCCCTAAACCTTGAGATATGTGCATTTGAGGATGAAAGACATTTTCACCAACATATATGTAAATACATATATATATATAAACTTGCATTGTTCCTGATCATTTATCACCACAATGACTGGGATAGCTGCACAATTATAACCCGTCAATCAAGATATGCAAAAACAATATTTTAACTGCTTCAAATTAATCTCATTTAACCCCCCCCCTCCCCATTCTTGACTGAGCAGGCCTCATGCAAAAGTGATGACAGTTGCACTTGACTCATCCTGTGCGCATTCCATACGGCATTTCTCATGTCCTACCGAAGCTGACCTGCCTCCAACACCAGAAGCGCCACTCACAGTAACGCGCATTTACTGCCCCATACCAACAAGGCATGCTGTCACACTGGACCTCCGATGCAAGAGGTCGTAAGTTCAATCTGCCGGCACACCGTTTGAAACAACGGTGCAAGTTTCTTAAATCATCCCCCGCCTCTGTTCACCCAGCAGTGGTAGCTCTTGTAATCTCTCATTTACTTGATACAGCTGTCGTGGCTGTGACGGTTCCACCTGAAGACGGAAGCTTGTGTTGCCTCCGAAACGTCGTGATTTTTTATTTTATTTTACTTTTATTAATTTTAATTTTTTACCTACGTGACTTTACCGAAAAAATCTATGAATAGGTAACACCGCAGTTAAACTATCAAACTATTTTGTATTTTACCAGGTAGGGCACCTCTGAGCTATGTAGCTCTTTTTTTCAGAAGTGACCTGGCCACAAATGGTAGCTCAACAAAGTGGCTTATCGCGTGCACATTTTATTGCAGCCAAATACTCTGAATGCGCCTTGATTCTAAATGTGTAAGGAAAAACTGGAGGACCCTGGAGAAAAATCCACGCGACCATGACGAGAAAATACAAACCATACTTCACTTGGTGGGTCAATGAGGGTTGATTAAGATGATGGAGGTACATACATGTTTGAGCATAGTACAGTACAATAACTGATTTTTCTGCGCTGAACCTCTTTGATGAGCCTCGCGGCAGCCTACAGAAACAGTTATTTTTTTTTATGAATGGCTATTGCCAATCCAGGTGGTAACCAGGGTCAAACCTGCTGAGCTTCTGATATTTAATGAGATAGGGTGCATTCTGGGTGATTTTATCATAGCCTCAAGTAGATATAAACATCCCGGCTGTAGACACTTAATGATCCATCTACCCCCTGCATTAGCGATGTGAGGAATTATCATGATTTGGAATGGTCATTCGATTCAAGAAAAAAATATTTTGACTTAAAGCTTTCGTGACCGCAGGAATTCATATTCTCTGGGTCTTTCGGTAAAGTCACGTGGATAGGTTCAAAGAAAATAACAGTCGTTTTTTTGTTATTTTATTGTTATTTTCTTTGAACCCATCAAAAAGGCGCCAAAAGGCGTCATCTGGTACAACACCAATGGAGACTAGGCTCTAAGAAAAGCTGTCTCGGGTGTGGACCAATCAACTTCAAGGACAGTGCATATCTTCATCATCATCAGAGTTGTTTCTTTTTGTTTGCATTTTGACTGCTTGTGTTGTAGTTATTACAAACATGATGCCTTGTATAAAGGTGTCAGTTTTTGTACCAGTTGAAAGGGTAAAAACCTATTACTATGAAGCCACGTTGTGTGTCCGTTGGGCAGACGGTGCTTGCTCGATGCTGTACAAGCACAGGGCCACACACAGAACCCTAGGTGTGGAAATACGATAGGACTGTAGTCCCTAAACCAATCAGCGGGTAATAAGAGTATTCAGGTGGGCTTAGTCTGGCAGCAAAAGGCCTTTTTGCACGGAGGTTTTCACACCTTTTTTGGTAGCCAAAAGGGCGTTAAGTGTTTTATTGAAAAAAGTGCATTTTCCTGGAAGGGGCTCCAAGTTTATCCATTGAATCTCATTTTACACCATGTCATTCAAACCGAGTCCATGTAAAGCACTGCAGAATGACGCCACCCATTATCGCTTTGTATACATACAGCCAATAAACAAACAGAGTTGATCTTCTTGGTTCTTTCGATAAAGTCACGTAGAAGGGAAATAATAAAATAATAAAAATAAAACATAATAAAATACAATTCTCATGACGTTTCGGCCACAACGCAAGCAGCCGTCCTCAGGTGAAGAACAGGTCTGTCGGAAAGACAGCGTCTGAATGTTTTCTTTTTATTATTTTATTATTTCCCTTCTTCGTGACTTTACCGAAAGCTTTAAATCGAAATTCAACAGACTTGAGTTTAACAAAGGAGCTCAGCACTGCCAATTTAGCATTTTCTTTGGTAAAGTTTGTCATTTTTAAGCAGCAACAGTTTTTCACGTGCGGCCGACGTGATTTCCTAATTGCGCAGTTTTGCCTAAATATAGCCCCGGCTTATACAACAGCTTCCTGTCGATGAAACGTGATCCATGCAGGTAACCTTAGGAAAAAGATGAAAAAATGAGTGCGCGCTTCAAATAATAATAAGTGTGCACAGGGAACGATGTACGTACGTATGTACGCATGTGCAGTCCTAAAGTCAACGCACCGCTGTTTGAAGGCCTCCGCGTGCCGATCAGTCATGGGGGGTTGTTTGGTCATACTTCACTATGCTGGTTCAGTGCAGGCTGGTGAAGTGAGTGGTGGAAGGTTGGTCCACGACCATTTCAAATAATATTGATAATGATTATTGTAACTAATCTAGAGTGGTATTTTTTTATTTCATACCATTTTTCGTGGGAATTTTTTTTCCCAATGCCTTCACTCATAAGAGGACTCTAACTTGATGTGGAGCTTTCGTGACTGCAGGAATTACTCTTTGGTTCTTTCGGTAAAGTCACGTAGAAAGAGAACATGTTATTTAATTATGTTCCCTTTCTATGTGACTTTACCGAAAGAACCAAAGAGTAAGAGGGCTCTAACCATACATATACAATTATAGCGTGCGTGCGTGCGTGCATGCACACAAACTCACGGAAGTGCAATCGTAATTCATCACGACTCGCATCACTACGGAGGGCCTTCCATTTGCGATGGGAATCCCAGCCCTCCACACTGGCCACATTATGAGGCAAACGAAGGCCGCTTGTGATTTATAATTGCTGGGTGGACTGAGGCGATGATGGATGAAAACACTTGCTCAGTGTTTCAACCAACGCAAACCACGAATTGAAGCTGACAACGTCGGATTTATAATTCAATTAACTTTGGTCTGCACCACTCACTCGACTTTACAATGCGATGCAATTTTCTCATACACCATGCCTACATGCTGGAAAGTCTGAAAAGGCTACATTACTTTGACGTGTACTGCGTACACATGTATATGTAGACGGTATAGGGGCATTCAATGATTCCCCTTAAAATTAATTCTATGCATTGTCACGATTTAGGGTCGCGATTTAATGCGTATGAAAATGATTGGTTCATTTTCTACTGCTTGTTACTTTTACTTGTCTTGTTAGTCTGGCCTTGTACGAACGTTTAGTCTGAATTTAATGTGAACAAACCATTTGTATCCAATTAAAAACATGTTTAAACAAATAAAACACTCTAAAACGACTCTATATGAACAGAATAAGCAGAAAAAATGTAATGTATGAATCGATGCATCTTTCAATGGTTTATATATGGCGAAACGGTGAACCAGTGGTTAGCACACTGCACTATCAACACGGTGACCTGTGTACGATTCCCGCTGACAGCTTAAATCAGCGGCGGATGATATTTAAACCGGTTCTGGACCACCCACCTTCACCAACCCACAACTTGATCAGCACGGTGATGTTCGGACAAATATCATCCATGGCCGACACGGTGTGGGTAGGCCGTAATGCAGCGGTGCATCAATAAAGTGTCTTCAGTTAATCATTACTATAAACATATATGCCCCGTATGTGTGTAGGTATGTATATTGAAGTCATGTACAGCTGACCACGTGTCACCTAAGTGCTGGGTAGTCCGTCACCCGGTGCTTTGTGTGGCGTGCCCCACATGCACCGTGTTAACGAATGCCCTCTCCGTGTCTAACGATCTAATTATTTTTGTTATTTTACCAGGTAAGGCCCACTGAGCTGTGCTGCTCGTTTTTCAGAAGCGACCTGGCCACGAATGATAGCTCAACGAAGTGGCTTATCGCGTGGAAATTTATAGCAGCCAAATACACGCGGCACATGCTGTGGAGGGAAACACCGGACAACCAGGAGAAACATCCACACAACCATGGGGAGAACATACAAACTATGAGCTAAAGGCCTGGAGTCTCTGCAGTACCGTTAACACAGAAGAATATGGATAAAAGCTCACCTAACATAAGCAACGTGTGCTTACATTGTACCAGTGGTAGCAAGGCAAACGGCAACTTCTGATACAAGCACACCAATGCGACTGTAAGCATGCCTTGCCTTGCCTTGCTCACAAGGGGTGTGCTTAAATCCTGCCCCTGCTCTAAATAAAGGTAAACAAAATGAAACTTTTCAATCCACGGCTAAACGAATTCCCTCTCTGCACCGCGTGGCCTGCCACAATTGTTAGACCACAGTGTGCCTATGTACGTCTCTCTCTCTCTCTCTGTATCTCTGTGATATCTGTCTCTACTTATATGTCTGTCTATATGTCTCTGGTTCTGTGTTTTATCTCTCTCCCAAATTTAGCATTCTCAGGAAGAACGTAATCAACCAGGTAAGCTGATGACTGTTATGTTATCCGACTCTCTGTTGTATTACATTACATTTCTAAGTACACTAGATTTATGTTTCTATTGCATTTATACCTGATGACGATTGCTTGTGTTGCAATCGAAACGTCGTGTGCTAGTATTTAATTTATTATTTTCTCTTTATACGTGACTTTACCCAAAGAACCAAAGAGTAATTCCTGCAGTCACGAAAGCTCCAAATTAAGTATGTTAGTCCACACTTCACCACGCTGGTCAGTGTGGCGGTGTTTGGTGAAGGGCAAATGCCTCAAGTGTGAAAAACGCAAAGGGAGCATGAAACAAATAAGTAAACGCGTAAACCGCCGTCGATCCACAGTGCCAACCGCGTTCACCACGTTCACCACGTTCACCACGTTCACCACGTTCACCACGTTCACCACGCCGAGTGGCCCTCGCCACGTGGTTACCCATTGTGTCCGCTGTGCACGCCATTTAACACCGACTACGAAATACAATAATTGTTTTTTTACCCTTCTATCTGGCAACAAAACTGACACCTTTTTTACAAGGAGTCATGTTTACATAGACCACAATACCTGCAGTCATAATGCAAACAAAAAAAAACATAACTCTGATAATGTGCACTGCCTTGAAGTTGATTGGTCCACACCCGATACAGCTTTCCTTAGAGCCTAGTCTCACATGGGTTGGACCAGATGACGCCAAAAGGCGCACAACTCAAAGACAATGCACCATCAGAGTATGAGAGCTCGGGGTAAGCATTTACACCATTGGAACCTCATTTGCCAGTAAAAATATGATAATTGGTTTTTTACCCTTCTATCTGGCAACAAAACTGACACCTTTTTTACAAGGAGTCATGTTTACATAGACCACAATACCTGCAGTCATAATGCAAACAAAAAACATAACTCTGATAATGTGCACTGCCTTTGAAGTTGATTGGTCCACACCCGAGACAGCTTTCCTTAGAGCCTAGTCTCACATGGGTTGGACCAGATGATGCCAAAAGGCGCACAACTCAAAGACAATGCACCATCAGAGTATGAGAGCTCGGGGTAAGCATTTACACCATTGGAACCTCATTTGCCAGTAAAAATATGATAATTGGTTTTTTACCCTTCTATCTGGCAACAAAACTGACACCTTTTTTACAAGGAGTCATGTTTACATAGACCACAATACCTGCAGTCATAATTCAAACTAAAAACATAACTCTGATAATGTATGCACTGTCCTTGAAGTTGATTGGTCCACACCCGAGACAGCTTTCCTTAGAGCCTAGTCTCACATGGTGTTGGACCAGATGACGCCAAAAGGCGCACAACTCAAAGACAATGCACCATCAGAGTATGAGAGCTCGGGGTAAGCATTTACACCAGAGTTATGTTTTTTGTTTGCATTATGACTGCAGGTATTGTGGTCTGATAGAAGGGTAAAAAACAATTATCATATTTTTACTGGCAAATGATGTTCCAATGGTACGAAATACAAAACGGGCGATTGGGCAGAAAGCAGGGCCCGGCAATCTCAATGGTATGTGACGGCTCGTCAAGAGTGAAACATAAAGATAAACACCGACAGATTTGGGATTATTATTTTTTTTTACTGTCGAGAGTCGGGGCTGAAACTATTCCTGTAGGGTCGAACATGAACGGGACAGCTGGATCAGCGGAATATATCGTGCAATAAATCACGCGCAGTTCACAAACTGTTAAAGTTGTTGTTAGTCATATTTGCCAGCAAAAGCAGCTATATCCTGCAAGCGGAATGCACCTCAAACGCTTTTACAAGAACTTGGAACACAGGCGCAGAAGAAAAGAAAAAAACTGACACATTAATAAACTTAAATCTGGCTTTGTGAGCTTTAACGCTTGTTATGGTTTGCAGTATACCATATACATATATGTGCAACAGACTGTCTGAAAAACAACTGCATGTTAAACCAAACAACCCTTCTAAATAGCAGTTCATGAAAACAAAAGATGCCACTTCGCGGTTGCGCCCTGTTGCTCTTCTCGCGTGTTTCCGGTTCGTCGTGGGTGCTGTTCGGCACGATGTCCGACGTTTCTGGAAGATTCTTAGTGAATAGAACGCAATCGGTTGAGTTCCTGATTTTTTAAAATTATTTTCTTTGAGTAGGTTCCTGAAAAAGCTGCTCACGGGCTGAGCGAAACGTCGGACAGCACGCGGCACAAGCCGACAACAGCACGTCGATAAAAACGTGACCAGAGATGCGCTACGTGGGAGAGGGGGGGGGGGGGTATTCTCTCCTCTGTGTCCAGTGGGAAAGTCAATGTCATCGCTGGTGCATTGCCGGTAGGAGAGCGTCGCAGTAAGTCGCGCGCGCCTCTGTACAGGCGTGAGTGGCCCGTGACCCCCGTGACCCTAAACGCATCTCTCGTCCCGCAGATGGCCTCTACGAACCACCCGCCACCCACCCCCCCCACCCCAACCGGGCGCTCGCTCTCCGCGGCGGCCCTCCCGTGCTCCGGCCGACTGATTTAGTGCCGCTTCTACATTAAGGAAGGACAAAAGGGCACGGAGGAAATGTCGGTTTACAAAAAGGCAAAGGCAGGCTACCCGGGAGGAGAAAGCAAACGATCAAATAAACACCCTCCCCAGTTCCTGGGGCTTACTTAAGCACTCCGGTTGGAGCTTCGTTTATCACTGAAAAAACACACTCCAGAACATCTGTTTTCTGTTTTCGATCAATATCGAACAGATATATACGTGTGGCCATTAGTCCACCTAGCTCAAAGGCAAAGGGAGTTTTCATTGCTAATACCGTTAATTTAAGACACGGTAATTAATTTTAAGCAAACGATTTAAACAATAACAGCTGAGTGCTAGACTCTAACTAAAATGTTAAGTGAATCACTGTGTTCCAATAAACATTTTAATACATTATTACAACACAAACGAAGCTGTTTATGCAGTCTTTATATGTGAAAACGAACCCTTTTAAAAGTAATGTCCTCTGCACCCATGGGCTATTAAGTGTTAATATACTTGGACGGGCTGGCGTGGTGTGCCAGCGGTCAGCTCACTGCGCTATGAACTCAACGACCTGAATTCGATACCTTGGCCATGCCTAACATCAGCGGCAAGTGATGTCTCAAGCAGTTCTTGACGCCCCTCTTCTATCAACCTGCACTGACCAGCACGGCGAAGTATGGTGGAAAAACCCCCATGACCGACGTGGCATGGGGAGGACTTGATAAAGCAGCCCGTTGGCAAAGGGCCGCAACGTTCGTCCGTCGTACAATCGTACACATGGAGAGGGGAGGATACTCTACGTTGCAAAAAAAACATTCCCGCGCGGTGGTCAAAGCTTGTTCTCAAGTTGAAACTTAACGGAAAGATTTACAAAAAAAAAAAACTGTCGTAGTTATTTTTTTCCCATTCTTCATCTGCCTAACACCGCCGCTCTACGCGGTTTTTACACAGGCTGTCAGACGCGCGCCATTTGTTACGCGTTTTACCGCATTCTTCAGAGGTCCAAGCTGCCCGGCTTGCCGCTGACCACACACAGACAGACAGCGGAGGCAGCGGCGGCGGCGTGTAATTACACGGACGCAAGACAGTTTTCGGAGTGTAACGGATCTTCCCTGCTAGCGCCCGCCGGGGGGGACCTTGGAACGCCCCGGCGCAGTCCCAAGCGCAGCGGAAAGAATATACAGCGCTGTCAAATACACGCCGCCGAGCGAAAACACCGGGGAAGGCGGACTTGATTTGCGCCGCGCTACTAACCGCTTGCAATTGTTCGCAGCTCGAAGACGGTACGCGAACAATACGACATTGTTGCTAATGACGTCCAGAAATAGCCGTTCCAATAAACAGGACGTTGCTTCAGATTTATTTAGCAAAAGGAAAATGGTAAAGAAGGACTGGCGAAGTACGATTGATATGCGGTGACGTTGGCCTTGAGCTTGCGTAAGTTTGCATCTCGGGGTTCGTGCGTTCCGCTACTCTCGAGGGTGAAACTTCACAGCGTAACAATGCACGTGTAAACGTAACGCAACACCTGCATATCCATTTAGGAAAAAATGCCAGTATCGGCTTCTAAAGTGACTACTGTGTTTTTTGTTGTTGCATTATCAGTGATGGTTTAACTGTACAAGCTCAAAGCATGTGCGAGCAATCACTCCGAAAAATATGTTGCATTCCTGCTCAACCAAATGAATAAAATCCCACTGTGACAATGTGACCTTTGAAGGGCGGGGGTTTCTTTTTTCATTTTACGAGTTTGGTTTCAACGATGAACTACCATCGAGGTCATGGGCAAGTGAGATGTCACGAGTCACTAGTTGGGAAAGCCATTTCTGTCAAACTGTGTTGGCCAGGGCCAACCGCTGGAGCAACCATTAACATTTCCGACCACTTAGCCCTGACCTCCGTGACCTATATTTCAGCACTGCTCCGACATCTAAAGCCTAGGGAGGTGGGGAGCGTAGGGGAGGGTTGGTGGGGGGGTAGGTATGGGGTGCCAGTGGGAAGGTATACAAAGCAACATTCGGTTGGCTGTTCAGAATTATGCACCCACGGGTACAGAGGCCCGACAGAAATTCCTGCACTGGCTCGCACGGCGAACAGATGGAGCGGCACGACGCGGCGTAGGGAACGTGACATCACTTCGTAACACCAGTGGGCGACGGGGCTTCGTGGACACAAATCTCCTTGATACTGGCAGATTCCAGTAAATATTATTCAGATGCGGACTCAGGGAGACGTGCGTAAACGATGCGAGCGCTTAAAATAAAACTGCGCGAAAACAGCGCTGCCCTTGACGATTTGAGCTTGAGCAAGATCGTTAAAGGGCGTTTAAGATTCGAAGATCGCTAAATGCGTTGATGTCTGAAATGTCTTGATTTGCCTCTCCCCTGCTGGCCTCTCAGAGCGGTGTACTCTGCATGACCCTGGGTCTGTATTGCAAAACGTAAGGAAGCCCATCAAACCGCAGCCCCACATAAACAAGACTCTACCCTTGTATAAACTATGTCTGGACCCAGGCAATCAATTATGCCGCTACATTTAAGCCTAACGCCTCACGAAGGCCCGGGCACTTGGAGCTGACACGAAAACAGTCCCATTTTATAGCCAGCAACGAAAAAGAGACTTTTTTTTTTTGTAAATGAGGAATGTTGGCCTGCAGGTGGAAAAATGCCATCGACTTAATCAACAGGCCACCTATTAATCTACATTACACTCACGAACTTCTTAGTTGTTGTATTGTTGTTGTGGCAATTATGTTTGACCAGCGAGTTGTCTGAAGTGGCGAGTTGAACCGGCCAATTTGTTTTTAAACTGCAAGTTGTATACATAAAGTGAGCTTTTATTATTTTAAACAGCAACCATGGCTATCTGTAGAGCTTCATTTTTAGCTGAATCAAGCTTTTAAGGAAATACACGAACATATTTAAGTCACGGGAATATACGATGACTGCATTGGGTATATAATTTTTTTTTTTTAACTACAAGATGAATGAATCCAAGCGCTAAAAAGTACTCTATTGTTCACCATTGGAACCTCATTTGCCAGTCAAAAATATGGTAATTGTTTTTTTACCCTTCTATCTGGCAACAAAACTGACACCTTTTTTTTTTACAAGGAGTCATGTTTGCATAGACCACAATACCTGCAGCCATAATGCAAACAAAAAAACATAACTCTGATAAGCTGTCTCGGGTGTGGACCAATCAACTTCAAGGACAGTGCATATTTTATCAGAGTTATGTTTTTTTTTGCATTATGGCTGCAGGTATTGTGATCCATGCAAACATGACTCCTTGTAAAAAAAAGGTGTCAGTTTTGTTACCAGATAGAAGGGTAAAAACCCAATTATCATATTCTATTGTTATTCGTGGAATATAAAACATCGGAAGAAGAGACCGTTGTTATTACGCCAATCCCCGAATGAGGACAACGTCTCTGCGATCGCTGTACGGTGAGCGTGACCTCCCCACTCGGCTCTCCTTGCCGCGCCAGGGACAGTGACGCGCACACGACGGCAGAGGACACTGTTGCGTTCGTGCCGCTCTGTGACACAGCGGGACCCCCCCCCGCTCCTCTCCGTTATTGCCAAGCGCGTTTCCTCCGTGAAACAAAAGACACACGTATGTATGTATATACGTATGTTTTTAACTTGTTTCGCATCGTACGTCGCCAACAGTGTTAATCGGAGGTGCGGGTGAAGGACAACTAAACACAAAAAGCGGTTGTAAAGAAATGAGTTTCCAGTCTACGTGACTTCAAAGGGTACAGCTCCAGTGCCTTTTTAATATCGGAAGCAAGGAGCGTTCCAGATGGCCGCAGAAGCGCTTTCGAAAGACGCGGTGACCGTCTTTGTTCGACGGCCAGCCAAAACCTTCTTTCTGCGAGGATGACCGGAGTTCCCCGCGAAAAATACGACGCGCCTTCGCGTTCACAACTTACACACGACAAAAATCTGTGTGCAGGGCTTGCAAATCGCCTCCAAATTTTTTTGTATGATACAGCTTCGGCAAAGCCACCTGCGTGTTTTTTACTCGGCTGTGGCCAATTCGCCGCAATGGATGGACGACGAACGGCATGCGATGCCTTCTCTCTCTCTCTGCCTTATCCAAAGAAGTAACGTCTTAGGCACTCTCACAATGCTATTGGCTCGATGTCTATTGCCTTGCGACTCGCAGATGGCAGTGATGGGTGGTGATCATTCTACTGAACGTGTTTGTCCGCTCTCAAGTTGAGGTCACATCAAATGCACAAAAACCAAACAGGAATTGTTCAGAAAACTTTTGGTAAACTACTATATCCATGTACTTGGTTCTCAGTTTATATAAGGAGAATGAAAATAAAACAAACAATTACATCATGGCACCTCATTTGCCAGTACCAGAATATGAGAATAGGTTTTCCCCTTTTTTCTGGCAACAAAACAGTTATGTTAAGATGTTAATACACCAAACTGAAACCTCTGATAATATATGCATTGTCTTTGAAACTGACTGGTCCACACCAGAGAGTATGTTTTTTGTTTGCATTTTGACCACAAAATATCGTGGTTAATGCAGACATGATTCCTTGTAAAAGGTTTCAGTTTGGTGTACTAACATATCAACACCTATTTTGTTACCAGAAAATAAGGCGAAAACCTATTCTCACCTTCCGATTAATCAATAGTTATGTAAAGATGAAGATAATTTAATAAAGTTTTTTTTTTCTGAGCGCGTTTTTCGTTGTGAATATTAGCCACTCTTTCCAAAGAGAAGACAAGCTTTCATTTGGCCGATATGATTATCTCTCGAGGCAATGGCCGAGGTGGCTGGCGATGTAAGGACAAGCTCAATATGTAGGGCATGTCGACACCACAATAAGCGGGCATCCTGCTATAAATGCAACTTACTTAATGTGTATGATGGAAGTGTATATATTCAGTGAAATATTAAGCTACAAAAAAAGTACTCATCAAATCCAAACTTAACGACAGATCAAAAATGCGTGCGCACAATGTTAAAACCTGGCGATTATTGTCAAAATAATTGTAATAATTATTTTAGGGACTAAATTTGTCCTGGAGAAAATGCCCTAGTCTGGTGTTTGCAATAAACTCTTGATCCTATATTATATTGCATCAGTAAAGGGGCTTTCTCGGCAGCCAGCCAGCAATTTCACATGTAAGGACTGGTTTGTTTTTATCAGATAAGCAATGTCAAGCATCAAGAGAGTTGGCTAAACTTATACATTCTCGACGACATTTTTATTATTATTATTATTCGTAAAACTGGGCACTACCAAAGTGAAAATCAACAGAAACAAGTTTTGTTTTTTCTTGCCAAAAAATGCACAGAGTGGAACTATATACTATCTAGAGATCAGTAAAGCTTAACACAAAACGAAATTACCAAAACAGACCAATACCTATCCAGGAAAACCCATTTAAGGATAAGGATCTATTTAGCTGCTGTGTTTTTTCTCCTGAAAGTGTGTAGCTGTACAAATATAAATAGCAGGTTACAAAATCTAATTCCAAAATAGGTAATAAAACCCTGGCAAGGAAAACACGCAACGTTTCAAGAGTATCATCGAAGCAAAATGTTGAAGTCCTGTTAGAAACTTCTTAATTTCAAACGGCATTTGAAAAATATTTTTTTTTATTTGCATCTGCTCTCCAGCATCGCGAGGCGAACGAACAAAGAGCATTCGAACAAAGCACTCAAGTTAATCCAACAGAGAGCGAGACGGGGAAAAAAAAGAAGTGGCTTTGTCCGACTGTGCGCGCCCACACGAGATAACGCAGAAATTCCAAACAACCGAAGAGGCCATCAAAGTGACTCACTTTGGATTCCGTAACAACCTGCAGTTAAGCGCGCAAAAAATAAAATCCCGCTCCGTGAATGGTTGCAAGTGTTTATTTTCTTAGGTGAAAAATAAAGGAGTTGCCATTGCTTATTACAGAGATGCTATCGTGGCCGAGCCAGGAAAGTATGCACCGCTTGTCCGTAACCGTAGAACGCGCTCCGCCATGTGCCATTTACACGGCTTCCACTGCTCAGTCTTGTGTTAAATCCCTGCCCATTTCTAGGGCCTTCCACTTCACCAGCTGTTAAAATAAAGCAAACAAGTTCAACATTCCTCCACCAAAGCCTCATTGCCGCAACACTCCCCCCCCCCAACCCTTCCACTGTCCGTCCGCAGACAGACACAAGCGCGCACACGCGCGCGTACGTATAAGATCGCGCTCGTTACACATAACGTGCTACCCCACAAATGGACCACGATACCGTGCTGATCTCGTCAAGGAGCACAAGCCATCACGCGGGCCCCGGTCATCCTCGCAGCGGATTTTGGCTGGCCATCGAGCAGAGGCGGGCAACGCATCGTGCGCTTTCAGACGCTCTTCCTTCCGATATTAGGAAGCCAATGGAGCAATGCACTTTGAAATGAACTAGATTTTAAAACTAATTTTTTAAGAACTCCTTGTTGTGTTTAGCATGTTGTCCTTCCCCCGCACATACGATTAGCACGGTTGTCTATGCACGGTTCAACACTGTGCGCCTTTTGGCGTCATCTGGTCGAACACCATGAGACTAGGCTCTAAAGAAAGCTGTCTCTGGTGTGGACCAATCAGTTTCAAGGACAATGTATAAATTATCAGAGTATTGTTTTTTGTTTGCATTTGACTGCAAGTATTGTGGTTAATGTAAGCATGATTCCTTGCAAAAGGTGTCAGTTTTGTTGCCAGAAAAAAGGGGAAAAACCCTATTAGTAAGTTCAACATTCATAAAGACAACACGCGGACATGACTCTTCTCTTCCCCGAACCTACTGATGATGATGTCCCTCCATCTTTGCCGACTCCCACCTCTCATAGATCTCTGCCCCAATCCACAGACCTGAACTTTTTTTTCATGCTTCTCCTGCGGGGATGTTTCTCTTGACTGCTCCTGGTCACGTGGATTAACAATGAAACCCAGCAGCTGAACATGCCTAGCGTGCGCGCGCGTGTTTTGCACAATCGGTCAGTTGTTCCGTTTAAAACCAGGTGAGAGCTGACCGAGATTACAAATTTAAGTTCCGTTTTCAAGCGAGGCCTCGGATACAAGGAGACAGAAAATACTTATTCATAATGAAAAAAATATATATATATGAAAATACACTGCTGGAAATGCGATACGTCAAAAATATAAATGGATGACAAGTAAAATGAGTTGCAGTTTAAAATGCACTTACTGTAATATTGACCATGCAGTGAATGTAGTGGCCCATTGAAAACGAATTGGGAAAGGGTTTTTTTTTGGTTTGTTTCCTGCCTCTTTTAATGTGAACAGGGCCCGATACTCGTCGTAATGTACTATATAAGCATGAATGAAATTAGTGGATTCACTTCCAAACCAGAGGCAGGTGTAAGAGAGTCTTACTGAAAGCAGGTACCCGTGTTTACCATGCAGAGCTATAAAACAAGATAACGCTCAAATATATCAGCTCCTGGCAGTGTGAAGCTGTCTGATGACTATTGTTTTTCTGCTTGTAGACATTAAAATTTGGCAAGAGCACGTGTGTGTGAGTGACCTGCACTTGGGAGTTCATCTCTCAACACTTGGGAGTACGTCTCTTAACACCACACCTGCTGGCAAGCGGCGCTATGCCGCTGGGCTACGCACGACTGCACTTGATGGGCACTACCATTGCCACCAGGGTGCCGATCACACGTCCAGAGCAATGCCCTGATACGCGCGGGAGCTGCTCGGCCGCTCGTTACGCTGGCACGTCGCGCGTCGCTCGCCGCCTTGGCCGTGTGAATTTGACGCGGCGACAGTCCCTCCCGACCCGAGGGGACACAAAGGGCGACCGCTTCGGAAGATGCGCGCGCGTGATGGGCGGCTACTTGTTTACCGCTGCCTGCACACGCACCCGCCGAAAGGACCGTGGCGGGGCGGCTGACAAGGGAGTGCGCAATCGCCCCCAGCTGCTGCTGCTGCTGCTGCTGCTTCTGCTTTTACTGCTGAGGGACCCCAGGGCCGGGGAGAGCTCGGGGAAAGGGGGGGTGGGTGGGCAGAGATTTGTCATTGCGCAATCGCACGAGCGCGCAAACCGTCAGGGCTAATGGGGAACATCGCCGCCGGTGCCTCTGCTGCTGCTGCTGCCGCTGATGCCGGATGGACGGAACGGCAGCGGCTGCCTGGCTCACGGCCAACTATGTGCCACCACCTGACTGGCCGTGCCGTCCCCAACGCCCCGCTCTCAGATGTCTTCTTCTCCGAGCTTCGTGTCCGCTGGACGTGCAAGTCCCATCTTCATCAAACGAGGGGCTAATTTCATTACAAGGATTGCTTTACACCACATCCGATATTTTAATGAGGGCCCGATCTGCCACTTAAGGCATGTCTCCATGCTGCCTTCTCTTGGAAGCTTCGGTGGTGTGGTTATCATTGAGGTCGGCAGTTTATTGAAATGATATGCGCCATTGGGGCAAGGCTGGCTTCGTGGCTCTCCATCATTTGTCTCATTAGAAACGTTAATAAAAAAAATGTATTAAATAAATATTGTATCAACGCACATTTTCTTGGTCTACGCATATATTGTTTAAGAACACGTTTCAAGCCTCTCTTTGTCCGAAAAAGCCTTTTTGCTACATTCATGGGAAGCCGATAAAACCGTCGCCGTCAACGTTAAACGCCTGCAGTCACTTGCACGCGGCCACAGATTTACCGGCCGCGTTGCAGTCCAGTCCGTCGAATAGTGTCAACGCAAACTGTATTTTCGTTTACAAATCTGTAAATCCTCGTGCACTCTCACACCGCGGTGTCCAAAACAAAGCTTTCAACAAAACAGAGTGCATAAAACATCACTATAATACACACTGTAATGTTTATATCTTTTGTGGCAACGTTAAAAGGGCACCCTTCCAAAAGTTAATCTGGCTTTCTCTCTCTCTCTCTCGCTCTCCCCCTCTCCGACTCGCAATGCTTTCCAGCTGATATAATGCGCACTCCTTGATCAAGCCAGTGAGAAGGAAAAAAAAGCCGCAGAAAGTTCCGCAAAGCATCCAAACCATATGCTACAGGCTTGGCTGCGAGCAACATCACTTCATCGGTACCTTCCACTCAAACCCTCTCCCGAGGAATCGGCCCTTAACTTAATCAAGATCTGCACTATGATCCTTTTGATTTTTTTTTTCAAGGGAATGTTACTCAATACCCACACCCATTCATTTTCGTATTATTTGGCTGACCAGTTGGCAGCAGCAATGCAGAAAATGGGACCCAGAGAGATTTTGTGCGTGCCAGGAGTCGGCCTTTCCCTGCATTACGTTCGCCCATTATATTCGACTATGGCGAGTTTTGTTCACGTTTGTTGCCTACTGTGTACGGACGGCTACGCAAAGAGGCAAAAGCCATTCGTGGAACTGTGCACGATACAAAAGGGCAGCTTGTTTGAAGCGGTATCAGCGCTTCTCGTTACACGCGTCGCACATTTTTAACGAACACACACGAATGATTGTTCACGGTTGCGTCGCAGCAACTGAATTAACTTTATGCACATTTTGATTGATTAAAACGTTAATCATACATCCATCTAAGCATATGCACTTAATTAAATACATATTAAACGCCAATTATTAGTCTCATTAATCTTCATGCAGTGGCGTGGGTAAATATAAGTAAATTAATCATTCGTAAGTTCTATGAACTTGATATGCATTTTGTTACGAACGATTTACAGGGATTTGTGACATTGTGAAATTGAACAATTGCAGCTCCAACTCCACGTACCCCCTCACCGAGCGGGTACGGCTCCACTGCTTGTTTGCCCCCCCCCCCCCATTCCGCAAGACTGAGTCGTGACCTCCCTCTGAACTTTGTAGATGACCAAGGCAAAAGAAAGGCAAGGTCAATTAAAGGCTTACATCCAGCAGTTGCTGCGAGCCAGAAACCACACACATGTGCACCTGCATTTAATAAAATAAAAAAAGCACAGCCCTTCAAAAAGAGACAAACGCGTTTACTTTGCACTGTGGTCTGGTCTTTTTTTAATATTTTGTGCCGATAAAAAAATTCAAACATTTGTTTCATTGAAAGTCGTAACGACGAACGGCCCACGCTACAAGTCCGGACGCATTCCACTGCGTCGTGCGGTGGGAGATTTGGTGTTTGATTTTTGTTTGATTTTGTCATAACAAATCAGGATCAAATGTGCACTGGGCACACTTGATGCTGTAACACACACGCATGCGCCCCCGATGTGTTTGTATGCTATTAGGCTCTTATAACACGCAAATGGGTTTACACACTTTCGATAATGTCAGTGTTACTACTGCCATTCCGGCTCAACTTTTTGTGCATTTGAACGTATTCTTCAACTTGCTGTGCCCGAATAGAGCAGCCCAAGTTCATCGGGGTGGATATATATATCCCGCTTTGAAGATGTGTGCACGTTTTATTTAAATTGTGAAATATGAACATGTACACGCAAAGAAAATCCCCTAAAATATGACGTTTATATATGTTACATTTTTATTTAAAGCATTTCGTGACTGCAGGGATTCATATTCTTGGTACTTTCGGTGGTTTTCACACCTGATGATGATTGCTTGTGTTGCAATCGAAACGTCGTGAGAATTTTATTGTTTTGTATTTTTATTATTTTACTGTTTCCCTTCTACGTGACCTTATATATGTTGTTAATCTTTTCCATACCACGTACTCATGTTCTCAACAATAACCCAATCCTCAAAAAAATATGAAAAGATATATCTTAAAAAGAAAACACACACAATCAAAAGATTATTTCATGAGATGACAGTAGCAGAAATAAAATCTCCTCCGCAGGCATTCTCCAACACATTGGATGGATTGCACTGTGAGATTTCCGAATAGATTCTTCAATCTCATCTGACATAGCTGGCACAATTGTCAAGAAAATATTGGTGTGGGGGGGTTAAACAGTGGTGAAAAGAGAAAGGGTATTCAAAAAAATCAAACAAGACGTATCGTGATTAAGACTTTTTTTTTTCAAATGTGAACCTTTAAATCTAGATAAAAAACTAATTTCTTTATATCTGTTTTTTTTTATTTAGTTTGTTGTCCTTCCCCCGCAACTTCAATTAGCACAGTTGGCTAGGTACGGTGCGAAAGAAGTTCAACATACATACATACAACGCATCCAATGGTGTAAATGCTTACCCCGAGCTCTCATACTCTGATGGTGCATTGTCTTTGAGTTGTGTGCCTTTTGGCGTCATCTGGTCCAACCCATGTGAGACTAGGCTCTAAGGAAAGCTGTCTCGGGTGTGGACCAATCAACGTCAAGGACAGTGCACATTATCAGAGTTGCGTTTTTTGTTTGCATTATGACCGCAGGTATTGTGGTCTATGTAAAAAGGTGTCAGTTTTGTTGCCAGATAGAAGGGTAAAAAACCAATTAACGCATCTTAAATTGCCACTTTCAATATACCTACCAAAAGCAGTAGCAAACACAAGCGATGGCTGCCATAGGATGGTTCACCGCGGCAGCTGCTACTACAGCGGCAACCGCCAGTGAAAGGGCGCGTGCGCCTCTTACCTGTGTTGGAGTAATTGTCGAGCTGGTGAGGAATCTGCAGTGTGAACGTCAGGAACTCTGACGATGGCACCGCTGCGGAGCTCAGGCTGTGCGGGTCGGACAGCCAGTCCGACCGGTGCAAGCGACGCGTGTCCGTGGGGCCTTGGAACAACGGGATTGCCGCTGCATCTTTGGCACCTTCCTCTGCTTCCGATTCGGACGGGGGCAAAACGACAGCGGCAGGAATTGTCGTTAAATTGGCCGACTTTGAATTCCGGAGGGGTGGCATTGTGATCCGGAGCACGTGAATTATAATTGGTAAAAAGGCTGCACGTCCAAAAAACCCCGGCTGAAATTGACTCGGCCTGCTACCCCCAGAGTGTACCACACTGTGGTGGAAGTCAACAATAATTATTTCATAAAATGACAGACCCTGGCAAAAGGAATGTAGAATATACGTTACTAACTATGGGTTGACATCAAAGATAAAGGAGATGAAATACTTACACAAGCAGGGAGACGTAGTTTACTTTTGACATAATTCTTACAATTATTTGCAGCGTTACGTGAATGAACAGTGCCAGACGTTACATTTTTCTTCATCAATCGTATACGAGCTTGCTGGGCCAGCTGTGAAAGCACAGCAGTGAAACTCCTTAAAAGAAGAAGCCGTGCCGCTTCTCAGAAGGTTAATCATCTTTCCAAGCACGGAAGATCACATCGAGGTTCTTAGCCTTATGCCCGCGGGGACCATCAGGGTGCTAACCTTTTTACACAAAATTTCCACCCGTATGTAGATTAGGTATCCGCTCACGTGTGCATTATGTAATGCATGCTAACATGCGTCTGGTTATTGGCACACGGTAAAAAAAACCTGGACCCCTGGTGGTCCCAAAAGTTTTGAAACCTGCAGCATTCCACACTGTTCCAAAACAGCCTGCGGTGGGTCAGCGTTGGGCACGCCACTCACGGCAGAACGTGAGCTAAACGGAGAAGCAGGGGGAAACAAAACCGAGCAAAGCAAGCGAGACTCCTTCACGAGAACAGCCCAAGCACTCTGATTTGAGCCTGAAGTGATCGCCACCATAGTGTGTACGTGTGTATTTATGGTGAATTTATTTCGCAGCACAAAAGCAGTTCTAACGTAATGGGTTTTCAATCTAGATTTGAAAGTGCACAGCTCCAGTGGCTTCCTAACATCGGACGGAAGAGCGTTCCAGACGGCCGCAGAAGCGCACCTGAAAGCGCGCGATGCGTTGACCGTCTTTGTTGAATGGTTTGCCAAAAGCCGCTGTTGCGAGGATGACCGGAGCTCGGGTGATCGGTTTAGGCTCCTTGACGAGATAGGTACGCTAACCAATGGCAAAGCCAAGGTTTATACAAGCTGAAGGCTCGGAGCTGGATCATATATATATGCTGTTTAATACAGTATTTTGTTAGCATGTAACAATTCACACACCTCCCCCACTGCCAAAGAATTAGATGAGCCGTCGTTACTCGGGTTCAACATTTTTTTGTCCAAGAACTGACATTGTCTGATTTGTGTCTCATTTCAACCGGCTTCTTTGTTCCGTCTCATCTGTACAGCTATGCTCGTTTCATTAGTATATCGTAATATTCAAATGACTGACTAACTTTCGCAAGCCACAAACAATGCAATTCTCGCACCGCACACGTCATTGTGCGGACTGTGAAGAGTAAGAATCGACGAACCGATGCGTCGTGACATGCCTAATAAATTGGGTTTAATGCCAGAGCAGAATACAATGTGCCCCCCACCCCTTTGCACTTATCTGTGATGGCCCAAAGCCGAGCTCTTGAGCGGCCGATAAGCGATGGATAGCGGTGGGCCCCGCACGTGTTTAAACTCACCTCCACGAAGCCGTGATTAAGCGAGGAGACAAGCGCGCAAGACACTCGGCGCATCCGTCCTCGTAACGCTTCCAGATGTAGCGTACGTCTGTGGACGCGTCTTACCACGAAGCCACGAGTGTAATGAGGACGAATGCGCATTCAATAGCTGAGCAGTCGTCAAATATAACGACCGCTAACTACGTTCACAACCGGGGGAGGGGGGTGGCTTCACAACTGATGTACGCAAAACCACAAAGTCACAATGCAGAATGACTGCAAAGGGTTTATGGTAAGCATTCAGAAATAATGAACGACAGTTATTTGTGGAAAGAACACGGAAGATTATAATCATTATCTCATTGTAAACTTTCTTCTCCAGGCACATTGGGCGTGTTGCGTTTCATTCTGAATTTTAGTTTTCCGAAAAAATTGAGGAAGACAATCTGATGACGATGATGATGCAAGCAGTGATGAGAAGGAAACCGGCACTATTTGGACACACGTGTAGGATGGACGACAACAGGGAAATTAAAAGTGCGTTGTTGTTCAGAAAGATGGAAGTAAACTGAAAGAGAGGAAGACATCAGAGAGAATGTGCTGACAACGACGACGACGACGTCGTCACAAGAGATCGGTGCCAGGAAGTCGTGGGCACTACTTGGGCATATTGGCACAAGGCAGAGGAGGAATGTGGAAACAAATGACGCCTTTTGGCATCATCTGGTCCAACCCATGTGAGACTAGGCTCTAAGGAAAGCTGTCTCGGGTGTGGACCAATCAACTTCAAGGACAGTGCACATTATCAGAGTTGTGTTTTTTGTTTGCATTATGACTGCAGGTATTGTGGTCTATGTAAACATGACTCCTTGTAAAAAAAAGTGTCAGTTTTGTTGTCAGATAGAAGGGTAAAAATGATATTTTTTACTGGCAAATGAGGTTCCAATGGTGTAAATGACGACATGTGGACACCTACAGGCTATCTGCGCATGGATCGTGGTGGTGATGATGATGGAACAAAAAATCACTCCATGTTGTTCTCATCTTCCGCATATTACCCACGGTGACGCACGCACCAGAAACACGGACGCTGACAAAAAATGAACGGAGCAAGAGCTGAACGTGTGCCATCAAGCACGGTGAGATGATGCTCGCTTAAAAAGACACCGAGGTGGAAAGAGGAGCATTGCAATCATGCAATTAAAGGACATTATGAAGGCATCATACAGACTTAAATTCCATGGGTGCAATCAACGTTTGTCGATTCGTGCTTCAATAGCATATCAATGTTTCAAAAATCACCTCTGCAGCCACCAGAGGCCCTGTCATTCGCCGCCAGTGTCAATATAACTAAAACGGATCTCGAATCGACTGTAACCCAGGGGGTGATTCTGTACAACCCTATACACCTCCCTACCTTCAGAATTCCAAGGCACATAATAAAATCATTATCAAGACCTCCTCCCACCCCCCCCCCCCCTTTTTTAAGAGTAACCTATTGCACGAATACATTTTTTACTGTCAAAAAAATTGTACTATGAACTCTGTGCTTTAGGGGGGAGGTCTTATATTACAACCATATATATCATAACTTTCAGGAGGTCTGTCGGCTGAAACGGCAAATTATTTCCTTTCCATCTGATTCCCGGGCAAATTATTTTCTTATTATGTTGCTTAAATAACATGCGCACGTACGTACGCTTTCAGAACTGCACGCACGTGAGACGCAGCTGCACTTCGATGCTATTCAAGTTCAAATCGTATCGAATTGGAACGCTTTTGTTTATCACGATTGTACTATATAGCAAAACCCACAGCACCGATCAAGGCACATGGAGCGAAGAAACTGGCTCGTGCGCTAGAGCTAGAACGACTGTTGCATGAGACCACGACAGATGGAGACAGCTTGGGGACATTAATCCAGCAGTGGACCGATCATGGTTGTTGCTGCTGCTGATGATGATGAAAGGTGAGTTAACCCTTTGCCGTTCCGAGGCGTCTGCAATTTGCAGGGTCGGTCCCGTTCACCGCTGAATCTCGGAGCGTTAATTCTATTTAGAGAGGCATAGCGCCGCTGTTTTTAAAGACACTGTACTCACCGCAGAAAACTGTAGCGACACGACCGCACTCTACAATAGCTGGCGACAACCTGTGCCAGCAAACTGTGCCACACTTCCTCCCGCATAGATAACGTATATGTGTACGTCATCGGAACGAAATCGGAAAGAAAAACTGATGACACACACGTACGTCCATTTGAACGGGTAAAAGTTTACATATCGCTGCCTTCCTGCTTCCATGCAGGAACGCACACACGGCTGCGTAGTGCGTGGCAATAATCTAGCCGAGACGCCACGGCGTCAGCGTGCATGACTCGCAATCGGAAGGGCGCAAGTTAAAATCCCCGTTAGGTATCGACCCAAGCCTTCCTCCGCCGAGAGTGGATAAAATAAGTACCGCTTCGAGGGGAACGTCAAGTGGTTGGCTTATAAAAGGACCCACCCCCAGGATCAGAATCTGCATTTATCCTGGAGAAATCCGATGAGCTATGAAGCTCTTTTCACAGCTGCAGCACAGGAATGTGGAATTTGCACCACCGGGTCAGGGCTGTAAACAAGAGATGAGTTCGGCGACCTCTGCTCGATTGAGCAGGAAACCACCGAGACTTTTTAAAATTATTATTTTTTATTCCGTCATAAGTGTGTGAACAGCCCCAATGTGCTATTGCCACTTTAGAAAATGTTCTTAGAGCCCTTGATTTTTTTCCCTAACCCTTGAAATAGCCCACAAAAGAACTAGTGAAACTACACAGAGCGTGCTGGCTACCGAACAAGCGCGCCCGCTGAAAATTGAACTTGAGATGTTTTCCAAGTGTACCGTTACCCTTTTGATGCATGGGCACGGCGTTTGGAAAACAACAACAACATCGGACAATCGAATGTCTCTGGCGCTTACGTAACCGCGATCGGCTCACCACCCGTGGACATACGCACGCACGCGCGCAAAACAACAAAACAGAAAAACTCCACTGCAGCACTTGCGTCGCGGGAGGAAAAACTTCACAATAACGGCGCATTATTGCGAACAGCTCTATTTTTATGGCGACAAAATCGAAAAAAATAAACTTTTTCTAAAAGTTATGCACAAGGGGTATTTATAAACCTTTTTTTTTTGGCCACTGTAACCATGGGGAATTATGGCACTGTTAAGAGGCAATTATGAGAGGCAATCCACTGCAAACAGCGCAGCCTTTGGGGGATCAGGTATGAATGGAACTAAAGTGCCACGGCCAGCGATTACACTACTTCTGATGCATTTCACACAGGTTGCCAAATACCTTATCTTGACTTTGGGCTACTTGTTAGCGTCCTCCGAGACGTAAACAACAAACAGGGCTCTGCAGCTCTGGCAAAAGAGGGCTTTGTTGTGCCGTGTTTATGACCATGTGCTAATGGAACTTTAAAATTCCATGCAATTTCACTTATTGCTGCTCAACCCCAGAGGCAAGCCACCTGGTTCAAAAAGAAATGCCGGCAGCCCCCCCACCCCGCACACCAATAAATAAAATAATAAAAATGCTGAGCGGTGCTGCCTTGGTGAAATAGTTAGTTGCTTATTTTATTATGTTTTATTTTATGTTTTATTTTTATTATTTTATTATCTCCCTTCTACGTGACTTTACCGAAAGAACCAAGAAGATGAATTCCTGCAGTCACGAAAGCTTTAAATCGAAATGTAGTTGAAATAGCTCGCTATATGAAACAGTTCGTAAACTATACCCACAGTCCACAGATGGTCGCCGGTTCCCGTTCGATCTCCCCCCCGGTGCGGCAGTTGAAACAATGGTGCAAGCTCAGTAAATATATCCGCCTCTGTCCACCCAGCAGTGGTGATAAATGGGCGCGCCACGGTTCGCCCATCGGGGAGGGGTTCACCGATGGTGGGATAAAGTGTGGTTACTCCCACCACTTTCAAGACATCTGTCCAGAGTGGAACATTAGTGCGGTTGGCTACGTACGGTGTGAAAGAGGTTCAACATGCACATGTACGTGTAGTGACATCTCAGATGTCATCTCAGATGTCACTGAGTGGTGCCGGCCCTGGAGAGGCACGGCTTGCGATATACTCACATCGCGGACATCACGTATGTAGCGACATCGTGGATGTCACTAGGTAATGCCGGCTCAAGCGAGGCACGGCGTGCGATATATTGACATCGCGGACACCCCGTATATGTGGGTGTAATACGAGTCCTGTAGGGGGCTCGGTGAGCGCTGAGTGACAGCGCTGAGTGGCACCACGCTCCGCGTGCAGTGCTGACCCCTACAGGGTAGGGTGTGAGAGTGCAGGCCACGGGAACGAGGTACGGTTACTCACCTTTTTTATGTATGAAAGAGAACACGATCCCCTGATTGATGTTCAGTTGCAAGCCGCGCCCAACAAGGCTAAATCTAACATTTCTGACTCCGTGCGCTTCACCCTTCAAAAGCTTTCCGAGGCACGGGAAGCTTCCAGGGTAAATTCCAAATCGCGCCAAGTGTCCAATGAACGGATGAGGAGTTTCCGTGCTTCTACACATGAGTGGGCGCCTGGGGACAGGGCCTGGTTGCACTGTCCACAGGTACCGGTGGGTACGTCGCCAAATTTTTCAAACTCCGTAGAGGGCCGGTTGATGTGATTCGGGTCGTTCGGCCACAGTGTGTCCAGATCCGCTTGGGGCGGCGGAGTTGGTTTGTACATCCCTCCCGCCTCAAGCCCTTCATCGCCCCGCGCAAGTTCGTGCCATCTCCACACCGCAGGGGCCAAGTGTCAGATGTGTCCGACGAGCCGAGGTGTGTGCGCGTTGAGGTTGATCCTCAGCGGAGTGATCTCATCCCGTCCTCAGGTGCCGCATGGCTGACGTCCCCCAAGCCGCCCTCTGCGCCGTCTCCGCTGGATTCGGGAGAGGAGAACCCGTCGACCCGTCCCACTGCTCTTCGTGAGGAGCCGGGTTCGACTGGGACAGTTGCATATTCCCCCCGGGACCTCCAGGGTGAGCGAGCCCACCTCCCCTGGGGGCCCGACCACACGGACTCGATCAAAGACTCGGTTTTAGTGATCCCCATGCACACACGCTCCCACACTGTCAGTTGGTTGTCGCGCTCGGTGGGCCGTATCGGCTATTGGCTGAACCGAGCCGTTATTGTGCTCGCGGGTATTGTTACACGGTGAAGGTGGGAGGTGTTGGTGATGGAGGGGATTCCGAGTGTTCGCGAGTTACTGTTTTTTTTCTCGTGTTGTTGTTCTGGGCTTATGTCCTTTTTCCCCATTGGTTATGTACATTTGTAAATAGTGTATATATTGTATAGGTGGGCTTGGGTATTTAATTGGTGTTTCTTACTGTTATTGTTGAGGCACACATAGCGTTATTCACTTTTTACTCACTTTTATCACTTACTCACTTGGTTCGTTTAAGGGGGAGTTGACAGCCGGGACGGCTGCTACGAAGGGGGGGGGGGGGGATGTAGTGACATCTCGGATGTCACTGAGTGGTGCCGGCCCTAGAAAGGCATGGCGTGCGATGCACTCACATCGCGGACATCACGTATGTAGCGACATCGTGGATGTCACTAGGTAATGCCGGCTCAAGCGAGGCACGGCGTGCGATATATTGACATCGCGGACACCCCGTATATGTGGGTGTAATACGAGTCCTGTAGGGGGCTCGGTGAGCGCTGAGTGACAGCGCTGAGTGGCACCACGCTCCGCGTTCAGTGCTGACCCCTACAGGGTAGGGTGTGCGAGTGCAGGCCACGGGAACGAGGTTACTGTGGGCCATGGCACTCTGGTTGACCCCGAAGGACACGTGACCAGTAAAGTCTACATGGAGCCCCTAGGTCGGGCCTAGGGGGTGGTCACGTGTCGGGGGAAAGATCCTACGGGAAGGGTCGAGAAACGACAAGGGGTTTCTCGAAGGTGGTCGTGACCAAGGGCGGGGCCAGCCACGACCCGGGAGCATATAAACCGGGTCCCCACAGGGACCGGGGTTCAGCGTTGTTACCGTCATCTGAGGATCTACGTTCTACGTCCAAGAAGAGTCACCAACACGTAAACCTGGACCCAAGCCGGGCTCCAGTCCGTCGTAGCTGACTCCTAGTGTGTTTAGGGTAGATTAGTCTGGTGGTCCACCACCATAGGCTGTTATCTGGTAAAGGGGCAGTTCCATGTCCGATTCAATACAGTACACAAAATCCGTGATTTGATCCCATCCGTAAAGGATGTCATTCCTGATTTACAGTACCCTGGAGTCTATAAACTGAGTTGCATTTGTGGCGATTGTTATATTGGGGAAACAAAACTACATGTATCTGACCGCATTCACGAGCACAAGTCAGATTTGAAACACGGTAGGACGAATTCTTCTGCCGTGGCTGACCATTGTTACAACGCTGTGGGTTCTCATGATATTGTTTTCTCCGACACCAAAATTCTCTGCAAGCCGTCTGGATACCACCAAAGATTTGTCCATGCAACCATCCAGATATGCAAACATAGACATAACTTCAACCGAGAAAATGGATTCAAATTGAGCAATCATTGGAAGGATGTTATTAACCAAGTTAAACTTTATCTGCTTTAAAGTTAGGAAAAAAACGCCACTTTTTTCAAATTTTATTGCTGTGGATTTCACACCTGATGATGATTGCTTGTGTTGCAGTCGAAACGTCGTGAGAATTTTTTATTGTTTTGTATTTTTTTAATTTTATTATTTCCCTTCTACGTCACTTTACCGAAATAACCAAGAACATGAATCCCTGCAGTCACGAAAGCTTTAAATCAAAAAGTAGCTTATCATTAGAAATTCATAGCAGGCAAAAACCGAGGCACCCGGAGAAAAATCCATGTGACTACACGGAGAAAATGCAAACTCCAAATATACAGGCGTCAGGGTCGGGAATCGAACCCACGAGCTCCTGCATACCAGGCGAGGCAGTTAATATCTCGCCACCGTGGCACCCCATACTGTAGATGTAGCCAATGTTCCACATATGGATGCAATTTTAACAGCTCTGGCACAGTGTGCACAGCTTCTCGCTTCTAACATGTTCGACTAATTCTGTTTTTAACATAACAGCCCGGCACACTGCTTTCATTAGCATCATCAGCAAGAACACGCCGGCTGATGAGGAACCCAGAACAGAGCAGAAGGGGGGTTCACGTTAACCTGCGGAAGTTCCACAGTGCTTATTCCTCTAAACTGTGCGTCATTTAGCTAATAGTTAAAATAAATTGGAGATTGTGTGTCTTGAAATTGTGGTGAACCGTGATGTGTCTTTTATAAATAAATGGCACCTCCAAATCTGGGTGGGTGTGGCACCCGCCGGTACTGTCGGTAACTTGCTCGGCACATGTTCGAGCGTGAATATTTTCCGGACTTTTTTTTTTTTTAAACACAGATCAACCAATGCGAAACTAAACTCATGTAGCGACCGGGCTCCCAGCTTTACATATCTTTAGCCTCTGAGGAGTGAAACGACAAACAGTTCTCCGGTAAACAAAAGAGAGGAGCAAGCAAAAGTCCTCTTCGTGTATCTCTCTCTCTCGCCGCATCGATCACAAACGCGTTTCTTACGCAACCCATCAGCCCAACGGCCTTCTGGGAATGCGGTCGGGGAAAAACCTGGACCTGTGTCGGCATGAACAGTCTCATCGGCAGTGTCAGCCTTGGTTAAAGCCCATTGCTGGTGATCTTCCGGATGTCAATAGACAAGGACTCTGTTAGATGTGAGGCCTCGTTCGATGCAAAAACTACAATACATGAGGGACTTGTTGACAAAAGTGCACTCCCTGACGGCTGCGTTGGCTGATAGGATGTGTAAATAGACTTGTGTTGTTAATGTGCAGAACAAGGGCGCTGTGGTGTACGGTGCTTTTTTTTCTGGAAGACTTTGCAGTTTTTTCCTGGATTTTTCTGTTTGCGCATAGTCACTTAAAGATGTTTTCTTGTTCATGTTTTAGTTTTTTGTTTGTTGCGGTTGCACCCGATTCAAGAGCCGAATGGCTCACAGGGCTATACCTAATAAATGAAACTGAAAACTGAAAAAACTGTGGAGAATAACGGCATTTTATTATTATTTTGCATTATATATCGGCATAGTTTTTCATCTAACTGGGTCTCTGATCTGACGTAGAGGGCCCTTTGCTACAAACGTCTGGCAGCTCACCAGCGTGGGTTTAACGAAGCCCGACTGCCGATGTGACATCGAATGTCGAAACCGGTCGAGCGTTTGCGTGTAACATACCAATGCTGTTGAAAAAAAAAATTCACTTTCCAGATACTCTATAGGAGCAACGCTAACTGTACGCACGCACAGAGTATGCATGCAGTTCATATGAGGGTTACTCACGATTTGCTAAAAAACGCAAAACATGAAACTTCACCGCACTGTAGAATGTGATGCACGCAAATTGCGATGTGCTTAACAACAAAAAACTCCGGAAAGGTTAACAGTGCCAAAGGGCTACACCGGAGCAAATAAATAACCACGAGGAAATGGCAAAATCAAACAAACACGGGCGGGCAAGGCAGAGCGCGCACTGTCACAGCAACAAAAGTAAAGCATAAACATTACATATTGCAGCCGGTAAGTGTGGGCGAGTGTATGCCTGCCGGCGGGGCCGGCTATCTTGGGCCACACAAGAGGCAGACAAGGCTGACATGCTGGGAAAGCAGAGTGAGCTCTCCACACGTGCGGAGAGAGACCTACTACGACGACGCTGCTGCTGCTGCTGCTACAAAACGCCCCAGGTGACAGGAAGCTGCCATCGTCACCAACCTCGTCGGTGCAGAAATATAAACACGCCAGATGACAACAGTTCGCAAAAAAGATCTAAGTGCAAGAATGCTCCTATCTCAATGGTAGGGCAATATGAAAACTTTAATTGCGTGCTGTGAAAATAGACGAGAAGGCGTGTGTACAGCAAAGATCTGGAAGATGTTTGACGGTGTGTCAGTAAAAACATAAATACGATGGAAAATAAATTAAGAGTAGTGCAAATGTATAGTGTAGAACAGTGGCTATGAATCCAGCGCACTGATTTCGATTCCCAGCGATGGCTAATCATCAGTGACAAGTTACATCTGAACCTGTCCTGGGCACCGATTTAACCAACCACAATGACCAGCATGGCGAAGTATGACCTTGCCAAATGCAAGCGGCCTTCATCCAGCAGTGCAATGATGCCGGGCTGATGAATACGATCGTAAAATATGTATAAACCAACCCGTAACATAACGTATTAAAAACGAGAATTCATAATTAATCAAGATTAAGTGGACCCTGCACGGGGACTGGAATAGCTTTGTGAATAAGATGCTGCGCGTGATTTGTGCATCCTGAAACCGCACCATTTAAACAAAGAGTTAAATTAGAGACAGGAAATATTATGGCCCACTCAACGTGCATGCCTGGGCTGGGACTGCATAGGAAGCACCCCCCCCAACCCCCCCCCCACTAACCCCCCCGCCCCCCTTAACACCCCCCCCCCACAACGCCTCTAACTCTCCCCATCCTACAGGAATTAGGATAGAAAACTCGAAATTCCTCTGTGCGCACAATAAGACAAAAGGTGGCATGTGTTCTGTTCAGCGAACTGTCACGCAGGTGAAATAAGGGAGACCACATTATTCGGATAAGTTAACTGGCATATCAGTTACAACGCAAGTGAAAATGAATAGAACTCGAACATGTGTGTTTGTGTGTGCATAGGTTGGAGCAGTGGCGGCCGGGCGTGGTGCTGGCCACCCACCCCCCTCGTGTGCTGTGCCGGCCTTCATAGGTGCTACTCGCTAAGGGCACTTGCCCCCCAACAGTCTGCTCAGGCTCTATACAGGGGATCTTTGTCTTTTTTTTTAAGTGGCACGGTGGGTAGGCACACTGTGCTGTGAACTAAGTGAAGTGATAACGTGTTTCTTTCGGTTAGATCGCGTAAATGTAAACACGTGTCGTACAGCCACCTCCGCCCGACACAGCCAATCAGTGAGGTGGGTGTGCGACACATTGACTAATGTCGGCGTATAACCCCCCAAAAAAAAAAAAACCTCATCATGAGTATAATTGGCCACAAAAGCCTCCGTGTAAAAGTCAGTGGCACGACTCTGATTCCCGGCCACGGTTGACATCAGTGGTGAGTGTGACGATGCAATGCAACCTTAAGTCGCTTGACCCTCTAACCCAGGTCAGAGTGCAGTGGTGCTTCATCACACAAGGTGCCGCCACCCCTCCCCCCCACCCCTTCTTCACAATGGGTTGCAATCTCTAATGTAGAAAAAAACGTATCATAGAAACCAATATCTCAAGAGGGCCCGAAGAGGGGGAGATGTGCGTACAAACTCATCGTCTTGAACGGTGTGTTATAACGCAACTAATAACAAAAAAACTGGGAATTTCATCAATGTTCCACGGATGAGTCACGGGTTTCTCAGGACAGCCACCTCAAACAGAGAACGATCCTGGGGAAAAAACAGGATAAGTGGCAACCCTACTATTCACCACCACCACCACCACCACCACCGAGTGGCATGTGTTTAACTACACCGCTCACATTGCTCCCGGCAGAAAGAGGAATTGTGTCAATTGTGTTGTACAGCGCGCAGGCCAGCAGCACCGGGGGGTCTAACGGAGCCTGAGACAAACGCCGAGGATGCCCACCTTGCAGACGAGCCCAGGCTTGCAGAGAGCCCAGGCTGCCGGACACGGCCCAGAGAGTGGGCGTCGTGCAGCTCTTGATCTCGAGACTCTGCAGCGTGCACTCGAGCAGGGGCTGGTCCACGACGCCGCCGCCAACACCTGCGGTGGGATCCCACGCACAGAGAGACAAACACTAAGACCACGATCGCCCCACACCCCCCCCGCTCCACCACCCCGACGGTCAGCATTGTGGATTGCGCGGTTAGGTGCTGTTCGCGAGAGCCTCGTCCACATGCACAACGACGACGACAGTGGTAACAACAACGACCGCAATTCGCCGCCAAGTGGTAGTGACGTCACCACGGCGTCTGCGCCAGGCTAGGTGCACTGCGAGTGTCAAAGGGTCGCTGATGGCAGGAGATAATTGTGCGTAACACACGCGCACACATTCACAGAGCCTCTGTTGAGGATTGTGCCCCACAGCACTAAGAACGTACACACACACACGCGCACATGAGACAATCGTCTCCTTATACCATGGCAGGAGCAAGTGCTGTTAGCAAACACCTATTAAGCACAGCACCATTCTTGGCCATTTTCGTTTCCCCAATGCAGATGTTTACTCACCACAACAGATGCTCATTTCAGGCCGAGTCAGCCTAGGGGAGGCTCAGAACCGATTCATAAATCATTCTCTACACATGTTAGCCTTGGCCGGGAATCAAACTCGGGCCATTGGGTTCGTAGCGTAGTACGCTAACCACTATACCACCACTCCGTCATTAACACCTAGAAGGAAATACTGATCAACACTACGCGATCATTACTATTGTAGAGAAGAGATGTCCCCAAATGCACCCTCTCAACGACGCTCACTGCGCACATCCCTTCTCTACGCTATTAAGCAACAAAACAGGGACTAATTATAATATTCGTTATGCAATCCATGCAGCTGTAATAGTATATGCAGGTCATAGATTATGTTCTAATGCACCTTTCCTTTCCCATTAGTTCTGGCTATCATTATGACACTCCATATGGGGGAATGCCAGAAAACTACAATGGCTGTACAAATAATCCGTGGTATACTGGGGGGATAAACACACGGGTTCGGCCAACAGAGAAGTGTAATCCCTGTTATGCTGATCAAAGTCACAGAAGACCCTACAGCTCGCTTGCCAACGGTCTGTGCTGCTACAATCACTACGATGTTTGGTCATTCACCAGACTCTGAAAAGCACCTCTATTTAAGCCTGATGGCAAGATCAGGCCGGCAAGGCTATGAACAACAATATGGGCAAAAATGCGATATTGAGCACAGCGATTAAATACACAGCACGAGCAGATAAACCTTAAACAGTTATTGGCTTGTTTGGTTGCTTAGCCACTGTCAGATTTGTGGAACACTCCGTACAGCCATGCAGAGCGCACAGGAAGGAGGTCAGTTTCCCAGCAGAGCTCAGACCACAGGACACATTAGAAGCCCTTACGAACATGGCTTTTAATACCTCCAATGCCAAATTAAAGCCATAACCCTCATCCACCTCCACATGACACAACCATCGGCCACCACCGCCCCACCTCTCCAGAGACTTCCGTTCAGCGTAGCCGTATTACCATTGCAAGAGACATGGATACAACCGCGTGCCTGCGTTTGACATATTTACAGCATTACGACTTGTTTACTATGGACGTCTGTAAACATGTGGTAAAATTAAAAGTGAATATTTTCTCTGTGAGTTAAGTGCCCTTAACTTGGGGCACCAGGGGGGAGGGGTTAGGTCACACTTCTGGTTTGGCAGATTGGAACCTCCTAAGCTTGAGAGGAGAACCGCCAGCCGCATCACCCAGACACAAAGACAAAGATCTCCCTTGTAGCCTTCACAGACTGTTGGGGCAAGTGCTGTTAGCGAGCACCTATGAAGGTCGGCATGGTCACATGAGGGGGTTGGATGGCCAGCACCACGCCCGGCCGCCTTTGTCTCCCTCGTGACGATGTTTACACATCACACCAGGCACTCATTTGAGGCTGAGTCGACTTAGGGGAGGCCCAGAACCGGTTCAGATATTTGTCATTGGTGTTGGCCATGAGCGGGAATAGAACTTGGGTCTCCAGGTTCACAGCACAGCGCGCTAACTGCTGCAGCACCACTCCCCACGGTCACAGACACACATGCTCATTCACAGATGCACGTGTGCACTCACATGAACGTATATACATGCAGGCTCACACACACGCACATACGCTCACACAAAGACAAAGATCCCCCATATAGCCTTAACGGACTGTTCGGACAAGTGCTGTTAGCGAGCACCTATGAAGGTCGTGGGGGTGGGTGGACAACATGACAGGCAAACGCTCACTCACATACACGAATGTATATGCAGGCCCACACAAACACACATGTATGCGCAAACCCACACACACGGGTACATGCACAACAATAACAACTGCCGTTCGCCACAAAGTGGCCGGTGACATCACCCCGGCATTTAATCCAGGCTAGGTGCACTTTGAGGCACATGCACACACGCTTGTCTATGTATGCATAACAAAGACAAAGAGCCCCCGTATAACCTTAACAGGCTGTTGGGGCAAGTGCTGTTAGCGAGGACCTATGAAGGCCGGCAAAGCACACGAAGGGTTGGGTGGCGAGCACCACACCCAGCCAATTTTGTTGACACACCACACCAGGTTCTCATTAAAGGCTGAGTCGACCTAAGGGAGGTCCAAGACCGGTTCAGATATTCGCCACTGAGGCAGGAATCGAACCCGGGTCGCCGGGTTCGTAGCGCAGCACGCTAAATGTTGCACTACCGCTCCCCACACACACACACGTACATGCACGCTCGTTCACACATGCTTGCTCGGACACATATATACTTGTTTCAAAACCAGCAGCCTGCTTTAGCTCCTTGAGTCGCTCATTAAAACTCAGAATGAATCGGTGATGCAGTGAGTCCGTGCCTCCACGTGTGAGCCCACTGAGAAAAATTAACTCATTTTGCAAGAGAGCCCTTCCTTCAAAATGTAGACAAGTAAAGGAAGAAAGTCGTTTGATTATGGTCAGTGCAACTACATGCAGTGATTCGGAGACGAGGTTTGTAGGAGGCACCTTCTTTATTGTAACAGTCACGGTCTCGTCTACTCACTCTCTACAGTCGCATAGCCGAGCCTGTACACAACACGAGCCGTCTAACACCGACGGCGCTGACTGAGACAGCCAACAACTATCTGGCAGCGCAATATCTAGCGGAGACGCTTAGCGACGACGAGACGACAGCGACGATGGGACAAAGTCCACTCCCAGAACCGGCAGCCCTGAGCTCCCCGCTCTCGGCTCCTTTTATGCTCCCAGCGCGCCCTGGCTCCGCCCTAGCCGCGCCTCCCTTCTCGAACCTGCTAGCAGGTTCCAGGGGCCTCCAGACGGGGTCCTCCGTGACCCTTGCCCTAGTTCCTCCGCCCTGCCCACACACACCGTGCACACGCTCACCAGCGTGTGCACTGTCTGTCCACCACAGTTGCCGCTGCTGTCCACCAGCCGGCACTATTACACTACACGTGCATGACATACGATTGCAGAATCATTGTATATGAAGACAGCCTCGAAATTGTGTTCAAAATGTGATTATTGTTATTCTTTGTCATCGGATTCCACGTCACGCAACCACCTTAGGCCACCGCGCGGGAGCAGCGTGAGTGAGCTGTAAACTCTCGTAGCGTCACAAAGTCTGCGAAAAATCGAATTCCAATACGATTTTTGTTTATTTGTACGTGTGTGGAAATCATTTATTACTGGATTGACCGTCAAGTAGAACTGCAATTGTTATTATTGTTGTTTTGCTGCCTTGCCCAAGCTTGTACTTGTAATTCATGTAATAATGCAATTTGTAATTATGCAGCTTTATTCATATGGACTTATTTATTTTTCAGCGACTTGCTTACTTTTCTCTATCTTACCCCAGTATCCTTGCTGTATTTTTTGTTGATGTAACTTTCTGACCTGCCCCTACTTGACATCCGTGAAAAAGAGCTTTACAGCTCATCAGATTCCTCCAGTGGAAAAAAAGCTCCGAGTCTGATTCTAAATCACAGGTGGCTTCCCGGACTGGAACCCCAAGACATCCCAATGGCCCCGACTCTGAACTAAATAAAGAATTTTTTTTATTTTATTTTACCAGGTAAAGCCCACTGAACTATATAGCTCTTTTTCATAAGCAACCTGGCCACATATGATAAGCTCCCCCCCTCTCCTCCCCCTTAACTTGTATTTAAGAACTTGCATCTTGGAATCCCTGCCTCACTTGATACAGCAAATCTGGCTGTGACGGTCCCACCTGATGACGGAGACTTGTGTTGCCTCCGAAACGTCTTGATTTTTTATTACTTTATTTTTATTAATTTTAATTTCATTTTTTTTTACCTACGTGACTTTACCGAAAAAACTAAGAGTATGAATCCTTGCAGTCACGAAAGCTTCAAATCTAGAATTAACACATGATAGCTCAATGAAGTGGCTTATCTTGTGGAAATGTATAGTAGCCAAATACACTAAACGCACATTGATTCTAAATGTGGAGGGGAAAACCAGAGGACCTGGAGGACCCGGAGAAAAATCGAAACTACCACGGGCAGACAGACATGCAAACTCCAAATATACAGCAGATGTCACAGGGTCAGGAGCGAACCCACGACCTCCTGCAGACCAGGCGAGGTAGTTAACATCTTGCCACCTCAGCTCATGTAATTCTAAGCATGACTGCTAAATCACGGGAATATGAAAATACAAATAATTTTAAGGCGATGGCACTTCTTCACTCAGCAGCGGTCGAGCAACATCCCTGCCAACTCACGACTGGCTTATTCCACGTGATTGGACGGACATTTCCACGAAGGCACGCACGTATGGAAATGCCTTTGGGAAAAGCTAGGTTCGAAAGATAATTACCGTATTCTGTGAGTGTGTGGGTCCATGGGAAAAAAATTACAAGGAAAAGCTCTATCTATATATATATTCCGCTGCTGGCAGAAATAAGCGACAATAATTACAGTACGGTGTATATATATATAAAACCTTGTGGGTTAAATCAAAAGAACAGAAAGGCATGGCGCTAATGGGCAGGGGAATAGAGGCATCTGTAGGAGAGCATATTCTCAGTGAGACTGTCAAACAGTAGAAACCACCTGTTACCGACGGCAGAAGACCACATCTCTGTCGAGTAAAGCAACAGAGTGGAGACCAGGGGGGGACTATATAGCCTTAAACTATTTAAATGCGCAAGACACTGGAACGCTTTCAGAAAGGTTTCTAGAGTCTGACTTTCACATTAACGCAATGCTACAAATGCCAATGTGAGTTATTTGCATTCAAGCAGGCTTGTTTTTCTTTTCGTTTTTTTTACGTGCAACGGTTTACCTTCAGTGTCTTATCCAGATGAATAAAATAAAACCCTCAGTAATCAAGTATTATACCTGCACCGAAAGCACAAGCATTGCCAGATTTCTACTTTACAATGTCACGTGCAATTTTCCACCTAAACTCAATAGATTGTGGTGTTTAACAAGCATGAATAGTACCGGTCTCCAATGCACTTTTTTACTTGGATGAAATGTATCTGAACATTTCATAGGCTGTATATATGCACACGTCCTTCTTAAACTTTTAGCTACTCGTGAACAAGATAAAAAAACTGCATACGGTCGTCATACTCTGTCGAATAAATGCATCTCGGAATCAGTTAATGCGTTTAAGTCCAATAAGCTGCATGCGATGAATTTCACCCAATCACAGTTAATCGCAGTTATAATCAGGACATTACTCAAACAAACAATGTCTCTGTTACAACGCGTGACAGCGGCATTGGCCGTTGAATAAAAAACTATTTTGATTTGGAAAATATTCCGTAAGTCAATCAAATTATTTGAATGTAAGCAAGGGTAACTTTACTGATAATAAGTTACATGATCTCTCCTACTTCTTAAAAAAAGTTCCCATTAGATCACCCCCCCCCCCGCTCCCTCTTAGACACGACAGAAAACGCAGTGCATTGCAGCCACAAGGACATGAATGTCAGTTCAATCATTTTAGAGCGTATAATAAATTACTACACTGCACCAATCTAACACAGTTTTCTCATCATTATTATCGTTAATAATTCACGTCGGGTGTGCGCTTACATAGATATGAATGTATGCGCACGTTACAAAACGTACGTATCCTTGTTAAAAAAAGGTTTGAATAACAAAAACCAGATGAGAGAGATCACGGGTTTAAAATATTACGTGGGTATAATGTAACGTGTATTTTATTTCAGCAGAAAATCACGTCTATTGCTTTTGAGACTTAGCACTCTGACATCATAATAACGCGCCCATGCAGTGTCTAACGCGAGGTATTTCACCAATGCCTAAAGTACTTTAACGCGTCAAAAAAAAGTCCGCCTTCGTGTGAATGGCAGAGTTGTCAAAAATAATAAGCATAATTCCCAAAAAATATCGCAGCTCGTAATACGGCTGTGTTTCCTTAACATCTCACAGTCCCCTTTTGGAAGTTACTTGACCATTCAAGTGAAGGGCACGAACAAGAAAAACAGAGCCGAGTGGTAGGAAGACCTAAAATAACTGCTGGCATGCGTAAATAAAACGAGCAACTGCTGAAGCCAAAAGCTGAGTAAACTTGAACTGCATAACAGCTTTTGCAAAATGTAACAACTGGACGAAACCCAAATACAACTGAGTATTAAATTTCCTACTTTGTCCAAAACTCCCCTACACTGGTAAGAAAGAAAGTAACATCCATACTTTGAGAAGCCCTGAACATATCAGCGGTGAGTGGGCGCGGTGGGACACTTGCCCCCTCACAGCCTGTGCATCATCCTTCTCTCCCCTTTCCGCTTTGTCAAGGTTCCCGCCACCGTACGTGCCACACCTCACCGAAACCCTGCCTCCGCGTCATGCGCCACCAACGCTTGCGTTACAAGGAGTCTCATTCAGGACATCTCAGAACATGCCCAGCGATTCATCGCAAGCAGCAAGGTGCAACCGGTCGACCGAGTAGAGTGCGGTTCGCCACTTTGCCGCGCGCAAGTTGTTCCCACCTTCTTGAGACCACGAACGGAAGTGCAATCTCGGGATAGCAAAGTTATTTCTGTTTCAAATGGAGGTTCGCTCGCGCTGGCAATCGGCGGACTCGGATACCGACGTGCCAAGTGACGAGAGAGCTGAGCTGTTGCCGAATGAATACATTACGAAGTCACACTCATTACGCACAAAGTGTTTGCCACAAATTAATCGCAATAGCTTTGCCGATCTCATCAAGGAGCATAAACCATCACGTAAAACTCCGATCATCGCAGCGGCTATTAGCTAACCATCAAACGAAGACGGTCACTGCATCGCGCGCTTTCAGATGCCCTCCCACGGCCGCCTGGAACGCTCTTCCTTCCGATATTATGAATCCCCTGGGTATATGCACTTTTAAATCTAGAATGAAAACTCAGTTCTTCAGAACTGCTTCTTGTGTTTAGTTTATTGTTGCGCTTCGCCCACACCTCTGACGAGCACGGTTGGCTACGTACGGCGCAAAATAAGTTCAACTGACGTACGTACATAACGGCAAACAAGAGCCGCATGGGATGGATGGATGTGCTGGCTCCGAGGGGGTCCGTCTCCCTGGGGAGGGGGGGGGGGCTGGTGTAATGCCGGAGCCCTGATGGGGAAGAGACCAGACTGCCCTCTTTCCTCCTCCCCTGCCAGCGGCATGGTTTCAATTAGCCTACGGCATAAGGCTTACATCGCCATATCCCATTTCACACCGCGGCTACGAAGGTGGAAGATGGTGTGCGAAGGGGATCGGGATGCTAAGGGGGGGCAACAGCTCCAATTCAAACACCACAATTAACGCTCGGAGTACAATTGCTCTTTATCAGTGTGTTATCTAAGAGAGAACTGCGAATGGTGAAACAATCACACAGTACCGATGTTTTCACAAGCAGGGTTCAAAATGAGCCACTTACATGCTGAGGCTGTTTAGCGCTTCTGGTTAGGCAATATAATTAATTACACTTGGGAAAATAACCGTTTTTAATTTGCAGAAGGCCTACTGAATTCTGAATGGCTGGTTTTTGCTTTTGATTATTTTTTTCTACTTTTGTTTTTCTTTCTTTATTTTTGGCATTAGCGTGTAATGAACAGCAGGACGAAGGTTGCGCACTGGGCAAATATTTTGGCCCCTGCCGTGAGCGTTCGTCATCATGAACCACATCCCATCCTCTGTTGGATGAACAGCTCACAACGTCGTCAGCATCCGTACAGTCTCGCGACGTAACAATCCATCTCGCTCACGCGCACGAGCTCATCCCCATAGTTCCATCTCGACGGTTCCATTCCCTCCTTCAGCTGTTATTCCCATCGCCAGTCTGGTACATCAGCTATCATCATTCTAGCAAAGTATTCTTGCCAAGCCCACTTACATATAGTATGAGTCAACATTATGTCTCTAAACTTGGGGGGGGGGGCGGGGGGTGTTCCTCTGATACATGTTTTCCTCTGTCTCTAATTGCCAACGTACAACTCTCCATGCTTCATTGTGTAATGTTCAGCTTCTGTTCCATGTTCTTTATTTCAGTCCATGTTTTCAACACATATCCCCCAAGGCGTGCAAATCCGTAGTGCTTGAAAACATCGTTCTTTCAACGCATCGGCACGTTGCTTTGCATTGTCAAATTAAACACTTCAAAAGCGCACCCTGCTTTCGCTCGCCCCTTTTTATTTCACGATTTTGATCCCGGGCCACTTTCAATAATCGCCCCCGAGTGATACAAAATAATTTTTGCCGACACTGCATTGGCAGCGGTGTACAAGTGTAATGGGTTCAACTGAGTCGCAGACGTAGACTTGGAGGCAACACATTTATTCAACTCCAACACACGGAATAACAACCTATGGTGGTGACCACCAGGCTAACTACACTAGTTACAACGTAACTGCTACTACGGACCGTGACCAACAACTTGGGTCTGGGTCCACGTGTTAGAGACTCGTTGAACGGAGAACGTAGACGAACGTTTCTTCCAGGATGAACAACAACAACGCCGGTCCCTCTCGGGACCCGGCTTATATTCTCTGCGGCGTGGCCGACTCCGCCTTTGGCCATGACCACCTTCCAGAATCCTCGGGAAGGATCTGGGTCCCGATCACGTGACCACCCCTAGCCCCCACTTGGAGCCCCTTTGTAGACTTAACTGGTCACGTGTCCTCCCGGGTCAACCAGAGTGCCATTGCCTCCAGTATCCTCATCCCTCGGCCAGGACCCACGCATGGCACTGCACGCAAAGCGTGGTAACATCTAGCGCTATCATTCAGCGCTCACCGTGCCCCTCTAGGGCCGGCACTGCACCCTGCCCGTTGACATCCAGCGATGTCACGACACAAGTACAAATAACAGAGCAAATCAACGCATTCGTCAATATCCCACCGTGGCCTTTCAATAGAAAAAGCAAATAATGCCCGACTTCTTGGGCAATGGCCCTTCTTCGAAGCACACAGAGAAGGCCAAAGAGATGAATTTGCCTCTCGTGTCATTGCCTAAAACGTCGCCTATTATTTACTTTTTATTCTAAATGCGGTGATACTGACCAATAAGTTGGTTTGTTTAGCCGTTTATACTGTTTTTTATTACCCCTCCAGCAATTATAAAAAATTTCAGCAAACTTGCTGTACATTACTATGTTTTTCTGATAATTATCTCGAGCATCATTTTGCAGCCTTTTTTTTTACACAACAAAGTTGTTCGATCACATCCTGGAGTAAATTTCCATTCGTCGGTATTATGATGACGCTTCCAGCGAACCTGAGATTGTCACCATTTACCTTCATGCCTTTATTTATCCACAAAAACCACGATGGGCCTTCGGTTGTTGTTGTTTTTTTTAAACCTGCCCGTAACTGAATCGCCCGGAATGCGCCTGACGTCATCAGATCTTGGAAACTAAGCAGGGCTGAGCCTGTTTAGTGCTTAGATGGGCGGCCAACACGCATAAAAAACCAGGTGTTAGGGCTGGTGTGGCTCATGTTGGGTGACATTTTTTCAGTGCAGAAGAATCAACCGTCGTACTCTACTATGCTCCCCGACTTCACCAACCTGCACTGACCAGTGCGATGCAATACGGTCAAGTAGCCCCCCGCCCCCCACCGCCCATGGCCAGCGAGGACGTGGGGAGGGCCTCCGTCATCTTCGCAACGCGTGGAAAAAAAAGGGGCTCCCTCCACGCACGCGCAACGAGCGCGTGAGTGACGCGGTAAATAAAGTGGCTTTTGAGCGCCCCGGTGTGCTGGGGAGGAATGCACCTGCCACGCCAGCCCCGTGCCACCGCAAGGCAAAGGTCCCGTCGCACCCCCCCCCCCACCCCCGCGTCCCGCGTCCCTGGGCATCTGGGCCGAGTGTGAAACACGGAGAGTGTTTCCATCGGCTTTTCTGATGCACAACGTAGGGCTTTAATTTATGGGGTTGTTTTTATTTTTATACCAACGTAATTAAATATCACGTAATGGTATCAAACGAACAGAACGTTCGCTTTCGAACCGGCATGCCAGTTACGCTCAAAGCAAAGTCATTCTTTGTGCATGCGGGAGGGAGGGGGGGCGGGTGGGAGGGGGGGCGGGTGGGGGCAGGTTTCATAATGTTTACTAAATTAAGGATGGATTAAAGATGTGAAAGTTAAGTCAATGTTGATTCAGATTTTTGTTTGCCAAAACTATGAATTGACATTCAATGTTGAGCTTCATAGGGATACCTCATTCATTCACTCATATCAGCTGAATGTGAGATAAAGACTTTACAATCGGCAATCGTGGTTGATTTCAGTATGTTAACATAATTTTGTTAATGACATAGTCGACGTAACAAACAATCACTGTGTCTAATATGTATATTAGGTACGTTTCATCAACAGAAGTGGTGGAATTCATGATTATATCATCATACGACTCAGGAAATATAATCTCTTCCTTGACATTCCTGGCTGGCTGCTGGCTGGGCTCCTCTCCACCCAACAAGACGTTTATCGTTCGTGGCTGCGGACCGTTGCCACCAAAACGACGAAATAAGTTTTTAAGACATACAAGCGATAGCGACACTGCAGGGGTGGGCGTAACGAAAGACTGACATGGTTAATTTAAAATCGCTCTCACTTTTCAATTTGTGCTCTCATTAACTAGCTTTTAAGCCCAAGGACGTGTGTATATTGCAGCAAATCTGAAATATTCAATAGAGAAATTGTTCAGCTCATGATTATTCATGAGGGGGGTTGCCCCATGTGGAGTGACGTCACCCGCTCATGATTATTAACGAGGGGAGGGGGGGTGCGGCATGTGGAGTGCGCGACCTTCTTGTGCGTTAGTGTAAATTTCCACACGCACATGAATATTAATGAAGGGGGGGGCCTAATGTGGAGTGACGTCACGCGGGGGGGTGGGCCTCATTTGGAGTGACGTCACGTGCGGGACACACACATTCTTGGCTTATTACAGCAGTAATATCAATCTTTCGCCAACATATTCTATAAATCCTAGAAAATAAATAAAAATGAAACTCACAACACATTATCTTGGCATTTTATTTAGTTAAAAAAGCGGATTACTTTTAGTATAGATTACTTTTGGTTACACTTGTAACTGTGTTACTGCTGCATATTTGTCTGAGTTAAAGGCGATACCCAAAACTGGTGGACTCAAATATATGGCACGGCGCAGCATGCTGAACTAATTACGTAAAAAAGCTCATATCATTATAAAAGCACCGATTTATCTCAAAACTTGCGCTGATACCTTCGGCGGAATCAACACGGCCCGGCTTCAAAACCGAATACTTTCAAAATCCAGTCACCGTAACTCACCACCTCGTTCATAATAAAGTTTTTGGGTTAGATCGCGTTATTTATAAATGTGTCGTAACCCTCCACCACCCGACACGGCCAATCAGCAAAAAAGTCTCATGTTGACAAAAGACAAATAGTTCACTACTTTAGCCCACCGGTGTGTTGAAGAGTGAATCCACAACAGAGTGAATCCATAACATTTACAAAAAAAATTTTGTAAATGTTGTGGATTCACTCTTCAACATTTACCAATTTATTTTGTAAATGTGGATTCACTCTTAAACACACCGGTGGGCTAAAGTAGTGATCTATTTGTCCTTTGTCAACGTGACACTTTTTTGCTGATTGGCCGTGTTGGGTGGTGGAGGGTTACGACACATTTATAAATAACGCGATCTAACCCAAAAACTTTATTATGAATAATATTGGTCGCGAAAGCCTATGTGTTAAACTCACCACCTCGTATCCGAGCTCTCTCAAACCAAGCCATTGCGAAGGCATACTAACGTGAAAGCCGCATGTCATTCGATAGGAGAATCGAGCAGCGCTATTCCACAAATACTAAGACTTCCCCATATAGCCTGAACAGACTGTTGGGGCAAGTGCTGTTAGCGAGCACCTATGAAGGCCAGAACGGGACATGAAGGGGTGGGTGGCCAACACCACGCCCGACCGCCTTTGTCTCCCCAGTAGCGATGTTTACACACTGCACCAGGTACTCATTTGAGGTTGAGTCGACCTAGGGGAGGCCCAGGACCGGTTCAGATAATTGTCACTGGTGTTGGCCGTGAGCGGGAATCGAACTTGGGTCGCCAGGTTCGTAGCGCAGCGCGCTAACCGCTACACTACCGCTCCCCACAAATACACACACACGCGCACACACACTCCTGTTCAGTGTTAAAGCAACATTCGAGCTTTCCGCATACCACGGAGCTCTGAACGACGTGGGGAGATCGATCCCGGGCGGTCGCAATGGCAACGATATTGTCTCCTTGGTTCTTTCGGTAAAGTCACGTAGAAAGGAAATAATAAAATAATAATAAAACAATAAAATAATTCTCACGACGTTTTGGCCACAACGCAAGCAGCCATTCAGACGCTGTCTTTCCGACAGACCTGTTCTTCACCTGAGGATGGCTGCTTGTATTGTGGCCGAAACGTCGTGAGAATTATTTTATTATGTTTTATTTTTATTATTTCCCTTCTACGTGACTTTACCGAAAGAACCAAGAAGATGAATCCCTGCAGTCACGAAATGCTTTAAATCGAAACGATATTGTCAGTTACGCTATTCCCGGCGCAAACTACATCCCAAGCTGAAGGTACCCCGCCAATTTGTTTGCTGATGTTTTCTGGGTTCATGTATCGGGCACTGTCGCGTGCTGCGGGGAGAGCATATGCCCATCTATGAAGGAACACGGCCACAAGCATTTGCCCAGACAAAATTAGAAACGTTGCTTTCGTGAAAATAAGAGTAAACAGCTCCAATAGCCGTAATCGTTTCTAAAATGTAACACATCTGCTGTAAAGTTTGAGGGTTTCCACCCTTTATCGTCTCAGCAGAGGCCCAATATTTACGGCATTCTCGCAAAAGGCCTGCGCACCTGAGCGAGGCAAACGCCACGGAGGGCAGGCGAGCACTCCTTTGTAGGCGAGCCAAGGGGCATAAATCCGCCGTCGTAATAAACGCACAATTTTCAGTTCCGCTGGTAAATGTGTCAATACCGCCTTGTTTCCCAAAGAGCCCCGAAATGATTTTCACATGTCTGGCTCTGGCAGCGCACACGCGGCCACCCGTGTGACATTTTACGGACACTTGCCCACGGCTGTAAAAGTCCTGCAGGGCTCCCGATCACCTTTAAAGAGGTTTTTTAATTTTTTTTCGTGACGACTGCACGGGCTGGAATAGTGTGGCTGGCGGATGACAGTCCGCAAACCAGCCCCAACACCTGCACGACACTATCCCCAACGACACCCGCAAACTACACCACGCGTCGAAGAGGAATGATGATTTTTTTTTTCTCCACCACCCTCAACATCCACAAAACATTGGCAGAAATATTCCGTGGGCACGCGCGCGCGCGAGCGCGAGCGCTTCCACGCCGTTTCCAGTTACCGGGGACAAATTAAGGTTGACGGATTAAGAGAGCATAACATTTATGGGCATTTAATAAAGGGTAAGAGATTCCACTGCGACCATGTGTAAACTGCGGTTATGATCAAAATTATCCTCTCAAGGGCGACGTCACGATTTCTGCGGAGTTACTAAATCATGCCGTGTAACGTTAAAGTTTTACCCGGTTTAAAAAAGAAAAAAAAACCCACAGGCACATGGGTTTTCCAGAGGTTTCAACACAGGTGCAGCTTTTGAAGTGTATAAAGACCCCCGTACAGAGTCTGTGCTTCAAATTACTTTATTGCAATTTTATGTTGCAAAGAAAAGTATTAAATTCCTTGAAAGTGCCCATACTGTTTTAACCTGCTGCATAAAACAGAACTTGCATTTTTCTCCAAAATTGCAGCATCCATCTTAGGGTTGAGGTTTAACACTATTAACTGCGGGCCTCACAGAGTGTAAAATGTAAACATGTGGGACAGTGAATGAACCATTAATCATTGTTATTGCAAAGTCCTGAAAATCTTTTCATCAAAAAAAATGTTCTTCGTTACATTTACAGTGTGTGTGTGCTATTTGAATCTTTTCCAGATATATAATCTGTAGTTACGTTATACAATTACAAAAACGAGAGAAATGAACAGACGTTCAAATATAAATCAAATTTGTTTTCAACAGAAGATGTAAAATATTCATTAGAGGAGGAAATTACATTCTACCAATTTTAATGTCCTGAGTGTAAGGTAACGCTAATTTGATCGTTTTTTTAATGTAATTTTCTCGTGAAAAATTGGCCCGGCCCGGTACTCATAATCGAAAAAGAAAGTGAAACTTCAGCAGGTATGAGTAACGTAAAATATGAAGAGGCACACGTAACATTTTTTTCTCTCTCCCAACTATGAGAACATAATTGTCTGTCCATTAAATGTCAAACAATAACATAACCGAGTATAACATTGCAACTCAAGTTTATCGTTCGCATTCAATTGTCTACTGTGAATTGGCATGCGGTTACAGTTCAGTTCCATGTTCTGTTCAGTCCTCCACGTCTTTCCTTCATTAACTTTACCAGCCGCTGCCAACACGCATTTCAATTAACTACACAGAGCACCACCTGGCTAGTGTAATGTTAGACACACAGCTAGGATATACACACTCACACACACTTGGAAGTTAAAGCAACATACGCCAATGCAACTGAGAAATATGAACGTGCTTGTTCGAACGATTCAGATATGCGCAGTGAAAATGGCATGGTCTTTAATTATCTCTGTTCTGACTGGCTGCTCTGTTTAATATGACGACGAATAATTTGTGCACTGTTTTTACAAACATATTTATAGCCCTTTGCCAATCCAGTGCTAGATGGTCTCCTCGGAGGGTTTCCACGCTGGTCAGTACGAGTAGGTGAACGTGAGAGGGGTTTCCAAGGACAGGTTCAGATTTGACTCACCACTGATGCCAGCCACGGCCGGGTATTAAACTCAGGTCACCAGGTTCATGGAGCAGTGCGCTAAGCACTGCACCACCGCTCCCCGCTCAAAACGTATGCGTACCTCAAAGTGCATTCCAGCCTGGCACAAGCGCTGTGGTGACATCACCGTCACTTCGCCGTGAACGGAGGCTGTTGATGTTGTTGTACCCATAATTAAATCACGTTAAATATACGTAAAATAAATCCGTGAACAGCAAACGATTGAATTCACTTACTCGGCGTGTATCTCCGTGCGATCACTCGTGATGCGTGAACACCACAACATCATTTCTCGATTAGAAGTTTTCGTGACTGCAAGGATTCAGGTTTTTTCGGTAAAGTCACATAGGTAAAAAATTAAAATAAATTAAATCACGACGTTTCGGGCGCAACACAAGCGTCCTTCTTCAGGTGGGGGACAACTTAGCGAAAGCACACCGCTTAGCACACCGCTTAAGTTTATTTAATTTTTTACCTACGTGACTTTACCGAAAAAAACAAAGTGAACACCACAAACATCGCCGCACCTTGAGATTCGTTTTCGGAGCGTTCCTGCTTTGGAAGGTTGTTTAATGTTGACTCACCGTGCACGCGAGAGAACAGAAGCGCACCGAGAAAAGCCGCACATACAGAGGGTTTAAAAACCCCACAACTCACGCAGTGCAACGACATACTTGCTGCACTGCCGACCGTTCTGGGCGCGACTCGAAAGAGGGTTTCTCGCTGACATTACCACGGTGTGGTCATGAAGAAGCCCCGCCTTGAACTTTGCCAATACACCATCAAGGTGCAACAATGGTCGTGTTATGGTGCAGCGATCAAAGTCAATGAAATAAACTCGTGAAGCGTGTGAGAATTTGTTATAAGAAAATTATGCAAATGACTTCAATGCTTCTATGCAAATTTTTGTTGAGGCGAACCGGAGCAAACCAAGTTAAAAAAGGGACTATAATAAGTGAGAAAAAAGGTACAAATGAGATGGAACAAATTAAATTAAAAAAGTATCGTTCCTTAAGTTGAAGTGTGACCCTGAATCGTGACAAATCATCAAAATTGCCGAGGGGGTGAATGTTACAGGCCTAGTAAGTGTAGCGATTTAACTGCATGCAGCCAGTAACTATTCCCTTCCCCTGCGATTGAATGAATTACCACAAATTGGAGTAACGGGTCGACTTAAGAATCTGTGTTTTTCTATATTGCAGTGAACACACGTTGGCTTCTCGTGGCAGCAGTGGCCACATGAACCCATTGCATACAAGGGACATCAAGGGGAAATAATACAGGTGGGAACCTCCTGGTTACACCAGCCCACAGGGGATTATTGTGTCCGTCCGTCCGTCGTGCAGGGAGGGGCTGGGTGGGGAGGGGAGGGTGGGGAGGGGCTGGGTGGGGAGGGGCTGGGTGGGGAGGGGAGGGTGGGGCTGGGTGGGAGGTGGGAGGGGTGGGGCTGGGTGGGGGGGGCTGGTCACCCCGTGGTGCCCTTATAAAAACTCAACGTTTAACCAACTCACGCCAGCTTGTGCCCGCCCTCACAGTCGGGAATATTCGCAGAATACACCACGCCGCCGTTGACCCTGGCCATTGACCGAGCAACCCAACGTTCCTACCAGCTCCCTCCGCAGGAATGTGTTAAGATTATCACGCGATGTAAACGCCCTGAGATCAAGAATGAATGATAAACAGACACGTTTGTTTCATGGCTTCTGTAATGGTCTCCAACATACATTTGTCCTTGGAAGTATTTGGCATAATCAATGATGGCATCAAGTTTCAAAGCCGCACAACGGCACGACGTCGCAACATGACTTCACACGTGGGGTAATGACATCATCAGGGGAGGAATGCACTTCATTTCAGCACAGATCAGTGTGACTGGCTTTCTATCGCACAAGTCACTTAACAATAACATTGCATTCACATTGGATCATCATTAGAAGAGTTGTCCTGCCTCCCCACAAAGACGGTCCACCGCATCGCGCTTTTTCAGATGTGCTTCTGTGACTGTCTGGAACACTCTTCCTTCTGATGTAAAAAAGCCACTGGAGCAATGCACTTTTAAATCATCTATATAAAAAAAAATATTCTTTAGAGTTGCTTTTTTGTTTAGTTAGTTTTGCATCCCCCGCACCTCCGATAAGCACGGTTGGCTACGCACGGTGCGATAGAATTCTCGATTTGAAGTTTTCATGACTGCAAGGATCCATACTCGTTGATTCTTTCGGTAAAGTCACATAGGTGGAAATAAAAAATCATGAAATTTTTTTAAATAAAAACGAAATTTAAAATAAAAATGAAATAAAAATTTAGTTATTTCATTTTTAAAAAATCACCTACGTGACTTTACCGAAAGAACCAAAGAGTACGGTGCGATATAAGCTCAACATACACACATACATTACGCAGACGGACGGAGTGAATGCCTTGACGATTGCTAAATGTCGTGACAAAAAAAAGTATGCAGCGTGTACGTACGTGCGTGAGCGAACACATCGTGAAGGAGCGTCTCTTCCGCCGCTCCTCGGGCTGCCCCTCCCGGGCTCCAGCTGTGTGCGATGGCCTCGAGGAGACGCGTCTGGGCTCGCGTGGCCCTCAGCGACAGGCTGGGCAGCTCAAAGATGCCCTCTGTCACGGGCAGCATGGCCCTCTTGGTCCTGCCAAAGAAAAAAAAAAACACACTCGCTGATTCTTTGCGGAGCTAAATAGCCGGCCTTTAATGAAGAGCTCCGTCTGTAGAAAGGTTGTAACGTGCGTGTATTTTTCCCCCTTAAAAAGATTCATTAAAAATCCCTGCAATTTGGGTTTTTTCCTACTGATTATTGCGAAAACATCGCTAGAAATGTAGCTGTAAAAATAGAGCGGCTTAACTTTGTTGCATGAATAATGAACGTGGTTGAATAAACATTGTTCTCAGCTTGCCCGCAGCCAATGCTTGATACGGACGGAATATATATGAAAATTACTCTTTGCTTTGTTTGCACTTTCAGCTTGAGAAATATTATCAAGCTCGTGAAACAATCTCTAATAGCGCATCGTCAATCCATTACACTTCGCCATATGAAATAGATTTACAATAAAGGGATTTTTAAATATATATGAAATGTGGTTTCTGACGATGCATGTCCACAGGCTACACGCATCTGCTTGAAATATGCAGCGGATGAAAATGACTTAAAGACTTGCCATGAACTTTTAAACATCGTTAATTCTGCGTCCTCTCACCAGATATCGTCAACAATGGTAAGTACCCACGATGCATCAAGTGCCGTCAACATTACCGCAGTATATTTTCAACAAGGCAGAGTACATTTTCTGTCACATAACACCTGTAATGATGATATTGTCCTTAAAAAAGCTGACCTCTTGCACCAAATATAATTTCAGATCATTCAAGATGTCCTAGTCATACATCATCATCATCAATCTCCTGGCAAAGGTGAATGGGTTTTTCTTTTATTAAATGTTTAAATTTAAGCGGGCAAAGTGTGCAAGTGTGTAATTATCATCTTATGTTTAAGAATGTTGTGGACTACGCGATGCTCGATGCAGCAGGCGCATGTCTAGGAATGTTCTAACTGTGTCACTTTCGCAAATGAGACTGTCCTGGTCACTCTTTTCACATTTCCACCTGGTCAAACAAAACAACTTGAAGTTTGCCTCGATGTAGTTTGGGTTGTTGGTGCTGCCCCTGCCCCCTGCCCCCTCTCCCTTTGATGCTGTTAATCCTGCATAATGCACGGGCATAATATGACTTTGAAAACCCCCCGCCCACCTCCCACGCATTTCACAATTAGCACTATTCGCATTCCTGCATTTCCCATAAATATGCTAAATTCCTCTTCAAATGCAAATTATTTTGTCAAGGCTCTCTTCCCCCTCCCTCACAGCTTAAATAGACACTCCAAGCCTAAGACGTGTCATTTAGACTCTGTCTTATCGACAGACATGTTCTTCACCTGAGGACGGCTGCTTGCGTTGTGGCCAAAACGTCGTGAGAATTATTTTATTATGTTTTATTTTTATTATTTTATTACTTCCCTTCTACGTGACTTTACCGAAAGAACCAAGAAGATGAATCCCTGCTGTCACGAAAGCTTTAAATCGAAATGTAGGTTTGGGTTGTTAAGGCACCAAACGCGACTGTCTTCCCATGTGAGCTTCTGTTAAATTTACTCATAAGAAGGCTGCAGGCATTGTTGATGTTTTCTTAAAATATATTCCACTTTGGCCACAAGCTTCAGATAAATAATGCGTGACCATGTATCTCAGAATGGCCTCTACATCAACACTTGGAGCATGCAATTTATATGCCCGAAAGAGTGTTTGTCATAGGCAATCAAACTAATATATTTTTTAATATTCTCAGAGCCGTAATCAACTCCAATTAAGAGATAAACCCAAACCAAATATCGTGATTTTTTGTGGGTTGCTGGCATCTGTGGCATGTTCCAGAATGTTAACTCACTACACTCAGGAACCTGGTTTAATCACAGATGCTTGCCTGGACTAGAACCCAGGTTTCTCAGAGGTGCTGGCTCAATGAACTTCACGGAAGCACAAGTCCTCAGAGCCACCCAGCCACCTAAGCTGGGAGGTCCTCCTGCCTTGTGCTGTCCATGCGAAGCATGACCTCACCCATTAAAGCCAGGGACCAAGTTTCCATCCCACATGGTCATCCGCTGCCTGTGGCCCTCTTTCTGCTCAATCGCAATGCACAAACAAACCGCAGCCAATCCAAATATCAAACCCGATTCCCACCGCAGCGAACAACAAGCTGATGCCATGTAAAACGTGCCAAAGCTTGGTTACTGCAGGGTAGGAAAGAGACACCGCTAACGCAGCATCTGCGACTCCCAACCGGTTTTTTTTATTCGAAATTACAGCTAATAAAACGCACGTAATTTATGGAAAGGAAAACAATCGACAAAACGGTGCTTTACAATTTGCTGAAACTCACTGCAATATAATTTGGCCACTTGGGCAAACTTGGCAGCCCACGGGCCAAGGGATGAGCTCCGTGTTATAGGCTTAAATTAAAAGGAGTCACTTGCCGAGTAATACATGTTTTCTCAGCTGGAATTAAAACTTAAAAGTGATGAATGGTTTTCAGTGGATAATGGGTCAAGTCCAATTCGAATGTTTGCTGTACAAGAAAAATGATAAAATAACGGACTACCTTGAAAGATGCAACTGATATCCGGTGTACGACTTTCTAATACACGAGCAGACTTCCTACGAACCTTAGTTGCGTATTTTATTACCAACTTCTTACTCTCTCTGGTCCTATTATATTAACCGTGATTAATGGTCATATAAATACACAAGCGCGCTCTCTTCCATAACGGAAAACAGATTACATCGGCAAATTGCCCATCCACAACACTATCCATACACATCTGACGGAATCCTCTCCACGTTTATAAGAAAGCACAAAAAGTTCCTGAAACACTGACGTGCACATCGAGTGGAGTCATTCGTTTTGTCCATCCAACCGAACCGCCTACCTCCTCCATTTCGACCTTCCCTGCAAAGCTGCAGCTGGAGTCACATATGGAGCCGCAGTGAATATTTTGACGGCAACGACCGTACGGATCCGTACGCACAATGTCAAGCGCTTTTCAAAACTAAAAAACGCGTGCAAAGCCGTAATGCCAAACATCAGTTGTACATTTCAACGTCGTCAGTATAAAAACCTTTTTTAACAACTGTACCTCGGCACTTCTCAGAACACCAGAGATTCATATGGGCCACTTTCAAAACGATTTAACCTAAAGCAACGGTGTTTTTTTTTTAACGGCAATAAAAAATTGCTGCAGGACGAAATAGGTTTCAATGCAGGCCTTCTCTATGGTTACATTTTCAGCGCTGGATAAATATGGAAAAGTGTTATTCTTCCTTTATAAAACAATGTACATTATGTGTTATATGTGTTATATATGTTCACGAGCTTGAGGTAAGTAAAGGCCACTTTCTACCAACTTTAGTGTCAGGCGCTTAAAAACATGTACATAAAAAATTTGATTTGAAAAAAATGTCATATTTGAATTCAACACAGCCAACGCGGTATTGCCAATTATTTAGTTTAATTTCCATGCAGCACTCTTAAAAACGTCCAGAAACAAACTTTCATAGGCCTATGCTCAAAGACGTTAAATGTGCTCCCGACAAAATGTACGGGATCCAAAATAAAATGTAAAAAATACAAATATTATTTGTTTTAAAAATATTCCTATCAATATATGGGTTATATTTGTGCCAAGTTTCACTTTATAGTGCTTCGGCAACGTCGTCCCGCACCTCCGAGAAGCACGGTTGGCTATGTATGGTGCGAAAGAAGTTCAACATACATGCATACATGTGTAGTGACTGACTCAGAGACACTAGGAGAAGGAGGCACTCTATTTATGAACAGCCTTCACAGTCCACACAAAGCAACTACAGCTCCCAGTCAGGACAGCTGGCAGACTGCCTGACTGACGACGCCGAGAAGACGCAGACTGAGCCTCCAGCAGTACGACGAGGGGATCCCGCTCCAGGCGACAGCCCCGAGCTCCCGCTCGGGGTCCCCTTTTATCCTCCCAGCGTGGCCTCGCTCCGCCCCAGCCACGCCCCCCTTTCTAGAACCTACTAGCGGGTTCCTGGGCTTCCCCCACGTGCCCCCTCTGTAACCTTTCCCCTCCATCCATCTTTCTGGTTTATCACGTGACCTGCTGACAGAAAGGGCTGCTGCAACTGTAGATCCCCTTCTCTGCCAGCAACCAGCGCTATGCTACGTAGTGACCCATTCCATGTCACTACACATGCATACGTTAACTTTACATCAGTCACTCCGCCAGTCGCTCACTCACTCACTCATGGCCGTCTATATCACAGTGAGGCAAGCGGAAACTCGTACACTGTTATCCAGAGGTGTGGACTCGAGTCATGTGACTTGGACTCGAGTCAGACTCGAGTCATGAATATGATGACTTCAGACTCGACTTGGACTTGCATAACAATGACTTTGTCCCACCTCTGAGGTGTGGACTCGAGTCATGTGACTTGGACTCGAGTCAGACTCGAGTCATGAATTTGATGACTTCAGACTCGACTTGGACTTGCATAACAATGACTTTGTCCCACCTCTGCTGTTATCTCATTGGCTTGCTGTTACTGGCCACAACTGACTCTTTTTGATGTGGCTGTCCAAAACAAGGCCGGTGTACCTTACACGGAGAGGATGGTGCTATGATCGTGTGACATGCAAGGCACGATGGGGAGGACAGATGCTATGGCCACAATCGCGCCTTTCAATGTCGATAAAAATGACTTCTCGCTTGCAGTAACATCGCTCGTATTCGTGAGCCTGGTCTGCGTGTATTTTTCCATCTGATGAGTTTCTCATCATTTAGAAACGGCATTAGAAATTAAGTTGTTTTCGTGCATGTTTTTCCTAATGATTGGCAAAAAAGCATGATTTTATTACAAGAAAAAGTAGATTTAAAATATATATATATACAGGGTGGCCCAAAAGTGAGAACATATAGGGATATTTTATTTATTTTAACACGTGCATTAAAACATTTTAATGTTTTATTATGTAAGTTAATATTTTATCTATTTTCATCATTAATAACTATTCTTCTTCTTCATGTGAGGTCATCTTAAATCCGTCACTTATAAAACTCGACCAAGAACCCTCAATGAATTTAGACAAAATATAATTGATGAATGTTTATATATCTTTTTAAAAATTTCGAAATGAATTTCAAAAGGGAATGCGTGCACACCTTAATCATAATACAAGTCAGTTAAATACTTCTTAAAATGTATTAAATAACCCGATGTGATGTGTTGAAATAAATATAATAACCCAATGTGTCCTGACTTTTGGAGCACCATGTATATGGCTGCGTGTAGGAATGAATGGCATAACGCCGCAAGAATGGAGCAGGTGAATCGCCTACCAGTACATGGGCAGCTGCAGCAGCTTGATGTACAGCGCTGGACTGAAGGCTGGGATGATGGGCACGGGCGGGTGAGCCAAGGACGCGTTCAGGCAAACGAGATCGGCTCTCAGTCCGAACACCTGAGGGATGAGACCGCCAAGCAGAACTCAACGTGCGAACGCTGCAAGCCAACGGAGCGTCCCGGTAACGATCAAATTCCTCGCACCTCGCGTGAGTCATGGCTGCACTCTCGCTACGCCTGCTCATGGGATATCGCTTGGCAGAGCTGTGCGTGGCTTGCGGGGGGGGGGGGGGGGGGTGTACAGGTGCACGCGTGTGTCTCGTACGCACCATGTGTGTGTGTTCGATGATAATATAGGGGAGCGGTTAGCAAGCTGCACTACGAGCCGGGCGACCCGAGTTCGATTCCCACCAACCCTAGGTCGACTCAGCCTCAAATGAGTACTTGGTGCAGTGTGTAAACATCACCACTCAGGAGACAAAGACGGCAGGGCATGGTGTTGGCCATGCAAACTTTCATAGGTGCTCGCTAGCAACACTTGCCCTAACTATCTGTTAAGGCTATACGGGGGATCTTTGTCTTTGTGTTCGATGACAATATAGCACATAGCCTGGCACACGCGCCGTGGTGACGTCACCGCCACTAAGTGGCGAATGGCGGTTGAGTTTGTTGTTGACAATACACTTTGTGGAGAAAGTGTTACGTATATTTTGTCTTAAAACTAAGCATGCCTTTCAATTACAGTCTTTGTACAGCTATTGCTCTATTTGCCAATTCACAGTTAAATTAAGTGGCATCCCCGCTCTGCCTTGTAGCTTGTGGGGTTATATGACTATAATTCACCATGCCGGTTAGCACCGGTTGGTGGAGGCTGTGAGCACAGATCGTGAAACATAGTACAGTACAACTGATTTTTGCTGCACCCCCTTCTGTCGACAATGTCAGTGCTCGCCCATCCAAGCTCTATCCAGGCTCAACCCTGTACCGTGTCAAAGATCCTATGGGGTTGGCTGCATTCTGTGTGATTCGGTCACGCGAAAATCACGTTGCCGTAAATGCTCGGGATGCAACCATTTGCCTCCTCATGTTCCAATGAAAGGTTGCTTTTGAGGATCACGATTCCATTTAAGAATCAATTATTTCCTAACAGTGTGGTGAATGCGGTGGTCCCGAGTGTATGTAGGGGGTCAACATCTTCAAATCAAAGCACAATGTTTGTTTTAAACGTACCGCGATTCAATGTACACATCGTAAGCTTAAACATACATATATCGATGAATTAACCGATCTCTTTGGTTCTTTCGGTAAAGTCAGGTCGTCCTCAGGCGAAAAAAACATAATCCAGTAGTGGATTATATTTTTTATATAATCCAGTGTTGCGATCGAAACGTCGTGATATTTTATTTTTTGTTTTATTTAATTTTTCTACCTACGTGACTTTACCGAAAGAACCAAAGAGTATGGATTCCTGCAGGCACGAAAGCTTCAAATCAAGAATTAACCGATCCTTCAATACAGCTTAACGGTAAACAAAATACCGGCCACAACATTCAACTTACAATCGGAAAGTTTCAACCGACAAGACAAAATAATCGCTATCCTTCTGGGGCACGCGAAATTACTTCCACTTCATAGGAAGTCAACAAGTCATCATCGTATGAGTACTCTCTCCTATGCCTAAAGAACATTTTTTTGGAGTTTGACAATGCACAGATTCATTTATTAAGATTGATTGTTACACTCGTGATGCGTGCATTCAATCGCTTACGCAATCATTTGCTTTTATGATATAATTATTTCTGTACATTCAGGTTACCTCTGCAACCACTAGAGGTGCTACATTTACACTTACAGAGAAAAAAAACGGTCTCGAATTTAAATATACACATCACTGCATCAATAAATGGCCGAATCGTTAAGTTGCTTGGGTGCTTAGCTCACAAACGGTTGCAATTAAAACATCCCAGTTTAGAATCAACTCAGCCGTTAATCTGAATAGGACTAATACATTTGCTACCACTTTATATGACGTTAAATGGTGGATATACTACGAACACATTTGCCAGCGCCTTGGGTTGTGACGCTTGTTATTCTGCACATTGTCCAACGTTTTGATCCACGTGCTGAAAAAGCTCCGAGGCAGCAGTACCACGAGAACGTGGAATCTCTTCCGCTAATTCTGGGCCACCAACAAAGAATTTTAATTTGACCAATTTTTTAAATTTATTTTACCAGGCCAGGCCCACTGAGCTATACAGCTCTTTTTCAGAAGCGATCAGGTCAAAAATGATAACTCAACAAAGTAGCTTACCATGCGGACATGTGTAGAAGCCAAATACTCTGAACGCGTGTTTTCCAAATGTGGAGGGAAAAACCGGGGGACCCAGAGAAAAATCCACATGACCACGGGGAGAACACGCAAACTCAAAACATACAGGCATCAGGGTCAAGATCGAACCCACGACCTCCTGTATACCAGGCGAGGCAGTTCACATCTCACCACCAACGAGTGCCACATCAACATCCGGTGATTCCGCTTTGCCTTGACCTTCAATTCAACTTCGCGTCCGTGTCTACCGTGGCCCCGGCACCGGCCACACCGGCGGTACCTTGAGGTAGCAGTGCACGTAGCAGTGGTGCAGGAGGCTTCGCGAGGGCTGCGACAGGCTGCTGAGCGTCCTGGCGAGCCGGCGCGGGTACATGGGGGTGCAGTGCTCCAGGTTGACGCGGTCCACGTGCAACGCGAATGCCGGCAGGGCGCGCGACGCCGGAGGCCTGGCCCCGGGGGCACCCGCGCCCACCTGGGTTCGTCGGGCCCGGTCGGGGGAGGAGAGAGAAATAAATAAAAAACCTGCACGCCGCACAGCCAGGCTCATTTCTGACTGATTCACGGCCAGGGCGGTTGTTAAACGGATCTGTTTTTGTTCAATTACGAATCCACCTTGCCTTGCAGCTCGCCTTGCATTGTGTCTGGACCCCACATGGAAGCCTCATGTGATCGGATGATTGAGGGGCTCACCAATTGCCCCATACGGCAGGCTCACTTACGGACCGTTGCCTGCTGGTGTGCAGCTCATTAGCACTGGCATAGCGAGAGGGCCCATGGTGATTTTCTCTGTTTGTATGGCAAGGTGGTTAAGGAGCCTGTGACGGACAGCCAAATGATTTTAACACTCCGAATAGGGATACATCATTTTTGACAAGACCAAATGATATGAATATTATAATCCTTCAAGAAAAAAAGCACTCATGCAAGGAGTAATTTTATCATCTATGAGCAGATTTGAGTTTTTTATACGTATATTTTACCACGCCAGTCAAAATGAAGGGTGTTTTCCGATGAGTATATGCTTGCTGATGCCATAGGAGTGGGAAGACACGTCAACTTTCTGAGTAAAGATTTAGGAAATATTTAACCATTTTTCTGGAGGCCCTTTATAGGCCTAACCAACAGTGAGGATATGTTTAAGCATAATTAAAAAGTAAAGGAGGGAAAATCAAATTAATTTTCCGTATTACTATTTCATTAACGTTCCAACATTGTATGGCTACATGTTCTCAAATTAATTTGACTTTGTATGTTGCGTGTGTGTGTGCCTGTGTGTGTATGTCTTTGTGCGGAGCAGTTGTGTAGCGGCTAGTGCGCTGTGCTACGAACCCAGCTACCAGAATTTGATTCCCGCCCACAGCCAACGCCAGTGACGATTGTCTCAACCAGTCCTGGTCCTCCCCTAGGTCGACTCAGTCTCAAATGATTACCTGGTGCGGTGTGTAAACTTCGCTACTTGGGAGACAAAGGCGGCCAGGCGTGGTGCTGGCCACCCATCCCCTCGTGTGCCCTGCCGGCCTTCATTGGTGCTTGCTAACAGCACTTGCCTCGAAAGTCTGTTAAGGCTACACGGGGGGTCTTTGTCTTTTTTCTCTCTGTGTATATGTGTGTCTATGCGTTGTGAGAGATTCATTTTTTGTAATAGTACAGTGCACGCAGATGCATTTTCAAAACCAAGCCAAATACCTTGAGCTAATGTTGCCACTTTGCATCAACGTTTCCCGACAAATGAAAATAAACAGCCATCAAAACCTGCTACATTTTACCTGCCGAACCGACCCACGTAATCTCCAAAGGAAATGCTCGTAATGAAATAAATATGCGGCCGTCAGCAACTATTTTATCGATGCGCCATTGCTTTTGGTCATTCGTATGAAAACGACAACATCACGCACGCTGAGAGACATTCGAGATAGCATATTAAGCGAGATTATTTTTGTTTCTTCAAGCGTTCTCATCATTTTTGGTGGTTTCTTAACGCTAGAGTGATGCAGACACGCCCACACTCCATTCACCTCAAAGTGACAGGTCAGAACTGATTGAACGCAGCAGGCAGATTTGCCAAGCACAATTATGAAATAATAGTTCTTGTTGAATTGCGAAGGCTTTTGAAAATTTTTACGTAAGATTGTCATTTCGTTTTCTGTAACAGCAATATGGGTATACACATTTAAGACTGCGGCAATAAAAAGTCGTGTTGCTTTAAAAAGGGATTTGCAGATGTGAAAACCACAGGGCATAAATAAAACGGCATTTGCGGTCACTGTAACAACATTTGCATGTTTGTCCGGCAAGACAAGAGGTCGTTTTTAGATGCCTTTTATTTTTACACGCCGAGACTTAACAGGGACCGTGATTATAAATCAGGCAATCGTCAGCCCCAAGCAAAAAAAAAAAGCTGGGAAACTGGGATGGTTTATTTTTTTGGGAACCTAAGCATGGCACCAACAACTCGAGAAATTCTTAGCAACCGAAGGCATCGAAACTCAAACAAACGCATGCGTGCCCTTCGGGGAGGTGTTTCTGGGAGCTGGCACGTACACTGCGCTTGCAACTTCACATCAAAGCACATGTGGTTTCGGACGGTTCCAAAACCTCCGCAGGAGAGCCGTGTTCATCGCACAGCCCTGGCTGTCCATTGGTGGAGTACAGTACAACTCGGCTGCATGCAATCCCGCACACGAGCCGGGCACCCCCCCCCACCTCCGCCCCTGATTATTCTGTATGTTTTCGCATGCTGAGTATGTACACCACAATTGCCTCCTGTGACTAACACTTTGGCTCTTTTGCAGCTGCACACTTTGGCACAACAGCCTGCCAGGATAAGGACTGCTTCCACTCTGCAGATTTTTTTGTATTTCTTTTTTTATTTTCCGAGGCAACGCTGGGTTTTATGCGCCTTTCGTTGACATCGGTACCTCTTTTTATGTCACTCTGCGGATGGTCAAAATTGTTGGCAGTTCACTATTTATTTGTTTCATTTCGCGAAGGCCTCCCACCACCACCCCCTTTTGTTTTAAAATACACCCGTTGTGTTTCGTTTGCAAAAAGATAAAAGCAGCTGGTGGGCAACAGAGCGAATTTAGATTGACGCACTTTACCTCGGGTTAAGAAATTGCCGTGTGACCTCGCCGTGAAGTGACCCTGGAGGCCACTCGCGAGAGAAAGAGAAGAAAAAACGACTCGGGGGGGGGGGGGAGGGAGGGGAATTCATGTCCGAGCACTCGCATGTGAAGGGGGACTCAGAATCAGCATCTGCTTTTATCCTGGATAAATCCGAATGAGCTACGGAGCCCTTTTTCACAGATGTCCATTAGGGGAGACGGGTCAGAAAGTTACAACAAACGATACAAAAAAAGAATTACAGGGGTGCAAAGTAAAGGAAAGGTAAGCAAGCCATTAAAAATAAATGCGTAAAACAGATCAAGCGTGCAAGTTCAAATTGTGTAAGTACACCAATTCCAAACCTTGGGCAAGGCATCAAAAAGAACAACAACAAAAAAACAGTCCCAGACCCCGCCGAGACAACACGCAGTCCCCCCTCCATGAAATGGGGGCGTAAACGCGCAGTTACCTGGCCCGAGAAGTACTGCGGGAAGATTCTGTCGAGGAGGTTGAACTCTGCGATGGGCACGGTGAGGCTGACGCTCAGGACGGTGAGGCAGGTGGTGCGGACCGGGATGAACTCCTCCAGGGAGGCCACCTCCTCAGGGCTGGGTGGCACCCGGGCCTCCTCCACCAGCTCTGCAGCCGACGATGACGAGAATACACGAGCAGCGATAGCATCCCTCACGCCAACAAAGATCCCCCCCCCCCCACCCGCCCGTATAGCCTTTGAAAGGCTGTTCGGGCAAGTGCCGTTGGCGAGCACCTATGCAATCCGGTACAGCGCACGAAGGAGAGGGTGGCCAGCCAGCACCATCGACGGGCGCCTTTCTCTCCAAAGTGACGACGTTTACGCACCACACCGGGGTACTCGTTTGAGGCGGAGTGGAGCTTGGGGAGGCACAGAACCGGTTCAGTTCATCATCACGGGTGTTGGCCGTGATCAGGAAACGAATTCTGGTCGCCGGGTTCGTAGCGCAGCGTGCTAATCGCTACGCTACTCACCTCCACACAAAGACAAAGATCCCCCGTATAGCCTGAACAGACTGTTGGGGAAAGTGCTGTTAGCGAGCACCTATGAATGCCAGCACAGCACACGAGGGGGTGGGTGGCCAGGACCACGCCTGGCCGCCTTTGCCTCCCCACTGGCGATGTTTACACACCGTACCAGGTACTCATTTAAGGCTGAGTCGACCTAGGGGAGGTCCAGGACCGGTTCAGATAATCGTCGCTGCTGTTGGCCGTGAGCGGGAATCGAACTCAGGTCGCCGGGTTCACAAGCGCAGCGCAAAGACTGGGCATTGCAATAGAAATGGAGTGAGAAGGTTGAGAAAAACTGCGTAGGTTTTTTGCGATTGTGATGTACAGCTCGTCGTGATGTCTGACTGTTCGCACCGCATGCTGGGGAGCTTCTGCAACGAACGTCGAGCTCTTGGGTGCGTGCACAAGTGCCGAAGTTGATAAGCAACATCAAGGTGCCCCACGTCGAACGCTCGCCACAGCTGGAAAACTCCGTACACTCGTGGGGGAGAACGTGTAACTGCTCGATTCAGCTCCCGGCTCTCCCAGGCAAGACATTCACACCGAGTAGATACGCTTATAAAAAAAAAACTTTTCAGAATTATATAGTTTTTTCTTTCCTCATTTGCCCCAAATGTTCCACCAATTGTGCAACTTACACCATGCCATGACACGGAGACATATCTGGTGCAGTGCATGGCCCTGTTAGGATAATGGCTTGCGGAACGAGAGCTCATAGACCTACTTCTGAGATTCTAGATTTGAAGCTTTCGTGACTGCAAAGATTCATACTCTTAGTTTTTTCGGTAAAGTCAAGTAGGTAAAAAATGAAATTAAAATACAGCAAATCTGGCTGTGACGGTCCCACCTGATGACGGAGACTTGTGTTGCCTCCGAAACGTCGTGATTTTTATTATTTTATTTTTATTAATTTTTATTTCACTACTTCTGAGATTCCGTTCGAGTGATTTCCTTACGAATACCAAGGGCGCCGCGATTCCTGACACGCCCTGCTACACAGCGGTCAAACTGAAGTTACATCGAATTTTCACAGTTTGAAAATGTTACACAAAAACAATAATTTACAACGGGATTTTTTTTTTCTTTGCACGGGCACCGAAGTCCAGGCTCGTGGTCGTCAACTTGCCACGCACACTCGGGCAATCCTGGGATTGGTCACAGGCAGACGAATCTCGGGCATTGAAACCCAGGAGCGTGGCGGCGCTGGCTCCGTAGCGCCCGAGTCGCCCCAGCCACCTCAACGCTTATGCTTCTTGACGTTCACACTCTCACAAGTGCTGGCATCGCCAGCGGTTGTGATAAACGGACAGAGCCGGCACCGCCTTGGCAGCTGCAGAAAAGCGGTTCCAGACTCAGACGGGGGGGGGGGGGGGGGGGGGGGGGTCTGTCCCGCACAAACACTGCACAACCATTAAAGGGGCCCTGTAAGTCTCCGGGCGGAATGCGCCAAGAAGATTTTCGTGAAGTGGCTTTTATTTGTTGTGTTTTATATCCGAAAGGCCCAATCCGAACTCTGCAACGTTGGAACAAAATGAGTTAGCACGGGGCATCGGCAGTGCACGCTGCTGGCGCGTTTGGTCCGTGACATTGAAGGATTGCTGTGCAGCATTAAATGTGCTGGAATAAAATTAGCACCCCCTGAAAATGTGGGATGATTCAGTCTGACGCCTGTGGAGTTCATGTTGAAATCGACAACAACGTCGTGTTTAGAGTGTCTGATGTCATACGCGCAAACACAATGCAAGCCTCTCTCTGTTCGCACATGCAAGCACGCGATGGCAATTTCTACCACAGTTGAAGCAGCAGCCAACGAACGTCATGCACTCAGGGGGGTTAAATCGTGCGAGCTGCACAACAGTAACGGTGACTGATACCACCGCTTACTTATCCAAGTCGAACTAATTAATTTCAAGAAACTGCTACAGGCCAACTCGTTAGTGATTGCACGTTCTACACAAGAACATTCGCACGCCTCTCATAATATATAGTTGATGCATGATGTCCATTGCATATTCAGTGTGAAAGGGGCAAGCAGATAAACAGCTGACGATGACAATGCCAACGATGACGACAATAAATGATGACAATCGTTCTAATGCGCGTGACTCGATGAAAAGCAATTCGCAAGTCTACGTCCAATTTGGTTCCCAAGAGATTTGCTTTAGTTGATGCGTGGTCCATTACTTTGTTGAATTTTTCACAGTGGCCCAAGACTCTGTGGTCGACGGTCCGGCCGGGTTTTCTGCAATCGAACGCCAGGATTCCCTAGATTTCCCACGCTTGAGGGCACCTGTGGGATCTGCCGTTTGACGCGTGAGTTCGATCTTCAAGTGGACCATTGGTTCGGAGGTGGAGTTTAAAGTCCAAAAGTTATTTCGTGAGATCGGCGATCAGATGCTTGTTCGGGACATATAGGGGTGTGGCGATACAAACACTGGGCTCAATTGAGAGGGGATATGCGCAAAAAATAACAAAAAGTATACCACTTAATTACGCAGACAAAAAAACGTGAAAGATACAATTAGGTGTTGCGAGGTACACTGTAAACGATACTGAAACTCTCCCGCCACACTGCTATGTGTGCATTTCCGCGATCGCATGCCGGGCTTTCTTCCAATGCCCCCTTGTGAATGTCAGCACGGCTGGCTTAGCATGGGCTGCGAAAGACGCTCAAAACATACGTGCACACGTGCGTACGAGGTAAGCGGGCGGGATCTGAGTTGAAAAACGCGCGGGGATCGATTCTTTGAACGCGACGACGTACGCGGAGAGCACAGCCCGCGTGAGACGGCGCCTTGCGCACGCGCGACAACACGTGCCTGGCCCGGGGCTGCTGTAGGCTTCGTACTCGTGGTCGAGCGCGCAGGCCACCATCTTGGCGATGCGATGCACCGAGCTGGCGTCGAGGCGCAGCTCCGTGGCGCCCAGCACGAAGCGCTTGAGCGACGATTCCCTGGGACGGGGCCCGTCGCCGGCCCTCCCGGGAGCTCCCTCCAAGGGGCCGCCAGCAACTGGAGGAAAGGAAAACCACCACCGGCCAACGCCGCCCCCGCCCCGCCGCGGGCCACCGCCGCGTGAAAATGAAAACATTGAGACGATAAAACGTGCGGTGTTCTGCCCGGCTGAGTTTTACTCATCCCTGTGGGGTATCCACATTCACCGCGGACTGGCCCAAAATGAACAAAATAACGTACGCAACACCATACCGTGAGAATAAACGTGCAAATCTCGCAGCTAATCCAGATACATGTCCGCGAGTGGAACCAGAGTCTGTGGACGGAGTGTCAATAAAAATTATTTTGTGTTAACCAGCGGTGGGGGGGACCTGAGGCAAGCGGAATCAATATAGGCCCACAACTTCACTGCATTCGGCCTGCCACTTCAAAACGACCACAAGTTACATATTTATCCGCAACTGCAAGAATATTGGCTGCACACTAATCGGGTACTTGAGGGGAATATTTTCGACCCGGCAAGACCGTTTTTTTCTAACTTGAGCATGTTCGGTCAACTCTTGCCACCGCAAGAGCCTCTTACAGTGAGAGAAGTAACGAAGATGTGCGTATGTGTGTGAAGGGTGTTGATACGTGCACCTGGCCTGGCACAAGCGCCGTGGCGACGTCACCGCCAGTTAGTGGCGAATGGTGGCTGTTGTTGCCGTTGTTGTTGCGTGTTACGTTTGGGCGGGCAACGTAATAATTTAATAGCCCTATTCAGCCCTCGGGAAGACAAACTGTTCTCACCTCTGGCGTAAACCGAACTGAAATCCCCACAAGAGAAAATATCATTGTCGCCCGTTTTTTTCTTTTCTTGCGTGCGAGCGCCGCATGGCACCACAATGCATTGCAGCAGATTGCGCAAGCGGGCAATGAATATCGGGGAGCATCGGCTTCTTGTAATTCACTGTGAAGCAGCCTGCATGTTGGTCCATGGAGAGGCGACTGCTGCTCTTTGCCCCGCTCCACCACCTTTCTCTGCGTCTCAAGAATGTGCCGACTGGCGGGCCGTGGAGACGTTGCAAATGTTGTGATGTTGAAATGTGCACGTGTAAAGGTTGGGGAGCCTTTCCCTTACATGTAACGCATTAAATGCGCCATGCACAAAGGCCAAATGACATGTGATACTGAAAAATGTTAATTGCAAACCCCAAGATGATATTTTTTTTGGGGGGGGGTGGTGCAGGGAAGGGGGGAAAGTACTACTATTATTATGGGACAAATATAGCTGAAAATGATTAACCCAATAAAGGTATTGGTGTGGAGCAGTACAAATTGGTAGCCAAACTGTGGAAGAGCGTTATTCCTCGGTGGCACCCAGGGACCGCTGAGCATGCGTTGAGCCGGCTTTGCGGCGAGGCGTAAATTCGGGTGTGAGCTGCAGGTGGGCGTCCCGAGAGACGCACGGCTGAGTGATGAAGCCCTCAATCCGGCCACAATCATCGCTGCAAATGAAAATCTGCCCCAAAAACCACACCGTGTAAGAGCAGTGTTTCAGGTGGGGGGGGGGGGGGATTATGTACAATTACCCGTAATTGTAACGCCCGTCTGAGAGCGGGGGAGGGAGATTTGTCGTGACCTGTCGTGCAGATGATTTATATAATGCCACGTTTTCAACGGCCGAGAAAAAACTGGCTTCTTGATGATAAAATAATTGGGTTAGCCTTGTCAGAACGGCGAAAGGCGCCTTGAGTGATTACGCTATGAAAGATGTTGGAATAAAGTAGTGCACCGTACAATAAAATGTTCTAATTCTGTTTATTCAGGCGCTCGTTTCATAACTGAGATACTAAACAACACGGGAAACCAACGTCCGTCAGTTGTCAACGCGCAAAAACTAATTCATTTTTTGATCTCTCACATTTCCGAGACATCAAACGCTGTTTTGGCTGCGGAAGGTTTTTTTGTTTGTTCCCACAATTGTGAAGTCGCTGTGGTGCTAGATTAAATGTCATCGCATTGGGCGCATGCCTCTCCCGTCGCACCACCTGCTCGCTGACACAGTACCTTTGTTCTCCTCCACGGCCATGGTGTACAAGTAGTCAAGGTACGCGGCGCCAAACCGCTGGAGTCCCGCCGTCTCCGTGCACGTCTCCTGCGCAAAGAAGTGCGATGGCCCCGTGGCAAGATGTTAGCTACCCCGCCTGGTATACACAGGAGCGACGTGGGTTCGACCCTGACGCCTGCTGTATATTTGGAGTTTGCGTGTCTCTTTCTCATCATCACGGTGGCGAGGAGATGTTAATTACCTCGCCTGGTATACACAGGAGCGACGTGGGTTCGACCCTGACGCCTGCTGTATGTTTGGAGTTTGCGTGTCGCTCTCTCTCATCATCATCATCATCACGGTGGCTGAGAGATGTTAACAACCCCGCCTGGTATACACAGGAGCGACGTGGGTTCGACCCTGACGCCTGCTGTATGTTTGGAGTTTGCGTGTCGCTCTCTCTCATCATCATCATCATCACGGTGGCTGAGAGATGTTAACTACCTCACCTGGTATACACAGGAGGGACGTGGGTTCGACCCTGACGCCTGCAGTATATTTGGAGTTTGCGTATCTCTTTCTCATCATCATCATCATCATCACGGTAGCTAGGAGATGTTAACTACCTCGCCTGGTATGCAGGAGGACGTGGGTTCTTCCCTGATGCCTGCAGTATATTTGGAGTTTGCGTGTTTCTCTCTCTCATCATCATCATCACAGTGGCAAGATGTTAGCTACCCCGCCTGGTATACACAGGAGGGATGTGGGTTCGACCCTGACGCCTGCTGTATATTTGGAGTTTGCGTATCTCTTTCTCATCATCATCATCACGGTAGCTAGGAGATGTTAACTACCTCGCCTGGTATGCAGGAGGACGTGGGTTCTTCCCTGATGCCTGCAGTATATTTGGAGTTTGCGTGTTTCTCTCTCTCATCATCATCATCACAGTGGCAAGATGTTAGCTACCCCGCCTGGTATACACAGGAGGGATGTGGGTTCGACCCTGATGCCTGCTGTATATTTGGAGTTTGTGTGTCGCTCTCTCTCATTATCATCACGGTGGCGAGATGTTAACTACCCCACCTGGTATACACAGGAGGACGTGGGTTCGACCCTGACGCCTGCTGTATATTTGGAGTTTGTGTGTCTCTCTCTCTCATCATCATCACGGTGGCGAGATGTTAGCTACCCCGCCGGGTATACACAGGAGCGACGTGGGTTCGACCCTGACGCCTGCTGTATATTTGGAGTTTGCGTGTCGCTCTCTCTCATCATCATCACGGTGGCGAGATGTTAACTACCTCGCCTGGTATACAGGAGGGACGTGAGTTCGACCCTGATGCCTGCTGTATATTTGGAGTTTGCATGTCTCTCTCTTTCTCATCATCATCATCACGGTGGCTAGGAGATGTTAACTACCCCGCCTGGTTTACAGGAGGTCGTGGGTTCGTTTCCGATTCTGACGCCTGCTGCTGTGTATTTCGAGTTTTTTTCCTCCACATTTAGAAACGTCCGCTTTAGAGTAGTTGGCTGCTGTACATTCCCACGCGATGAGCCGCTTCCTTGAGCTGTCATTTGCGATGGCCAGGTCGTTTCTGAAACAAAGCTACACAGCTCAGTGGGCCTTACCTATTGGTGTCAGAAAAGGGCGAGCTAATAGAAAACGCATTGGCATTTTTCATCATGGGACCTCTTTTGCCAGTACCAAAATATGAGAATAGATTTTCCCCTTTTTTCTGGCAACAAAACAGGTGTTAAGATGTTAAAACACCAAACTGAAACCTTTGTACAAGGAATCATGTCTGCATTAACCACAATACTTGTGGTCAGAATGCAAATAAAAAACACACTCTGATAATATATGCATTGTCTTTGAAACTGATTGGTCCACACCAGAGACAGCTTTCTTTTGAGCCGAGTCTCAAAACGGTGTTTTGCGTCCTCTGGTCTAACACCGTTTTGAGACGAGGCTCAAAAGAAAGCTTTCTCTGGTGTGGACCAAATCAGTTTCAAAGACAATGCAAATATTATTAGAGTACGTTTTTTTTGTTTGCATTCTGACCACAAGCATTGTGGTTAATGCAGACATGAGTCCTTGTAAAAGGTTTCAGTTTCGGTGTTCTAACAATCTTAACACATGTTTTGTTGCCAGATAAAAGGGGAAAACCTATTCTCACATTGGCATTTTGCTGCTGAAGCATGAAAAGGTCAAATCTATAGAGAGTGAACACAGAGAACAAGTGTTATTATATTAACCACCTCAAAACACCCCAGCTACATGAACGTTTGCGAAGCCTCTCTCCAATTAAACTACTGTCACTGCATTATCTTTGTTGTTGTTGTTTCCCTGAATGCTCTCAATGCTGAGACAAGGCCTCTCACATGCGTTATATTTGTAAAAGGCAGAAGTAACGTAACATCAGCACTTTGCAGCGATGAAGCAGATTTTTTTTAAATAGTGGTTTCTGCCAAAATGTGGTAATAAATTCCTCTTTCCCCTCCCCCTGCCCCCAATATGAAAATCAGAAGTTAGTAGCAACAGTGATTTGTACATAAGACTTTCTAATCATAACCATGATTATAAATCTTGACTTAAAGATTTCATGACTGTAGGAATTAATATTCTTTGGGTCTTTCGGTAAAGCCACGTAGATAGGTTAAAAGAAAATAACAGAAAATAACAAAAAATAACAAAAAACTACGACGTTTCGATCGCAACACAAGCGTTTGTCATCAGGATGTGTTGCGGTCGAAACGTCGTAGTTTTTTGTTATTTTATTTTAACCTATCTACGTGACTTTACCGAAAGACCCAAAGAATACCATTATTCTACATGTTAAAAAAGGTTGTTAAACGTGAGAAAATGCACTCTTTTAGTTAGCCTCTTTTTTGTTTGCATGTTTGCAAACTGCAAATTGTGTGTGAGTTACCCAAGACCAAGAAAGGGGCCCCCCCACCTTTGGGTAGATTTGGAGAGACCAAGGGCACCTCAAGACACAAACTCTCCACAACAGCCCTGGCAGTGCCGTTCGGCTCCGAGAGGTACAACCCCAACGGGCCTTGTGTGTGGTGGCTTCACCTCGAGACACAAACTCTCCACAACAACCTTGGCAGTCATCTTCTTGGTTCTTTCGGTAAAGTCACGTAGAAGGGATAATAATAAAATAATAAAAATATAACATAATACAATGATTCTCACGACGTTTCGGCCACAACGCAAGCAGCCGTCCTCAGGTGGAGAACAGGTCTGTCGAGGACGGCTGCTTGCGTTGTGGCCGAAACGTCGTGAGAATCATAATATAATGTTTTATTTTTATTTTTTTATTATTTCCCTTCTACGTAACTTTACCGAAAGAACCAAGAAGATGAATCCCTGCAGTCACGAAAGCTTTAAATCGAAACGTTCGGCTCCGAGAGGTACAACAGCGTGGCTCGTGGCGGCACAACGACGACGCCGTCAAATTGGGCCGGGCGCGCGCTCAGGGGTGGCGGCGGCGGTTTGGCCGTACAATTCGAAATATTTCAGTTTTCCTGCGCTCAGCTGGATGCCAAATAAACGAGGAGAAAGACGACGGCTACATTGTCACTTTTCACGTTCAATAATACTCCCGAGAGCCTCGGTAAATCGGCTTGCGTTTCAAAGAATGTGGAAAACAATAAAAAAGAGACAACTGCAACGGTTTAAGCTGCAGAAATGTTGATGTGACGCTATGGACATCCGAGTCTTCTTGAGATGGGGGGGGGGGCGGGGAAACAGACTGCATCCGTCAACAATAAGCCCTGCGACAGGATCTCCGGCACATGCACACCTGTTTGCCATTACAATCCGTCTCAGCCGTCTACTGCCACAGTCTGACAAATCGTCGTCGTCTGCCTGACCATTGTTTTTTTGTTTTTATCGCGGCTGTTGTCCAGCTGTTCGACCATTCTGGGAAAACCCGTGATACGCGCCCGTGCGATCTTCCCATCGAGGGAAATCTGTGTTTTTGTGGCACAAGATTCACGAAGAACAAAGCGTGCGCCGGGCTCCTGTGCCCCCTCCCATTGTCACCTTGCGCGGATTATCAACAAACGGTGCACTGTCGTGTCGTGGATCAAGGCTTTAACGAGCAGACAGAGCGAGTCTCAATGTTACCGGGGCGCGGTGACTCATTCTTACTGTGACAACGTGCGCGTACATCGCTAAAGGTTATTTTTTTATCCAGGCAGCGTAACTGCACATGGCTTAGGCAAAGCCGGCAGTGATAATACAGTGTAATTTAAAACAGACCGACTGACTATCCCTGAGGAGCGCACTGACCGGCTCTTATTCGTTTATTGAACAGTTTTTTTTTGTGGGTCGCGTTTTTTACTTTCCCCGTGCGTGAGTGTTTCAAATCAGTGGCCTATTGACTTTTAAAATTGAATAAAAACCTCGATCTCCGGCGTCACGCAAAGCACTGTGGGGCAATCGGCGGTGGGAGTTGTGGGTAAAAATGTCCGTTCCAAGCCCACGCTGCGGACATACCCGGTGTGCGTCGGGGTCGAAGGTGAACTCGGCGCGGACGCCATTGTTCTCCGGGCTTCGGTAGTCGAAGAGAGAGCCGCTCATGTACGTGGGGCCCTTGCTGCTGAGGCTCTCGCCACAGCACAAGAAACAGCCATCCTGGTGCGGGGGAGAAATGAGAGGCGCGAGCAAAAGGCCGCATGTCATCATCATCATCATCACGGTGGCTAGGAGATGTTAACTGCCTCGCCTGGTGTGCAGGAGGTCGTGGGTTCGATCCCGACCCTGATGATACCTGCTGTGTATTTGGAGTTTCCGTGTCTCTCTCTCTCTCTCATCATCATCATCACGGTGGCTAGGAGATGTTAACTGCCTCGCCTGGTATGCAGGAGGTCGTGGGTTCGATCCCGACCCTGATGATACCTGCTGTGTATTTGGAGTTTGCGTGTCTCTCTCTCTCTCTCTCATCATCATCATCATCACGGTGGCTAGGAGATGTTTACTGCCTCGCCTGGTATGCAGGAGGTCGTGGGTTCGATCCCGACCTTGACGCCTGCTGCTGTGTATTTGGAGTTTAGATGTTCTCCCCGTTGATGTGTGATTTTTTCTCTAGGTGCTCCGATTATTCCCTCATTTAGAAGCAAAGTGCGTTTAGAGTATTTGGCTGCTATAAATTTCCACGTGATAAGCAACTTCGTTGAGCTATCATTTGTGGTCCGATCACTTTTGAAAAAGAGCTATATAGCTCAGTGGGCCTTACCTGGTAAAAGAAAAAAAGCTTTAGTTTAATTTATTTTGCCACGCCAAACACGCCGGGCAAATCCGCATATTTTTCTCTCTCCGATGTGTTTTCGGCTGGTACCGGGTGTAATTCGGCACAAAGTATAACGTTTCTCCCCACTTATCCGGGTGCTTCTTTACCAACTGCTTACAGTTCCATGTGCGGGGAGTGAAACATCGGACAAGAGGAGGTACGTCCGGACAGACACATCGACGAGCTGTACAGCGGAACCGCAAAAAAAAACTACGCAGTAGAAGTCTTCATTAGCGTCCGCAAAAATGAGCTGGCAAACGATGTCACTGAGCTGCCCAATAGCGGAAGGCAACTTGGCGAGTGGAAAGAGGGAGGGAGACATTTAGGCAACAAAAGCAAAAATAAACACCAATAAAAAAAGATATTCCCTCAAATAGAAAGATGAACAAAAACAATTAGTTGAAACAACCACACGTCAATCAACTGCTGGAAGACCTCCCTCCCATGCTGTGTGAGTCATGGGGGTTGTTTGACCATACTTCACCACGTTGGTAAATGTGGGTCAGTGAAGGAGGGGGGGGGCTCACCGAGGACCAGTTTGGTCTGAAATATCACTGCACGGTGATCATTATTCTTGAGTGGTGTTCAAACTCAGCTCACAGGGCTCATAGCACAACAGACTAGCAACTGAGCCTACGCTTCCCCCACCACTATGAGATACAAACTAACAAAATTAACAGTTAATATTTTACGAAACACGAATCTAGCCTGTGTCCTGGACTTTTTGACGCAACGTTAGAACGTTCATTAGCGAGAAGAAAGCCTTTTAAATTACAATCAGGAGTGTTCCACTTATATCAGTGGCATTGCGCTGGACGTGATGGCGCAGCGAAATTACTGGAGCACTGTTGACTGTCAATTTAAAAGCTTTTTTCTGACTAATGAGCTTAAAAAATGTGTTATCGGTCAACCCAGGACACAGAGCCTCGGTACGTATTCACGAGACCAAGATATATTTCTTTGTTCACATTATGTTCGGTCAATTCCCTCTCTTTACATAAAGAGGCTTCAAACTGTTGTCTGAAGGTTCGAGAGATACACAAAGCTTGTGTTGTCTCCGAAACGTCGTGATTTATTATTTTATTTCTATTATTATTTATATTATTTTTATTATTTACTTATTTTTTTACGTACGTGATTTTACCGAACAAAACCTAAGAGTATACACAGCCTAGGTGCATATCCTCGTTGGACTGGTTTATCTTCCATGATGCTTGAGGAATTCCGTTTGCCTTCCGATCTGCCGTACGAAACTCCTCCAGCAGGTGAAAAGTAACTGAAGCAAATGCATTGTCTTCAGTGACGTCGCTGACCCATCATCTTTGAGAGTGGAGCGATGGGCACAGTCGTTGGCGTATCGCACTATGAACCCAGCCATATTACTGGTCACAACTAGAAATATAACTCAGGTCGCACCGGGGCCGCCCTTCACCAACACGGTGTGGAGATCCCTTCATCCAGCAGTGGCTTTGACACACGGCCGTGACTCCCTTCGAAAGTCTCATCAATAAATGGGTTCAAAAACCCAGCCGACAAGAGGATGGAGCCAGGAGCTCGCCCCGTGTCCGGCACTTACTCCACCATCTTCTCTGCAGTCCTCAAAGTCTCGGACTCCCAGAATGCTGTGCTGGGACGAGGCTCGGCACTTGACGAAGCCGAACTGGCAGTTGAAGAAGGGCTCGCCCTGCATGAGAGCCTAAGGGCGGGCGCCGGGAGACACACACGCACAACGGGTACAGCGCGCGAACGCCGAGACTCCGCCAGCAGGCAAACACTCCGCACGGAACGTGCTGGTTGCCTCCTGTATGACGTGAATCTGACTCAACGTTCAAGAGGATGCCCAGGCTTGAATAAATCACAAGCTGAACTACATATTTACGCAAGACGGAGATAAAAATCTCCCGTCTAGCATTAACAGACTGTAGGGGCAAGTGCTGTTAGCGAGCACCTATGAAGGCCGGCACGGCACACGAGGGGGTGGGTGGCCAACACCACTTCCCGGCCGTCTTTGTCTCCGAAGTGCCGATACTCACACACTGCACCAGGTACTTATTTGAGGCCTGAGTCGACCTAGGGGAGGGCCACCTCCAATTAGCATGGTTGGCTACGTATGGTGCGAAAGAATTTCAACATACATACATACACATACAAGATGTAATTTTCCACTAATGTTGACTTCGAGCATGAATGTAAATTTAGGTCGCTAACCCATCACCCTACACACACACAAACCATGCACGGTCTACTTACATCAACAGCCGTTCCCTCCTGCTCCCAGACTAAAATGGGCTTGAATATCACTTTGTTGGAGCCGTAAAAAGCACTCTCCGGGTGGCTCTCGGTCACCTGGGGAAACCGAGAGAACACGAAACAAACATTTGTCGTACGCTTTGTCCATGCAAGAGCGCTACGAATCGTAAAGTACTGGCAGGCAATGGCCGCAAGCCTCCGACCTCGCACCTTGAATGTGACAGTAAGACGGGTCATGTAGAACCCGACCGAGAGGATGGGATCTCTGGGCGGGCGATGACCCCGTCGGTTTGCTTTGCGGCCCTCCTCGGGGTCTCCGCCCACGTCCAGCTCCTCCCCTTCCTCCTCGTCGCCCTCGTCGCCCTCCGCAGCCTCGCGCTGCTCATCTTCGTACGCCACGATGGCCGGCACAAACGACCAGGCCCAGGAGACCCAGCCCTCGTTGTCGTCCGGCCGCTGGGAGGAGTAGTACAGGCTGCTGTCCTCCGGGTCCATGCCGTCCTCTGTTCGGGAGAAACGTCCTCGATCGTTAACGTGACCGCCAATGGGTCGACCATCGACCGAATCAGGAACGGGCATGGCCAACGCGGCCACTCGATGTACAGAACGGACGCATCAAAGATTGGGCGTCCTGCGAGTGCGGCCACAAGTCCCAAATCGTCGACCGCATCGTAAGCAACTCTGCCGCGGCCGCCGCCGCTGCTGCTGCCTTCACCCCATTAAAAGAGAAATGGACGAGATCCACACTCTGCTTCTGAACAATTGAGTGGATAACAAATACAAAAAAACTGCATCTCGAATCTGTCCTTATTAATCCAAAGTAAAGAAGAATGCGAGCGTATGCCTTGCGAGCGTAGAGCGGGATGGAGAACAGATTTGTTTAGTTAGCCAGGAGCTCACGGCGCTTCGCCACTGCACGAACGACGACCTGGTCGGTGTTTTCCACGATCGCACACTGGGCCTTCTGTTAACTTTCACTTGTGAAGGTAGCATGGGGACAGATATGTCGTAGGCTGAGTGGATTCGATTTGACGTGGGGACCACGGTGATCGAGGCAGGCTGAAATCCCGCGGGGTTCTTTAGCAGGATCGGCCGATTTGTATGGCCAGGGTAACCGGCTCTGCTCGACAGCGACTTGAGTAACATTATGAGACTGATCGGCAAATGTCGGAGATCGGTGTGGACGGGCAGATTTGGACTGGCTCGGATGGGCTCCTAATCGTGGAGAGTTCTTCGCTACCTGCAGATCTCAGGAGGAGGAGCGATGTTTGACATCATACTGCACGGTGTATCTGTACCAATAATAATAATAATGACAAACTCAGTTTTCTATGCCACAATATTCACAAGGCGTCTAAACGTTTACACAAAGCTTACGTTTCGGAGAAAGCCTATATACCAATTGCTACTCTTCAGGAAATATAAACAGGAATATAAATCATCTTTATTTAGCCAGGAAAGACTAATCATCTTGAAGAATACAAACCCAAAAACTAACCCAAACACCTCTATGATGGAAAATACAAAAGTAAAGAGCGGTAACTCCTTGTTTCCGAGTCGCACCAAATATATTCTTGGTTCTTTCGGTAAAGTCACGTAGAAGGGAAATAAGGAAATAATAAAAATACAACTTAATCAAATGAAATTCTCACGACGTTTCGGTCACAACGCAATCAACTGTGTCCTCAGGACGGCTGCTTGCGTTGTGACCGAAACGTAATTATTTTATTATTTCCCTTCTACGTGACTTTACCGAAAGAAGCAAGAATATGAATCCCTGCAGTCACGAAAGCTTTAAATCGAAATCGCACCAAATGCTTTGTGCACCCCTGCATTACGGTGGCGCTAAATTAATCACACGCCAGCGCACTCGCCATTAATTTCATAGCAGTGGAAGGTGTAAACGTCGCCGCAAGTAACTGTGTTTTCCTCGAGTGTTCCCTCCAATAAAAATGAGCTTGTTTTAAAAAGTAATAAATAAATAGGCCAAACAAAACGAGCACGGTATTTACACACGGGCGTTTTCGCAGAACTGGCAGTGTCAAATACACTAGAAGCGCATTATAAACATATCAGCGATGATGTCTGGATTCTCCCCCCCCTCCCTCCCTGGTGTTTCTCGCACGCCCTTAGAATGGGGGCAGGCGTGGCGCCGTCGCGAATCTCTTTACGTGCAGCACACGTTTCGAGCTCTCTGAAGCGTCCTGCAATGGACACGATCGCAATTTTACTTAATAAACACAGGCACGGAGCCAGCTGTATAATATTGGATGGGGGTGGGGGTATAGTGCCCATCGATTGGCCCAAACTCGGCCTCACGCAGAGGTGAAACTCATTTAAAAACTGCAGCATGGCAGATTTAAGCCAGATGTAGGGCTGGGTGTTTGAGGTACTTTACTTAAAGCACATTAATTAAACAATGACTAATGCACGTAAAACACAAACCCTGGCGCTTAAATAACGCATCGTGCCAGAATTCAAACGTCAATATACTCATAAGCTATCGCATATTTTAACATGTTGCGGACCCTCGTACCGATACAAACCACAGCTTTTCCATTAATCAGTTTCCATTTATTTAACCATAATGAAAGACGTTTGCAAAAAAACTGTAGTTACATTTTCCCAAGAGTGCACAAAAATGTACTTTGTGTCAAATCAATCTGATAGCACTTGCCACAGCTACATTAAGCATAATAAAATTATTGTATCAATGCTACGTCGTTATTTGTTCGTAATTAACAGACATTCTCACTTCATATATATTTTTCACGTTCAAAGTAGTAGTTATTAAAGGGACACCGACCGTGACTGAAGGAATTCATATTATTGTATCATATTCTTTGGGTCTGTCGGTAAAGTCACGTGGATAGGTTAAAATAAAATAACAAAATCATATTTTCTTTGAACGCATCAACGTGGCTTTACCGAAAGACCCAACGAATATGGACACCGTTATTTTGCTTTGCATTGTCATCTAATGATGCTGTCCAGTCTTTTGCTTTTTTACTCATACTGTACTTCAAATGTAAACAATAACCAGCCATTACCTAGAATATATTATAATATTCACATGTTTCGCTCACTTAGCCTAGTTAACCAATTATATCACATTATCAATCACCTCTCTCCGCCCTCAAACACTCAACAAGTTGCAAATCTCAAATATGAAACAACTCACAATCATAATTTCCAGGATTTGTCAATAAAATTATGGATCGAGATTCTCTCCACACCTTGTCAGTCGTGGGGGTTGTTTGACCATACTTCACCATACGGGTCAATGTGGGTTGGTGAAGGGAGGGTTTCGGACCGGCTGGGAATTCAACTCCGGTCAGCCAGGTACACAGCACAGCGCACCTCACTATCCACTGCACTGATGCCCCCACCACATACTCCCCACAAATACTCCTCATCGGTAAAACTGCTTATTTTTTCACGACGCATTAAGAATACAGGATAAGGAAACGGCAGATGACAGCGATGAAGGTGGCGATGATGGCACGGGTGAGGATGGACGATGATTAAAACCCCTATGTTGAAGCGCAAGAGTTCAAAAGTGCAAAAGACAGCAAAAATCCGGTGCCCAAGCAGGTTGGTCTAGTAACGCAATGTGTCCACATGGGTGGCGTGGTGGCGTAGTGGTGAGTTCACTGCGCGATGAACCTGGCGACCTTGAGTTCGATTCCTGACCAAAGATAACATCAGCGGTGAAATATACGAAAGGCTCCTGAGCATTCTCTCGGTCGACTCAGCCCTTAGAAGAAGAGCACCTGGTGCGGTGTATAAACATCGGCACTGGGGAGGCCAAAGCAGCCGAGCGTGGTGCTGGCCACAGCTGCCCCTGCGTACCCTGTGCCGGCCTTTAATAGATGCTCGCAACCTGCACTTGCCCCGACATGCAGGGAATCTTTATCTTTGTGATATGTGTGTGTGTACGTGCTAGGCTGTCGGGAATCATTATCTTTGCGTGTGTGTACGTGCGCACGTACGTACGCACGCATGCGAGTCTGTATGTTTCCGGCACCCCTCGCAAAGCCCACGTTTTTCCAGCGAGATCTCAATATTTAACAAATTCCTCCCTCCCCCCACCCCCGGTGGCGCTAAGCTTGCCCCTGCCCACATAATCCCCCGCGCTCCGCTCAGGCCCTCGCGGCCTGCCCGCCGTGCATTCCTGCGACGTGAAATCAGAAAGCTGGCCTGGGGTCACAAAGCCCATCTTTCACCACGTCGGCCCTGTCAGCGGCGCGTCTGCTCAATTTTTCCACGGGACCCACGAACGCCCGGCGCGTTGCTGCGTATCCGACGATGGCCTTCGTTGGCAAGAGCGCCGCGGACTGCGCACCAAAAAACAGCATTGTAACAGTGTTTACATTTTTTTTTTTAAGAACATGTTACTTTACGGAACAAACAAATGAGAAAGATCCCCCCCCCCGTATAGCCTTAACAGACTGTTGGGGCAAGTGCTGTTAGCGAGCAGCACCTATAAAGGTCCAGCACGGCACACAAGGGGGTGGGTGGCCAACACCACGCCCGGCCACCTTTGTCTCCTTTGTGGCGATGTTTACACACGGTACCAGGTAATCATTTGAGGCTGAGTCGACCTTGGAGCGGCCCAGGACATAAGGAAAAGACACATACATACAAGCGTACATAGAGCGGTGAATACTCTTTTGAGAATGACACACTTCAAAAGTTGGCACTGGCTGTGTGTTAAGCGAACCATGAAGACTCGCTTTCATACGCCATACATTCAACAGAATCAGTGTAGTCTGTTGGAAATTAATGCTGAACGCGCGTGCATTTACATTCCCCCAGCCAATCCGTGCGCTCATGACTTCCCGTTCGAGTCAAGGGCTCAAAGAGACTTCTCTCTTTCGTCCTCTGCCTAGGAAGGGCCATCTCTGTCTCTTCACGAAATGAGCATGGCCCACCCGCTTCGGGGAAAGCTCCTTGAGAGACGCGGCCCACACAAACACACACACGCGCGCACGCATAGGGACGCCACGTGGGTTTTTAATCAAAACTTATTCGAGCCGCGCCTCGTGCACCGCCGCGGCATGTGAACCGAGGACGGTGTCCGTCGTGTGAGAATGGGTGGGCGGCGGGGGGGGGGGGGCGGCACGGGGCTCGAGTGCGCGTCAAGAGATGGCAAACGGGATTAAAACATCGACGTTCTCAAAAAGGTGTCAGTTTTGTTGCCAGATAGAAGGGTAAAAAAACAATTATCATATTTTTTATTGGCAAATGAGGTTCCAATGGTTCTCAAAGTTTCCGCGCGGGGGTCGCGGCCTACTCGTTCCCGAGCCAAGGAGCACAACTTGGTTATCGAACACTCGCGGGCCACACATTAATCCTCCGGCGAAGACACGGGGATGAAAAGGACGGGCGAAAAACATCAACTCTTGAAATCTCTCCCCATGCAAATAAATGACTTTTTTTTTCCATCCGATAGCGTGCCTATCAGATGCAGCGATGGTGTGAGAGGCTTTTCTCTGGATGACAAATAGCCCAGAGAGCTGTCCTCCCGACTGCAAAAACAATACGATAAATTTTTCTCAGCCTGATTTGAAGAAACCGCCCAACGGCTTAGCAGCAACAGACATCAATGATGACATAAACATAACAAAAATTCAGCCCATTGCTATGCAAGTTAGGAGCAAAGGGGTGACGCGGTGGTTAGAAGCGCACTGTGCTTTGAACCTGGCCTCTCTGGTTCAATTCACGGCCACAGCTAACCGAGTGATTCGCCAATCCACGCTGACCAGCGTGGTGAAGTATGGCTAAGCAACACGGCACAGGGAGACTTTCATACGGCAGTGGATTGACAAAGGGCTGTCAAGAGATGCAAGTCACGTGGGTGACGTTAGCACTCGCACTGCTGTTTTCCCCTCTCCAACACTTTATGCAGGAATCCATACTCTTTGGTTCTAAATGTGGAGGGGAAAAACCAGAAAACCCAGAGAAAAATCCACGCGACCACGGGGGCAACATGCAAACTCCAAATATATAATGGGCGTCAGGGACAGGATTGAACCAACAACCCCCTCTATACCAGAGGAGATAGAGAACATCTCGCCACCACGGCGCCCCAGCTGACAATTGAAAAACATCAATTCTTAAACACGCATTTCAACACGTGTATCGTGGGCTTAGGAATCGATGTCAATGGACGTGTCCTTACGCTCTGAGTTCACATACAATGTGGGTCACTGCTCACACGAGCAGTCGGGTGGCTCTGAGCCAGGGAACAAACATTCCACTTTCCTATGGCGAAAGCCAGTCTATCCTTCCGTGAACCGCTGTCTGCTGACTTCGCATAAAAGGGTATTCATTTTGTGGTTGAAGGTTAAGTTCTGGCCTGACGCGCTGAGCTACAGCAAAGCCAGAGATGCGACGGCCACCTCAACGTTACGATTAAATAAATGGTGGGGAACATCTTCATTACCGAGGGCTGAATCGGGTCTTTCAAATACCATTGGCGGGCCACACGTTACCACTTAGCGTTATCCAATAATAACCCAAACATTATGAGTACTCGCCTTAACTAAAAATGCTAAAATAAAATGGACGGTGTTGCCGGAGTCGAATAAATTTCACTCCCAAGAGCCGATAAGCGCGGCTAAGATGCTTGCTTGCAGTGACGGACAAATGCAATTAGCAGGCCCACTTTAAGCGGTGGGCCTCGTGTGGCGGCGACAGCATGAACGAAATTAAGTCGCGCGGCCGGGTGAAATGAAGTCATGGGCCACATCTGGCCCACGAGCTGTACGTCCTCCAGGCCCCCCTGGGGCTACAGGAAGTAGCAGCAGTACCTGTCATGGGCACTTCAGGAGTGTGCGGGGGGGCCTCGTCTCCCGCCTGGGCGATGTCCGGCTGCCCGATCTCGCCGTAGTAGAGAGCGATCCCCAGCTGGATGAGGCGGATGAACATGGGAAGCTGCTGGTCGGTGACGGAGAGAGTGAGGCTCTCGCACAGCGTGTGAATCTGCGGGGAAGGGGGCACGTGTAACGTTAGACCTGCCCCCCCCTCCCTTCTCGTGACCCGCTCCTCGAAAAAATACGCGCCGAACGCGACCCAACGCCGGCGCACGCCGCTGCGACAAGGCTTCTCTCGCGCCGTGATGGACAGGATCGGTCTCCAGCACAGCGTGCGGCTCTGTGGGAAAGCGATAGGGTTACAGAAATACCCGCGCTCTCCGTCCAACGCCGAGCCCAATGTTCGCCGGGCTGCCGAAAGGGAACAGTGTCAAATAGCCGCGTGTCTGGAAGAGAATTAATCTCAACGTATATTCCCACCATACATCAACAGTTATGGAGATGTTTAGGTCCTGGTAATTTTGAATGAATTATTAGCAACGGAGACATGAGAAAGGTTTACATTTCCTCGTAGAAATTGGCCATATCAGGTGAGGTTTTTTTGTTGCATAAAAAATATAGTATTGCCGTACTCCCCAAACTAATTATAAATCTCAGGTGATTAATCATCCCACTTTACAGACATACCAGTGGAGGAAATTTCACGTGAAGCAAAGCTATAAACGCCTTGAGTGTGCTTTTCTTGCATCCGTATGCACGTGTGTGGTCTGAGCCACCCTAGGGTCAACTCAGACTTAAATGGGTGCCTGTTACAGCCTGCAAAATTCAACAACCTGGAGGCGAAAGGCGGCCGGGCATGGTTTGCCACACATGGTTGGCAACTCCTAGTGTGCTCTGCTAGCCTATATAGGTGCTTGCTAACGGCACAAGATTATAAGGATAAACGGTGGAGGGGGGGGAGGCATTAAATCATCCCACTTGTATATGCAGGGAATCCATAAAAGAATAATCCACTCTTAGACAGCGGCTTGAACTGTGTGGGTGAATGTTGGGATTACGTGACAGGTAATGTGCGTGTGCCAAAGAAAGAAAAACGCCGGAGTGATCTTCAACAGCACAAACGATTTATGATGCTGCTACGTTGGTGTTCCAAGCACAAATAACAAAATAAGAGCCAACGCATTCGTCAATTACACCCGTGCCCTTAACACTAAAAACCTCTGCTAATAGGTGGCGTTTCGGGAAATGGAGATTTCTCTTACGTGCTATGTACAAGGACCATTGGCCCAAACGTCACCCGTATGATTTCTCTTTTCAATGCCACGGTGTTTTTGAGAAATGCGTTCATCTTTTCTCAACATCAATAACAGAAGGTTTGGGAACAATCACACGTGAGATTGTTAGCCAACACCTGGCACTTTCCCTCAAATCTCGAAATGACATACATCACCAGTGCCACAACGGACACGAAGAGGTTTAGAGGGATGAGACTTGTACGCTGTACTTTTCATTGTACTTTTGTTTCCGTACCGTACGTAGCCAACCATACTAATCGGAGGTACGATGCTATCGAAACTGCTCTGTAATTATAATTGTACAACAACGGATTATGCCTTTATGGACACGATATATTATATAATTTCAAATAATGTTTAAAAAAACACAATCTAACAAAATCTGTTCGGATAGACGTTTTCAGGTATTCATGGTGTCACCGTCACAAGCGAATGCATTTGAACTATTCCAGGAAACCAATTAAAATGGGAGTGTTATTTTTTTTAAATGACTTTCTTGTGGCCACACTTCGTTTGCAATCCACAGCGGGTTTAATCAGACGGACAGAAACAGCCACACGTGCCAAGGGTAGCCAAAACAGCAGCTCCCCCAGTCAGACTATCTTTGTAAACGACTTTGAAAAAATGTGCTCTGACAGGAGGATTGGGATGTTACAAGTCAACTTGTTTTCATTACGACTCACGTTCCATATTGATAAAAAAAAACTGTAAAATTAAATTCCACCGTGTTGTGCAATGCTTTCACTGTCTGGTAAAGGCGCAATGATGTATAGATTAATAAATTAATATAAATCCTAAAGCACGCTGGCGCACGTTCAATCGCATGTGGAAGAATCGGTTCTTTTCTATTTGTAAATGTTGTGTGTAGGGTTGTTAAACGATAACAGGCAAACTGGTAACCGTTTCCAGAATCGATTACCGCTCCTGAAAGCAAGGAACCAGCACCCAATTCTAATGGCATTTTAGTAACAAATGCACCGACTGACAACGTGTGAACTTACAAACGGCACGGCGCTGTAAATAATTTCTCAAACTTGATTTGGCGCTTTCGTGACTGCAGGAATTACTCTTTGGTTCTTTTGGTAAAGTCACGTGGAAAGAGAAAATAATAAATGAAATAATAGCATACGACGTTTCGATTGCAACACAAGCAATCATCATCAGGTACAAATGAAAGAGAAAACAAAACCTAGTAGACTTAGAAATATAATGTAATACAACACAGATAGTCGGCTAGCATAACAGTCAACACCCTACCTGGTTGATTACGTTCTTTCAAGGATTGCTAAATTTAAAATTGCTAAATTTAGCAATCTTTGGAAGAACGTAATTTAGCAAAACTGACACCTTTATACCAGTTGAAAGGGTAAAAACCTATCATTATATTTTACCACTGGTAAAGGAGGTCTCATAGTGTAAATGCTTACCCCGAGCTCTCAATACTCCGAAAGTGCGCTGTTTTTGAGTTGTACGCCTTTTGGCGTCATCTGGTCCAACACCAATGGAGACTAGGCTCTAAGAAAAGCTGTCTCGGGTGTGGACCAATCAACTTCAAGGACAGTGCATATCATTATCAGAGTTGTTTCTTTTTGTTTGCAATTTGACTGCTTGTGTTGTGGTTATTGCAAACATGATGCCTTGTATAAAGGTGTCAGTTTTTGTACCAGTTGAAAGGGTAAACACCTATCGCTGTGAGAATCTAATCGAACTTGCGATGTCTGGATTGCGAGTCCATTGAGCTCGTCATTACATCACGTCAGCCCCCTTCATGACCAATGGCACAACAGATCGACCAGTAAGCTCAAAGACACGTGTGTGGTGACTGCATCTACGAGCATTGCGATAGAGGACTTAGCATACCTAGAAACTGCTGACACAAGAAATACTGAAATGTCAAATTTGTTAAATGGTCCTTCAAACTGCGACGCCTTGAATAAACATTTACTTAAAAATTATCTTTTCAATATACTGATGTGTGTGGTCGTATTATATTACCGGTACTTAGGGGCGAGGGGGAAAAAAAGAAGAAAAAAAATATATAAGAAAATAACGACATTCAGAAGCAGAGGCAACTCAATTACCTTGTGTACGGCTCAACGTCAGCATTTACATTTTCTACTCTGAGAACCCCAAATAGCAGCAGTGTCAAATTACTCAACCCATCCGCAGACAGCGCCTCTCAATGTCTCGTGAACGTAATGCGTTCAACTGGTGACAAGTGACCTCTGCAAAAACACAGCGCAATGCTCTGCAGAAAAAAAAAATCTGTTATCCGGCACTTTTCCATCCGGAATGCTCTATTAACCGGCATCGGCTATAGCCGGCAATGCAAATCTCCCTTCGCTTATCCGGTATAATTCCGACAGCCATCCAGCATCTTGCCATGCGCTTATCATAGATCTGTGTTGAGAGAAGCTTCAGGAGACTGTAGAGTGGTGGTACCCACGGCACCCGTACATACAGCAGTGCACAACTGTGTACAGGTAGTCCTCCACTTATGATGGAGATGCGTTACGATGACCCCACCGCAAGTCAAAAATATCGTAAGTCGAAGATGGCCTAGCCTACCCAGGAGTCTTAAAGAATGGTGATAATCTTCTTGGTTCTTTCGGTAAAGTCAAGTAGAAGGGAAATAATAAAATAGTAAAAATAAAACATAATAAAATAATTCTCACGACGTTTCGGCCACAACGCAAGCAGCCGTCCTCTACGTGACTATACCGAAAGAACCAAGAAGATGAATCCTGCAGTCACGAAAGCTTTAAATCGAAATGGTGATAATTTAGCAAAACAGAGCAATTTACAGAACCGTACTGTATAAACTATATACTGTATGTATTATTAATTACAATACTGTAATGCACATTAGAATGTAAAGTAAACAAACAAGGTAAATTCTTAGCCTACCTATATGAACTGCAATTTAATAGAAAGATTTTTTCAGGAAACAATCTTATCTGCTATAAAAATAAAATTAACATGCATTGAACGTATCGTATCGTGGTAACCCTAAAATGAAATCTCTAAAGCTACGTATCATACATGCATTGAACGTATCGTAACGTATCATATTGTACTGTACTCACCTGCTGCGCGAAATTTAAAATATTTTACAATTTTGTCGTATCGCTATCGCCATCGTAAAATCTAAATATCGTAACTCGGGGACTATCTGTCCTGTATAAACGACCCTACTCCTCTCTACAATCAACTTTGAATGCTCCAAATTGACCGGTGAGTACCTCTGCAAAAGTGTACATTATTTCTTATATCTTAGTTAAAATGTAATGCGCGGTTTCTTTCTAGAAATGTTTTATGCGCTTGGAAAATTTTGTGAACCGCAAGTATAACTCTCAGATATAATTTCGGGTTTCTTTTTGGGATAGATCGCGGAAATATAAATGTGTAGTTAATCCAACACAGCCAATTAGTAAGGTATGTCACGTAAACAGAACATGACATTCGTTTCTTGTTCAGCACACCGGTGTGTTGGAAAGCAAATCCACAGCATTTACAATCTGAGTACGACGTTTCCCCAGTATTTACAACTAGCATCATCAGGCGATCAGCATATGAATGAATGAATGAACTTCTTTCGAACCGTACGTAGCCAACCATGCTAATCGGAGGTGCTAAATGTTTGATTACCCGGTACCCCCCCCCCCCCCATTCCCCATGGATGCCGGTTAACACAGATTTTGCTCGATAACGGTCAAAACGTCAAGAGGGTAGGCGGTCTCATGGACAAGCAGCGTACGCGACGCAAAATAGGATGACAGCCCACCGAGTTAACGTTGCCGTATTTGTAATGGAGCAAAAGTATTTTTTTGTATTTTACCAGGTAGGGCCCACTGAGGGCAGGATATTTTTCAATTTTATCATTGTCATCATTATTATTTTAACAAGCGAGGTCCATATTCTTTGGGTGTTTCGGTAGAGTCACGTAGATAGGTTCAAAGAAAATAACGAACAACTCCGACGTTTCGATCACAACACAGGCGATCGTCATCAGGAGGAAAAAAGAGGGTGAAAGCTGCTGAGGGAGACTGCTTAATCTCTTGTTCATCAAGACGTCCTTTTTAATTTTTCTTTCCTCCTGATGACGATCGCTTGTGTTGTGATCGAAACGTCGTAGTTTTTTTTACCTATTTACGTGACTTTAACGAAAGACCCAAAGAATATGAATTCCTGCAGTCACGAAAGCTTTAAGTCAAGATTTCAGTAAGGTCCACTGAGCGATGGAGCTCTTTTTCAGAAGTGGCCTGGCCACAAATGATAGCTCAACAAGGTGGCCCATCGCGTGGAAATGTATAGCAGCCAAATACGCCGAAATGCACGTAAATAAAAGTGGAGGAAAAAAGGTCCAAGAGACAAATCCACGCGGCCACGGGGAGAGAGAGACACGCAAACTCCAAATATACAGCAGCAGGCGTCAGGGTCGGGATCGAACCCACGACCTCCACTGTGCCACCCCACTAATACACGCTGGATGTATTTGCGCAATGAACTCATTGTTCAGATCCAACCAGGCACTTGCTTGCTTCAGATCTTTCTTTTTTGCAAGGACTTGAAATGTTGCGAGCAGAAAACGGTGTAACGCGTCGTAATGTATCACTGTAATAACAATTATATAATAAAAACGTGAAAAATTAAGTGTTCCAAAATCTGGAAGGGGGTTTGGAAAGCACTTATAATGGTGTTGCTTGGATTCTTATAAACAACATGGGAGTTATTTTAATACAGCCGAAAGAGCGAACACAAAAATGTGACAAAGAGATGAGGATTACATAAACTTTAGTAACAATAAACAGGCTCCTTTGCAAGGAGGGGGGATAAAAAAGAAAACAGATGATAAAGTAAAAATATGCAGGATTAACTTTTCAGCCAATACATATTAATCGGTGTTTGTATGTGACCGGAGTGGTAGTGTTCAAGTATCGCTTACAGTGTACTTGACAACGCGTAACTTTAGGGTCGGAATTTCCTCAGATTATTTTGTACTTGCTGTGCGGGTAATTAAACAGTACGACTGCTTGGCACGTGGTCTTGAGCCCAATGCTTGTGTCACCAATATCCCAAACTGGCACCTGATTGCCGATCCCACACACACACAAAAAAAACTTTTGGAACTTAATCTCGACCTCCAAAACAATGGTCCACTTTAAATCGAATCCAAACTACAAATGGCAGATCCAAAACCATGTCCTCACACGTAGAAAAACTAGATCTTAGTATTTTTGTTTCTTTCGTTAAAGTCACGTAGAAGGGAAATAATAAAATAATAAAAATCGAAACCAATAAAAACATGTTCTATTGTTTTATATTTTTATTAGAAAAAAATCTATTTGTATTATTTTATTATTTCCCTTCTACGTGACTTTACCGAAAGAACCAAGAATATGAATCCCTGCAGTCACGAAAGCTTTAAATCAAAATGTAGATCTTAGTACTTAGCACGGCAGGGCTGACATTGGGGGGTGGGTGGCCAACACCCCATGCCTGCCTTTGTCACCCCAGTGGCGATGTTTTCACACCGCACCAGGTACTCATTTGAGACTAGTCGACCTCGAGGAGGCCCAGGACCGGTTCAGATAATCGTCACCGGCGTGGGCCGTAAGGGTTGCCGGGTTCGTAGCACAGAAAGCTAACCGCGACACTACCACTCCCCACACATACACACAATTAATCAGATATTTACATTCTGCCTTGCTGCAGCGATTATACCACGTAATCAGAAAATAATTTGCGAGCAGATATAAAAAAAAAAGGAATTGATAAAGGCTCGGGAGCTTTACACAAGTCCCGCTCGAAAATTGGAGCTGTATAGTTTAAAATTAGCTGGTGAGACAAATGTAAGCTAAGGCCATAACAAACTTTACGAGATCCAAGCTTAGGAACTTTTGAACACTGAGGAAAATGGCTACGAGGTGGTCATACGTGGGTGGGCTCCAGGGTTGCGATTTCCGCATGGAAAATGCGGAAGGAGGGTTCAAATTTTCCCGCATTTTTGCTAAAGTCAACCGCAAACGGTGGAAAGACTACTCCTATGACCGCGCGCTTTTAACAACACGGTAATGCGTTCTATTGGAAAGGATACATGCAAGGCCCAGCATCACGTAGGGCTTTGAGTTACTGATTGGAATGAATATATGATTTCCGCATTTCCGCACAAGAACCACATACTTTATTCAAAAGCGGAGCCGTGATTACGAGCACATGTACATGATGTATCCTTTCCAATAGAACGCATTAACGTGTTGTTAAAAGCGCGCGGTCATAGGAGTAGTCTTTCCACCGTTTGCGGTTGACTTTAGCAAAAATGCGGGAAAATTTGAACCCTCCTTCCGCATTTTCCATGCGGAAATCGCAACCCTGGTGGGCTCATCCCCAATAAGTACTAGTTGAATGTAGACATAATGCAAGTGAAACGCATTTGGTAAGTTCCCCCGAATTCGGGGCACTGGATTGGCGTTCTAATGTCAACGGTAAGAGCATGTCGGTGACCACTGTAGCAATAATCAAAGGAGGCCTGGAATGCGATTGTGGAAACGTCGACCAGACCGTCGAGCAAGATACCACCGAACCACTGCGAAACATAACAATTTTACAGAGGCATTGAACAAAATCCACTGCACAGCAACGGAAGACATTTTCTGGCAAATCTGGACATCGACTTATTCATAAGTTGCCATTCCTATAGACATATTTCAAGAGAGACACATCTGCGACATTCGACTGCTCAAGATTAGGGTGCCACGGTGGTGAAATGTTAACTACCTCACCTGGAATACAGGAAGTCGTGGGTTCAAATCCTACCTTGACGCCTGTATATTTAGAGTTTGCATATTCTCTCTCTACCCCTGGTTGCGTATATTTTTTATCTGGGTCCTCCGGTTTTTCCCTCGACATGCGTTTTCAGAGTATTTGGCTCCCGCTATAAATTTCTACGCGATAAGCCACTTTGTTGAGCAATCATGTGTGGCCAGGTCGCTTCTGAAAAAGAGCTACATCGCTCAGTAGTGGACCATACTGAAATCTTGACTTAAAAGCTTTCGTAACTGCAGGAATTCATATTCTTTGGGTCTTTCGGTAAAGTCACGTAGATAGGTTAAAAAAAAATAACGAAAAACTCCGACGTTTCGATCACAACACAAGCGATCGTCATCAGGAGGAAAGAAAAAGTAAATGATTTAATGATGAACAAGGGGCTAAGCAGTCTCCCTCAGCAGCTTTCGCCCTCTTTTTTCCTCCTGATGACGATCGCTTGTGTTGCGATCGAAACGTCCGAGTTTTTCGTTATTTTCTTTGAACCTATCTACGTGACTTTACCGAAACACCCAAAGAATATGGACCTCACTTTCTAAAATAATGATGACAATTAGAAAATTTAAAAATATCCTGCCATCAATACCCGATCAACCTGAGAATGGAGTTGTCACCTCGCGCCCTGGTGACGTCAAATCTCCATCGCGCTGTGGGGCGAGCCCATGCACGCCCTCCGTGCCGAGTCGACGAATTCGAGTGAACGCGTAAGATGCAGGCACACGGAGCGAAGCAGTGGTGCACAGTGATTAGCGTGCTAGACTGCGAACCCATCAACCTTGATCATTCGATTCCTGGCCACAGCTGACATCACAGTGTGAGTGACGTGGGATATCAGAGCCCGTGCTGCCCTGCATACCCCCCCGCCTTCACCAGCCCGCACTGACAAGCGTGAAGTATGATGTCTTCATCCGTGGGTAGGTTTAGAATGGGTGGAATAGATGTAATTCTTTATTAAGCGGCCATACAAATAGCATAAAAACACCCACCACCTGCCTCGCCTGAAGGCTTCCAGAAATCACACTTCAACATCTTTCGAAATTGCTTTGACAGAGAGCTATTGTGGTACCAAGTTGACAAAATGCACGCACGCGCAACACACACATGCACACACATAACCACAAATACCCCTGAAGAGTCAACGTCTCTGTGATGATTGCATCAATAGTCTTAAGTACACAAACCAGTGTGCTGTAAGCAGAGACCGACAGACTTTTTGCAATTTAGGCAAAGTGTACGGAGCCACGTTGCGGTCGTGCTGTGCGTTTCGCGCGTCGCCGCTGAGTATTCCCGAATTCGTCGGAAGCTTCCAGTTCCCAAATGAGGCTCCCTGCACGTGGAGCGAAACGTCGGACGCCGTGCCGACACAACGCGTGGGGCAACATGGGAGTGGGTTACAAGAGTGTGAAACATGGGGCCGAGGCGGAGCAGGATGGAAAGTGTGCACAGTGGACGTTTTCAAAGGATACATTCTCCATGCCCCATGCAAGTCTGCGCATGTAGGCATGTGTGTGTGTGTAAAATAAGGGTCTATAGGTGCACAGATTCGTCGATAATTATCGATTATTGACCTCGAGCAGCGTGCAACAAATCGCGCGCGCAAGAAACTGTCGTTTTTTTCTGCATGTTACGCACAACAGGCTCACAAAACGTCGCTCAATCACAATGTTTGCAGTGTAGTTTATAGTGTAGTACGTATGTGTGTATGTTGAACTTGCTTAGCGCCGTACGTAGACTACAATGCAAATCGGAGCTTCGGGGGAGGGACAACAAACGAAACACAAAAAGCAGTTCTCAAGAATTGAGTTTTCCCATCTAGCTTAAAAAGTGCATCTCTCAAGTGACTTCCTAATATCAGAAGAGCGTTCCAGACGGCCGCAGAAGCGCATCTGAAAGCGCGCGACGTGGTGACCCTTTTTGTTCGATAGCCAGCCCAAAGGATGACCGAAGTTCACGTGGTAATGGTTTACGCTCCCTGACGAAATGAGCAACGAGTAGGCGTCACATTCACCGCAACGTAAACAAAACGTTTCATCGATTCACGAGTCGAGTCGTGGCCCTGAATTGAGAACATTTACGGAATAGCCGGACTTGGGGATGGGTGAATAGATACACATCGAACACCCAACATCCTTGCCCATGCCACACAGCTGGAACGCTCAACAGAACTGCCCCATGCGATACACTTCTCGCGTGCAACAAATGTATCTTGGAACTTCTCTCGCACCGCACGTAAGCCAACCATGCGGGAGCCATCTGGCGCACGCGTGAGAGCAAACCTTGATGACGGAGGGCATCTTGCCGCTGAGGCTCTCGTAGGTGAAGTGCAGGCGGGTGCGGAAGGAGCACTTGTAGATCAGTGGGTCCTGGTAGAGCTCGATCTTTCCGCTGGCGCTGCGCTTGTCCAGGCACACCGTGCAGTCCGAGAAATTGATCACTTTACGAAGAACCAACTCGGGGGCTGCAAATCCAGAATCAGAGCGATGCGTCAGACGGGCATTAGATTGTTTGGTTGTGTGATATATGTACGCAAGTAGTGACGTGGTTTGGAGAGGTCTTCGTCCGGTATTGGATTGATTAATGGCTGTATACAGTTAAGAATCTAAGATGATTTTTCCAAGGGAAACCTGGATTGTAGAACACAATTTGGATGCACATAGTGCCTCAAGGCGACAGCATCTCCAGATGCCGTACAGAAAATGGTGAACATATTCATTTTGTGGACAGGAAGAGGCAGTCAGTCATTGGCAGAGGACAAATCCAAGTCGTAAGCCTGGACTTGAACAGGTGCAGGAAGCTGAAAGCATGGATGGCCAGGGGAAGCAGATTCCAGATGATTGAGGCAGCAGCAGAGAATAAGAGACCTTCCACTGAGCGACGATTGACTACTGGCTAAGACTGGCTCATCATCATTCGACAATACAAATGTGATAAACGGGCAAAAACAACGGTATACAGGGTCGTAATTTTAATCGATATAGGACATATGTCTTGAGGCAACATCAAATATAGTTTTCCAAAAGCACTCCACCGTGCTTCTGTTTGCGTCCAATTCATCGTGTCGGATTGCCTACTGGTTTCTAAACAATTCTGTCGGGGAAAAGCGGACACATCTCTCCCGCGGATGACGGGGACTGGCCTGAACATCTCCAGGGAAGGAAAGAACGTCAGGGAGAAAGGAAGTAGGAGGAGGGCCGCCATTTTCTACTCTGTGAACACAAGTAATTCTAGATTTGAAGCTTTCGTGACTGCAATGATTCATATTCTTAGGGTTTTTTTTTACTTTACCGAAAAAACCTAAGAATATGAACACAAGTAATTCTAATCATGTAGCCGAGGCCATGCCTATACTATTTTAATACACAGTGTAGGAGTATAAAAGCCTGTATTATGTACTTATTTATGAAACACACATTTCATGGAAATAGAAATTGCCCAATCATACTTATTCCAGTCATCACTTGTCCAGTTTGAGCCTGAACCTGATGTTTTGACTGAGGGTAGTGAAACGATGTCGGGGAAACAAAAAACGGGCCCTTTCTAGACCCCTTTCTTAATTTAGGATTATTTTGTGGACTAAATAAACACCCGTGTATATAGCAATTATCGTCATCAAAACCAGTGGAAGCATTAAAATGCCTACCTTGGTCCTCAATGAGGGGGCCACAAAAGCCTGGCTTCACTACTCGCAAAACTTATTAAATCTCCGTAATCTGACATCACCACAATAATCAAAGGATTTAAGGCTTACACAGCCAGCCCCACGGCCAAGCAAAGTTCTATCAAGCTTGAGCACCACTTCTGAGGAAAAATCACTTAATCCTGACAAGGCTGAAAATGCAGACCGCCAGTTTCTCCTGGACTTGTGAAGGGGTCTACTCAGGTGGGCAGCTTCCATGAGGATTAAGTTTGTCCAACAGTAAAACTCTCTTGCCATTCTGAATTGGTTGTAATCACGCTGACGGGACATTCCTCCTGCACAGTGCAGCATTCACGGGCTCTGTGTGCACGCGCGAGCGCCAGGTTGAAGTCATCAGCAGGGTCCCCGTTTTTATGAAAAAATAACTAAATATTACTCGCAATTCAAAACATCCATTTCATAAATACGCTCTCTGCTCAATACTCGGTATGAGTATGCGGCAATTAAGCGTGCACAAAAAACACGGTCTTAATTAATTAGTTGACATTATGCTGCGAGGTTAGTGAAGCTTACATTGACCTCCTTGCGCAAACAATTTTAGCGACATTTATTTCAATGCAAGATTAACATTTTAAGAGTTTAATTTTTTTCGTGTAAAGTATACTTCGAATATTAATAATAATAAACGTTTGCCGATGCAGGATCTCGGCCACAACGCAACCTCCCGTGCATATTGGAACACTTAAATAAGTCCACGGGGAGCACGAAAGCAGAGAGATTACTCGAGTTTTCTAACTTTCCATTACAGAATCAAACAGCTCGTAATACCACAGGTTTCTCAGGTTACCCCCACAACACAAGTGCCATTATCCACGGCGCTGTTCGAGGGAATATAATAGCTTCCAAAAGGTGGGCAAAACTAAGGCCGATCAGGCTACTGGTAGGCAAGCGCTGACTATTAAGGGCACTTACAGGAGGTAAATAAGCATGTTATGGCTACAATGAAGTGTTCTCCGAAGCACACGCGTTCAATTTAGATGTGTGCGCAAGCGCGCCGGGGAACGGGTTCCAGAAATCAAACTGAACACGAATCCTTGCTCGACCCGATGAATACGCTCTTAAGAGCCTCGGGGCCTGCACGGCATTTCCACTTGCTGAACGAGAGGCTCACAGGCCACCCTACCTGCCCGTTGCACAGTGCAAACAGTGTGCGAAAGGGGCCTTTTGGAAATGGGGGGGGGGGGGGGGGAAATGAAAAAAAAAAGCAGCGAATTGGGAACAGGACTGTCATTATTGAGCGGCGATGACTACCTGGCCACGTGTCTAAATTAAGTTTTCTGAGGGCGGGTGATTGGCGATCGGGTTCCTCCTCTGGATTACCCTAATGGGACCTTGCGAGCCGGCAAGCGAGAGAGCGAAGAGAGCGAGCGAGCGAGCGAGCAGGTGATTGAGCGAGCATCAATGCCCGTAGCCCGTCGTTGGGAGGGTCGGTCGCCTCTGTCGGTTGCGCGATCACTAATTGCCGCTGCTCCAACTGAGAGGGAGGAAACGGGCGGCTCACCGTGCGGCACGGATCAGCGGGCGACACGCAAAATTACACGTGGCACGAAGGCCGCGGCAACGCAACAGAGTGCCGTGTCTCTCTCAGCCTGGAGCTGGGCCAGGTAATTAGGTTAATTATTTTAATATGATTTTACCAAAAATTGCTTTACGTTAACAATGCAGCCCCGCATAAAAAAGAATTAGCTAATGCCCAAGTTAATCTGTTGGACAAGCAAAAAAATTTCCACCTCACTTGAAATGCAGAGATTATGAGTCTCAAAATGTGCATGTTTTTGCCGCAATAGGATACATAGAAATAGCTGTAATTGCAATCAAGTTGTCTGCAATTGGATTACATGTAAAATATTCGCTCCTGTGGAATAATATTTGAGTTATAAATTGCTTCATTCCAAATTATACATTATATAATATTGGCAGCAGCGTCTACAATTTTAGCTTTTGACTGTACCATGACAGTCCAATGCTATGGAACATATTTTAATAATATCAATTACTCATTTAAAACTGGTAAGTATAAGCACAGCATTTGTTCAGATACACGTAAACATAATACTGAGCATATATATCTTTATTTCGCTATAATTTTAGACTGAAAGGGAAAATGTCTTTTTTTTAATTCGTCAATATTTTAAGAGTTTAACACGTAGGCTTTCGCGACCAATATCATCCATGATACAGGTTTTCAGATCGTAAATGTTATGGATTTGCTTTCCAACACACCGGTGTGCTGTATTAGTAACAAATTGGCATGTTCTGTTTACGTGACAAACCTTACTAATTGGCTGTGTCGGGTGGTGGCGGGTTTAACAACACATTTATAGTAACGCGATCTAACCCCAAAAAAAACTGTATTGTGGATATTTTCACAAACGTCAATGTGCATTTGCGCATTGGCATTCTATCAAAACGTTGTAAAAAAAAAATTAAAGCGACAAACATTACAAAATATGGGGGGGGGCAGACTTAGGCCGACTGATGCAATCACCCCACCCCATCCTCTTGTTTGTGTTTTCCGTCGGTGTCTCGAACGCTCCAAAACACGCTTTGGGCAAGGCAGGTTGCATCCATCACAACGAGGGGCACAGATTCCGTGCGCTGCCAGGCCAGTGCCCGCGCTCACAGCAAGCTCGACATTCCGTGTCATTTTAATAAAATCTACGCTACCGGTACCGTCAAAACCGTATCGCGAACATGAACCACGGGTTAATCACACAACAGTGTTCTTTCACACACGCGTGTTTGAAACTGCCAGCTCACTTTAAGTACTAAATTTCAGCAGACTCTAAGTCATGTTTACTTTACTTATATTCTGACATACACACATGTGCGTGCGTGCGTGCGTGTGTCTATATATATGTGGGGAGCGGTAGTGTAGCGGTAGTGTCGTAGTTAGAACGCTGCGCTACTCGCTCGGTGACCCAAGTTCGATTCCCGCTCACAGCCAACAGCAGTGATGATTATCTGAACCGGGTCTGGGCCTCCTCTAAGTCAACTCAGCCTCATATGAGTACCTGGAGTGGTGTGAAAAACATCGCCACTAGGGAGACAAAGGCGGCCGGGCCGTGCGTGGTGTTGGCCACCCATCCCCTCGTGGGCCATGCCGGCCTTCAAAGGCGCTCGCTAACAGCACTTGCCCCAACAGTATGTTAAGGCTATATGGGGGATCTTTGTCTCTTTATATGTATGCATTCTCCCTAAAGTATTTACGTAAATACGAACACTGCAGAATTCATGCTACAGTAAAGATATCCACATTTCGAGATATTTTAGTTCATTCCTCAAAATTTACAACGACAATTTCACTTCCAATTAACGTTTTCATCTCTGCTTCAGTTCACATGGTTTAAAAAAAAAAAAAGCTCCTTTCCTGCTCAAAACTATCCGAGTGCGGGGCTCAAATTGTATTTGTGGTCCTCAGGCCGTGGTGGAAATCCCGCATCCCTTCGACGAGGGAATACCGATCGATAAGCAGGATTTAAACTAGCAAAAGTACGACGGCAATCGTGACACTGGAACCAATGCTCTGTCCGCTGCACGACACAAATGGCTGCTTGAAAACATGCGCCCCTTGTTAGCTTCCACCAGCGTGTCAACTATTCCCAGGGAAGTGACTTGTAGCAGGCGCTGAACTTGTTCCTTGGTGGTGCAGGCATTGGCAAGGGTGGACAAACAGCAGGTGGAACGTGTTAGTAAATGAGCCAGCAACGCCGGTGCGACTATTTAAATTCTCCCAAGTCAAGGCTCTTGATTTAATTTGCTTTCCTTGTTTGCCAGAAAACGCATTGCAAGTTGCAATGACACCGAGAAAGAAAAACACCAATTAGCCAACGGGCCCCTCTTTTGGAATTCTGTCAAGGCAGCAGTCAGAAACAAGTAAATAAATAAATACTTTTAAAATGTTTATGGACACCCAGGGCAGCAATCTGCCAACTTCCCACAGTGCCACAGAGGTCATCCGCTGCTCAGCGGTCTCGGAGGAGTCTCAGAGTGATAGTGTTTCAAGCAGTAGGAGAGCAGAGGGTAAAGGGGACCTCTCTTCACCAGCAGAGGTGTTTCCACTTCTGTTCAATACATCGGGCTCCGACCCCCCCACGGGTCAATTCGTTTAGCGTTCGCCCAAATGTGTCAGCGCGAGCTTGCCGGTCGTCGATTAGCGCAGTGCTGTTGGCCAAATGCAGCTGTTCGTTGAGGATTCATTGCACGGAGGTTAGCACTGCACTGCGCCGTTTAACACGGAGGCTTTCGCGACCGATATTTTTCATAATAAAAGTTTTTGGGTTATATCGCGTAAGTATAAATGCGTCGTATCCCCTCCACTACCCGACACAGCCAGTAAGTTTCAATTTAAAGCTTTCGTGACTGCAGGGATTCATCTTCTTGGTTCTTTCGGTAAAGTCACGTAGAATGGAAATAATAAAATAATAAAAAGAATTCTCATGACGTTTCGGCCACAACGCAAGCAGCCGTCCTCAGGTGGAGAATAGGTCTGTCGAGAAGACAGTCTGAACAGAGTCTGAATGTCTTCTCGACAGACCTGTTCTCCACCTGACGGCTGCTTGCGTTGTGGCCGAAACGTCGTGAGAATTAATTAATAATGTTTTATTTTTATTATTTTATTATTTCCATTCTACGTGACTTTACCGAAAGAACCAAGAAGATGCAGCCAGTAAGGTTTGTCACGTAAACAACGCGCCAATTAGTTTACTACTTTCAGCCCACCGGTGAGTTGGAGAGAACATCCACAACATTGCGCTGTGAACTCAGCTGCCCGACTTCAACTCCCGTCGATGACGAACTCAAGTGCCGAGTGATATCCGGGGTGCTCTTTGGGCCTCCCCCAGCCCGCCGTTGCCAACCCGCACTGACCAGCGTGTTGAAGTAAGGTCAAACAGCAAGAGAGTCAGTCAGTCATAATAGGAAGAGGAGAAGAGGGAGGGAGGTCTTGTGCTTTGGACTTGAACAGGGGGCAGAGAGTTGACAGCAGGGACGGCTGGGGGGGGAGGGCAGTGCCAGACTATGGGGGCAGCCGAAAAGAGAATGAGGTGCTGCCGTGGCGAGATGTTAATTCCCTCGCCTGGTATGGAGGAGCTTGTGCGTTCGATCCTGACCCTGACGCCTGCTCTATATTTGGAGTTTGCATGTTCTCCCTGTGGTTGCGTGGATTTTTTTTCCGGGTCCTCCGGTTTTTCCCCTCCCCATTTAGAAACACGTGTTTAGAGTGTTTGTTTGCACGTGATAAGTCATATTTGGTGAGTTATCATTTGTTTGCCAGGCCACTTCTGAAAAAGAAGCTAATAGCTCAGTGGGCTTCACCTGGTTAAATTAAAAGTTTAGTTTTAGTAAAATTTATTTCACCGATTTGCTTACCTTTTCGTATATTTTGCACTTCTATCGCATTTTTGTATTGTTTATTGTTGTTGTAACTTTCTGACCCACGCCTACTGGACATCGGTGAAAAAGAGCTTTTTCGCTCATCGGATTCCTCCGGTGTGAATGTCCGTACGTACGTTGAACTTCTTTCGCACCGTACGCAGCCAACGGCGCCAATCGGAGGTGCGAAATAACGATTCCGACTCTGACACTGATCTCTGTCATCTCACAAGACCAATGACGGCAGATATGCACGCGTACAACTCGGCGTGCGCGTGTGCGTGCGTGTTGCGTGAAGCGGCGTGAAGCGGCACAAGAGGCCACGTGCAAACGCGAAGAGGCCCGACCCAAAGCGCACGCACCAGCGATGTCCACGAACGCTCGCTCCCAGAACTCGTCCACGGAGTAGCACTCAGCCGACTTCACGTTCACCGACAGCACGATGTCGTCCTCCACGTACTTGAGGATGAGGTTGCTCACCAGGATGTTCACGTTGTTCACCACGCGGCGGATGAGGCTCTGGACGTACCCTGTTATGCACGCGCAGGTTTTAAAGAGTTGGGAACAGATCAGCAACAGTAATCGTGAGCGGTCGGGTGTCACCGTTTCAACGGCATCGGTAAATTCATATACTTCATGAACGTTACAGGCAACATGTTATTGGGGTTTTGGTATTGCTATTTTTAAAGCTAAATTTGGAGGCCGTTCAATAAACTGTAGAGAAAGAAAATTGTTCTAATTGCACAATTAGAATTTATCGTCACACACCCACATCTCCACCCACACTCTAAAACTCAACCGGCGCAAATCTCATTTTGGATCTCAATTAATCCTGCGGCTTTCGTGGAATGCAGAATCCCATGGCGCACACCACTTTGGGACCACAGGTTCTATTCTAAAACGGACAGAACAGTCGATATTCTGAATGAAACTTTAAAAATAGTCACCACAACTCGGCAGTGCAGCATATGCAATGCAGTGGGATCTGATATGCATCAACGCATGGATCAGTTTAACAAAACGTAATCTTACGCCTGAGATACACGCATTGAATAGTGTGCGTGCATGTGTGAATCTATGTGTATTTATTTAAAAATTTTAAACGTGGTTGTAGAATTAGTTAATGAGACCCAGGTAGCCACCAAATGTACGAGCAACACACTACAATATGTTAAAAACAAATTCCTTTATCAAATTATGAATGGCAAAGATAGTAAATCATTACACCCCTGGAAATCAGATCACGAGCCCTCCACAGCCACAAGAGGCAATGCATTGCACCACATTGTTAAAACAAATCGACTCTTTATGAAAACAATCTTAACATGAATCTGACTCATGACGATTCATAGAGCTGTGGGGGGGGGGAGGGGGGGGAGAGCAATTGTTACAGGTCTACAATACAAAACATTTGCATCATGTGGACCGCATTCTGTCTCGGGAGATCTGCATCGTTATGAGACGCTCTAGAAAGTTAGATGCACCCTAAACGAGTGCTCTGTGTCAATACAGTTATACAAAAAATGGTAACAATCAGAACACCTCACTGGATTATAAGACGCATCCCACAACTTTTATTTAAAAATACAAGGGGGGGGGAGGGGGTAAAGCACATCTTATAATCCTGTGAATACGATAATAAACAAAGCTACATTCACTGCAGCAGTGTAGGCTTAGTAAGACTTATACCGAGGCTCGCTGCTGACAGCACAGCACAGTAGCTCCCAACGTACACTCCACAAGCTACCGATCTCAACGCGGTGACGGGCACATACAACAAATGGATTGTGAAATAAATAAAGATCAAGATGCGCAGACAACAATGACGCATTCCTTTGGGAAGGTGTGCCCGAGAAACTCCAGGTGAAGTGTGTGTGAGGTTTAAGGAAGCATCGCTGCTAGCTTACAGGGTTGCCACCTGCCCTGGTTTTCTTTCTTTTTTTAAAAGTCTTCACTTTGAGGTGGGGGGGGGGGGAGGCGGGGAGAGCGGTCCTGGAAAAAATTCGTCGTTGCGCACAATATAACGCGCAACTCGCGACAATGAATTTCTCCAACGCGGCTCTTCCGTGCATTGTCGGGATGTCCTTCTTCGTACGATACGTTCTAGTTTTCTTTTTGTACCCGGAGAGGTGAGCGAACCCGACTGGTGTAACGCACACCCATTAGCACGACGCTGGCATTAGCCCCGAGGTGAAGGTCTCTCTCTCTCACTGGCATCGCGCCATTACCGCACTCCGCATCACGGGCCGAGGTGGGGGGGGGGGGGCACCTAATACCACGGATGGCCTCTAAATAAGTGCAGGGGGCGACAACCTCTGCTCCCGCGAGCCCCCCCCCCCCCCACACACACACCACCCACCGCCTCCCCTGCGCCTCTACAGCAGCCGCCGTGCCACTTAACGGCTTTGCCGCGTATTGTTCGCCCGGCGTTCCAGCCAGCTCTTTCGGGGGGGGAGGAAGCGTCACCTTTGCTGACCGGGATTCGCGTGGACTACACGGATGCCGTGGCGGAGGACTAATCCCGCCACGCTGTTGGCGTGCGCAAAAAAAATGGGGATGAGATCAATGTCCCCCGCTGCCCCCCATACTGCCCCGCCGCCTACACTCCCTTCCTGCCTCTGCCACCCCCCCCCCCCCCAGCGGATAATCTGCGTACCACTGAAAAGGGGGGGGGGGCCTCGGGTAATGGAATGGTGCTTTAGGCGAGCGATCGTTCCACCACACTGCACCACTGTCAGTCTACAGGAGCGTGCGCACGTAAACCTGGGCAAGAGCAATAATAAAGCTGCTGGTAATCTGAGGCTTTGGCTCAACCTTTACGGTGGATTTGTGTGAATAAACTGACGTGCGCACACAAACTGCCATCCCGGTTCAGGGCTGCTGAATATTTGACAATGGCGATATTTTTAGACAGCTGAAGCCGACTGCATTGTGCGAGCTGGACTGCTCACTGTCCCCGGCCAACGCGCGGTAGCTGAACCGTGCGTGCTCGGCGTTAGGAAAGCGCACGGAAGACGGCACGTAAGACGGCAAAAAGCCTCGCTCACGGGAAAAGAAGAAAAAAAATCGCGCACCAATGACCCACTTTAAACCGGCCGGTGGCCGTAAAAAAGAATGCCAGCCTGCTTACCCGAGCGTGCCATCGTTGTTTGAATTTTTGTTTTAAAAAAATGCGTTGTTGCATTGTGGGGAACCACTCCCCCACCCAAAAACTCTGGAAATACCCTTTAATACTCGAACGTGACAAACAAAAGTGTTGACAATGACCTTCATCGCTAACCGAGCCCTAGCGGTGGGGGGGGGGGAAGCATTTGGGGCGAATAACGCAATTCTATCAGACGAAAGATGTCACAACAACAGCCTAGTCCATGACGCAACGAGCAGATGGCTGCCCGGGGGCCGCCACCACCTCCCGCTGCCGCTGCCGCCGCCGCTGTGACCACAGCCACAGCAATGTTTAACCTGGCCCCTGGGTGGTCCGCTCCACCGGGCCCCTCACCACGGTCCCATAGAGGGGATTAAAATGTAGAAAGAAAGAAAAAAAAAACTGTCAGAAATAATACTCCTCTGGGTTTAAGAAGTGCACGCTCACCCCGGCTACACATAGCTCATCGCAAGCCTCCATTCATATGGGAGCAGTCGATGACGTCTGCAGAATATGCGGTCTCTCGAGTTAAGACAAACATTAACTTTTTTTTTATTCTTCTGTCTTATAAAAGTCTCCCCCGCTTACAGACGCGCAACGCCACGGGGAGATGAAAGTGTTATTATCTAATTTAGCGCCGTGCGTCGTGCATGACAGCATGGGTTCGGTGGTGCAAGGTGTTAGGTTAGCTTGCAACTTTTAATGCTCCAAAAACGTGTTTATTGTCACTTGCCGCACTGCAGATCCCCTACAATTGGTCGCTCTATTTCTAAATGAATACAAATAATGATATCTTCAAGTTGCTGGAAGAAAGAACGCAGGCCTGAACTCATGACAGAGCTCATGATCCATCATCATCAAGAGCCATGATTTATCCACTGCCAGACGAGGGCCTCCACACATGTGGCAATAACTCATGCAACGTCAATCCACCCTGCTCCTATATGAGCCAATCTCACCGTGCAGACGGAGCGAAATGTGATAAGCAAGTCTGAAGGCGGTGCAATCATTCCTATTGAGACAAAGCCGCATGTTGCTCTCATTATCAAGTGTCAATTTTTTTTATTTTCCATCCTCCTCTTGTTCATTTTGATAGTGGGCCTCCTTCTTTGATCACCGGAGATGCCTCTTACGGCGCTGCCTCCTATTGCGCCAGTTTCGTTATAGCGCTCTTTGTCCTGGAAAAAAACCAGAGGTCGCAAACAGGTTTTGATTCCTTACCCGTACCCGGCTGCACCAGGGTCGCAAATGGGTACCCGTACCCGTACCCAGCTGGGTACGGGTACCCGTTCCCTATCCGTACCCGTACCCTACCCGAAATGAGTGACAAACGGTTACTCACCAGTGACTCACGGCCTACCCGTACCCGTACCCGGCCGCACCAATGTCACAAACGGCTACCCGTACCCGTACCCGGCCGGGTACGGGTAGCCGGGTATCGGGTAGGGTACGGGTATCGGGTACCCGGTTGCGACCTCTGAGGAAAACTCCTGCGCAGATCAACCCATATATGGAAGAATGCAGGCGTTGCCCGTAGGGGCGTGTCTTTGTCCATATTAGGTCTTGTGGATCGTGAATCGAGGTGTATAGTGTATCGATTCTGCTCATAGTCAGCCCGACAGCCACATTTGAGTATCGACTCACTGGCAATCCATGGATCGGATAATCCAAATGTTTACGGCAGACGGCGGTTAATCTGAAGCAAATTCCGACCAAACGCACTTGTGAGTACACAACTTATAGCATTTTTTATGTTATTATAACAAAAAGCTATAATTTGTATTGATAAAATGCTTTATTACATTTCTCATGTGTACAGTATCATTATTAAGGCAATTACCGATACCCCAATGAAGCCCTCATATATCGCTCACAGGTAAAAAAAAAAAGCATTCCGGGAACGCATCTCCATTGGAACCATGTTATAGTGACCTCCTATAGCGCCGTTTCGTATTGCGCTCCGCTTACCAAGAACGCATCCTGAATGCTATAAGAGGTATGCCTGTATAAATATTGTACTGTGTTTTGCAGTTATGTCCCTTCAACAATTATATATCTATCGTACACGGAGCCTGTTGTATGTGATAAATGAGTAAAACCAGAAGTCATAATAAAGACTTGAAATTATGAGACATTTGCTTCTTATAGAGCTTTCCATTTATGCAGTTGTGTTGTTTCAAAATGTATCGTAACTTAATTTCAAAGATTTCAACAAATGCCCACTCAAAGCATACTAGACCTTCACCGTTTTCTCAAGTTTATTTATTCATCCACTCAAATCGCAGTGGATTAGCGTGACGTATTTCACAAATTGGCCTGTTCATGAAGTTGACGGACTCAAGAAATGCCACCTCGGAGATGTTATTACTCCTGATTTTATTTTAATGTCAGAAGGAAAACAAGCGTAATCCATTCTGCCACACCAGGGTGCCGAGATTCATGAACTTTGAGAACTTGCAAGGTGGGTCTGCTCAGCTCACACATCCACATGTTTTACACAACTTTTACCCTCGTAAAAATAATCTACGATTGAAGAGTACAACAAAACTACAATTCTGACCGCCACGATTCTCTGAACACCACTGAAAAAATACGAAATAAAAAATTCAGAAGATTACTTCGACAGCTTGCTCTATTTTTTCCCGTTTTAAAACGATCGTAAGCGCGCGCACACAAACACGATCAAACAAAGAGGGCAGTGTGACTGCCAAGGAGAACCCATATATCCAAATGGCCGAGCGAAAAAAAAAAACGCGAAACGCATCGAGTCAGCTCCTCCGGGTCCTCTCCGAAAACTCTGAAAATTTTCAGAGTAAACATGACCTGCTGCCAGGAGGAAGCCCAGCTGCTAGCGTTCGCCCGGGGCCGCGAGTCAATCACCGATCGCGCGGCCTCTTGCCCCGGGGCCACCGCTCAAACGCGCTCTTCCAAACCCCCCATCACCGGCAAAGCCTCCCAGCTCAAACCCTTCATGCCGACTTTCTCACACACAATGAATCGCGCCGAATCAACGGCTCTAGAGCCGGCGCTAAAAATAAACGAAAGTAATAATTTTTTTCCCTTTCTGTCGATGTTAATTTCGTACGTCCGTGCTGCCAACCGGCTCGTCCTTCAATGAATTGAAATCGATGTGATTTTTTTTCGCAAAGGTCAGCTTCTCTTGACGTGATTTCGGGTTGCGCCCCTGCGTCGTTCGGCATGAAGTTCAAAGTTCGACTCCACTTGCTGAGAGCTTCTAGAGCTTCCACGGGGACTTGAGACGTCCAGCACAGGAGATATTAGGTATCACGCCGAACAACACGCGCTACAACTGAGAAACACATCGGAGAGGTGTACGACTGTAATTTGAAAACGAATTTCTTTAGAACTGCTTTTTGTGTTTAGTTTGTTGTCCTTCCCCGGCATCTCCGATAAGCACGGTTGGCTATGTAGAGTGTGAAAGAAATTCAACATAAAACCGATAAAACCTATGCGGACGAAAACTTCAGTCGTTCAATGCTCTAATCCACTTGGCTATGTTGTGGAAACAAATAATTTTTAAGTAAATTCTTGAGCGCCTCTCACAGTATCTCAACGGGTGTGTGAATTTCTCAATACCCCAGTGTGATATCAGGGTTTGTATGAAACAGAGTAAAATGTAAGTTCTGCAACTTACTACTTGTGTCAACTTGCACTAAAAACTGCGAGCGGGTTGGCTGTGTGCACGTGAAGACTACGCCAACCAAGATTGCATTTCATAACTATAGTTGCTTAGCAATGCCCACAAAAATAATTCCATTTAGTATGACTTAAGCAACCGCAGCGCATTACTAATAGATTATATTTTAACTGACGACTCGGTCGGGTTGCAGTTGATTTTCTTTGACAGCTTTTAGAACGCAATGTTTCATTCAGTAAACACCTCGACACTGTAATTCAATGTGATCACACGGTATGGGTGGGACGCACACGTGGCCTTAGTGGTTAGCGCACACCACGATATTAACCAGTCCACCTGAGTTTGATTCCCATTCCCAGTCACGGCTAACCATCAGTGGCGAGTGACATGTGGGCCATTCCTCGACCCCCTCAATTTCCCACCAGCCTGCACCGCCTGACCAGCGTGGTCAAGTATGGTGCAACAAAGCCATGGGGAGGGGGCCTTTAATCAACGGTAGTTTTACAAAAGACTATAAAACAATAAGCGTTATTAATATTATTATTATACGGTATGGTTATAAATCTACATCTTAGCTCTACACGCTGAAATCAATACGCACGCAAAACCAGAATCGTGTCGGACGGAGCGATCTCAATATGATGATTTCACGACACATTTGCCAAAAAAAACTACAATTTCCGCCCAAGTTCACCGTAGAGGTCTCTTCCAAGACACCCATTGCGCAATGAACATCGGGAGGGGGGGGGGGGCACGTTTCGGTTAAAAACAAATGAACGCATAACGTGTCGCGAAACCCACCACCACCCTCCCCCCTTCCAATGCACAACGAAAGACACTACGTCACCCGCGCGCACTTCAGAAACGCGTCACAGGCTAAGCAAAGCGTGTGACAAGTTAATTTTCACTGGAAGCAGATGCTCGCACTATCCCACCATGGCAATGCAAACAACCAGCAGGCGCTAGGAAAACAAGCCACGGGGCCGGGCCAGGCCTGGCCGGTGGGACTCCGCGCGGTCCAAGTGAAGGGTCAGCTCCTCGGGGACGAATTGTGAAAGCGAACCTTCATCGCCAAGACCGCACCGTGAATCATTATGATCGTGGCTGCGTCACAATTATTGAGCTTTTCGTGCCCCTCACAATCCCAGCAATGTCTGGGCGATCGAAATAAATGCGAGCTGACATTGCTACGCGCGCCGATTGTGTTTTGCACAAAAACGTGGTGAATTAAAATTGCAATCCAGCATGCACGGTTTTAGCTGTGAACGTACACGTGGGGGGAGTGGCGGTGCAGCGGTTAGCACACCCAGATATGAACCCATCCACCCGAGTTTGATTCCTGGCCATGGCGAACACCAGTCGTGGTCTGCACCTCCGATTAGTATGGTTGGCTACGTACGGTACGAAAGAAGTTCATCATGCATACGGTCCACCACCCCGCAGCTCACCTTACACCAACCCTCACTGACCAGTGTGGTCAAGTATGGCCAAACCACCCTCATGACCGGTAACACTGTGCGGACGGCTTTTCATTAATCAGTCTATTGACAAAGGAATATACATACATGGCGCATAAGCACACACGATACACATGCCATGCGGTACCCGCACGCTTGAACACAGCGCACGATATGCTACGTGCAGGGCACAGAGAGCACGGTCAAGAGGCGATCACGGGCCAATGACATCTATACCCCCACCACCACCCCCTTGCAATCACCTCTTTCCTTCAGCTAGCAGAAGCTAGCATGACAAAAATAGGTGCTCTAACATACGTGTGCATGTACGTAATTGTACAACACGTATGCTTGCAGCGCAACAGATGTTAAATTGAAAGATTACATGTCAATGTCCAGCGCAAGTGTGCACACACTGAATATTAGATGCATTTAGGAAAACAAGGTTGTATTGTCGTACGAGAAATGCTACATCCTAAAAGGCAGTAATACTGTATCCTAAAGAAGCAAACTACACCCTCAGACAGTGTACTGTACCCTCAGACAGTGTACTGTACCCTCAGACAGTGTACTGTACCCTCAGACAGTGTACTGTACCCTCAGACGGTGTACTGTACCCTCAGATAGTGTACTGTACCCTCAGACAGTGTACTGTACCTATACTGTATGAGGGTACAAATGAAATAGGAGCAGCACTCTCCACAACTATCTAGAGAGAGCATTCTTTTCAGGAACTAAAAGTTTTTTTCACAAGTTATCTAAATACGTCAATCCGCAACGCAACATTGTGTAAATAACACCGAATGCATTTGGTGAGGGCATTCCATATCGGCTGGGAATTTGTGTCATATGCCCAGAATCCAGAACTCTGGGAGCTAAGCGTCGGTTGTGCGCTAAGCAAAATTTGCAGGACACCCAAATCCCCTCTCGGGGGGTATCTGCCAAGGCGTCCCAGGCTGTGGCGGAACAGAAAATATATTCATGAGCGCATGTGCACGGTCCATTGAGTGTCGTCTCCTCGCAAGTGTCGATTTTCTCTTGGTGCTCCGATCACCTCCCACACATCGCAGACATTGCAACGTAGGGCCCTGTTTCAAAAAGACTAATGGTACTCGGCGGGGTTTTCCTCGACAGATAAGCGGCGTTGTTATTATTATTATCGGGGTGGAGCGCTGGCACGGTGGGTTAGCGTGTCGTGTAGGGGTCGGCAGCCTGTGGCTTCCGAGCCACATGCGGCTCTTTAAGGAACAGCTTCATGATGTCCCTTATTGAGGACCACCGCCGTCCCCGTATTCGCGTGCACTTGCGGCTCTTTAAATATTTAAAACATTTTGACGGAATTTGAAAAAAATGGCTCTTCTTGTTATTTTGGTTGCCGACCCCCTGGCATAGCACCATGAACCGGGCCACCCGAGTTCGCTGGCACGACCACTGTCACCGCCATCACCGCCATCATCATAACCAGGTGGCTACCGCTCTGCTGGAAGACACCAAGCCGGCGAGGCGATCCCACTGAGCGTGGTGGAGATGTGCGAGGGGCGCACTGACCTGGCGGAAGATCGGCATCTGCAGCTGTCACCTGTTGCTGCTGCTGCTGCCTCCTGGCTCGGCTGGCAGAGCGCGATCCCTCGGTGCTCAGCGTGGCTCGGCTCGAGTGCGAGCTGCTGCTCTCCTCTGCGTCCTGCGCACGCCACGGCACAGTTGTGACACCATCAGGCTACAGTCGTGGCATAACCGCGGCACAATCGCAGGACGGTCGCGGGACAGTAACGGTGCTGACAAGGCAGTTACGGCGCTCTGACAACACACACTCTTAGATGCTGCGTCCTCTAAACCCATCACTCGCTCTCAATCAGATTCCATCTCCTTGTCATAACAGGTGATTGTGATGATTTCCCGATGGCCAATGATGGTGACCCATGAGCGATTCCGTTCTACGTGATTTAGCAATTCAATTACTTTGTCCGAGAGTTGTGAAGTGCAGATACACCGCCTTCACATTTGTATCTGGGGCAGTGGGAAGTTACACATTCCGTGCTTTGGTGTCCGCAGCCACAGTCGCACACAGGAGGGTCTTTTATTTTCTTCCATGGTGTGGATCGGGTTAAGCGCTGCCCATTGTTTCCATGGAAGATGGCAGCCAGACAGCGCAGTGGCAAGCTAGCTCGTGATATGCACCGATTGAAAAAGCTCTTCGTTAGATGTATGTATGTTGAACGTCTTTCGCACCGTACGTAGCCAGCCGTGTTAATCGGAGGTGCAGGGGAAGGACAACAAACTAAACACACAACGCAGTTAAAAAGAAATTAGTATTTCATCTAGATGATTAAAAAGTACATAGCTCCAGTGGCTTCCTAATATCGGAAGGAAGCGCGTTCCAGACGGCCGCAGAAGTGGATCTGAAAGTGCGCGTTGCAGTGACTGTGTTTGTTCGATGGATAGCCAAAAAAGCCGCTGCTGCAAGGATGACCAGGGTTTCAACACATTAGTATATTTTTTCATTATTACATTATATTTTCCACCATTACCATGCTCATTTTGATCACACCACCACTCGCTCTCAATCGGATTCCATCTCCCTCAACACCATCACTTGTTCTCAATCAGAATAAAAACCCAACATGAAATTAATCAATTATAATGCAAATGATTTGACGCGTGCAACGTTGGCATGAGAATAAATTTTAATCGATGAATGGTGCAACGATTCGTATATTTATCAATTAATATCAATTCTACTAACTTAGACTACACGGATCAAATCGCGTTTATGACAATCGATGTATTTGATCGATATTCTATATGTTGTAAGGAATCTCTCCGGTTACTTGAAGCCACTACATTCACAACGATGCCAAATCAAAAATCGATTCTTGAATTGAATCGCTAACCTTCACCGTGACAAATGAATACATCCCAAAAAGTGCGGTGTACATTCTCACACCCGTAATAAATGGCAACCAGCCAAACACCGGGACTGAGCCAAGCGTATGTCATACATCACAAGCTCTCTTAACAATCCCACTGTTAACGGGTGTTTGAATGCATGTTATTATTGGAATGCGTTTAACCGCGGAGATGGAGACATGGAATCAAATCGTGTGCAGGTGCTCGGCAGATCGCTACATCCCGGGACCCTGAGATACGGCGACGGCTTGAGGAGGCCCTTCATCCAGCAGTGGACCAAGCACGGCTATTGACGATCGCGATCACTTCGAATTCCATGAGTGCAGCAAGCGACTAACGCAGCACCTGGACAGAGTGCAATGCGGCAGGCGTTCGTCTCGAATCGTTCATTTTCGAGATTTAAATCGGATCGACGGCAAATTCGGCACGCGCGCCAGCACCAAAACTGACACCTGCGCAATTACATTTAGATATTTTGCTATAATTAGGTTAAGGTTCCATTCCGTAACGCTGCGTTGCAGAAATGAATGATTTAACATACCATAGTGGGGGGGGGGGGGGGGGGGGGAACGGCCAGGGAAGGGCTTTGACACAGCAGGGTAGGCGAGCAAAAAAAGTTTACTGCGCTAATTATAACGGCAACTCACCGATGGCATTGCTCAGGCTTCCTCCTGTTAACGTGCACATTGTGAATATTAACTAAACTACAAAACCAAACTAAACTATTTATATCGGAACAGGAAAGGGTCAATATGATGCCAGTAACGTACATTCCATGATCCAAGTTTTCCTCTTGACGTAATACCATGCATGTACCTCTCCATGCTTTGCTGCACACGTTCAGCCCAGTGTCCATTTGGGGGCAATATGCTGGTGAATTCGAGTCTTAACTTCTACAATGAGGACATTATTAAGTCTTAAATAACATCTTATGAAATACTTTTCTTTCCAGACTTTTGTCAATCAACTTCTGCCTCCCCGTACCATGCCAGTGACAGGGTTTGTTTGGCCATACTTCACCACACTGCTGTATGTTTAACTTCTTTTGCACCATACGTAGCCAGCCAGGGCTAATTGTAGGTATGGATGTTGAACTTATTTTGCACCGTACGTAGAAAACCGTGCTAATCCGAGGTGCGGACTGTCATAATCGAAGGTGTACAACAGTGAATGCTGTAGCCCTACCCTAATAATACTAAGCTACTCGAAATTCGTTTCACAAAATATGCGTGGAACCGCACGACATCCCACGCTCACGCTAGCCGTGAACTGACGAGTGACCGGGCAAGCTTTGCACCGCATAACGTAATGCGGACAAGCGCAGCGCCCAACGATAACAGCGGGGCTTACATGCCGGGAAGAACTTACTTGACTGGACCCAGCAGATGACATCTGAGACAACACATGTCGGATGACACGCATGAAAAACATTCGGAAGCGTGTTCGAAAATAAATAAATTAAGAGAAACAGTCAGACGTGTAGCCGGGCCGCAGAGCTTGCGAGCCTTGTTGACAGAGGGCAATTGGCTAATTCTGACGTGGTGAAACGGTACACGGAGGGCACTCGTTAAGTCGCAGGAAGAGGCCTCTGACGAGGGTTGAAGGTTATGAGACCAGGAGGAGGGTTTGTGCTCCGTTTTAGACTTATTCACAATTCTGGAAAAATTTGCCCGATGAAGCTGGTTGTTGTAATCACCAGCGGAATGCCGCCGTTACTCGAATGGGACATGTTGTGGGTTTACTCTCAAGAGCACACAACCGGTGTGCCGAAGCAGGAACTAACTGGCGCGTTTTGTTTATGTGACCAACCTTACTAATAGGCTGTGTCAGGTGGTGGTGGGTTCACGACGCGTTGATATTTACGCGATTTAACCCAAAAAAAAAACCACGTAATTATATTCTGCTCTAATGTCGCCCGCTGCTCAACGGCAGGTCATTGGGTCAAACTCCCTCCACATTCAGAATAGGTTTTCCCCTTTTTTCTGGTAACAGACAGGTTTTGAGATGCTAGAACACCAAATTGAAACCTTTTACAAGGAATCATGTGTGCATTAACCACAATACTTGTGGTCAGAATGCAAACAAAAAACATACTCTGATAATATTTGCATTGTCCTTGAAACTGATTGGTCCACACCAGAGACAGCTTTCTTTTGAGCCTCGTCTCAAAACGGTGTTAGACCAGAGGACGCCAAAAGACGTACAGCACAAAGACACCGCACTATCAGAGTAATGAGAGCTCGGGGTAAGCATCTACGTCATGGGACCTCCTTTGCCGGTACCAAAATATGATAATAGGGTTTTCCCCTTTTTTCTGGCAACAAAACAGGTGCTAAGTTGTTAGAACACCAAACTGAAACCTTTTACGAGAAATCATGTAGTCAGAATGCAAACAAAAAACATACTCTGATAAAAGAAGAAAACCTATTCTCATATTTTGGTACTGGCAAAGGAGGTCCCATGATGTAGCCGCTCACCACGAGCTCTCATTACTCTGATAATGCGTTGTCTTTGTACTGTGTACGCCTTTTGGTGTCCTCTGATCCAACACCGTTTTGAGACATGATTCCTTGTAAAAGGTTTCCGTTTGGTGTTCTAACATCTTAACACCTGTTTTGCTGCCAAAAAAAAGGGGAAAACCTATTCTCATATTTTGCTACTGGCCAAGGAGGTCCCATGACGTCCCTGCAAATTGTCCGATCTTTGACATTCTTCTTCCTTTCACTGTATAGACTCAGTGCCTTCTTCAATTCGGCAAGCAGCATCTCTGCTGTTCTGTCGCTTGGCCTCTTTTTCTCAACATCGTTCCTTCCAGAACTTCCTCCATCGAGCTTTCTCATCTGAGAATGGGCACCCCAATCCACATGGTTCGTCGCCTCTTCTAGATCAGCATTGCCATCACGATCGTCACCAGCACACACAGCATCACCACACACAGCATCACCGCACACAGCGTCACCGCACACAGCGTCACACACACAGCGTCACCACACACAGCGTCACCACACACAGCGTCACACACACAGCGTCACCACACACAGCGTCACACACACAGCGTCACACACACAGCGTCACCACCACACAGCGTCACCACACACAGCATCACCACACACACAGCGTCACCACACATAGCGTCACACACACAGCGTCACGCACACAGCGTCACCACCACACAGCGTCACCACACAGCGTCACACACACAGCGTCACCACACACAGCATCACCGCACACAGCGTCACCACCACACAGCGTCACACACACAGCGTCACCACACACAGCATCACCGCACACAGCGTCACCACCACACAGCGTCACACACACAGCGTCACCACACACAGCGTCACACACACAGCATCATCGCACACACAGCGTCACCACACACAGCATCACCGCACACAACGTCACCACCACACAGTGTCACCACACACCCCGATTCTGAGATAATGATGACGCTATGTAAAACTAAACATTATTATCAGAATAAACATCAGTATGGATTACAGAATAAATAATTTAGCAATTGGCATGATTAGGGTTGTGTTTAGGAGTGGGATGATTCACCAGCTATGACAGCCCACGCACCCCGTTGGAAAGTCAACTGATTGTTGAAATTCAGGGGCCACGACTCGATTTAAGAATCGATTACTTGTGCGTAATTTTACCCGTTTAAGACGTATTGTTTCTCGTGCTGTTTTCGTTTTTGCTTTTATTTCTGCACAGTTTCGTTAACCCAAATATAGACATGCGCACATCAATTATTTACCATTTGCACAAACTGAAAAACTTCGATTGTTTAGATGTGCGATGTATCGCAAGCCTCACCAATCAGCATTAAGTCGTCGGATCAACGTATGGTTTGTTTAACACATAGGCTTTCGTGATCAATATTCTCCATAATAAAGGTGTTTTGGGTTAGATCGCGTAAATATACACTTCTTCACAATTCTGGATAATCTCCTGATGAAGCTGGCTGTAATCACCAGCGAAACGTCGTACTCGAATTGTAAGTGTTATGGGTTTTACTCTCCACTTGGCACATTTTGTTAACGTGACAAACCTTACTAATTGGCTGTGTCTGGTGGTGGTGGGTTGAACGACACATTTATATTTATGTGACCTGACAAACAAAAAAACACCTTGATCATGGATGAAGCATCGTTTTGTCTCCGCGGCTATGTTGCAGGATTCCCTTGGGCAACTTCTCTTTCGCATGCCTCGCTCCAAGTGTGTTGAGAATATTCTTAGAGCTAGAAAACTGCATGTAACATGAAGCAGAGCACAGTCAATATTGTGACGTGCAGCTAAACGACGCATGGTGAAAACACTTTGAAAAATGTGAAGTATTCCCCAAAAAATAACATTCGTGTTTGCTCTTTTGTACAGTGATGGACAGGCGTTTATGAAACCACTGCCCCCCCCCCCCACCTAACCTTCCCCCAAAGTCACCGCACAGACCTCACCTGCAGATGGAGACGTAATTTAAGCGATCCACGGTTCTAATGCAGAGCAATGCTCAAGTTTGTCGTAAAAAGTATCAACGCACTAAGTCAAATATAACAAAACGCCCGGCAAGACGTACACCGGGCTGTGGAAAGTATTAGAAGCCAGGCCCCTCAACGCGCTTAATAGACCCCAGTGGTGCCCGAGCATCGCACTCTTAAAAATGCTCCCTGACAAAAGCCAGATGTTACGGGCAAAGGGGCTCCGCAATTATTCTCACGCAGACAGCACGGTGGCCGCGAAGCGACACGCTAACAGCTTTTTTCGGCCCTCCGCGGCCAAAGACAAATGTTGCTGGAACGCGCCGTTCACACGTTCCCGACGTTTCCACGGCACTCTTGAGCCCATCAGGGGCGCTCCACCCCGCCTTTGGATCTGCAGCACGCAAATTGGCGTTTGTGATTATTATTTTTTAAGCGATGCATCGCAAACTGCGGGTGGAGCGATGGCGCAATTGGTGAGCGCGCGGCGCGCCATGGACCCTGGGATCTGCCACTCTCAATGAAGTGTGACGGAAGTCGGCGAGAGGAAATTAATCAATAAGCGCGCGAAATCGCGCTGGGATATTGAGACACGCGATAAAAATGTGGATGGAGCAGTGGCGCAGTGGTTATTGCAATGCCCTGTCAACCCAGCGTTTGATTTCCGAATCGGACTTGGACCCCTCCAAGTCCACCAGTATGCACTGACCCCATGACTAAAGGTGTCATTCAACATTGGAACGGAAAAAAAAGAGGTGTAAATTACAACTTAATTTCATACGTAGAAATCCAATCACCGTACGTGCTCGCCAAAATTAAAGTAAATATTTAAACCTCTGCGATAATTGATAGGCAAGCAATGAATCAAGACCACCAACAATTTGATTTTAAATTGTATTGCATTCATGTGGGGGTAGAGAATCGATCAAATAAGTCATTATAATAATTTGCGTTGTTTTTACCGAACCCTTTCTATTTTATTACCTCAGTTTTTTTTGTAGCTAAATTAGAATGAAAAAACATTGTATTGCCTTAAATCATACATAATTCTAACACTGTATAACAAATAAACAAAAATTGTCCCTGGGTAGTAAGTATTATTTCCTAATTGCCTATGCCTCAAAATTACGGAAAATGGCTATAATTACCCACAAACTTTGCTTTTGTGACCAGGACAGTAATATCTTGAAATGTACCTATTTTCAATGACAAAACGTGGTGTGCATTTGTGTCATTCCTTCACAGTAAAGTCCTGGTCACAAGAGCAAAGTTTGTGGGGAATAATAGCCATTTACTATACTATTTCAGGCATAAGCAATTAAAAAATAACACTTACTACCAGGGACAAAAATCGTGTTACATGGTGTAATCAATGATTACAAGCACAGTTCGATGGATGTATCGTGAACTAGAATCAATTGTAGTCAATCAATGCATCATTACATTCTTAGTGATTTCCCTTTCACGTCCCTATTATTTCTGAGCGTCATGTTGACTTTTTGTATTTTCGATGTGAACATTTTAAACATGACTTGAATGCAGGACGGAGTAATCTAAACACCTCCGTGTATTTTTAGAGTAGTATATCTTTGAAACCTAAGTCAAACGTAAAAAAATGAGAAACTATTTCCAGGTAAAGCTACATTTTTTATTTGGTCAATCCAAATTTTGTGCTTGTTCATCACAGGTTCACATTCATCAACAAAGAATGTTTATGTTCTCTGCAGACGAACGGAGCGAAAATATTGCACGTTACACTTGCGTACGCATATTCAAGCGCAGGGCTTTTTTCACAGGCGGTATTAAAATACGCGGCTCATTTTCTAAAAACCCGCTTTGAAGTGCGGTCAGTGTGCTCCCGAAAAACCGCTGTGGAAATCTAATTTGCGGCACTGGAGTGAGCCGTGCGCCCCAGCGGAGAGGCTAATTTGTAAGACTCTCGGCCTTAAACGGGAAAACAAGCTTCATTAACGGCCTCCAAATCAAGCGGGGTTTTGGGGTTCGCGCTCAGACACACGTACCCACAGGCTTCGATCGTGCAGGACAAATTAACGCGATACAAACAAGCACCTGCAAAACTCCAACCAGACATTTCCTTTCCGCCAATTTTTTTTTGTTACATTTTGATTTTCTGGTGCTGACAATGTAGCGGAGTGGCGCCATCGTGTTTAACGCTAGAAACACGCAGGAGGTTTCCCCCCCCCCCCCATTCACAGATACCCAGCTGATTTCTAACGAGCCTCTTACTTTGTTCCCCGTATCTGAACAGAGGAACAGAGAAATAATGTCGTAGGTATGGGAATGGAGATTGACGGATCTGCAAGTCATCCACAAACACACACACACGTGAAAATGTCTATTCCACAAGAGGTCTGGGCATGCGGGGCCGCAAAGGAAAATTACTTACAAAAACAGAGCCACGAATGTAAAAACTCAGGCTCGTGTGTCGCATGCACAGGATGCCATGCCTGCCCAACAGACCTTGACACCGCTGGTACCAGTCATCGGCAAGTCCACTCAGCTCCACATCCTCCTGTACCACATCACTCCATCTCTTCTCTAGCCCGTGCTGCGCCCGTTTAGCCCCCTCGATCCGGCCGAACAAAAGCTGTTTAGGCATGCATTGGCTGGACATGCGGACTACATGACCCAGCCAACGCAGCCTTGCCTGCCGGAGGAGCTCACCGATGGGACTTTGTCCAGATCTTTCAAGGATATGTGAGCTCCTCACACAATCCAGCCTGGTTAAACCCAGGATGGATCGTAGGAAGGCCAGCCTAAATGTTTCTAACCGGCGAAGATGCTCCATTAGGGGTGTCCACGTTTCGCAAGCGTAGAGAAGAGAGGGAATTTACTGTGGCTGAGACGATCTGAAACTTCGTGCGGAGCGGCAGACGAGGTAGCTTCCACACAGCGTTACGCAACCGATGAAAAGATAATGCCGCTCAACTGATTCGGAGCGAGACCTCTGCTGTCAAACCGGAGCCGGTCATGAGCACACTGCCCAGGTATGGGAAACTCTCCACTCTCTCCACAACTGCCCTACCACCAATTGGGAGTTGTGGGGGTGGTGTGTGCGATGGTACAAAATACCCAGGCAGGTGCTTAGTTTTAGTAGACTGATGGTAAGTCCCCACCTCTTAGTGGCAAGCTCCAGGTTCAGCAGCAGTGCCTCCAACTCCTCCTCTGAGTGAGCGGCAATTACCAGATCATAGGCATACATAACATGGTTGAGCAATAGGGATCCATTCCTTGACCGCACCCGGGCATCGATCAGCCTCCCATTGTATCTGTACCAGATGAAAATTCCTCCGGTACAGCTATTGAAGGTTTCATGAACTATGTGGTCGATATAGATGGTATATAATATGGGAGCCAGAGGACATCCCTGTCGCACCCCAAAGTGAACAGGGAATGGCTCCGACTCCTGGCCACATAGTTTTACCCGGGCCCGCTCACCATCATGAAGGTCCTTAATGATCGTGAGCAGCGGGTCAAGGGATTCAGAAAGCACGAAGAACAGCCCAGAGCCTAGGCCTACTGATGGTATCATAGGCCTTGGCCAGGTCAATAAAGCAGAGAAGTAGGTCTTGTTAGAATTCCCTACACCTCTGCTGTAGCAGACAGACATAAAATATGGCATCTGTGCAGGACCGCCCTTTCCTGAAACCACATTGGGGCTCCGCAAGCATCTCTTCAGCGTGCCTGGCAAGGCGATGTTGAATAATCCTTGCCAGGACCTTTCCCGGCACACTGAGGAGTGAGATGCTCTTGTAGTTGTTACAGTCTGTGCGGTCCCCCTTCTTAAAGAGGGCGACCACCAGGGCATCCTTCCAATCCTGCAGAACCCGTCCAGTGGTCCAGACTGTTGCTTTGATGTCTTGTAGGGCAGTCTGTGTACAAACGCCACCCTCCCTCAGCATTTCGCTTGGGAGATCATCTCTGCCCGGTGCCTTCCCTGGTCTCAGGATCTGGATCGCCTTCAGTACTTCCTCAACAGATGGCACTTCAGCCAGCCACTCACAGGAGGTGACTTCTTCAAATACTTGAGGCACCGCAGCCTCAGCAGGGTCATCCCCACTTTGTCCCACTGGTGTTTTCCAGGCTGAGGGATTTCCCCTCCCCCAGGACCTCACAAAAATGCTCAGCAAATCTGCAAATCTGTTCCTGGGGGTCGGAGATAATATCACTGTTCTTTCCCCTAATGATGGTAATAGGTGTGGTGCTGCAGGTTACTTTTTTATGGAATTAAAGAGCGCTTTCTGATCGCGGGCCATTGACGCAGACTCCATCTCCTCAGCAACCCGCGACCACCAACCATCCTTGCAGCGCCTCACGGCTCTCCGAACCTCCGAGCAAAGGCTGCGGTAAGCCTCCTCATTCTCTGACGTGGGATGCTGTAGACGATGAGTGTGGGCCTGTTGCTTTTTCTCAGCCAGCCTGAACACCTCCACTGTCAGCCAGGGTCTCTGAGGAGGTATGGACCGTGTACCCAAAGCAGCCATTGCAACTGCAAGAGCCACAGTCCTAAACCTCGCCCATTTCCCCTCGACATTAGGAGGAGCGGGGGACGATGCAAACCCCAGCCGCAAGCAATGATGAAATTCTCGCTTGCAACTTTCATCAGCTAGCTGAGACCATGCCACTATGGGTTTGCATGGGGTACTGGGTGTACATCCACCACTGGAGTGGAAAAATGGCAGGCGCATCTTACAGATGACATGTCGATGGTCAGTGGGTCAGCTCCATGGTAGGTCCTGGTGTCAACGACATGGGCCCGCATCCGCTGTTCCATCACTATGTAGTCCAGCAGATGTTCTTGCTTGGACCTGGCATGCATCCATGATGATATGTGGATGTGCCGATGCCGGAACAGCGTGTTGGTAATTACAAGCCCAGGGGATGCACAAAAATCTAGTAGCCTCCTACCATTGTTATTGAGCTGATCTGGCCCATGTCTTCCAATCACTCCAGACCAGGTGCTAGCATCATGACCAATTCGGGCATTGAAGTCAACCAACAAGATGACTATCCCGAGGGGCCACTTTAGCCAGCACCTGTGACAGGAGGTCATAGAAGGCATCTGACTCATCGGCCTTGCCTGCATCCCTCCACGACCACGACCACCACTCCTCGCCTCTGGTAGCCTGGGGCTTACAGCTTCCCACACCTCACCACCACGCTCCAACACCCCCTTCATTATTTTGTTCAGAAGAAGAGCCACTCCCTGTCTCCTGCCCCGAGTAGAGGACTGTTCACCCCTCATGGTGGCAGGAGCTAGAGCCGGTCCACCGGACCTCCTGTATACTACAGAGATCCAGGCGGTACCGGTCCAGCTCCCAACAGAGGAGTGGCAGCCTCTCCTCCGCAGTGAGCGTTCGAACATTCCACGTGGTCATCCGAAGTGGCTTTTTGTTGTTTCTGGAGGAGCCCCGAGGGTAAGGATTCAGTCTCCTGGCTCCGCCAAATGGGGTTTGGCCTGGAGACGTCATTGACGCCTGTCCCCCCAGGGCCTCCGGCACAAGCTTAATAAGTTTTTTACATCGTAATTTAGTGGTAGTTAATTGAAGGTGGAGGGGTTACCAGCCCCTCGCACCCGTCCAGAGCTCCCATTTGGCTGCTGTGGTGGTTACAAACGCCATGAGGGGAAAAGGCCAATCCCCATAGTACTGCCCAGCACAACGTTGCCGTCAGGCACCACAAGGAGGTACAACTTGGGTAGGCTTACATCCAGCAGTTGATTAACAAAGGGCTATAGATTATTAGTATTATTAACTAGTGCGTACTATGCTTATACTTTTTTTACAAAAGTGTAGCTTGAGGCTTGTGAAAACAATTTGAATGGAGAAGTAATGTTTGTTTTACACCACAACCTGTGTCAAACTCAAACCTGCACCAACATCACAAGCATTGAGCTTTTACTCTGCATGTCTGCCTTGTTCGAGAATGATGTCTAAACGGACTCTAAATTGCCATAAATAAAGAAAATCTATTTGTTTAAGTTACACAAATTAGGTAATATTTATTTTGGAATACTGCCCGCATTTATAATAAAACATATATTTTGAAAAACGTTAACAATAAAACACACTGGCTGGGTTTATGTAGACATATTAAATAAATGTATGTAAATTATAATTTATGTATTTTTCAGAACTTTTCATTGAAAGTCCACAGACTTACTGGCCATGAAACAATTCAATTCCTGCACCACATTTTAATGTTAAACAGACAAACAAGTATGCTTAGGAGCAGGGGGTGAAAGCCAGACACATTGCCGCTATACAAGCTTTCTCCGTTGGCTTTTAGGGACTTTTCAGAGATATCCACGTGACAGCAGCCCAGCAGAACCTTGCGGGTTAAGATAAACAATTTGCTGACGAAGGAGCAGTATTTGGCTGGAATCTTTGCCGTTTAAGTGAGGGATCCCACTACGTATGCGTGCCAGCCAATTCAAAGGGACACGGTGCAACGCAGCGTGGATTTATATTGTTTATATTGCTCCGTTTTAAATGCAACCGTATCTGAAGATACTGCACGGAAATAGCGGCGATGTTAATTTTACAGAGAAAAAGGGGCAGTCAGCCATAGGTAGTTTTGTTTTTTTCCAAACAAATATCCACCGCAGTTCAATTAAATGTTTGGTATTCCTTCGACCTCATTGGTGATCATTTTAGGAAACCGGAAATTGTCCACGTTTATATCACAACTAGAAGCGAATTCAGATGTGTCAAGATGCTTAACATATTCTACCACTGTACAGTATTTCACGGTAATATTTAGGGTGTTGCACCATGTCCTGTTGGATTGGCTGCCAAATGCGTACGGAGTGGTAACCCTCGCTCAAACGGCACAAATTTCAAATGCTCTACCACTGTAGAGTAGTTTAAGGATCTTCACCAATTAGCTGAGGAAGACACAGATCCCTGTATGGGCTTAACAGACTGTAGGAGCAAGTGCTTTGAGCGAGCACCTATGAAGGCCGGCACGGCACACGAAGGGGTGGGTGGCCAGCATCACGTCCGGCCGCCTGTCTCCCCAGTGGCGATGTTTACACACCGCACCAGGTACTCATTTGAGGCTGAGTCGACCGAGGGGAGGCCTAAGACCGGTTCAAATATTCGTCACTGGTATTAGCCATGAGCGGAAATCGTACTCGGGTCGCCGGGTTCATGGCACAGCGTGCTAACCACTGCGTCACCGCTCCCCACAGGAAGACACACATTTAAACACGTACAAACATTCAACTCACACATGGCACAAAACGTTGGTTAAAAGTAATGTATATATGAACACTTGAATTGAAATATGCAATGATATTAAATGATGCAATAAACTGCATTGTAAGGGAGGAATCATGGATGAAAGACTGACATTTCACTGTCCATCGCGGGAAGCGCCGTTGCTGACAATTAACTGGACTACGATTCAATTCCTTGAAGTCCTGCGACACGTTGAGAAGCTGCATTGTCCACACGCAGCCTTGTGTCAATCCATTGCTGGACGAGGGCATCCCCACATTAGGATCATACGGGCTAATTAGCCATACTTCGCCACACTGGTCAACGTGGGTTGATGAAGGTGTGGTGGCAGAGAAGTATAGTGTAACAATGTATGTTGTGGCATTAACCTTTGCTGCCCTCCACATAGCCTCTGTAAGACGTGTTATGCAAAGTGGTCGCCCATCCACTGCATCAATATGCTTAAAATACAGGTTCAACACTGCCGAGCTTTGGCGATCTTACGATATCGAGCACATTCCGGGCGAGTTGGTCATTGGCAGATGCCGGATTAAGCCATGCAAGAAACATAATTTTACTGAAATTTATATTTTATCCTATATAATTACCAGACGTGCGGCAATGTTGTAGAGCTCTTTGTACGTAAAAAAAAACTATTTGGGACCAAAGTCATTTCCCTCTAATCTCCCCTGACCAAGTGACTTTTAATGACGTCAATGCCACTGGCCTTGCAACCGCATGGAATTGCAAAGGTGCACAAACAGGCCACTATTATGAATGTTGGCTTGAAATAACAGGAGCCTTGCGAAACTCAAAAAAATAACAGCATACTTAAAAAAAACACACGATGATAAGTATTTGTCAAAAGTCTCAGCCGAGAGCCCTTCTGAACTGGCGGCAAAAGAAACACGTGATAATGTCATCAAGTTATGATGTCAGCACATGCACATGAGAGTCAAGAGGAAATTACATCACTAGAGATGACGGAATGGCCCTCATGAAAGGCGGCGTACAAAGAGAAGTGGTAGCGGCCACTAAACAAATATACAGTGCACATCACTGCCCACGGCTCCACCCACCACATTCGCTGCACTGACTGTGCACTGGATCCATTGTCTATTGTCACTTGGGGCAGCCAGTGGAGGCGAGATGTTAACCCCCTCGCCTGGTAGGCAGGAGCTCGTGGGTTTGCTCCCATACCGTGTCAAACCATACGGTTTACCCGTAATCTTGCACAGGGAAATTGAGTTTTCAGGTCCATGTGGCGTACAATACGGGCAAAAAAAAGTGTTTTGATCTATTTGTTTGTGTTTCTCCCTTGTGATGGGACTTTGTAGGATGAACGTTGAGATTTATAAGGGGCACGGGATGGCCAATAAGGTCTGAATTGGTCTGTAATAAGGTCGGGCGCTGATAACAAGACTCCTATCCCGACCCTGACGATGCCTGTATATTAGGATAATTCATAATCAACGTTTTGGGTTTCGATCGCGTTATTTATAAATGTGTCGTAACCCTCCACCACCTGACACGGCCAATCAGTAAAAAAGTGTCCCGTTGACAAAAGACAAATATCTTCTTGGTTCTTTCGGTAAAGTCACGTAGAAGGGAAGTAATAAAATACCGAAAGAACCAAGAAGATGCATCCCTGCAGTCACGAAAGCTTTAAATCGAAAAAGACAAATAGTTCACTGCTTTAGCCCACCGGTGTGTTGAAGCGTGAAACCACAACATTTACAATTTTTGAGTACGACGTTTCGCTGGTAATTGCATCCAGCATCATCGGGCAATTCGCGAGAATTGCTCGATGATGCTGGATTACGGGTATGTTTGGAGTTTGCGTGTTCTCTTTTCCTCCGGGGTCGCATGGATTTCTCTCTGGGTCCTCCGGTTTTTCCCTCCACATTTAGAAACATGCGTTTAAGAGTATTTGACTGATATAAATTTCCACGTGATAAGCCGCTTCATTGAGCTATCATTTGTGGCCAAGTTGCTTCTGAAAAATACCTATATAGCTCAGTGGGCCTTACCTGGTAAAATAATAATTGCTAGTAAGTTTCGATTTAAAGCTTTCGTGACTGCAGGGATTCATATCCTTGGTTCTTTCGGTAAAGTCCCTTCTACGTGACTTTACCGAAAGAACCAAGAATAGAATTGCTAGTAAGTTTCGCTCTACGGCATGCTGTGGTAGCACACGCGACTCCTGCTCAAGCAAAGTAAAAGATGCCATCTCAGGCTTGCCCCAGGAGGACATCCGGCAAGGAGATGGAGCGATGAAATCAGCTTGCGTGCCCGGGCATTATTACATCACAGGATCGTTAAAAAAATGATGACAGCTTGGGCACGTGTTTATCAAGCAGTGGATTGATCGTGGCTGATGCTCATAAAGATAAAGGCTTAGGAGTGTTAGGTAATGCCGGTTGGTGATTGAATGATTGATTGGTAGGTGCCTCATAATGAATTGTCACGATTCGTGGATCGAGATTCGATTCAAGACGATATGTGACTATGTTCCCTTTGTCAATTTACCATTGGATGAAGACCATGTCAATCAAGAGGATTGTTCTACTCTATCTCACTGCACTATCGCTCCTCCGTAAGTAAAATTATCAATTTATAGACGGGCGATATAATGTAAGTATCGCGTGCGTTCGAGGTGATCAATTAATTGTTGCCAAATAATTTAAATCAGACAGTGATGAGATAAGCAGAGCTTCTCCACCAGAACTCCAAATTAAAAGGGACTCCAGTTTCTAAAGAGTGTGGTGAAATCTCAGCTCTGGTGCTCAATGTGCAGGATTACATCACCATCTATGATATTAAAAAATCCAGAATACACCTTAAATCTCAGAAGCTAAGCAGAGCTGATCCAGGGTAGTCCTTGGATGGGTGGCTACCGTACACGCCAGGTTGTCATAAGCGTCTGCGTGGCCATGGTAAATAAAATGTTGTACTGTACTTGCATCTACATCTATGTTCCCCCCTTATCACCAACCGACACTAACCACCAGCAATGCAGTATGATCCAATAGACCCGATGACCCACACAGTGATGGGAAGGCACTCATCCAGCAGGTGCATTTATAAAAGGGCTGGGCATGTGCATGTACATACATCACCACCTCCATGACAGAATCAATATTTGAACCGTGCATACAACACGCGTGTGCACGAGCTACCTTGAACTGCAAAACCCACCGTGGGGTTTGTTGTTTGGTTTTTAAAGCTCAGGTCAAGGACCTGTGTGTGTGTGTGCAGCAGCTCCGATAAGCACGGTTGCCTATGTATGGTGCGAAAGCAGTTCAACGTACATAATTACAGCAGCGACAGCCAACGCAGCGACCTGACCCAGACCTCAAGAGCTACCACAATACACTCACTCAACAACCATAACCAGTAGGCATGCAATGCAACAATTCTCCTCCCAGAGTGGCAACGGGACGAATTGGCACGATGCGGGGACCGCGATTCAATTTAGAAATGAATTTAATCGTTCCCTCCTTTTTTTCCCCACCTCATTTGTATTGTTGCTGGCTTTGTGATGCACCGCTTTGTTTACTTTTGATTGCTTCCGTTGGTTTTTATGCTGCCGTGGTTGCAATGGTCAGCACGCTGCACTTGCAAATCCAGAGGTCGCCAGTTCAATTTGACCTCCTTGCACGGCAGTTGACACAACTGGCACATTTCTTAAATCCCCCTACGGGCCTCTGTACAGCCAGCAGCATAAATAAGTACTCTGCAGCGAGTCGAATGGCAGGTCACGTGTGGTGGTGTTAAGTGTGGACACTAGCACCTCTTCTTCACCATTAGCCTCAATGTGACATTATCATATTATTGACATTTAACCCATTTAAATTATTATGAGCATAAGTTTCGATTTCAAATGACGAGTATAAAATGTAAGTGCCAAGTATTTTCCATCATTTCTATTTCACGTGCAACTTCCACTTCCTTAAGAGGATATCAAGAAAAAAATCTTTGAAAATAAATAAGAGTGACCATGGGAAGAGATTGAATTAGTCTTAACTTTGATATATATAGTATTCAAGAAAACCGCTGCCAAACAGAATATTTTTTCTGCGGAACGCGTATATTTTTGTTAATAAATTTATAAATAAAAAAAATTAAGTGCATTGCAAAATAAATATTGTACATTACACAAACGGTTACGAAAATAAACATTCTTTCAGCCCAATTTGGGAGAATTAGCCAACATTGCGGCTTGGTGAAAATCAATTTGTTAAACGTTATTAACAAATGTATACTTGCTTACACGGCAGCAAATTCATCTTAATTACCGCGTATTTATATAAATGTATCTACGCTCGGGGAACACGTCACAACGCTGTGGGTAAAATATATCGACAAATAGGTATCGCTAAGTAATGTCACGCTCCATTGAAAAAACACAACACCCTATATTTAAGTGACTTATAAAAACAAGTGAGAGTTTCATATTCTTGGTTCTTTTCAGTAAAGTCACGTAGAAGGGAAATAATAAAATAATATAAAGAAAACATAAGTAAATAAAATTCCCACGGCAGCGTCCTAATGACAGCTCTGTTTCTTCACCTGAGGACGGCTGCTTGCGTTGTGGCCGAAACGTCGTGAGAATTTTATTTTATTATGTTTGATTTTTATTATTTTATTATTTCCCTTCTACAGTGACTTTACCGAAAGAACCAAGAATATGAATCCCTGCAGTCACGAAAGCTTTAAATCGAAACTTAAGTGAGAGTTTCAAAACACTAACATACCTCGTATGTGTCTTTTAAACGTATTCATACACACAACAACAATACACACACTGGCTACATGAGGTACGGAAGAAGTTAAACATACATCCAAATATATTAACGCAAGCGCGAACAGAACATAAGCACAATGCCTGAGTTTAAGTAAAAGCTACCATCCCATGGGCGTAACCCAGTCTCAAGAATGCGCTTGGTATATAAACAGTACGCGTAAAGGTGCAGCCGTACAACGTTTTGCTCACGCCACTGTTGTCCGAAGGGGCCCCCATTCGAGGAGGCTCTAGGGAGCTTCTCTAGAGCGCGTTTTGGTTGAATATCCCCCACCGGCCGGACGTTTTGGAAGAGGTGGTAGCACTCCAATCGACCGTGGTGGGTGTACCTATCGTATGATGCATACTGCTGGGTTGACAAGAGGCAGGGGCGCGGGTAGGAGTAGGATGTAACAAACTTGCCCATTGTTTCAACTGCTGTGCTGGGAGATCAAACTGGCGGACCTCTGGATTGCTAGTCAAGTGTGCTCAACCATTACACCACGGGGGTATCCCAATACTTATATGCAATGACCGAAAATAAGAAGCGCTCGCCCCAAGCCAATGTGCTGCCGAACTGTCTTTTTAAAAAGTAGGCCAAGGCCTCCTGTTGGCGGGAAGAGACCTCCACGATGATCGGTCCGGGAGGCAGGGTTTGAAAAGATAGGAGGAAAGATTCAAACGGGGGGGAAAGCGGGAAACAGAGTTGACAGAGTTGAACCCGGAGGAGACGGTTGGGGAACCGTTGGAGAAGGACGGGGGATTGGCTCCGATAAAAAACAGTGAAGGAAAGTTCGAGAAATGGGGCTTGAGGAGAATAAAACGGGAGAGCAGGAGGGGAGGGGATGTTCGAGGGAAGGGACGAGCTTCAAGACCAAGAAACGAAGCCTGGGCCTAGTGTTGTTGCTGTGCTAATACAGTAAAACCTTGGATTGCGAGTGTTTTGCAAAACCAGCAAAAATTTTCAATAAATATGAATTTGATATACGAGCGAGGTCATGCAATACGAGTAGCACGTGTATACGCTTTGTCTGCCGAGCGTCACGTGATCACAACTGATGTACGAGTGCTTTCGATTACAAACACGTTTCCGGAACGAATTATGCTCGCAATCCAAGGTTTTACTGTAATAAAGAGGCTCCCAGCATACAGTCGTCGGTGTCACTAGACTTACAAGGCACATTCATTTCATATACACCTGCACTGAAAACGCCATGTGTTTCTTGCGCTATATCTCAGGGACAGATATCACAGGCGACAGACAGGCCATCTTTCTTAAATGACGATTCAACAGACGAATTCATTGCTTTTTTGTTATAATTGCAAAATGCAATGAGCAACTTTCAGCCCTGTGCCAATCCACTGCCAGATGAAAGCTTCCCCACAATGCATCAATTATGGGGTTTGTTGACCATACTTCATCACAATGGTTAGGCTTTTTAAAGGGGGGGTGGCGGCATTATTGGCAAATAAGCCTGCTAGGTTATAGCACAAATTAAGGGAACGATTCATACCGTCATTGATTAAAATAAAGTCTTAGGTTCGCAGTACATGCATTAAACTATGTAAGTAGTGATTTTTATCATGATTTTATATGATTTCCCTCCTCTTACCATTTAGTTACTATTCAGGACAAATATGCCATACAAAAGAAAGAGGCAGTAAATATGACACAAAGGAGAAACATCATATAAATTATACAATTCAAATAAAATCGTATAAACAGGACAGTACAATACGGAGGGGAAAAAAAAGTTAGAAAAAATCATACATACACATGGGTGAGGTAACTTTTCTAATATTCATGTGTCCTCAGAAGTATTTCATTGGCAGCTGTCAGTATGCCAGTCATGTGTTTTTTTCTGTGGTTTATGCCTCTGGCGTTTTTGGCAGCCCTTCGATAATTTTGGGCGGCTTTCAATCAGGCAAGTCCCTAATAGCAAACGCAACTTTATATTCCAGTTTGGACTTTATGCTGGATCATAATCACAAGCATTGCCATGAATTAATTCCTATTCTTCAGATAGAATTGCAGCAATTCATCAATTCGCGGGAAAAGCGAAGGGGGGGGTGGGGGTAGATGGGTACATCATTACTCCGAGTACAATTCGCAGCAAGGACAAACGGCGCCTTGTGTCTCAGCGTTGCGCTGCTCACCTGAGCGCTGTCCTTCAGCTTGAGGATGCACTCGATGGTGTTGATTGCGATGACCACGGGCTCCGAGCCGAGCTTAGTCCACGGAACGTGGATGCGAAGCTCATGGATGTGGCCGCTCAGGAAGGTGAAGGGCAGCTTCAGCTCCTACAGGGGCCACGAGGCGGACACGCGGATAAACTCAACGCACGTGTCACAGTCTCGATTTAAACTGGAGGAATCCGATGAGCTATGAAGATCTTTGTTCACAAATGTCCAGTAATCCCTGCAGTCACGAAAGCTTTAAATCGAAATTTAAATGTCCAGTAGTTTCACAGAAGTAGTGCAGCAACACAAGTGCCACCCGATCAGTCTCAGTACTGTTTTGTATGGAGCGGTAACAGTACTGCTCCACCGCACCTCCAGACCAAGTATGTTCTTGTGTTTGGTAAGTTACTTCATACCCTTGATTTAACCTAAGAGTATTTTAATACAATATGAATCGCTCAGTAGTCGAAAATACAATTTTGAGCTGTAATTTGGCATAATTTGACCTTCACGGAAATAACGGTGTTTTCAGAAAACGAATATACCCCACCATTGAATTGGGCCGGTGGTACACGGGCACACTTTACAGTGCAAGACAGCCCTAATGTACAGAACAAATGCACCGTAGAGAATGGAGCGAGACACGGGGCGGTGAAACAGCCGATTGGTAGCATTCTTGGTGCTTGTTGTGGTTCGAGCCTAACGGCCACATCGATTGATACTGCGGATGCATTCCTATTAATCATAACATACGACGCGCCATCGGCTTCGCGATGGATGTTAAGGATTCTGTGACGGTATTCGAAAAATTATGAGGCCTTGTGTTGTGGTGTCACAACTCAAATATTTAGTAAATTTTAAAAATTACTTGCAAATGTAATTTTGTTACAGCTTCACGTCTGTTCGCTGCTGTTGCCTCCTCAGTGTGGAACTCTACCCGTGTGCATCCGCAATATCAAATGCACTCTGACTTCCAAGAAACATCTAGAGGCCTCTATCTGTTTGGTCAGGGCTTTCCAGCAGGCCATGAGCTTGGCTCGGCGCCTCTGAGTTGTTGACTTGTCTGCAAAATCTGGCGTGTTATAAATGTCATTAATATTATTATTATTGAGAGAAAAAAGCACCACACAACATCGCTTCCTGTTGGCAGACTACACTGTTAAAAACAACAACCTTCTTGATATACCCTGGCACTCTAAGAATGGCACGTTTCTACCAAATGCACGAATTATTTAGATAACCAGGTGCTCGAGTGAGCCATGTGCCATGCAGGTGCCACTGCCTACCTGCTCCAGCACCTCCAGCCTGAGCTCCAGCTTGTTGAGTACCACATCGCCGCCCCACAGAGACAGCTGCAGGTCCGAGGGCTTCAGGTTCTTGATGTAGCGATTAACATAGGACATCAGGATGGGGGTCACGTATGTCTCCAACATCTTGGCGGATGCCCTCGCTGCTCACACACACACACACACAGTGCATCAATACCCAGTGTTTAGTGATATAGTGCTTTGGTGTTATTAGCATCTATGAAGGCCAGCACACAGCACGTGAGTGGAGTGGTGTTGCCAGGTCCAAACAATATGTACATCTATCCAGTGCCAATATGTACACACCACACCGGGTACTAATTTAAGGTTGAGTTGACGTAAGGGAGGACCCGGACGAGTTCAGAACGTTGATTTAGGACAAGGGCGGGCAGATAAACCCTTATTTGGGTTAACTGGGGGAAATTAAGTGATCTGGTCTAGGTCAACAAATGTCCCACGTAAAATGTGACCCTTCAGGTGATGGCAATGTGAATGCTTCCTGTTGTTCATTAACATTGTGTAACTACTGACGCCTACCTCTGAAACACGTTCCTTCGGAGTGGGCAGGTGGGAACTTGGTTGGACAGCGCATTCGTGCCGGACAGACAAATATGCACGACAGACAAATAATCAATGATGGGCAGTGTGGAACCTGTTGTTCCTACCTGTACAAACCTCTTAACACCAGGCTTTAACTCAAACTGCTTACTTCAATAATAAAAACCGGTTTTAGACGAAACACTGAACATATGGCCTTAGCCACAATCATGAGCCATGGGTTTCACACAAACTCCTCATCCCCTACCTTAGCTGACCAGCAAAACATGCAGGTTTAACCCAAATTGCTGGGTTTAACTAGAACTCTGAACCCATCACCTCTAGAAATGAGCCCCACTGATTTATCACCAACCCTGGGTTGAGCTAAACAAACATTATGTTTAACCATAACCACGTTAGGTTTAACCAAAACCCATCATCCCTGGATTTAACCCCAAATGCAAATTTAACCTCTAACCTTGAGTATTATCAAAACTCATAACTCCCTGGTTTAAAACAAACTCCTGGGTTTACCAATACACCATCAAGTCCTGGGTTTAAACTCCAACCCCTGATTTAAATTAAATCCACAACCAAATGGTGAATATAAAACTATCAACGTGGGGACTTAATGCCAGTCTAGGGTTTTACTCCAGACCTGAGATTAACCCCTCCTAACCTGGGTTTAACCCCAGACCTGGGTTTAACCCCAAACCTGGCTTGAACCACAGTCCCGGGTTTAACCCCTAACCTGGGTTTAAGCACAGACCCGGGTTTAACCCCTAACCTGGCTTGAACCACAGTCCTGGGTTTAACCCCAAACCCGGGTTTAAGCACAGTCCTGGGTTTAACCCCAAACCTGGCTTGAACCACAGTCATGGGTTTAAGCCCAGACCCGAGTTTAACCCCAGACCCGGGTTTAACCCCAGACCCAGGTTTAACCCCAGACCCGAGTTTAACCCCAGACCTGGCTTTAACCCCAGACCCAGGTTTAACCCCAGACCCGAGTTTAACCCCAGACCCGAGTTTAACCCCAGACCCGAGTTTAACCCCAGACCCGAGTTTAACCCCAGACCCGAGTTTAACCCCAGACCCAGGTTTAACCCCAGACCCGAGTTTAACCCTAGACCCGAGTTTAACCCCAGACCCGGGTTTAACCCCAGACCCGAGTTTAACCCCAGACCTGGGTTTAACCCCAAACCTGGCTTGAACCACAGTCATGGGTTTAAGCCCAGACCCGAGTTTAACCCCAGTCCCGAGTTTAACCTCAGACCCGGGTTTAACCCGACCCAGGTTTAACCCCAGACCTGGCTTTAACCCCAGACCCAGGTTTAACCCCAGACCCGAGTTTAACCCCAGACCCGGGTTTAACCCCAGACCCGGGTTTAACCCCAGACCCGGGTTTAACCCCAGACCCAGGTTAAACCCCAGACCCGAGTTTAACCCCAGACCCGAGTTTAACCCCAGACACGGGTTTAACCCCAGACCCGGGTTTAACCCCAGACCCGGGTTTAACCCCAGACCCGAGTTTAACCCCAGACCCGGGTTTAACCCCAGACCCGGGTTTAACCCCAGACCCGGGTTTAACCCCAGACCCGAGTTTAACCCCAGACCCGAGTTTAACCCCAGACCCGAGTTTAACCCCAGACCCGGGTTTAACCCCAGACCCGAGTTTAACCCCAGACCCGAGTTTAACCCCAGACCCGAGTTTAACCCCAGACCCGAGTTTAACCCCAGACCCGAGTTTAACCCCAGACCCGAGTTTAACCCCAGACCCGAGTTTAACCCCAGACCCGAGTTTAACCCCAGACCCGAGTTTAACCCCAGACCCGAGTTTAACCCCAGACCCGAGTTTAACCCCAGACCCGGGTTTAACCCCAGACCCGGGTTTAACCCCAGACCTGGCTTTAACCCCAGACCCAGGTTTAACCCCAGACCCGAGTTTAACCCCAGACCCGAGTTTAACCCCAGACCCGAGTTTAACCCCAGACCCGAGTTTAACCCCAGACCCGAGTTTAACCCCAGACCCGAGTTTAACCCCAGACCCGAGTTTAACCCCAGACCCGGGTTTAACCCCAGACCCGGGTTTAACCCCAGACCCGAGTTTAACCCCAGACCCGGGTTTAACCCCAGACCCGGGTTTAACCCCAGACCTGGCTTTAACCCCAGACCCAGGTTTAACCCCAGACCTGGCTTTAACCCCAGACCCAGGTTTAACCCCGTAACGCCACCACCGCCGCACGCCTTAAGAGACGCGAGAACTAGCGCGCTGGACCCCCGTGCGTGGTTCTGACCTCGCGGGGAGACGCGTGCCAGCAGGCAGCCCTGCGTGCAGCAGAGTCTGCGAGGCCCCTAGTTGGGCCCGAGGACCCCAGGCGACCCGGTGTGTGTGTGTGGGGGTGTCCGTGGGGGGTCAAGGGGACCGAGGGGACCCGGGGCCTCGGCTTCTCCACGGGAGGCAAACCGCGCGCCTCCACAACCCCCGAACCTGCCAGCACGACGCCTCCACATTCCCTACAGCGGACGCGCGCGGTTGCCCCGCCCCCAGCCCGCTACGCGCCTCGCTATTGGCTGGCGACGCCGGGGCGAGCGCGCGCGCTCATCGATTGGCTGACGGTGGGGTGGGGGGGGGGCACGAACCGCCAATGGGATGCGGCAAAACGCCCGTCAGCGCTTGTGCAGTGTACAGTTTGTAATGTGATGGTGGGGGCGGCGGTGGGGGCTGTGGGGGGGGAGGAGCCACTGTGGAACGAGGCAGTGACGCGGCCGCGCGCGCGGGTTCCGGGGTCACGCAGGTGTAGCAGGGGGAGGGGCGACTGGTGACCCCTCCCCCCCCCCCGCGACAATAGAGGTGGGGAGGGGTTAACCTCAATCTCGACTTAAAGCTTTCGTGAGTGCAGGAATTCATATTCTTGGGTCTTTCGGTAATGTCACGTGGATAGGTTCAAAGAAAATAACCAAAAACACACCTGAAGACGATTGCGTGTGTTGCGATCGAGACGTCGTGATATTGTTATTTTTTTTATTGTTATTTTTTTATCCACGTGGCTTTATCGAAAGACCCACATAATTCTAAAAAAAAACTACTTGTTACTTTATTTGAACCAATAAAACAGCTGTGTTAAGATGTTAAAACACCACACACCGAAACCTTTGCAAGGAATCATGTCTGCATCAACCACAGATATTTGTGGTGAACATGCAAACAGAAACAAGCATGCTCTGGCAATATGTGCATAGTCTTTTAGACTTATTTGGCCACACCAGAGACAGCTTTCTTTAGAGCCTCATCTCAAACGGTGTTAACCCTGAGGACGCCAAAAGGCGTACAGCACAAAGACAACCCACTATCAGAGTAATGAGGGCTCGGGGTGAACAGCTACATCATGGGAACCTCCTTTGCCGGTATTAAATTATGATAATAGCGTTTTCCTCTTTCTGGCAATCAGTTTCAAAGACAATGTACATACAGTCAGAGCATGTTTTTTCGTTGCATGTTCACCCCAAGTAAATGTGGTAAATGCAGACATGATTCCTTGCAAAGGTTTAAGTTTGGTGATTTAACATCTTAAGACCTGTTTTATTGAAAGAATGGGGAAAATCCTATTATCATAAATTACTACCGGCAAAGGAGGTCCCATGATGTAGCTGCTCACCCCGAGCTCTCATTACTCTGATAGTGCATTTGATTTGTGATGGAGGCCTTTTGGCGCCCTCCGGTCTAACACCGTTTGAGACGAGGCTCTAAAGAAAGTTGTCTCTGGTGTGGACCAATCAGTTTCAAAGACAATGCACATACTGTCAAAACATGTTTTTTTGTTTGCATGTTCACCACACATATATGTGGTTGATGCAGACATGATTCCGTGCAAAGGTTTTATTGCCAGAAGGGGGGAACGCCTATTATAAGAGGGTTTGCCTCTTAAGTTGATCAGAGGGTTTATGCCAATGTCACATCAAAGGGTTTGCCTCTTAAGTTAATCAGAGGGTTTATGCCAATGTCACATCAGAGGGTTTGCCTCTTAAGTTAATCAGAGGGTTTATGCCAATGTCATATCAAAGGGTTTGCCTCTGGGCTACTACAGACGTTTATCCTCTAAAAGTTAATGTCTATCAGAGGTTGTATGCCTATGTCAAATCGGAGAGGTTCACCTATAGACCACACCAGAACTTTCGATGATGCAAAATAATTCGCGTCGTGGATCATGTCAATGGCAAAACACATAAGCAGACAACGTCTCTTCCATGTCTGTTGCCATATTTTCCATTTTACACGTGATATTTGGGTTTTTTTTTTTTTGGATAGCCTGGTTCCTGACTTCTCACCTGTGTTGCGAAAAATGTACGTAATACTTACTTACTATACATAGGCTTTCGCTATCATCAACGTTACGATTCATTATAATCAGTTACTTTTGATCGCACGTGAATGGCTCACAAGTGACGTCATCACATCTACCCCTCTATTCAAGGAACGAAACACGAGGATTTCTCCACACATCTGTCTGTCCGCCTGATGATGCTAGTTGTAATTACTGGCGAAACGTCGTGCTCAGATTGTAAATGTTGTGGCTTGGCTCTCCAACACACCGGTGATGCTAGACTAGTATACTACACTACACTATACACTACACTACACACTAGTGCTGTACTAGTGACGAATTGGCATGTTCTGTTTACGTGACAAACCTTACTAGTTGGCTGTGTCGGGTGGTGGCGGGTTTATTGGCACCTTTATATTTAAGCGCTCTAACAAAAAAACACTCTATTATGGAGTTCCTTTTGAGTTAGTTCGTATAGGTAAAATGTCAGTGTTCAATATAACCAATACCAATCGCCACTAAGTGACGGCGACGTCACCACGGCGCCTGTGCCAGGCCAGGTGCACTTTGAGGCTGCCACGTGAAGTGTCGAAGGCTCGCTGACAGGAGGAGGTCTCGGAACAGACTCAGCAGGTGCCGTGGGTTGGCTGACTGAGATGACCGGTAGATGCACCACCAGCTGTACCCCCCTGCTGTGCCAGGCTAGGTGCAGGAGGTCACGGGACAGACCCAGCAGGTGCCATGGGTTGGCTGACTGAGATGACCGGTAAATGCACCACCAGCTGTACTCTCGACTGTGCCAACTTGCTGCGTTTTGACCGTCCGGCGCTCCGCTCGTTGTTGTGAGCATCGATCTTCTGCCCTCCGTTGTTGCTGGAGGGCGACTGCCTACAATTGTCCAGTAACAGCGTCCTTCACGAAATATAACCCACCACCACCCGACAGAACCAGTCAAATCAAGTCGCCGCATGGAAAAGAAATGTGCAAATTGATTATTTATTTTCAGCAAACTGTAGGAATGTTGAAAATAAACCAAAAAATATTAACAATTTGGCGCAATGTTTTCAGAATCAGAATATATATTCATACTGGAGGAATCCGATGGGTTTTCCAGTTCTTTTTCACAAATGCAGATTTAATCCAGAATCGTGCAAGAGCTAAGCTATTGTTAGCCCCTGATGATGTTGGATGTAATCTCCAGCATATATAATTGTGGAAATTGGACTTGCTTTCCAATGAGCTCACATACCAAATCAATGTACATATACCCCTGTGAAAACATTATTTTAATGGCTCTGTCAGATTCTGGAGGGTTATGGTTAAATACTGACATTGTACCGACACAATCTAACCCAAAAGAAACGAATTATGAATTAATATCCACAACATCAAACAAAAAATTTAAATGTTGTGGATATACTCTCCAACACATCGGTGTGCCAATCCCGTAACGAATTGGCGTGTTCTATTTACGTGACAAACTTTACTAATTGGCTGTGTCGGGTGGTGGCGGGTTTAATGAGTTTGGTTTGTTTCAGTTCAAGGCTAGTGCTTTGAGCACAATTCAGATCAAAGGTTTTACCTCTAAAGAACTTTGGTAGTTTGAGAACAAAGTCCGATCAGAGGTTTACCCTCAAGGTCAGCTCAGAGGATTTTACCATCAGGTCAGATCATAGTTTTCTATCTCTACATTTAAAGGACGGCTTATTGACCATTCTAATGTGTAGCTTCAGACGGATTTATTTCTGCCTGTCTGAGTAAACATTGCAATAATGGCTTCAGCGCGTGGTTAAATACTTTTGTGAGATCATCCTTTGTCCTTTTTAAAGTGTATCTTTATTACCTTGAAGGCAATTTTCCTCACATTATTTATCCAGTATAGATTTTCACCATCTGAAAGGTTTGTTATGCTCTTCATTGACTTATAAGTTTCCAAATCTGGCAACACTGACATGCCTTAGGCACACTGCACACGATTACACAATGGCCCTGTTTCCACCCCCTATGGTGGTCACATGTCCTGGTTTCCCACCTGTCCTGGGAAATCTGTCAGTGATCACGGGAAATAAGCGTTACCCTTTCTGGTAATAAAACACATTCCTGCGGAGGGAGCTGGTAGGAACGTTGGGTTGCTCGGTCAATGGCCAGGGTCAACGGCAGCGTGGTGTATTCCGCAAATATGCCCGACTGTGAGGGCGGGCACAAGCCGGCGTGAGTAGGTTAAACGTTGAGTTTTATAAGGGAACCACGGGGTGACCAGCCCCTCCCCACCCAGCCCCACCCCTCCCACCCAGCCCCTCCCCACCCTCCCCACCCAGTCCCTCCCCACCCAGCCCCACCCCTCCCACCCCCCACCCAGCCCCACCCACCCCACCCAGCCCCTCCCCACTCTCCCCACCCAGCCCCACCCTCCCCACCCAGCCCCTCCCCACCCTCCCCTCCCCACCCAGCCCCTCCCTCCCTGCACGACGGACGGACGGACACAATAATCCCCTGTGGGCTGGTGGTACCAGGTGGTTCCTACCAGTAACAGGAAGTGCTAAGATGTTCAAACACCACAATAGATACCTATTGCACGGCATCGCGTCTGGATTAGCCGCACATACTTGTGGCAAAAACATGCAAACAAGCAGGCATTGATCATTTTTGATACTGGAAAAAATGTGCCGTCGATACATCACGAGACATTAACTATTCTAATGTTGTCAGTTGTCCCGCTTGTTGTAATTCCCCCGTGATTGGCTACGTACGGTGCGAAAGACGTTCAACATACACGCAATTCAGCGCTCAAAACAACATATTTACACGTGGTCCTCCCCTCTGCCATGATTGTGAGATGTACCTTTCCCATGATATGTCCCAGTTTTTTTTATATTTTAGACGTGGCAACCCGACCACTCCACTAAACAGACGCGTGGATTTCCACAAATATTTATATCAGTAAAACGTATCCGGTTGAGAAATATAATTAAGGAGGAATGGAATCCAACGTATAATGACTTTGGAGTATGAAACACCCTAGGAACCAAAGGGTCACTACTGACGATGCGCTCCCCAAATTTCACCAGGCTCACTGTTCATGAACTCTTGGAAGTGCTTGCACAAAGGATAGTAACATCTCATCCTGTGTTCTTTGGAATCTGATACTGCTCTATCAATACGGAGTTCTCAGCCAGGCACATTATCATCTTCAGCCATGATCCGTCCACTGATGGATGACGCTCAAGCCGTCAAATCCCTTGCGGACCTGCGATGTAGCGATCCCCCCCCCCCCTCCAGCACTTGCACATGAGCTGATCTCATCGCTCCATCTCCGCAGTGGGTGTCCCTTTGGGAGTGTTCCGCTCTTTGGCTGACACTCCGTCGTTATTAGTCCCTCACCACGACCGTCGTCTTTGAAGCGACGTGTCCTGCCCATGCCCGCTTACTTTTCTTAAACGCACTTAAAATACCGTACGTCAACATTTAAATGTGACTGAAACTGTAAAATATGAATCGACAAATGCATGCGTTTGAGAGCACTACACTGTCAAAATAATTGCTGACACTTCATTATGGCTGAACGCAAACACATCTCGCATGTATGAGTTCCCAGTCGGAGTTCTGTGTCTCCAAAACGAATGCTCTTTCTGTAATCGCTATAAAACTGCAACCAGCACTCAAATTATCCAATGCTTTTATCAACAATAAATAATTTCGTAAATGATCAAATGCTTTAAATTTCCATTTAAAACTTTCGTGACTGCAGGGATTAATCTTCTTGGTTCTTTCGGTAAAGTCACGTAGAAGAGAAATAATAAAATAATAAAAATAAAACATCTATATATATAAAATCGTTCATGTCTGTCTGTGTGTGTGTGTGTGTGTATTTCGGCCCATACGCACTTTCATTGGACGGCGGTTGCCCCTGGCAACGGCTAGCCACGCCTTCGCCGCTTTCATTGGACCTGGCAACGGCTAGCGACGCCTTCGCCAAGGGCTGCAGTTTCATTGGACGGCGGTTGCCCCTGCCAACGGCTAGCCACGCCTTCGCCACTTTCATAAGCTCCGTATTTAATTAAATAATAGCCATTACACAGTATTGTTGGAGCGCTGAGGGGGGGGGGAAGGAACGCCACCCGTACCCTGCCTCTTCCAAGCCGACAATTTTAGGCGAGGCCGCAGGCTTTGCACGCTACTAGGCCTCGACACCCACCACGCCACTCTGAGGTAAATTCATCAAAGTTTTTCCTACTCTTCACTACACCCCCACCACAATGTGTGCTATTAATATTACTTTTAAACCCAACGCGCCAACAATCGATTACTTTAATGTTCACTGTACAAATACTCATTAAGCTGGGTGAGCGTACTGCCAGTCTATCATGTACACTGTAGCCTGCTTATTAAGCTCGGTGAGCGTACTGGCACTCTATCATGTACACTCTAGCCTGCTTATGAAGCTGACTGCGTGTACTGGCAGTCTATAATGTGGACTGTAGCCTGGTTATTATAATCGATTCTTTATATGTTCTTTGTACAAACAGTCATTAAGCTGCTTGAGCGACCCCAGTTCGATTCCAACTCACGCCCACCACCGCTGACGATTATTTGAAACGGACCTGGCCCTCCCCTAGGTCCACTCAGCCTCAAACGCGTAACTGCTGTCGTGTGTGAACATCGTCACTGGGGAGACAAAGGCGGCGGGGCATCGTGGATCCAAGTCCCGGGCGAAGCCGGGTCATGTGTATGTGTGTTTGTGTTTATGTGTATGTCTGTGTGTCTCTATGTATGTGTGTATGTATGTGTATGTATGTGTTTGTGTGTATGTGTGTGTGTATGTATGTGGGTTTTTTTTATGTCTTTATGTGTATGTCTGCGTGTCTCTATGTATGTGTGTATGTACGTGTGTGCATGTGTTTGTGTGTATGTATGTGTGTGTCTATGTATGTGTGTGTATGTGTTTTTGTGTATGTATGTGTGTGTATGTATGTGTGTTATGTGTCTGTCTGTGTCTGCATGTATGTGTGTGTGTATTGTGTATGTGTTTGTGTGCATGTATGTGTGTGTTTGTGTGTATGTATGTCTGTGTGTATGTGTTGTGTGTATGTGTGTATGTGTGTGTATGTGTTTGTATGTGTTTGTGTGTTTACGCTCGCATTACACAAATGTGTTGCTGGTCTAAGGCGTTCCTCGCACAGCATTGCCGCTTTATTATTTCAGTCGTTTACTGCCTTACGCACCCTGAAAGTCGTGTGTGTCTGCAGCAAGCGCGTGTATGTGTACCTATGGACGCGCGCGCGTGTGTTGTGTAGGGGGAACGGTAGTGTAGTGCTTAGCGTGCTGTCTGTGTCTGTATGTGTGTGTGTGTCTGTCTGTGTCTGTCTGTGTGTGTCTGCGTGTGTCTGTGTGTGTGTCTGTGTGTGTGCGTGTGTGGTGTGTGGGGAGCGGTAGTGTAGTGCTTAGCGTGCTGTCTGTGTGTGTGTGTGTCTGTCTGTGTCTGTCTGTGTGTGTCTGCGTGTGTCTGTGTGTGTGTCTGTGCGTGTGTGGTGTGTGAGGAGCGGTGGGTGTAGTGCTTAACGCTACGCTGCGCTACCAACCCGGCGAACCCAGTTCCATTCCCGCTCACGGCCACCACCGGTGACGATTATTTGAACCTCCCCTAGGTCCACTCAGCCTCAAACGAGTAACTGGTGTGGCGTATTAACATCGGCACTTGGGAGACAAAGGCGGCTGGGCGTGGTAGATCCAAGTCCCAGGCGAAGCCGGGTCATGTGTATGTGTTTATGTGTATGTCTGTGTGTCTGTATGCATGTGTGTTTGTATGTGTGTGTATGTGTTTGTGTGTATGTCTGTGTGTGTATGTATGTCGGTTTTGCCGCCGTGGTGGATCCAAGTCCCGGGCGAAGCCGGGTCATGTGTATGTGTTTATGTGTATGTCTGTGTGTCTGTATGCATGTGTGTATGTATGTGTGTGTATGTGTTTGTGTGTATGTCTGTGTGTGTATGTATGTCGGTTTTGCCGCCGTGGTGGATCCAAGTCCCGGGCGAAGCCGGGTCATGTGTATGTGTGTATGTGTTTATGTGTATGTCTGTGTGTCTGTATGCATGTGTGTATGTATGTGTGTGCATGTGTTTGTGTGTATGTATGTGTGTGTGTATGTATGTGGGTTTTTTTGTATGTGTTTATGTGTATGTCTGCGTGCCTGTATGTATGTGTGTATGTACGTCTGTGGATGTGTTCGTGTGTATGTATGTGTGTGTCTATGTATGTGTGTGTATGTGTTTCTGTGTTTGTATGTGTGTGTATGTATGTGTGTTATGTGTCTGTCTGTGTGTCTGCATGTATGTGTGTGTGTATTGTGTATGTGTTTGTGTGTGTTTGTGTGTTTACGCTCGCATTACACAAATGTATAATGCGGGTCTAAGGCGTTCCTTACACAGCATTGCCGCTTTATTATTTCAGTCGTTTACTGCCGTATGCACCCTGAAAGTCGTGTGTGTCTGCAGCAAGCGCGTGTATGTGTACCTATGGACGCGCGCGCGTGTGTTGTGTAGGGGGAACGGTAGTGTAGTGCTTAGCGTGCTGCCTGTGTGTGTGTGTCTGTGTGTGTGTGTCTGTGTGTGTGTCTGTGTGTGTGTCTGTGTGTGTGCGTGTGTGGTGTGTGGGGAGCGGTAGTGTAGTGGTTAGCGTGCTGTCTGTGTGTGTGTTTCTGTCTGTGTGTGTCTGCGTGTGTCTGTGTGTGTGTCTGTGTGTGTGTCTGTGCGTGTGTGGTGTGTGAGGAGCGGTGGGTGTAGTGCTTAACGCTACGCTGCGCTACCAACCCGGCAAACCCAGTTCGATTCCCGCTCACGGCCACCACCGGTGACGATTATTTGAACCTCCCCTAGGTCGACTCTGCCTCAAACGAGTAACTTAACTACTGTAGCGTATTAACATCGCCACTGGGGAGACAAAGGCGGCCGGCCGTGGTAGATACAAGTCCCGGGCGAAGCCGGGTAGTACAGCTAGTAATAAAATAAAATTCTCACGACGTTTCGGCCACGACGCAAGCAGCCGTCCTCAGGTGAAGAAATAGAGCTGTCGGAAAGACAGCGTCCTAATGAACACCGCCAAGCTTGAACACCGCCAAGTAATTATTTCCCTTCTACCTGACTTTACCGAAAGAACCAAGAAGATCTTCTCGGTTCTTTCGGTAAAGTCACGTAGAAGGGAAGTAATACAATAATAAAAATAAAACATAATAAAATAATTCTCACGACGTTTCGGCTACAACGCAAGCAGCCGTCCTCAGGTGAAGAATGAGACTGCCAAGCTTCATTCTGGGATAAATGATATCACAAATGTTTTTTTAATAATCAGAAGAAAAGGTGACATTTTTTTACATTTGCATAACATAGTAAATTTAAATATCGACACAATGCACGCTTAAGAGACAAAGCTTTGGTTAGCCTCTATGAAACTGTATCATTGTAAATTTCATTAGAGAGGAATTCTGTATGTATGAGGTTCTATGTCATCATACAAACGAATATCATCGTGAGGTTTCTTAATTAGAGCCGTAAACGTGGACAATTAGAGCCGTAAAAAAGATTTTAAAAATATATTGTGTTGTCATCAGTATGACATACCTATACCAAGTTTACAGTCGATACGACATTGGGAAATGTGTAAAAATTGAGTTACAAAATTATTTTTTTCAGGATACAACAGACGAAGTGAGTTAAAATAAAAGCGTGTAATAATAAAAACAGAAAAACCGCGATTCCACTCGCCAAATGCTCGCTCTTACCCATTGCACCGCGCACGGCAAATTAATCGCGATGACGTCACGATGCATAAGTGCTCTCCTGAAGAGGGCAACCACATGGGGTTTGGCAGCTGTCAGAGTTTAATTAATTGGCTTTTTTTTCAAGCGTTTTGTGTGCCAAGTCTCCTTTAGAGTAGAAAAAAATAAGAAATCCACTCTTTGTGAATAATGGTACACTCTTGCAAGCGCACTTCGTTTGTTTCAAAATCTTAACGTCGAAATAACGTATATGAGCGGTGATTTTTGAATCGCTTTAGATGAGTAATTTTTTGAAGTAAAAAACATGGGTCTTAGATTTACCTCTCATTCACAAAAATTTTTTGCTGAAATAATTGAATTCGCTGCAGATTTGACGTACTTTTGCACACATTGCATATGAAATATCCATATAAATGCACGACGTACACTGTCATTATTGTTCAGTGTTTCCCTGTTATTTTGCCATGAAATGTAACCTACTCTCTTTTGAAAAACAAATGTCAGGCGGTTGTGTTTCGACAGCTCAAACAATAGTCAAACTTCAGGAAATATCTGAATGGATTGCTTGCAATCTGAATTCTCAGGCAGTTGTAAGCATTTTCAGTTGGCCTCCCTGCATTTTCAGTTGTCCCCAAAACATCCTGAAGCATTTTGAGATATTTACACAGTTTTATATGTATAGTCTCGAGAAGGCCGATGACCAAATCACCCAGAATGCAACCGGTGTCATCAGATCTCAGAAGCTAAGCAGAATTAAGCTTGAGGTAGTGGTTGTTTGGGGTACCACGATGCATTAATTCATAATCAACGTTATTGGGTTAGTTTGCGTTATTTATCAATATGTCGTAACCCTCCACCACCCGACACGGCCAATCAGCAAAAAAGTGTCACGTTGACAAAAGACAAATAGTTCATTACTTTAGCCCACCGGTGTGTTGAAGCGTGAAACCACAACATTTACCCAAAAAAATGTTGGGGCCTATCTTGTCACCATAGTGCAATGCAGTAAAATCCATTGTACTGTGAAATTGTTCGCCCTATGCGCCCCACCTTTACCAATCCCTACTGGCAAATCGTGGTGAAGTATGGTCAAATGACCCCCACGGAGAGGCCCTCATCTAGGATTGCTACGTGGACTCGGTTGTACAAGGCGTTCTGGTTTTGCTCTCGAACATGGGGATGCGTTGATCCGATCCGGTGCATGCGTCTAAGCGAGGACGAGAGAGCGCATGTGCAAAAACCCAGCGGAGAGGACTGTGAACTCATCTGGTTAGTCCTGCTTAATGCTGGGGGAGCAGAGCACGTGCAATGGTACACGTGTAAACACTTTTCCAGCATTACCGCTGAATCGACCTATAAGTCTAAGCCAACATCAAAAACGCCCCGAGATTTACTGCACATTTTGCAATACTACATAAAACCTAATGAAAAGAGGATGAGAAACGTTACCGGCAAGCCCTGGTGTTTTGCAGCTAAGTTATGTTTGAAACAATGGTGCAAGTTTCTTGGACCTGTCCACCGTTGTCCACCCAGCGATATGCACTGCATGGTTGTACCGCAGTTAAGTTGCACCAGCAGGCACATGCTGTAGCGAAATGTTAACTACCTCGCCTGGTATGCAGGAGGTCGTGGGTTCGATTCCAATGCTGACTTCTATATATTTGGAGTTTGCACGTTCTCCCCATTGTCACATGGATTTATCTCCGGGTCCCACGGTTTTTCCCTACATATTTAGAATCAACGTGCGTTTACAGTAATTGGCATCTATACATTTCCACGCGAAAAGCCACTTTGTTGAGCGATTATGTGTGGCCAGGTCGCTTCTGAAAAAGTGTTACACAACTGAGCGGGCCTTACCTGGTAAAATAAAACATAGTTTAGTTTTAAAACAGTGTGGGTACTCCCACTTCGTCCACCATGTCTGGGCAGTATGGAATAGTAGACCAAACACACCCTCTAGATGGTGCTCTCTATCTGCCACCAGCAGTGGTGCTTGGGCAAGCAGCTGCTGGGCTAGACAGTTACCTATAACATTAAACTGAGAGGCATCGCATTTTTGGAGTCTTGTGACACAAGTGTGAGACAATCACAAGGTACGAACCTGCCAATAAAATGCCCCTTTAACCGAATGGAAATTGTGTTCCTGAAAATGTGGATTGCATTGTAAATTGTGACTCAAAGCTGTCATTTGTGTGGTTTTTTTTAAATATCGGAATTTCCTTTCTTTAGAAGGTACAAAAAAAGTGTGCAGCGGCTGCGTGGCTCAGAAGCTCCAGTCCTGAACCAGCATCGCTCAGTTCCTGGGTTTGATTCGACGAAACCACTCGTGATTTAACCAGGTTCTCAAGTTAGGCAGTTTACGGTCTCAGCCAGGGCACCAGTGACTGCACAAAAAAATGCACGCTTCGCACTTAATTTGGCCAAAGGCCAGCTCTGAAATATTTTTCAATATATTTTTCTAGTTCGCTTTCTTGTGACACAATCATCTCATAGCGGAGTGTGGGGAAATGTGTGATCCCTACTGTGCAAAGGACAAAACGGGCATTTGAAGAATTTTATTTTTTTCTCGAGAGGAAGTCCCGCAAAAAAAATGTTCTTCAGCAAGTGCTCTCCAAACACACGTGGAGCACTGGATTCTGTATCTCATAATGCGATGCTCGTAAGACTGGAACAGAATTGAAAGCGCACAAAGACCCACACAAGTAACACGGATACTTAAAGTTTTTTTGCCGAAACTTGTGCGTGCATTTGGAGTGAATAACATCGATTGCCATTGGATTATAAATGTACCGTGTGCTAATGCAAACCCATGCACCGCGTACGCCAGCTGACCGCTGCCAATTCTTAAAACTTGCGACTTTTATGGAGTAAAATAGCAGTAGACGTAAATCATTATTTAAAGTATGCACAAATACTTGACTGTTGTTGTCATCCCTTCGTGTTGCTGTAAACGCCCCAGGAGGTCCAGATGCTTGGTTCAAGTTGGACTTGGGAGGGGGGGGGAAGAAAAATCACAAAAAATGTTTCATATCCCATCATTTTTGCTCGAGCGCTAATGCGATTGGGCATTTAAAAAAAAAAATGTCGATTACTCTACAATTTTAGCTGCACCGAACAGAGGCAATTGTAGCTTGCTTACATGCCCAGATACCATTAACTTCAACTGTGGTTACTTGTGGTCAATGGAAATTGCAATGACCACTTGCAATTAAGGATGTTTGAAAGGGTGGGTGTCGGCACTGGGCCCTTGGGTTAGATTTCTTATTAGGGCCATGGTTATGATTAGGGCTAACTCCTTGTGAAAGCAATAATTACATGTAATTGCATGTAGTTACATACTTTCTGTCCACTTAAAGCCGGGTTTAGAGTTTGCCATGCCACGGTATTGCCAATACTGGCAATTAAACAGTAGCTGTCAACTATTGTGTTCACAATAGCCGTAATGACCACACCTGGCACCCGGAGAGTTGGGGGGGGGGAGGTTGATGGTGGAATTGGCAAAACAACCAGAGACAATTTTTTGCAGGATATGAAAGAGGAGTCTTGGAATTGCCCAGAGACGGGGCGTTAATGCGTAACACATGCCAGCGAAACAATGCTCGCAATAGGCGAGCACGCGCGCGCACACACACACAATCACACGTGACCCCAGAGCGGGCAGAATGCACAGTCCGTGCAGGACACGCCACGATACAAAAAGCACAATAGCTCATCGTGGCCAGGACACCGCGCGCACAACCACAGCAAAATTAGACGCGACTCACGCGGGCGTGGTTCCGGGGGGGGGGAGGCGGGGGGGGAAAGACGCACGCGGATTGCGAGCACAGCAAACGGGGGGGGAGCACGTGATGCACGCGACACGGTACGGCAACAATGGGGTTGGCAAAAAAAAACCATAAATGCGCGCGTGCGTGTGTGTGTGTCACGCCGGGAAACAAATGCATAACAAATCACACCGCATGCTACCCTCCCCCTGCCCCCGGTGCATCGCGCGAGGTTTCCGAGGCTCCCAGCGGGAGTTAGTCGAGAATTGGAATGTACCCGGATGGAAGAGCGGGCAGGTAGAGGTAATGTCGGCTCGGGCCTTTGTGGTGGCCAGGAGATGGCATGGACTCGCGATGGATGATTGAAAATCTGTGTGTGTGGAGCTTTGAGCATTTTCTCCTGGTACCCGTGGTTTCCTACCACATGCCGAACGCTCATGAATGAAGTATACAGGGCGAGGTGGTCGTGGAGGGGAAACGTCCGGCCAGCAGCCTGGGCATCTTCCGCGCTCTGGTCGGAGCCAGGGTGTGTAGGCCGGAGTTCTGCCATGCGCGTCTGACCCACGCCGTGCCGGCCTTCAATGAGCAGTGAGCGATGGAGGAGGCCGTGTGCTCGATGGCAGAAGACGGAGAGTTCTGCATGCAGATACGAGCTACCCATCGGAGGCCGTAGGACTGCGAGAAGGGCTGGGTGCAGATTCAGCACTTGTAAAAAAAATTTTACCAAAAGTGATGTTGTACCACACTGAGTAATTGGGATTATTATGATAAGTTTCATGAAATTATATGCAACTTACTGAGCATTGTGAGACATTTAATTCATGCCGTATATTGAAACGATAACAAAAAAAATCTTGAAGTTATGAGTTCACTTTTGATATCGCAGCTATCATGAAGACGAATGTTTAGACAAAGTTATTTCAAAAGCGGGGATCAAGACAATCGAGTTGGTCGGCAACACGTGAAACTAAGGGATGCGGATATCCCAACAAACAAAAAATACAGAGCAGGTTTCACCGCCGCGGCTGTACTTTAATCTGCAAAATAAAAAAGGGTGCATCGGCGATAACCGACAGCCCAAGCACTAAAGAGTGGCACAGGTCAAACATAGCCGCCCAACAACACACAGAGAGGTAGAAACAAACACGAGGGCGAAAACAGCCGCCGGTAACATGGCAGTCGGCAATAACTTCCTTTGTATTTGATAATGCCCAGGTCACGTGGTTGCAATGTGAAAAGGCGATAGCAGCGGTAGTGGTGGCAACGGGCATCTTATCTCTCAAGCAGCTACACAACAAAGCTAAAGGTCAATGACGGTCGACAAATGTGGCACTGAACGCTTGAAACGAGACTCAAATGCCCTCGGATCACATGCGCGTTTGATAGAGTGAACACTCGAGTGCTGCCCGAATGTTTAATTATATTGAACTAATGAATAAACTACAGTAAAACTTTGGATTGCGAGCATAATTGGTTCCGGAAACGTGTTTGCAATCCAAAGCACTCGTATATCAAAGCACTTGTGTATCAGTTGTGATCACGTGACGCTCAGCAGACAAAGCGTAAGCATACTACTCGTATTGAAAGACCCCGCTCGTTTATCAAATTAATATTTATTTTTTAAAAAAATTGCTCGTCTTGCAAAACACTCGCAGACCAAGTTACTCGCAATCGAAGGTTTTACTTTATTTATAAATGCCAGCCTTTCTCAACCCACCGATTGGATGAAGGCCTTCCCCACACCATGTCGGTTTTGGGTGTCCTTTTTTGACCACGATTCAGATCAATGAAGGGGGAGAGCAAGAACTAGTTCTGATATCACTCGCCACTGGTGTTAGCCGTAGCCATAGCGCTACGTACCAACCACTGCTCCATGTCAATACAAATGATAATAAAACAATAATACATGGCATGCCAAATATTTACCCAAGTAAGCCTCACTGAGTCTGAAGACTTTCCTGCAGGGTCCTGCCATAAGATTATTCATAATTGACTTTTTGGATCAGATCGACAAACATTTTTAACTGCGCTTTCTGATCCCAAAATAAATGACTTTAGAATCGTATTGGTCGCAAAAAAAGCCGACACTTAAAAATGTTCCCGCAATGGGATGTGCTTAGCGGTGTAAGAAATGTCGAGTGCATATCCTAAGGGTGTTTAAAAAAATGCAGCTTCAATTTAACCCCGCGCCTTAAGCGCGGCTTAATTTCTCACCGAAATATTTGCTGGGTCGCTGTTAAGCACGTGACTCGCAGACAACGCTGTAGCGGGAGGTCGTATACAGGATGTGGCGTACCGGGTACAGGGTCGGTGACCCAGCTGAAGTTAATCCCTGGCCTTTGGTTATCAGCAAAAAAAAAAGCAGCCCCTTTGAAATCGTGTGTGTGGGGCATTGTTCTTGTAAGTGAGCAGAGTGACTCACGACTCACAATGTTGTCCGTGTTCGAATGTATCTCTCTGCCAAGGTGCAATGATTTATTGGCCTAACTTACAGTTGGACTAACTTCCCTTCCCCGCAACGTTCTTGTTTAGGGACTTTATGATCGTATTTGCGGTAGATTTACAAAAGTGTCTTGGCAATCACGCACACGTGGGCGCGAGCCGGCAACGATGTTGCCCCCTTCGAATTGAATTCTCTCGCCACTTTTGTTTATTACGCAGTGCAAGGTGGCTGGACGAAATCGGACGGAGACAAACGTCGTTGCGCTTGTCACCCTGCCCGCACGCTCGTCCCATTGCGAGGTCGCCCGAAGCGGCGGGAGTAGCAAGGAAGCTATCACACCGACTGCCCCCCCCCCCGTGACCCACCGTGACCCCGTGACCCCTCCCCCCTGACCCCCATTCTCTTGAACACTCCAGCCCATTGAAGGGGAAGTGGAGGGCACGCTCTTGTGCAGCCCGTGAATCATCTCCAACATCTACAACGCAAGACAACTCACACACACACACATATTTTAAAGAGCTATTTATAATAATGATGATGATAGTCATTTCACAGCCGCTTTTATCCTGGAAGAGTAGGCTAAAATAGTGGCTTAGAGAGGTTCTATCGATCTACCTCTTTTGGAAGCCCTTCTGCCAGCAGTGACACGAGCAAGCAATTGCAGGGCTGCACCTTTAACTTTTAACCACTGTGGCAATCCACTGCTGGGTGAGGGACTCCACATTCCGTGTCGGCCACGGGAGTTGTTGACCACACTTCGTGAGACTGAACAGTCGCGAGCGTGGTTTTGGTGAATATACATTTCCAAAATAAATAAGCAGACAATATCCTGTACATCTTGACTTAAAGCTTTCGTGACTGCAGGATTACATATTCTATGGGTCTTTCGGTAAAGTCACGTAGATAGAAAAAATAAGAAAAATATCTCGACGTTTCGATGGCTTTACCGAAAGACCGATAGAATAAATATCCTTTACATGGAAAGTAAAAAACGTATATATTTTTTCACACGTCCCCATCAGCAACGCGGCATTCTGGGAACTGCGCTGGTCGGTGCGGGCTGGTGATGGCGGTAAGGTGTAAATGACCGATTAAAAAATCACTTATCACGGATGTCAGCGCGCGGCCAGGCACTGAACTCAGATCACGGGGGTTCAAAGCACAGTGCGGTAACCGCTGCCCCATCGCGCTCTCTTGTACATGCTTAAAGCGATGGTGAAAGGAAATGCACTGGCCAACAAGCTCGGAATGTTTCCACTGCATTTCAAGGCAGAGATATATATATTTGGGATTCACAGAGCATTTTGATGCAATCACATCTCAAATCAGACATTTAAAATATGTATATACTAAATATAAACTAGCAGTCCGTCCGTCGCTCGCTCGCTTCTTCCAGCAAGCCAGCAAACAGGCAAAGCATTTCCCACTAGAGGTGGTCTCCGATTTACGGCGGCCCGATTTACTACGTTTATATAACGCCACCGTAGTTTGGATTTACTACACAGAAACTTCATTTACGACGCATCTTCCGATACGACTCCGAAGACATTTCAACAGAGTCAGTCTGGTGTCCGATGTGACTTTGCATGCTAGCTTTTATAATTCTCGAGTGTTTTTTGCGCAGATGTTTATCTATTAAACCCTGTTAAATATGGCTGATAAAATTGGTCAAAATCTCCAAACTCCTGGAAAATATTCTGCAAAGTGAGTCTTGAGACTCATTGAGGCTTTGCTGGGTAAATATATGATGTAATATAATATATATATTTACATGACATTATTATGTAACATAGAACAAGGTTGCATGTTTTGCTATGAGTACTGGCTGCACGGTTGGTAAGTAGTCTTGATTTGAAGCTTTTGTGACTGCAGGAATCCATACTCTTTGGTTCTTTCGGTAAAGTCACGTAGGTATAGAATAAAATAAATCACGACGTTTCGGGCGCAACACAAGCGTCCGTCATCAGGTAGGAAGGCAGCAGACCACGCTTTTCCACCTGATGACAGACGCTTGTGTTGCGCCCGAAACGTCGTGATTTATTTTGTTGGTAAGCACTTTGCAGAAGTAAACAACCATTTTTGGGTTGCAAACACACCTTTCATGAAAAAAAAAGTGGCATTAAAAAATAGAAATATATTTTTGGACCAGGTAAGGCCCACTGAGCTATGTAGCTATTTTTTTCGAAGCGACCTGGCAACAAATGATAGCCCAACGAAGTGGCTTATCGCGTGGAAATGTACAGCAGCCAAATACTCTAAACGCGCGTTGATTCTAAATGTGGAAAGAAAAAAAACAGAGGTCAATGAGAAAAATCCACGCGACCATGGGCAAAACATGCAAATACCAAACATACGGGCATCTGGGTCAGGATCGAACCCACGACCTCCTGTATACCAGGCGAGGTAGTTAACATCTCCGAGCCACAGGAGCTTCACATCCAGTATACCTTCTCGCTCTGGCTGTGGCTACTCGTCACGTGGCTACTGCAGTCTATGCCAGCGACCCGGGAAATGCGCAGTAACAAACTAATCGCCGTTGTGAACATACCAAAGGTGACGAAAATGTGCCGTTTTCAATGCGAATGTCAAACTTTCCGTTGCATTTTCCCCCCACCCCCCCTCCCTCTAATCCTGGCCAACATCAAGCAAAGGGGTCGAACCCATTTGACAGCAATTTACCGAACACGGAGAAACTGCAAGACGAGTCCCATCTGAATGAAGTTCTGCACAAACACGTGGGGTTCTGGATTTCATATATTAGATGGGAGGAGATTACACATCTGCAGTGATGTGATATGCATTTGCCAACACTGGCGGCCTCTCTGCCTTAAAGTTGACTGCCCAGCACCACTACACTGGACACTGGTGGTGGGATGATCAACTGGAACATTTGTGTGCTTGCTGATATGGCGTTAAGGTGGACGAGCAGTTAAGGTGTCAGCATGTGTCGACAATGTGCAGCTAATACGTGGGATTGCGAACACATATTTAATTCGCGCGATCGGAACGTAAAATGTGACAAGGATGAAAAGAAAATAAATAAAGAGATTGAAAGCGACCACAAAGAATATGTGTTCCAGTTGTACTCGATGAGTTAAAAAAAGCAATCAAATCAATGTAGACAAACGCATTAAAAATATAAATTAGCGGATGATATTTAGATGAAGATTTCAGAAGCAACTCCACTCGAACTATCCAAACATAGCATTCAGTGGACGGATACATACGGAACCTTCCAAGCGGAGTGTATCTGTGTGTGCGTGTACACGTGGGGAGCGGTGGTGGAGCGGTTAGCGCGCTGCACTATGAACCTGCCCACCCGGGTTCGATTCCTGCTCACGGCCAACACCCAGTGACGATTATCTGAACCGGTCCTGGGCCTCCCCTAGGTCGACTCGGCCTGAAATGAGTACCTGGTGCGGTGTGTAAACATCGCCACTGGGGAAACAAAGGCGGTCGGGCATGGTGCTGGCCACCCACCCCCTCGTGTGCTGTGCCGGCCTTCATAGGTGCTCGCTAACAGAACTTGCCCCTACAGTCTGTTAAGGCTATATGGAGATCTTTATCTGTGTGTACACGTGCAGCCATTTGGGTAGTCAATTTCTTAAAAAGGGCCTTCCCATACCTCACAAGTTACGGCAGTTATTTGACCATACTTCACAACGCTGGTCAGTGTGGGTCCATGTGAAGGCAGAGATTATAAAGAAAGAGGAGCATAGAAGTAGTGTACAACGATATATTTTTCTGCATTGGTTTTGGTTGTCCACAGTTTAGCCCATCACATGAGTTCATATGAGCGAGTGCACCGTGTGTGTGTGTATTTCAGCGTTCTCTACGACAGAATAGCTTCAACACTTTGTTGAGACTATACGGGGGATCTTTATCTTTGTACGACAGAGAGGCGATGAACGCTCCGTATTCCTGTCCCAAAAAAAGACTCCGTTGATATTTCTAAACGTTGCCGCATTTTTCCGAAGTAATAATTCCTTTTCATTTATCATCATCACCATCACCATCATAATCCTACGTTTTTCCTACAACGTACACGTCTGTTAGTCTCGTTCCAATAGGCGCGAAATGAACTCCAAGCGGCAGACTTCGTATAACTCGACAAGCCGGAGAGACGTTGAAGGACAGGACTATCTACGGTTCACGATCCAAGACGGCGCTAATGCGTCGTCGTGTCGTTATTGCTGGCGTGTACGAGGAGCGCGGGGTAATGCGCAGCAGATGGACGGAGGCGCTTGTGTGAAATCCACTTATTTAAGTGCCGTGCCGTGGTTCTCACACGTGGCTGCGCGAGCCACAGGACCGGTTGACGCGCGCAGAGATCAGGAAAAAACCTCGGCCGTTGCGAGCGGCAGGGCTATACCGCTCGCATGCAGAGACACTGTACGGTTGGATATTTTTTTTTAAAAAAAGCCACCACCCCACCTAGCCCCCCCCCCTGCCCCGAATGTAAAAAAAAACCTCAAGATTATTCTACAATTCCAACCCAGCCCCAGTCCAGAAATATAATACCGGCTCAAAAGCAGCCCGCACAAATTATTGCAATCTCGGAATAATCGTGAGGCGGCCGCAATATTTGCCTCGTGGGTTCAACACCCGTTATTAAGGGGCGATATCGATTCCAAATGGAGAACAGAACTGGTCGCAATCTGGGAAGTCAAACGCGCCCTCAGTCAGATTCCACCTCGAGGAGAGAAAGATTTCTCCAAAGTATGCAAAGAACATTTAAAATGTCGGCATGAGTTGGAACCAAAATTTTGTTTGGCTCTTATACGTTTCCAAAAAAATAAATACACTGGAAAGGAGACATTGTTACAGATGTACATCAGCTATTTATTTTGTCCAAGAAAAGCAAAGATAAAGGTGTTTGATAGCCGTTACGTTACATGAAGTCGTGTTATTGCATGGCTGTGTCTCCTGGAAATGCCCATGCTTTGCATAGCAGCCAAAAAGGAGCTTGAAAAATATATCCCACAACCATGCTGCCATTGCCAACCATCCAGGATTTGAGCAGACTGTCCGATATTTGAACTTCCTTAACATTGTTCCGTGTTTGATGGAACATGCATCAGAATAGACATTGCCCTATGGGAGGCATGCACCACAACGGGACATGGGAGCATGCTTGATGGAGCTGGAACATTAAATACTGGTCCAGAAGGCCTCCAAGATTGATTGACTGAAAGCACATTTCATAAGGGCGCCACGGTGGCGAGATGCGAACTACCTCGCCTGGTCTACAGGAGGTCGTGGGTTCAAGTCCAACCCTGATGCCTGCAAATTCGGAGTTTGCATGTTCTCCCCGTGGTCGCGTGGAATTTTCTCCCCAGTCCTCCAGTTTTCCCTCCACATTAAGAAACACGCGATGTAAGTATTTGGCTGCGATACATTGCCACGTGATAAGCCACTTCGTTGAGCTATCGTTTGTGATGGCCAAAAGAGCCGTAAAGCTTAGTGAGCCTCACTTGGTAAAAGAAGAAAAAATTTGTATTTTTTAAAATATTTGACACGTTTCATATTTTAACGGTGGAAAGGTGGTGGATTGTTTGTTCACTTCTGTATACGTCACACGTGATCCTCAACAAAAGCACAAGACGCATTAAATATTGAGCAGTCAGCCCCTCCCTGCATCCCCTCATTTGTTCATTTTTTGGAAACCAACAAAGTTGGCAACTCTAAACCCATAATAGATGTTGGTTTTTTTCTTTGCCGTCTCACAAGACTACAAAACATTCCCCCTTTCTCTCGCCCCTCTTGTGCCTCTCTGAAGGTAATGGTTTGTACATGTCCGTTATTATATCACGGTGTCATGTATTGTGATACTTACCACATGTCCTGTCGTTTGGTTTCATTAAGGTGTCTTAGCTTGGCGCGGGGCCTTTGGCATATTCCGCCGAACCCAAGCGCACAGTCCTAGGAATCCACACTCCGCGAAAATGCGTGCCTTCCCGCAGACAGAATTACTCCGTCGAGTACCAGCCGAAATCAACCCGGAGATATTAAAGGCATGGTACATGTGTTAGGAAGAGGACTCGTGGCTCAAATTTAAATGAAAACAATGTGGTTTAAATATGAACGAGCCCAGAATGTCTAGAATGTTGACGTCAATTGCGCTGGCTGGGCACATGTAAAACTCAAGTACACGGCAAGAATATTGATAAATGAGACCCAAATAGCACACGCGTTCGATTGCGAATTGCTGCCTCCTCTCTCCGAGTTGAGGGTGTACCTGTGTGTGATTTTGCGGAGACTTTTGTTTTATCCATAAGCTTTCACGCCCGATATGATGATTCATAATAAAATTTTGATTTAAAGCTTTCGTGACTGCAGCGATTAATATTCTTGGTTCTTTCGGTAAATTCACGTAGAAGAGAAATAATAAAATAAAAAAAATATAAAACAATAAAATTCTCACGACGTTTCGACTGCAACACAAGCAATCATCATCGGGTGTGAAATTTTTTCACACCCGATGATGATTGCTTATGTTTTATAGTTGAATATTTTTATTATTTCATTATTTCCCTTCTACGTCACTTTACCGAAAGAACCAAGAATATGATTCAAAATTAGTTCATTTCGGGTCAGAGTGCATCGCTAAATAGTGTACATTTTAGCTCGCTGCGCAATGAAGCTCACCATCTGGGTTTGAATCCCAGCCACGGCTAACGTCAATTACAGCTAATATCCGAACCTGGCCTGGGTCTCCCCTAGATATTTAGGAAGCCATTGGAGCTATGCACTTTTAAACCTAGATTGAAAACTCATATTTTTAGAACGGCTTTTTTGTGTTTGATTTGTTGTCCTTCCCCCGCATCTCCGATTGGCACGGAGGTACAGAGCGAAAGAAGTTCAAAATACCGACATACAGGTCGCCCCAGCTTTAATTGAATACTTGGCACAGTGTGTAAATATTGCCACTGAGGAGACAAAGGCGGCCGGGCGTGATTCTGTCCACACCCTCTCGGGCATTGTGCCGGCCTTAATAGGCGCTCTCTAACACAGGAGGAGGTGGTTTGTTTGTCGGCTTTTTGCGATTTTATTTTCTCCAAAATTAACCTAACGACGGCCCTTCGCCTCGGTGGCGAGTTGTTAACTACCTCGCCTGGTATGCAGGAGGTCGTGGGTTCGATCCCGATCCTAATGCCAGTTGTATTTTTGGAGTTTGGTCACGTGGATATTTCTCCGGGACCACCGGTTTTCCCCTCCACATTTAGAATCAACATGCGTTCAGACTATTTGGCCTGTGTACATTTCAACATGATAAGACACTTGGTTGAGCTATATCATTTGTGGCCAGGTCGTTTCTGAAAAAGAGCTATATAGCTCAGTGAGCCTTACATGGTGGGGATGGGCTTGGTGGGGAGGGTGGGGCTGGGTGGGTGGTGGGAGGGGTGGGGCTGGGTGGGGAGGAGCTGGTCACCCCGTGGTGCGCTTATTAAAATAAACGTTTAACCTACTCACGCCGGCTTGTGCCCGCCCTCACAGTCGAGCATATTTGCGGAATACACCACGTCGCCGTTGACCCTGGCCATTGACCGAGCAACCCAACGTTCCTACCAGCTCCCTCCGCAGGAATGTGTTATTCCACATTCCTTATTGACGAATATGTTTAGGTTTTTTTATTTAAAAAAAAAACTACCTTGTACATCACTGCCACTGGAGTATATTGCCAAATGCAGTAAATATAGTTAGTATTTATATTGATGAATATCGACACATGGACTGTGGAAAGACCAGCGCTTAATTTCAGCCAGAGCAACCCGCAATGCTGTTCTGGGATTTATGTTGGCACATCACGTCCATGCTGCCTTAGTTTGTCCTCATAATTGATGTAAACGTGTTCATATGGTTATCAGAATTTCGGGTATGATACAATTATGTTATTATAGTGCCTTATGCCGATAATTCCCACTCCAAGTCAGCCTATAACGGCATTCAAGAAAATCGTGAGTGACAAATTAATCCCTGGGGAAGGCAATTGACGAATAATTCCTTTTGGGGGGAGCAAACCATCAATGAGAAAATATTCACAAGACTAACACCACCACCACCACATCTAAGCATATGTGGAGCAAATCATAACAACAAACACGACCTGCTCAACCCCGGCGATTCGAAAAAATCGTCACGATTCTGAGTCAAAGTTCAGGGTTGCCGTGCCGAGCTGATCTAAAACGGTCTAGGCAGGGCTTGGCTGAGCGAAAAGGTTCGTAGTTGGCAGTGTTCAGGACAAACCAAAAAAAAAACGCGCAAGACCCGATTTGGATCACCCCACACGGTCTGTCGTCTGATGTTCGACACCGATGACGTCTCCAAGTCTCGCTGGCAGTGAATGAATTAATAAATACATGTTATGAAACAAAAGCGAAAGAAATGATTGCATTTGAAATAATTAAGCAATGGGACGTGGAATGTCTGTGGCGCAGCGTGGACAGGGGAGAAGACAACTCATGGTGGGAGGAGCGGAAGATTTTTGTTCTGCAGTGACAGACCCAAACTTTGAATGCAGCACAGAGCAAGCCCACACGTGGCTACGCCAACAGCAGCAACAGATGACCCAGAGTCTAAACAAAACGATATATTTTTTCATGTTTTATTTTACAAGGTAAATGCCCATTGAGCTATAAAGCTCTTTTTTCAGAAGCGACCTGGCCACAGATGATAGCTCAACGAAGTTGCTTACGATGTGGATATGCATCGCAGCCAAATGCTCTCAACGCAACTTTTATTCGAAACGTGGAGGGAACACCAGGGGACACGGAGGAGAATCCACGCAACCACGGGGAGAACGTGCCAACTCAAAATATACCGGCGTCAGGGTCAGGATCTCTTGTATACCAGGCGAGGGAGTTCACATTTCGTCACCTGCGGGGTCTCAACCCGCGAGCTCGTTCTGCACCCTGGGAAATGTTGGTCCGTGCTGCGTCAAACGAAACACATTCCTGCGGAGGGAGCTGGTAGGAACGTTGGGTTGTTCGGTCAATGGCCAGGGTCAACGGCGGCGTGGTGTATTCCGCAAATATGCCCGACTGTGAGGGCGGGCACAAGCCGGCGTGAGTAGGTTAAACGTTGAGTTTTATAAGGGCACTACGGGGTGACCAGCCCCTCCCCACCCAACCCCACCCCTCCCACCCCCCACCCAGCTCCACCCTTTCCACCCTCCCCTACCCACCCAACCCCTCCCAACCCTCCCCACCCAGCCCCTCCCTGCACGACGGACGGACACAATGATCTGCTGTGGGCTGGTGGAACCAGTGGGTTCCTACCAGTAAAATATCCTGAATCAGAAGATTAGGTCACTGTCGCTGATGTGATTGATAACTTTGGATCATTACCTGCGTGTCGATAGTCCAGAGGTCACGTGCCATTTTAATCGAGAGACGACTCCTGTGCGGTGTTAGCTTGGCGTGGTCCGGGACGGTTTTGTTGCTGGTTTTTTGCTACCTTGCTCAATCTTGATAACATCGCACTTATGTAACGAATGTATTATTCTGATTTAAAGCTTTCGTGACTGCGGGGATTTATTTTCTTGGTTTTTTCGGTAAAGCCACATAGAAGGGAAATTATAAAATAATACAAATATAAAACAATAAAAATTATCACGACGTTTCGACTGCAACACAAGCAATCATCATCAGGTGTGAATTCCATCGTCAATTATAAGTTTGTATTTGAATTTTATTTTACTATTTTTATTTTTTATTGTGGTTTTTTGCTTTCATTATTTTCAATTTATTATATATATTTCTTAAAATAGATATGTTTTGTTTTATATTTACCTGACTTTACCAAAAGAACCAAGAATACCAACTTAATCTTTCAAGAGCCGCAATGCACTGTGGTTGCATACGAGACGGCGGTCCTTCAACAAAGAACGCCACGCACGCGGCTCCCAGACCCGCGTGTTGCCGATCAGCTCCACTGCTCCCACCTGTAGCAACACCCCCAGCAGGACCCAGATGGCTTCTCGCAGAGTCACGCTCCTCGATTTCTCGTGACTCGTGAGGTCTCCGCGACTTGACAACCCTCCGCGCGCTTTGTGGTTTTTGGGTTTTTGTTGTTGCTTTCCCGGATTGAGCTCCCTTCAAAGTTCAAATGCATCTTCGGCAAAACCAAACTCCTCTCACAGGCCCCACCTGCCGAACTCGCTCCGCCAAATCGCAGCGGTCGCAGCGCCGTACGATGACAATGCTTGGGAGACGGAGGAGAAGCAGCAGCGGCATCATCATCATACTAATAATAAAGACGAGCCATCAGTGGTCAGCTTGAGCAGCAGCAGCACCAGCGGTGTTAATCCCGTAGCACTCGCGTGCTGCCCCCCCACCCCACCCCACGCGTAAACACGGAGACCACACGCACGCCACTAATTCTCCCCGCTCGCCTTCACATCACGCACGCGCGTTGACAGACGGACACGCGCGCACACCCCCCGACCCCTCTTACAATCGCGGCCGTGCCGTGGCGGGGTTACTACGCAAGGATGCGACCGCGTGCGTCCCGTGCTCGTCGAACCGCGTTGGGCTCCGTTTGCCGGACGAACACGCAGTTGCGTCGACGATGTAGTCAACTCGTTGCACGCACGCAAGGAACGTGAGCCATCACGCGGAAACTGCGGTCATCCTCGCCCGAGGCGTTTGGCTGGCCATCGAACAACGATGGTTTATTGCATCGCGGGCCGTCTGGAACGTTCTTTCTTCCGATATCAGGAAGCTACTGGAGCCATGCACTTTTGAATCATCCGGATTGAAAACTCATCGCTTTAGAACCGCGTTTTGGGTTTAGCTTGGCGTCCTTCGCACATCCGATGAGCACGTTTGGCTGCGTGCTGTGTGAAAGAAGTTCAACATGCACACGTTGTCTTGCTTCGGGAGACAAAGGCGGCCGGGCTTGGTGCTGGCCACAGACCACCTCGTGTGCCGTACCGGCCTTCAAAGATGCTCGCTAACAGCCCAAACAACGTGGGCGACACGAGCTTGAATCCCGCTCACGGCCAACACCGCCGATGAACATCTGAATCAGTTCCTGGGCCTCCCCTACGTCGACTCAGCCTCAAATAAATGCCTGGTGTGATGTATGTTGCAACTTCTTTCGCGCCGTACGTAGCCAAAAGTGCTAATCGGAAGTTTGATGTGTAAACATCGCCACTGGGGAGACAAAGGCGGCCGGGCGCGGTGCTGGTAACCCACCTTCCTCATGTGCCGTGCAGGTTTTCATAAGTGCTCTCCAACAGCACTCACCCAGACAGTTTAAAGCTCTACGGGATAGATTTCTCTTTGTCTTTCTTGCACATTGAAGCGAACGAACCGGTTTCTTTATTCGCAAGGCTTGTTCTAAATAAACAATGAATACTCGCACTCATTGTATGCACCTGTACGTTGAACTTCTTTCGCACCGCACGTAGCCAACCGTGGAAGAAGTTGCGGGGGAAGGACAACAAACGAAACAGACAAATCAGTGCGTGCAGAATGACGCGTGCAATATCAGAGGAAAGTAACCTGCATAGATTTCTAAAACAACAACAATTCTTAGGTTTTTTCGGTAAAGTCACGTAGGTAAAATAATAATAGAAATAAAATAATAAGAAATGAAAATAAAACAATTAATTGCTTATTAATATTTTATTTCTATTATTTTTTACCTACGTGACTTTACCGAAAAACCTAAGAGTATGAATCTTTGCAGTCACGAAAGCTTCAAATCTAAAACTACAACAACCTCACCACCAGAGCGTTGTCGAAAAAGTCGTGCAGACGCTTTGTCATCGAGGGAGAAAGTTGGTGGTTGCCCGCTCTTGGCACGTGCAGTGAAACGTCGGACATCTTGCCGGTCTCTACCACGAGGCCTTTGTCTTCGCTGCAGGGCTGACGTAGAAATCTGTTACTCTGCTCCAAGGCTGGGGAATTCTCCCTCCTCCCCAGGCTATCAGAGACTTGGATGGCGTTTTCGTATTTTATTTTTAAATCTCATCGTTAAAAATTATTTTCATTTACTGGCCTTTGCCAAGTTATAATTGTTTTCTTGCCTGCGTTGTGACAGCGGTAACTGTTTTGTGTTAGTGATTGCATTCAGTTCTTGATTGCATGGCACCTTGGGAAATTAGTTTTGTGGCGAATAGGGGGCCGTCCATAAATGACGTCACGCACCTAGCGGGGGGGGGGGGGGTCAGACATTTATGACGATGTGTGACGAGGGGGGGGGGGGGGTTGAGAAATGTGACGTCACATCAAAATGCGCGACTTTAAATAAATATAGACAACACGTTCTACTTAATGAAATAGACTTTTTAATCAATGTTTTATACTACAACATCAGAGTGCAGCGCCACATTAAATACGCACTACAATGGCAATCGTTTAAAGCGATTTGAAGCATGTTTTATGTTTATTTTGGGGGGGCAGAGCTTTGTGACGTCATATTTGAGGGGGGGTTTGAATTTTTGTGACGAGGGGGGGGGGGGTCAAAAATCGTCCAAAATCACGTGACGTCATTTATGGACGGCCCCATAGCGCTCTTTTAAAACGACTATTGATGTCATTACAATAGTGCATTAAGTGTTATTGTCGTGCCAAACAGCACGCGGTGCACAATGCCACGAACGCATCGGACAGCGCCAAAATGCAGTTCGAATTTTTCTCAGCAAGGAACGGTTCCTCGCTACTAGCCCCATTGCAGACGAGAGAATCAATCAATTCGGCTCTTGCACAGCCCTATTGCCTATTCGAATGCAGTTGTAATAATCCTGGCCGATGATATGGAACAACGAGATTGGCGCCGAGGTTGTAGGATGTTGTACACTGCTTGTGTGCGTGTGTGTGTTTCTTCCCATGGTGGGGAGCGGTGGCGTCGTGGTTAGCGCGCTACGAACCCGTCGACACGCGTTCGATTCCCGTTGGACGGCGCCACCACCGGCGACGATCATCTGACTCGGTCCTGGGGCTCCCCTAGGTCGACTCAGCCTAAAACGATTACCTGGCCCGGTGTGTAAGGGGCCGTCCGTAAATGACGTCACGCGATTTTGGACGATTTTTGACGCCCCCCCCCTTCGTCACACGGCGTCACAAAAAGTCAGACCCCCCTCAAATATGACGTCACAAAGCTCTGCCTCCCCCCCCCCAAATTAAACATGCTTCAAATCACTTTAAACTATTGTCATTGTAGTGCGTATTTAATGTGGCGCTGCACTCTGATGTTGTAGGACAAAACATTTATTAAAAAGTATATTTAATTTTCGATTTAAAGCTTTCGTGACTGCAGGGATTCATCTTCTTGGTTCTTTCGGTAAAGTCACGTAGAAGGGAAGTAATACAAATAAAACATAATAAAATAATTAAGTAGAACGTGTTGTCTATATGTATTTAAAGTTGCGCATTTTAATGTGACGTCACATTTCTCAACCCCCCCCCCTCTCGTGACACATCGTCACAAATGTCTGACCCCCCTCCCCCCCTAGGTGCGTGACGTCATTTATGGACGGCCCCTAAACACCGCCACTGTGGTGTTAGCCCACACCCCCCCACTCCCCAGTGCGTGCCGTCACCTGCCATTCGTCTGTGCTCGCGCGAACAGCACTGACCCTGGCGGTGTGCTATGGGCCACGTGGAAGATAGCGGCCTCCGCTGGGTCAGCAGCAGCAGCAAGAGTGGCGATGTCTCTCCGCTGTTCACGCGCAAGCCGCAGATGCACGCTCGTTGCACGGCAAATTGTCCGAGGCTTAGTTCACCACCACCATCACCACCACCCCCCTCTCTCGCCAAAAGGAGCGTGAACCACCCACGCGAATTTACTTCGGTGGGCATCCTAGCGAGGAGCAGCGGCGTTCGGCTGGCCGTCGAACTAAGACGGTCACCCCGTCGCACGCTTTCGGACGCCGTCTGGAACGTTCTTCTCATCGATGCTAGGAAGCCACCGGAGCCGTGCATTTTGCCATCTAGATTGGAACAAAAAGACTCGTTTAGATGTTAGACGTCTCCATGCATTCGCGAGACTCGGCTCCTGGAGGCTCTGAGAGCTGTTTGAGTGTGGACGAGTAGGGGAGATGGGAAGGAGATGGGGGGAGGAGGGGTACAAGGAGCACCCGAGGACGGGGCGGGGGAGGGGGGGGGGGTAATCCGTGGGGAGTGGTGGGATGAGCGTGGATGTCAAAAAGGGAACGACGCCGAGACTCGGGGAGTTGCTCGTGACTAATTGAAGACGAAATAAACAATGGAACAGGACATTGTGAAAATATAGTCCTTATTATTTTTTTTAATTATCATTGTGAAATTATAGTCGTTATTATCGTTGTGAAATTATAGTCTTGTAAAGTTTTGGTATCTATATAGTAATTATATAACACAATAGAACTGAAATGCGGGTATGTCTAAAGGCTGCAGCTGTTGTTGTGACAATGGGGTGAGTGGGTTGGCGAGTGAATTAGCCGATGGATGATCGAGTGAATGGGTGAGTGGCTCGTAAGTGAGTGAGTGGGTTGGTTGGTTACTTAGCTGCTGGGTGAGCGAGTGAGCAGGTGAGTGAGTGAGTGGGTTGGTGGGTTATTTAGCTGGTGGGTGACAGTGGGTGACCGAGTGGGTTGGTGGGTGGGTGATCGAGTGAGTTCGTGATTCTGGGAGTACGCGCGTTATGAGTAGCAACTAGGTGGTGGGTTTGTGCATGGCTCCAAATTGTGGAGGACACCAACTTCCACCCAGGGCTTTCCAATCCAAGATGATCGCGTGTGTACACGGATTCACTGACAAACGGGAATGCGTTGGCGGCGGCTTTATCATTGGCGCCGGGAACTCATAGACTCGCGTAAAAGTCTCATCGACTCCCAGGGAGACCCAGCGAGTAACTGGAATGCACTGGCAGTGGCTTCATCATTAGGGCTGTCTCCAACCAGCCAGGCAAAACACGGCCCGTGCAGCTTCCCAGGGAGTATATCTGATCTGGTGGGCGTCCAACATTGGCCCATCACCACCACCGTCATCACCACCACCACTACCACCACCGCCACCACCACACGCCGCCTTCGCATTCAATCATCGGCGGCTGCGTCTGCGTCGTTTGAGTCGCATCTGGTGGCAGCGACATTCACGGGTGGCAATCTTCGCGAAAACTTCTGCGGAGTCGTTCGTGCTGCACGCGAGAGCGCGGGGAATCCTCCACGTGGACTTTATTGAGAGTGTGCGAGTTCCTGATTCACATGGGGAGACAAAGGCGGTCGGGCGTGGTGCTGGCCATCCACCCCCTCGTGTGCCGTGCGGGCCTTCATAAGTGTTCAGTAACAGCACTTGCCCCAAAAGCCTGTTAAGGCTATACGGGAGATCTTTGTATTTAGCTTTGTACGTGTTTGTCTCGTGGGAAAATAATGTAGCGGAGAATTTGTGTCGTGAAGAGATTTGAACCGGTCCTCGACCTCCCCTAGGTCGGCTCAGCCTTAAAAGAAGTACTCTTGCGCGGTGCGAAAACATCAGCTCCGGGGGGAGACAAAGGTGGCCGGGTGTGGTGGTGGCCACCTAGCCACTCACAGGTGCTACTCGCTCAACAGCACTTGCCCCAACAGTCTGTTAGAAGGCTATACGGGGGATCTTTGTCTTCGTTTTGCCCTGCGTGACACACGTACAGAGCGCAAGATTAAACTGCACACGATCCTTTAATCGTCGTGCACGTGTGTACCACGTGACGCAGTTAGCAATAACTCAAATTAACCCAGAATATTGCGCGCGCGGGAGTGTGTTTGTGTGTGAGTGTGTGTGCGATTTGTGCCGTGCCGGTCTTCATAGGTGCTCGCTAACAGCACTCGCTGCTTGCCGTCTGTTAGAAGGCTACACGTGGGGGTCTTTGTCTTTGTGCCACCCTCAAAGGAACGACGCTGCAAGTTGGCACAATGGGGAAACGCAGCTGGTGCATCTGCCAGTCGTCTCAGCCGGTCGGCCCATGGCACCTGGGTCTGTGTCGCGACCATCTTTCCAGCAGGGAGCCTTCCACACTTGACGTGGCCTCAAAGTGCACCTAGCCTGGCACAATTTCCACTTAGAAACGGCAAACCGTGATTGGCATTGTCATGAGCAGCAGAAAGGGGAGCACGTTACATTTGCCATATGCTGTGAATACTTTGCGATTAAATTCCACCGTGTGATATATATATTAGGTAAATGTTAAGTTTCGGGTGGTTGGGTGGGTGGGGGGAAACGATTTTAAAAGCATGACAGATTTTAATAACACAAACGAACTAGAACAATGTTAATATTGAGAGAGCGCCAAACGGGTATGTGTGTGTGCCTGTACACGTGTGGGTGCATGTACACGTGTGTGTGCCTGTACACGTGTGTGTGCATGTACACGTGCGTGTGCATGTACACGTGTGTGTGCATGTATACGTGTGTGTGCATGTACACGTGTGTGTGCACGTGTGTGTGCATGTACACGTGTGTGTGCATGTACACGTGTGTGTGCATGTACACGTGTGTGTGCACGTGTGTGTGCATGTACACGTGTGTGTGCATGTACACGTGTGTGTGTGCATGTACACGTGTGTGTGCATGTACACGTGTGTGTGCATGTACACGTATGTGTGCATGTACACGTGTGTGTGCACGTGTGTGTGCACGTACACGTGTGTGTGCATGTACACGTGTGTGTGCATGTACACGTGTGTGTGCACGTGTGTGTGCACGTACACGTGTGTGTGCATGTACACGTGTGTGTGCATGCGTGAGAGACAAAGGCGGCCGGGCGTAGTGTTGGCCGCCCACCCTCTCGTGTGCCGTGCCGGCCTTCAATGTGTGCTACTCGCTAAATGGCACTTGCCCCAGCAGCCTATTGAAGGCTATACTGGGGGAGGGGGGGGTCTTTGTCTTTGTGTGAGAGAGAGTGAGTGAGTGTGTGCGAAAGAGAGTTTTTTAATTCCACCAAGCATAAACTGTGCAAACGTATCTTCGGATTGAAATAGGATAGAATTATATAATAATAAGACACTACAACTCTTTATTTATTTTTAAAACGGGCCGGCAGTACACAAAGAGGTTCCACATATGCAGTTAATAAAATAGATGTATTGTATGTGAATACGGCATGGAATTACACTGCATTCTCTCATATACCGTATACATAGATGATGCTCGCTTTAAAAATAGATCGTTATTGTTTTATTCGCAGACTCTCACGTTCAATATGATTCATACGTTATTAGTTTATTTTGGGCATGATCATGTAGGTAGGTGGATTATCATGTTTTTTTTGTTACCTAATAAACATTCCAACACCCATCGGACAGAGCAAATCAAATCAAGTAAACTAAACAATGTTTTTATTTTACCCGGTAAGGCCCACTGAGCTATACAGTTCTTTTTCACAAGCGACCTGGCCAACAATGATAGCTCAACGAAGTGGCTTATCACGTGGAAATGTATAGCAGCCAAATACTCGAAATATATGTTTCTAAACGTGGAGGGGAAAACCCGTAGGACCCGAAGAAAAATCCACGGGGAGAGAGACACGCAAACTCCAAATATAAAGCAGGCGTCATGGTCGAGATCGGACCCACGCCCTCCTGCATACCAGGCGAGGTAGTGAACATCTCCTAGCCACCATGATGATAATGAGAGAGCGAGAGAGACACGCAAACTCCAAATATACAGCAGGCGTCATGGTCGAGATCGGACCCAGGCCCTTCTGCATACCAGGCGAGGTAGTGAACATCTCCTAGCCACCATGATGATAATGAGAGAGAGAGACACGCAAACTCCAAATATAGAGCAGGCGTCATGGTCGAGATCGGACCCAGGCCCTTCTGCATACCAGGCGAGGTAGTTAACATCTCGCCGCAGCGGCGCACCTCGTTACCACGTCAAAAGCAAATACGCCTATTGATTGTTTTTTCTTTTCAGCAAAACCGGAGTAATGTTGATAAGCAAAGCAAAATAAAACATCGTTTTTATGCTTCTCAATCACATCTGTAGGCGCGGTGTGCCAATGATTTGATTTATTCTGTCCGGTGGGTGCTGGAGGGTTATTAGCTAAAAAAATAATTACATTATACGACGATATAACTCAAGATAAACTAATGATGAACAGCCGTTGTTGTGGTTGTTGTTGCTAAAAAAGATTTAGAACTTTATACTATTTGGTTCTTTCGGTAAAGTCACGTAGGTAGAAAAATCATCAATCACGACGTTTCGATCGCAACACAAGCAATCTTCATCAGGTGGGACAACCGCAGCAAGAAACAACTGCTGACGTAGGCGAGAGATCTGCCGTGGCACGAGGTTATATAGTAGTGTAGTGTATAGTGTAGTGTATAGTGTTGTGTATAGTGTTGTGTATAGTAGTGTATAGTGTTGTGTATAGTGCAGTGTATAGTGTAATGTATAGTGTTGTGTTTAGTAGTGTATAGTGTAGTGTATAGTGTTGTGTATAGTAGTGCATAGTGTAGTGTATAGTGTAGTGTATAGTGTAGGGTATAGTGTTGTGTATAGTAGTGTATAGTGTAGTGTATAGTGTAGTGTATAGTGTAGTGTATAGTGTTGTGTATAGTAGTGTATAGTGTTGTGTATAGTGTTGTGTATAGTGTTGTATATAGTAGTGTATAGTGTAGTGTAGTGTGTAGTGTAGTAGTGTAGTGTATAGTGTAGTGTATAGTGTAGTGTATAGTAGTGTAGGCCTCGGCAGTAGGGGGGGGGAGAGAGAAGTGGGGGGGGGGGGGGCAGAAAGTGGACCCCGCAGCAGCATCCGGGTCACTGGAGTCAAGTGATCCACAGCGCTGGAGAGATCGGCTGCAGGGGAGAGAGAGAGAGGGGGGGTGTAGAACTTGCTTGTTTTAAGTTTTTTTCGGTAAAGTCACGTAGGTAAAAAAATAAAAATAATAAAAGTAAAATAAAAATAAAATAAAAATCACGACGTGACTTTACCGAAAAAAACCTAAGAATATGAATCCTTGCAGTCACGAAAGCTTCAAATCTAGAATTTGCTTGTTTTAAAACAAAATGCTGCGGTGCGACAGTATGAATCGGTGTTGACAAAAAAAACGATTATAGATTCATGGCGACTACCAAATGTTGTGGGTTTATTTTCAAGTGGAGAAATCCGACTCTGTGTATTTACATTATTGTTCAAAGCCTCACGGACAGTTCATCCAGGTGAACAAAACTATACCTGCTTATGTTTTACTCCGAAGGTGGACAGTACGGAGGAGCGAATCATCCATCTCCCGAAGATTTGATAAAAATTGTGAACAAAAATGTCTCACCGTTTTTGGCAATAAAACAGGAAGCGTTAGGATGCTCAAACACAAAATATAAACCCTTTGCAAGGGGTCAAGTACTGCTTTAACCACACGTGCTTTGTGGTGAACATGCAAACACAAACATGCTCTGATAATATATGGGAATTGTCTTTGAAACTGATTTGGCTACACCGGAGACTTTTTTCGGGCCTTGCCTCACCAGTGTCAGACCAGAGAACGTCAAAAGGCGTTCCCCACAAGGACTGTGTGGTGTTAATGCAGTTCTTGATTCCTTAAAAAATTATCTATTTGGTGTTTGAACATCTTAACACCAGTTTTATTTCCAGAAAGGGTCAAACGTATTCTTTTTTTTTCATAATCTAACGCTATACATCTTACCGTAGGGCCTGGTTTCACTATCAGGGCATTTATAGCTCATGTGTTCTTCCTGGTTCAGCAGTTCCACTGCTGGATGATTTTGTTCCGCCCGAGGATGACCGCCTGCATTGCGATCGAAACGTCGCGATATATTATTTATTATTTTATTTTTCTACCTACGTGACTTTATCAAAAGATCCAAAAAGTATTTAAATAATTGCCTCCTCCTTACCGTCTCCTTTGTATTGTTTGTATTCTTTTACCTCTCTCTCTAGGCCGTTGGCACAGTCTTGTTCGCTCCATTTGTGTCTACGTCGCATCCATCGAATGCACAATTTGCAGCAAATTTGCACGAGTTAAAATAAAACCCCGTCGTCGATTCGCGCTGTGCGTGCCCGCGATTCGGTGCGTGCACAGCGAGGCAGTTATCCGTCGACGATTCACGCTACACGCAAAAGCGGAAATCAGGTGTGCGTGTCTGTGCATCGATCAACACATATCCAGGTCTAAGGGGTAATTCTGACTGTTGAGCTAAAGCACCGCGGGCTTGGGCAAAAGCTACGCCGTGGCTGGAAGGGATGGTGGTGGTGGTGATTATCGATGGCCGATGGTCAAGGAGAGTGACAGTCTATTGAGGGAGAACGCACATGAGGACCATTCGCTGTAGGGAGATAGCACAGTGGTTGCTAGGAGATGTTAACTACCTCGCCTCGTGTACAGGAGGTCGTGGGTTTCGATCCCGACCCTGATGATGCCTGCTGTGTATTTGGAGTTTGCGTGTCTCTCTCTCATCATCATCACGGTGGCTAGGAGATGTTAACTACCTCGCCTGGTATACAGGAGGTCGTGGGTTCGATCCCGACCCTGATGATGCCTGCTGTGTATTTGGAGTTTGCGTGTCTCTCTCTCATCATCATCACGGTGGCTAGGAGATGTTAACTACCTCGCCTCGTGTACAGGAGGTCGTGGGTTCGATCCCGACCTTGATGATGCCTGCTGTGTATTTGAAGTTTGCGTGTCTCTCTCTCACCATCATCATCACGGTGACTAGGAGATGTTAACTACCTCGCCTGGTATACAGGAGGTCGTGGGTTCGATCCCGACCCTGACGACGCCTGCTGCTGTATATTTGGAGTTTGCGTGTCTCTCTCTCTCCCCGTGGTCGCATGGATTTTTATCTGGGTCCTCCAGTTTCCCCCTCCAAATTTAGAAACGTGACTTTATAGAACAGTGTCTGGTTGCTAAAAATGCCCACATGATAAGCCACTTCGTTATCATCTATGACAAGGTCGCTTCTGAAAAAAAGTTATAGAACTCACTGGGCCTTACCTGGTGAAATATAAAAAATATATATTTTAGTTTTATTTCGCAGGTGCTCGGTGGATTGGAACGGCGACGACTTGCGGAGGCCTTCATCGCGTGGCGGCTGCTGTAGACGCAGAAACGAGAGCTCCAAGTTCACGTGCACAGGTGGTCAAGCCAGACGACCGCGTCCAGAGTGTGTTGCTGTGATGTCTCTCCTTCGTATTTGTGGATCAAAAATTGCGTTGCCACGTGTTGGCATCGTCTGTTCTGGGTGACCACAGTCGCACCTTAAAGAGTTTTTATTTTTTACTTTCCATTCATGCACCAGATGTCCCCATCTCTCACGATTCGCACGGTTGAGGTGGATTGGGCATCGGTTGATGCTGATGATGATGACGATGAACACAGCAGAGGCACGTGTGTCGTACGTTTGTACTCTTTATTTTATAAATAGTTACGACCTAAAGACATCTCGAAATGTTCCCGATGACGACGTCAATTATACACACATATATATAGAACGCTAATTCGAAAGCGGAAAAGCTGAAACAGATTTTATTTTTTTAACGGAATCCAAAAAAAAAATTGTTACCAACCAAATTCTCATAGAACGTTTCATTAGTCTGACGACGCGAAGTTGCAGAGAGAGCAATACTAAGTTGGCAATCGTGTTAAAATAAAAAAGCGTCGTAACCTTTATTAATAATTAAAATAAAACATCATACAACACCTGGCGTAATATCGGATGGAAACAAATGTGCTCTACAAAGGAAGCTATGCTGCTATTGCTGTATCAATGATCCCCCCCACCCATCCAACTGCCCGCGTAAAATAGACCACGCCAAATAAATACAAAAGATTTGAGTTCCGCGCGTAATGGATTGCGAATGCAGAGGTACACATACCCACACGAACTCTATTGTATATATATACACACACACATACCATATATACTGCTGTATATTATGTACAATACATGTCCGAGCATATTTACAACGTTTTTAAAAATTTCATCTTTTATTGCAAATGCAGAAACCAACTTATCTAATGGGACGGCATTTTGTGAGATTGTCATAGAAATGCGTACAGTCAACTCTCGAACGGAAAACACGGATAATGCAATGCACGGCAAATTCGTCTGGAGCAAGTACTGTATGTATTGTTTGCGTAGAATGCTGGAGTGGACACGTAAAAGGCACCGTCTTGTGTATTTTATTGCGTCTTAAAAAATAATCAAGGAACAGTACTTGCCAAAATGTTTCGCGACCCCGTGTGGGCGCAGAGTCACTGGCCCTCAACGAGTGAGGAGCAGCAGCAGCAGCAGCTACCGATCGCTCCATCACCACGCGCTTTTAAAATGTGCCAATAAACGCGGGTCATTCCACCAATTGTAATCATCCATTCACGGATAATCGAGAGTATACGTTTTAAATTCTCCGCGGAATGTACGAAGCTCCTAACTTCCAGGCATATGCGCATCCGTGGGGTGTTGAGAAAGGCACATTCTTTCAACGTGTCGAGGCACTTTGCTGTCTTGCTGATGTGTGACGGGTGTGTGAACGGCACTGTGAACATGCAGCCCACAACTTGGCACCGTGGACCCACCGCGCGTCGCATTTAGTAAATGAGAACAATTAAGGCACGGGCTGTAAGGGTTCGTGGGGTTGTTGGCGACGATTTCTCGCGCCCTCTTGCGAATTAAATGAATCGCCACGAAGCCACCAAGTAGCGATTCCAATCAAGCATCGATTGTTGTTGTTTTAACATTGTGATTAATGCAGCGGCCCCTAGTGGCTGGAGGGATGGGCACGCAAACCGATTCCATTGTATGCAATATCGGCACGGTATAGGAATCCTAAAAAATAAAATCCCATCGATGATTCCGCACGTGCGCTACCCGATGCATGCATGTAACGTGAGTTTAAGAGTCGATATGAATCGATTATTAATCGTCCCCCCTTCCTATTCTAACGTCCCTTCTAAAGGTATCGTGTGACACTTTGTATCGGTATGTTTAAATTATAATAATTTAAAGCGCCGTGTCAATCCACTGCCGTATGATAATCGGCGTTGTTTGACCATGTTCAGGTAAAGTGGCACCACAACAGTTTCAGGCGTCAATCGAACTGAGGGCGCCGATGATGTAACTGCACGTGCAGGTTTTTCCTCGCTTCGTGCGGTAGATGCGTTCCGAAAAAAAACAAAAGAGGGCACAGCACAAAGCGAAACCGCTCGCCAGACAGCTTGCCTGCCGAGTATGCACCGCACGAACGCTGCCCCCGCGCCAGACCGCAAGAGCCGCACATTGAGTGGATTCAAACCGCATGGAGCGAATTTAGTTTGAGAAATAGGCGAATCGCATACACGCGAAATCGCACAAACCGAACTGGCATGGCGCGAGGGAAAGCCCGTAGAGTTCTGAACTCTACGGCCCTTTTGTCAATCCACTGCTGGATAACAGCCACCCCACGCCGTGTCAGCCGCGAGGTTTGCTCGACCATCCTTCGCCCTGCTGGTCAACTGCAGGTGGGTGAAAGAGGGGGCCCATATATCAAACACGTTTGGCTGCAAATTAAATTCAGGTCGCCGGGTTTAATAACGGAGCAGTGCGCTAACCACTGCGCCACCGCTCCAACCCCCCCCCCCCCCAAATAATGTACTGCAATTTTACGGGATCGTAGAATAATCATGTTGGACCGCACCGCTATTGCACCTCTCATTCGCATGCACGAACAGCGTCTCATGTCCTGGACACACGAGGTTTGACATCGAGTCGCGCTCCAAGGGCACGTACAAACATCGGCTGTACAATGCAAAGCTCTCGTAACACGTGCCCCTTGCGACAACAACAACCACAACAACAACAACCCAGCGGTAATGATATCGGTTACCGTTTCAGATTTTAAAAATCAACAACAACAAAAACATTTCAACAAAAAGTAAATACGTGCATTTCGATTTAAAGCTTTCGTGACTGCAGGGATTCATTTTCTTGGTTCTTTCGGTAAAGTCACGTAGAAGGGAAATAATAAAATAATAAAAATAAAACATCGTGAGAATTATTTTATTATGTTTTATTTTTAATTATTTTATTATTTCCCTTCTACGTGACTTTATCGAAAGAACCAAGAAGATACATACGTGCAGTTTAAAGCGACGACTTAGTCGCGCGGTCGGCACACGGCGAGTTATTTATCCAGGAGAGAGCCTCACTACCGAGTCCAACGACTCCTTTTCGTTTGTTTTCAAGGAGGGTCACCCTGCGGTTGTTTTCAACGAATTAAACGCGTTATTTATACGCGCGGGAGGAAAGCGGAGCACTCCAGAGGAAAAACCCAACGCTCGCGTCGAGGCAACAGTCTGAACCCCGTACAGATGGAAGCAGAGACGAGTTCCACACTCGATGCGCTGCCTTTCACAACGTGGCGTGCGGCGATACACCAACGCTCGCCTCCTGCACGGCGCTGGGTCGCTAAGGCCACGTGCATCGCCACCATCGCCTGGCGTGTCCACGTGGGCCCACGTGAACACTCGTGCACGCCACATGTGAACACGTGGGCCCAGGCGGAGGGGCACTTTAGAGCGTAGCATGGCTTCATTCCAAATTGCTTACCGGCCCGATCTGTTGAGAGCTGGATTCATCACGCGTTTTTCGATTGGCCCCATCCCCGTCGCAAGACCAACTGGCTTCGAGGCAGAAGTTTATCCGATTATCTCTGTAGTTAGCCAGGGTTCCCGGAAGGCACTTGAAGACCGAAGGCACTTTTATTTATTTATGTATCATATAAGGTTTTAGTGATCCTGCCAGTATTGCATTGGCGGTGTTGCCATAGACACAAATAACAACATTCAACGCGTTCGTCAATAACACCGTGGCCTTTAAAAGGTGAACAAAATACATATTTGCATTAAGGGCCATTGCCCGAAACATCGCCTTTTATACCTCTCCTCTTGGGGCGAGTGCTATTTGACGATTGTGTTCAGTTCCTTATTTTGTAATGCACAGTGTATGCAGTGTGATCCGTATATAGATACCCCACTAAAATAACGCAGATCAATAGACAACATTTATACGCATCCCACCAAACACAATACGAGTAGATATTTAATCTGTTATTTGCTCTCCTCTGCTAAGCTACGGAGCCATCGCCTCCACACACGTTTAGTCGCCGGATCGAGATAAATACAGGGCCGTGAGGAATCTTGTGGGTGGGGTATCTATAATTGGATCACGCTGCATGACCGTGCCCACGTGCGTGTGTGTGCGGCAAAGGCACAGCGGGTTGGCACGGCAGGGGGCACGGGTGGTGGTGCATCGGCCCCTCATCTCAGTCGGACGACCCGTGGCACCTGCCGGGTCTGCCCCGTGACCTCCTGCTGCCTGCCGGCGTTCGACCGCTTCGCGTGGCCTCAACGTGCACCTAGCCTGGCACAGGCGACGTGGCGACGTGAACCGCCACTTAGTGGCGAATGGCGGTTGTTATTATTGTTGTGTATATTTATTGTGCACCCTCCCTCCCCCCACGATTGAACGTGGCTGATGGTGATGTCGGTGATGATGACCACGATGACCCATCATTGACCGGGCGTGGATGCAACTGGAACACTTTGAAAACTAAATGGAAAACTAATTTAGTAGTTTAAAACTGCTTCTTAGCGTTTAGTTTGCTGTCTGCCCCACCGCCTCGCCCCGCCGCACCTCCGATTGCCACCATTGGCTACGTACGGTGCGAAAGAACGCCAACACGCACACACGCACATTGGTGACCCCACCCGCTCTCGTGTGCCCTGCCGCATTCACAGCGGCTGCTACTCGCTCACAGCACGCAGCACGTGCCGCCAGCAGTCTGCTACAGGCGATACAGGGGGGGGGGGGGAGTTGGGGGGGGTTGGGGGGGAGTTGGGGGGGAGTTGTGTGGGAGGTGGGGGAGTTGGGGGGGAGTTGGGGGGGGGGATGGGGGGGTTGGGGGGAATTGGGGGGGGGGGGGGTTGGGGAGTTGGGGAGAAGTTGTGGGGGAGTTGGGGAGGGGGATTTGGGGGGGGAGATGGGGGGGGTTGGGGGGAATTGGGGGGGAGTTTGGGGGGGGGGTGAGTTGGGGGGTGAGTTGGGGGGTGAGTTGGGGGGTGAGTTGGGGGGTTGAGGGATCTTTGTCGTTGATGGCGACCCACCACCACCACCACAATCGGCCCCGGCCGCCGCGTGCGGTTCGTCGTCTTTGAACTCCTCGCGGCGCAACTCACGACTTGACGGATGGATGAGTCGCTCGAAAACAGCGCGGGGGGGGGCGGGGGAGTCCGGGGGGGGGGGGGGGGGGCGATGTCCGGAGCGAAGTCCGACGGTGCGGGCGCTCCCACCCTGGCGATGTGATGCGGGGAGATTGTTTCGTCTTCTTCCGTGTCGCGGGAGCTTCGGGCGGTAGCTCCTAACGCGGCGGCACCCGGCACTTGGCACGCAGCGACACAGCGGTGGGCAGAGCCCCGGGACACGCGGGGTAAGCCACAGCACACTCGTGGTGTTCCCCGACTCATCGTCAATGTGCGTGTGTGCGTGTGAGTGTGTGTGGGGAGCGGTGGTGTAGCGGTTAGCGCGCTGCGCTGTGAACCTGGCGACCCGGGTTCGTATTCCCGCTCACGGCCAACACCGGTGACGATTATCTGAACCGGTCCTGGGCCTCCCCTAGGTCGACTCGGCCTCAAATGAGTACCTGGTGCGGTGTGTAAACGTTGTCACGAGGGAGACAAAGGCGGCCGGGCGTGGTAATGACCACCCCCTCGTGTTCAGTGTCGGCCTTCATAGGTCATTCACGAAATTCACTTGCCCCAACAGTCTGATAAAGGCTATATGGGGGATCTTTATCTATTTTGTTATTTATGTGTGTGTGTGTATATATATTACTATGCTACCTTCAAAATCCAGTCACTCGTCTCTGGAACAAAACGAGGCCGATCCAACTCGGCATGCGTCACGTCAAAGAGTCACTTGACAATGCGTCACCGTCAAGGGCGTTCGTAGTTCCATGTACACGCGATGTGTAAGCGTGCCCCAAGTGATTCACATCACAATGGTGACGATTTAACAGCCCCTGGGGCTTGTTTGACCTCGCTGGCCAGTGCGAGTTGGTGAAGGAAGGGAGTGGGTGGGCGAGGGGGTGCCCGTTTATGAACCGGTTCTTGATGCGTACTTTGTGCACGGGTTCGGTTGGTCACTTGGTCATGTTACGAGGCCTAACTCATAAACAAATACCCATCATTGCATTGGCTACGAACTCCTACGTTTTAAGTTTAAAACAAACAAAAAAACCTCGTCCCTTATATCGCTCGCCAATGATGTTGGCCGTGGCCGCAAATTATCGATTATTATCTATAATTATCGATTATGATAGATAATGATCGATTATTATAATTATCGATTATAATATGTAATTATCGATTATGATCGATAATTATAGATTATGATCGAACTCGGGTCGGCGGGTTCTTAACGCATGTGCGCGCTCACAAATGCACACCCGCCTCATCACCCCAACCCCCCTCCCCCACCCCCATCGTGTGATTTAGCCGCGTAGGCCATCGAGTGCCTTTATATAAGTGCGATATTTCAAAATTCCATACAAACACCGCGCGCGCGTGGACACGCACACACACACGCACACCACTCTCTGTGTGTGTGTGTGTGCCAGTCAGTAGGGTGCCGTGGTTCGAGCATGAGCCCTGGCGCAAGGCGATGGCGTGGGGGGAGGCTCGCAGGACAATATCACTCCTCTTCACGGGCACCTCCCCCGGTACGATGAACTTCTTTCGCACCGTAACGTAGCCCGCGGTGCTCATCGGAGCTGCACGGATAAATCGGAGGTTGCAGCAGCCCTCCCCCACCGACAACCGCCGTGCAACTCTGCTCTCGAATCTTCCTCTCGCGTGCCCTACAGCTGCGCGTGACCGTGGCCGCCACAGCCACCACCACCACCGCCGCCGCCGCCGCCGCCACCGCTTGGCAGCCCTCTCGCACGCGAGGTTGCCACCCGCGTCAAGCCGCCAGGCGCCGTTCAAAAGACGAGTCTCGGGTTGTGCGTCAGACTGTGCCGCCGCAGGTCACAGTTGCGCCGGAACACTTTGCCGCACTGTTCGCAGTTGTAGGGCTTGATGTCTGTGTGCGTTAGCAGGTGAGTCTTGAGGTTACTCCTCTGGTTGAAGGTCCGGCCGCAAGTCGGGCACTTGTGTGGCGACTCCTGGTGAGAGAGCGGGGGCCCCCCTTCATCGGGTGCTTAAAGCTGCACACCGCAAACAACCACCGCGGCCCCCAACACCACAGCGCACGCGCCCCGCTTTGGGCTATTCCTTGAACGGAAACCTCGCACGCTGCGCCGCGCAACAAACCACCACCACCACCAACAACCACCACCAACCAATCAACCACCACAAGCAGAAAAAAAACAAAAACCGGGTCCGCAACCCCGAGAGGCGATGAGTTGCGCAATCTAATCGCTCGAGAATTCGCCCGCAACTCGCTCGTCGCCCGCGACCGATTTTTTGTCCACGTCTGAGCGAGTGGCTTGCGCAAGACGGCAAATTGAACGGGCGTATTCCAGCGAGTATTGGGTCAACTAAAAAACACACACAAATCGTGCTTCGCAAACGTGCAGCTCGCGTGGCGACGTTGATCAAATCGGTCGCTGCAAATCGCCGAGCAGATCGACTGCTTGACGGCAGGGCTCCGTCTCTCACGCAGAGCGACCCCGACGCGCAACTTCCAAGCAACCGGTTGCAGAACGCGTCCACGTGCAAGCGAATCAGCTGCGTGCGAGCAAGCGAGTTGCGCAACTCATCGGAAGGGCGTGGGACCCGGCTTAGGAGCGGCAGAGTCACGGAGCGTGACGCTTCGCTTCACTTCATTCATGGGTCGCCTAGCCTCTCACTATGGACACTTAACATTTGACTCCTGGCACAGAGCGGGTGATGGTAACGGTCATTGAAGCGAGAATTGATCTCAATAGGGCTCTGTCCGGGTCATCGATCCCGCAAAATATTGGCCTTGCCCGGCACTTCGTTAGCGCGGTTGGCTTACGTAGGGTGCGAAGGAAGTTCACCATACTTGCATCACATCCAGTAATGCCTCTCGCTATGGGCTGCGGCTGCGAGCCTACTGCAGGCAGGTTAGCAGCTACCGCAGACAATATTCAATTAGGTCATGTCTACAATATATATATATACTTTAGTGTTATAATACACACGAAGGAATTCATGTATGCATACATTTTTCACTGATAATTTTCCAGTCGCGGCTACGCGAGAGTAGGCACGCGACTCGAAGCGGCAGCCACAGCTTAGAGCGTTACTGGATGTGGTGTTCCGGGCGATGCAGTATACTTTACGGTGTCGTTAACCTGGACAAACAAGGCTAAAATTAAGTAGCGTACATTACAGTATGTAACTTTCACGATATCATACAATACGCTTATCGATATTCGTTTTTTTGGGTGAGGCCACGTGAAAGCGTTATGCCAAAATGCTTTTTGAGACGTTAACTACCTCGCCTGGTATAGAGGCGTTCGCGGGTTAGATCCCGACCCTGGACGTCTGCTGTAGATTTGGAGTTTGCGTGTCTCTCTCCCAGTAGTCGCGTGGATTTTTCTCCGGGTCCTTCGGTTTTTTCCCTCCACATTTAGAACCAACGTGCATTTAGAGTATTCGATTGCCATAAATGTTTACACGATGAGCCACTTCAGTGAGCTATCATTTGTAATAACCAGGTCGCTTTTGAAAAGGAGCTACATCGCTTAATAGGCCTTACCTGGCAAAATAAAATGTTTGGTTTAGTTTGCCATAAACCTTCAATCACCCGACAAGATGATTGCGTTCAGAATTATTGTCTGATTGTATAATAGTTAGAATAACAGAATTAGATCATTGGAACGCATAACGATTCTCATGCAGGGTTTCCCAAACTCCAGTCCTTGCGACTCACCACACGATGTCTTTCCGCGTTTACCAATTTACTTACTCCCCCCCCCAATTGAAATACAAATAAACGCGTTTCACGCTGCACACGTCAGATGATTGTTAAACACGCCCCAGCGGTGACGCGCTGTCAATTTGCTCAAATAAGTGTTGATGGTGAAAGCAGACCAATCGGACCATGTCGCACCTCGTGTAAGAACCGGTGATGGCTGTTTGCATCGCGCACAAATGTGGCCGGATTGCTGATCGTATGCACGTGTTTGTGCGTTTTGTTTGAAGGGGAAACAAAAGGCGTGGTTTTCCCGTGTGCGCTATCATTGTTACGGTGATTGAGGTTATGGTGTCATTTACAGATGTGATGTGCCAGTCTGTTGGAAGGGGACTGGCAAGCCGTTCGTTAACGAGGTTATTTAATAAAATAAATCACGACGTTTCGGGCGCACAACACGCGTGCATGATCAGGTGGGAAAGCACCTGATGATGAACGCTTGTGTTGCGCCCGAAACGTCGTGATTTATGTTATTTTATACCTATGTGACTTTATCGAAAGAACCAAAAAGTATGGATTCCTGCAGTCACGAAAGCTTCCAATCAAGATTGAGGTTATTTAAGTTGAATTAGGTTGAAAGCGTCCACACAGTTATTTTGTCCGTCTGTCTGTAACACGGGGTCACGTTGACTCTCATAACGATTTTCTTTTTGATGTTTATTTGACCAGGTAAGGCTCACTGAGCTATACAGCTCTTTTTTTATCAGAAGCGCCCTGGCCACTAATGATAGCTCAAACGAAGTGTCTCATCATGTGTGAATGTATAGCAGCCAAATAATTTTAAACGCGCGATGTCGATTCTAAATGTGGTGGGAAACACCGTAGGACACGGAGAAAAGTCCATGCGACAACGCGGAGAGACAGACACCCAAACTCCAAATATATATATATAACAGGCGTCAGGGTCAGGATCGAACCCACGACGTCCTGTATACCGGGCGCGGTAATTAACATCTCGCAGCCACCGCGGCGCCTCCGATGATCCAGCAACGGACAAGAGTCCGCAACATTTCTCGAAGGTGCGGCCCAAATTTGGAGACATTTAACCATTTCAAAGTTGACTAACGGACGACCACGTTTGGCTACGTAACGTTGGTAAACAAATGTGGCCGTGGCATCACACCACGCGCTCATTGCCAGGGCCTCGGTGCACATTGTGGGGGGGGGGGCAAGGTGGGACACTCCGGTATACTATACTAACAATTGTATATAAATGCATTGCTCTTTTACATAATAAACTTATTTTTTTAAAATGTGTCGTTCACACCAGCTACCAAACCGATGATACCAGCCAATTAGTAAGGTTTTGTAACGCACACAAAAGGTGTGAGTTGGTTGCTACTTCATCACACCGCGTTGTTGTGTGTTGTGTTGGAGAGGAAACCCACAACATTTACAACCAGATTCATCGGGTGATTTTGCCTGGAATTAATTTGGATAATAATGGTCGCGAAAGCCTACGTGTTAAGCGTACAGCTCCTTTGTCAATCCACTGCTGGGTGAGGGCCTGCACACGCCAGCCATGCGAGACGTGGGGGTTGTGTGGCCATACTTCACCACGCTGGTCAGTGCGGGTTGGTGAGAGGGTGGGGTGAGGGTGGAAGGGGGGGGTTGGATCAGTTCAATGATTACTTGTCACTGATGTCAGACGTGGCCGGTAATCGAACGAACTCAGTTCGCAGCGCACTAGCGTTAATCACTGCGCCACCGTTCCACCCCGAGGGGATAGGTCATATATATACGCATTGTAGATTTGAAGCTTTCGTGACTGCAAGGATTCATACTCTCAGGTTTTTTTGGTAAAGTCACGTAGGTAAAATAATAATATTAATAATAAAATAACATAATAATGAATGAATAAAGAAATTAATAAATCAATTTAGTTATTTTTCATTTATTATTTTCCATTTATTATTATTATATATATTTTTTTACCTACGTGACTTTACCGAAAACAAACCTAAGAGTACACACACACACCCCAATTTGCCTGGGGTTTGTGGAGTAATGGATGGTGAACATCTATTGTGATTCGTGCGTCACGTTGGCCAAGCCTGCTGCTCAGACTGTCACGTGACACGCGAAGGTGAGCGCACTGCGCCTTGTGCACTCGGCCGTCTGAGTTCCCATTGTGAGCCACGATCAACGTGAGCGGCGAGCGGACATCTGAAACGGTCCTAGACCCCTCTACCCCCTCCCCGCCTCCCCGTTCTCTCTAACCCCCATTCGCAAGCCCGCACTACCAGCGTGTTGAATTGTGGCTAAACAACCCCGTACGAACAACGCCCGCGTGGATGGGCCAGTGTTACGTGACGTTTCGACGGTCGATTGACAAAGGAGTGGTAAATGTGAATTTATATTACGTCTGAAAAGTGATTGTGAGCGAGGCTTCGAGCCATCGTCAAGTTGAATAATGACAACAATAACTTTTCGATTTAAAGCTTTCGTGACTGCAGGGATTCATCTTGTTGGTTCTTTCGGTAAAGTCATGTAGAAGGGAAATAATAAAATAATAAAAATAAAACATAATATAATAATATACAAAAATAATATAATATAATAATTTTTCGATTTAAAGCTTTCGTGACTGCAGGGATCCATCTTCTTGGTTCTTTCGGTAAAGTCACGTAGAAGGGAACCTGAGGACGGCTGCTTGCGTTGTGGCCGAAACGTCGTGAGAATTATTTTATTTTATTATGTTTTATTTTTATTATTCTATACTAATTTAATTATATTATTTTAAAATAATATAATATAATAATTGTATTATATTATTTTATTATGTTTTATTTTTATTATTTTATTATTTCCATTCAACATGACTTTACCGAAAGAACCAAGAAGAAGAAAAAAAAAGAACAACAATAACGGCGCGATTCGCCAGACTGGAAGATGTTGATTGTCTCAGTGTTCTTCACGCATGAAACGTGGGACCGAGTCCGTTTCGTTTAGATCAAGAGCTCACAAAGGTGGCTGCGTAATGTCGTACGATATGAAAAAAAAATCAACTCAACAGCACGCGTGCACGCTTCGCTTGCGAACAAGAAGGTTGAGATATGACACGAAACTGCTCCAAACGTCTGTGCCAAAAAATGATTATCCCGGAGTTATTTTATGAAGAGCCCTTGTATAGGCGTAATGCGCGCGTATTAAATAAACTAGGAGCAACTATTTGTTTTATTTATATTTTACCAAGTATGGCTCACTGAGCTGCAGAGCTCTCTATCAAAAGCGACCTGGCAATAACAAATGATAGCTTCACGAAGCGGTCCATCACGTGGATATGTATTGCAGTAGCCAAATCATCTCAACGCACGTTGATTCCAAATGCGGAGGTGGGGTGGGGGGCAAACCGGAGGACCCGGAGAAAATGCCACGTGGCCACGGGGAGAGAAAGAGAGAGAGAACACGCAAACTCCAAATATACAGCAGGCGTCAGGGTTCGGCATCGAACCGACGACCTCCTGTATACCGGGCGAGGCAGTCAACAACCTCGCCGCGGCATTCAGAAGCTTCGTGTCATCTGGGCCACGGCTTTACCTGCATGTGAAGGGTCTTGTGCACGGCCAGTGTCCTCGACTGACAGAAGCCCTTCCCGCACTCCTGGCACTTGAAGGGCTTCTCCTTCGAGTGGATGTACCTGCGCGCGCGGACGTCAAGGGGAGCGCGACGCGCACGATAAGTTACGTCCGCTGTCTTCCGTCCGAGGCGTCTCAGCGTGAGGGGTGCTCCCCAAAGGTCGGGGACGCATACGTGCGGCGAGAAGGAAGTTCGCCATGCGTGCGCAACACACGTGCGCGCACAGGGTTCTTTCGCTTAGTTTGACAGTTGGCGTCACAGTGATGTCACTCCTGGTGCTTGTCTCGCTTGGAGCACGTGAATGTGCAATGGTCGTCGAGTCAAGATCGGTGGTTGTGAACTCTGCGCCGATATCGGCAGCCATACGAAAGACGAAGATGACGAAGAAGATTACAAGTGTTTCTTTTCTTCTTCTTCTTAAAGTTACTATTTTATCTACGAGCATTGTTAATATCGATGTTTGGTCATGTTACTGTCGGGGTCACCTCGAATTCTTCGTTTACAAAACTCGACCAAGAATCCCGAATGAATAAATACATGAATTGAGACGAAACGTAATTGATTAATGTTCAAGGATGACAACTGTGAGCTTTACAACAACAACAACATCCAAAAAGTCCTAAATTAATTTCTAAAGATAATTCATGCATCACGACAGAATGGTGATGGCAATGAGCTCGAATATTAGAAAAAAAATAAATAACCGAATGTGATTTGTTCAAACAAATAGAATTAAACTCGATTTGAAGCTTTCGTGACTGCAGGAATTACTCTTTAGTTCTTTCGGTAAAGTCACGTAGAAAGAAAATAAATAAAATAATAATGCAATGCAACGCAGAGAGTCGGCTAACACAGTTAACGCATAGCCTGGTTGATGACGTTCTCTAAATTGAGAAGTTAATAGAATAACCCGATGTGCCAATGCCTTTATGTTGCACGTGTGGCTAACTCGACAGCTGCGAATAACTCTATAAATGTACTCTGCGTGAGTGGTTGTTAAATAAAACTAATCATTATCATTTTAATAATGCTGCTTTATTTTTCCAAGAAAAGCATCACTTGGGTCTCAAGACTCTTTTGAAATTGGTCGCGAAAGCCGACGTGTTAAAGTCTTTGAGGCGGGCTATGCATCGGGTTGTTTGTCCAGAAAAAAACATGCTCTATTAGATCTGAATGTGCTTAACTCTGACTACAATCAGCATTTACATTCATGCTGCAGCTAAACTATATCTAGTTTTTATTTATTTTACCAGGTAAGGCCCATTGGGCTATGTAGCTCTTTGTCAAAAGCGACCTGGCTCTCACAAACGATAGCTCAACGAAGTGGCTTATCGCGTGTAAATGTTTCGCAGCCAAATACTCGAAACGCACGATCCTAAATGTGGAGGGGAAAACCGAAGGACCCGGAAAATAATCCACGCGACCACGGGGAGAGAGACACACAAACTCCAAATATACAGCAGCAGGCATCATCAGGGTCCTCATGTATACCAGGCGAGGTCGTCAACATCTCCTAGCCACCCTTGCGCTCTGCACTCTAACTGCGCGACTGGAACTCAGTTCCTCATCTGCCTTGAGCGCCTCGCCTGACCCATAACATAACCTTACACCAGCAGGCAAGTACATACCAGGTCCACAAAACACGCATCAACATGTTTTCCTTTCGTGCACATGCGCATTGACCAAGCATTTGGTTACAAGTACAAATACTTATTTTTTTAAACGTGTATTATTAAATAAATAAAGATCATCTTCAAAAAAGCACATTCGCCATATATTACATTTTTTTTCCAAACGTATTAAACTATAATAAGGCGAACTTTATGCTGACAGTGCCGTATAATTGATTTCCTATATCGAGTTTAATAACAACAACAACAGACAATTGTAGCCAGTGTTAGAATAATGCGCGCACACACACACATATATATGTATATGCTGTGCGGGTAGTCACCCACGTCGAACATTTGAGGTTCGTGATTCATTCCACTCGACTCTTTCTCAATTCGAAGCCGTCATCCAACAGCAAAGGAACGAGCAACGCTGGGTTTCCAGCAACAGCAGCAGCAGCAGCGCCACCAGTAACCCACTGCCGTATATGCCGTGTATGTTATATATTTTTATGAGCCTACCGGGATTTTCAATCCATCATTCAGGTTTATTATGGGTTCTTTGGGACCAATTTTCTTCCGTGCTACGCACCCGTTTATATTCTCGTTACGCCCCTAATGGCGTTGTCAAGTGCGCTCTCGTTTCTAAACGTGGTTAGCGAGGGCGCGACTGAATGAATGCGCGCACAGCCATCGCGCACAGCGGCAGCAGCTGCTGCTGCTGTTGTTGTTGTTGCGTGCTCATTGTCAACAACAGCATGGGCCGCACCACATGGCTTGGTTAAGCGTTGATCATAAATACGCCTATAGGGGATGACTCATGCATGATTAACGAAGGGGGTTTTAGACAGGTGTTTGAACAGCGTAATTGTAATGTTGGCAACACGTTCATCCCTACTCCTTGAATAGTTTTTTTATATTAATATATATTTAAAATTTAAAGTTCGAGTGATCGTCAACAGAACGGAACACAAGGGGTTTGGAAGCCCGAGATGTTAGCGGAACACAATGGCACACACTCTCAATCTCGACGCGGTGTCAATCTGACCAACTCCACGGCGGACACGTGCAAGGGTGAGAGGGATGAGAATCGGTGCTGTATTATTAGTATTGGTAGTAGCAGCAGTAACCCTGTATATAAATCACACTGCCAAACGAAGTGTGCGTGAGTGGGCTGGCGCGGTGGTTTGTGGGGAGCGGTGGTGCAGTGGTTGGCGCACTGCACTACGAACCCGGCGACTCGACTTCAACAACAGTGACGACTATTTGAGCTGGTTCTGGGCCTCACCTAGGTCGGCTCAGCCTCAAGTAAGTACCTGGTTACGGTGTGCTAAACATCGCCACTAGGGATACAAAGTGTGGTGTTGGCCACCCACCCCCTCGTGTGCCGTGCTGGCCTTCATATGGGCTCTCCAACAGCACTTGCCCCCGAAAGTGTGTTAGGGGCTATGCGGGTGATATTATCTCTTTAATTAACGCACAGACCATTGTCAATATACTGCTGTGTGAAGGGCAATGTCGTGACGTTATGGGGACTGTGGAACCATCAAAGGTGTACCTGCCGCGGTGTGTAAACATCGCCACTAGGGAGACAAAGGCGGCCGGGCGTGGTGCTGGCCACCCACCCCCTCGTGTGCCGTGCCGGCCTTCACAGGCGCTCGCTAACAGCACTTGCCCCAACAGTCTGTCACAGGCTACACGGGGCATCGTTTGTCTTCGTAGGTGACACGCAGCGGTGGTGTAGGGGCGTGTAGGTGACAATCCACTCAGGTGTGTGTGTGTGTGTAGGTGAGCGCGCTGATGTAAGTGTAGGTGACAATCCACTCAGGTGTGTGTGTGTGTAGATGCAAGTGCAGGTGGCACGGGTTTCGCGAGTTCGCCTGCGAGCCGCGTTGTCCTACCTGTGGTCTCGCAGGTGGTCCTGCCTCCGGAACGCCTTGTGGCAGATGTCGCACGTGTAGGGCCGCTCGTCCGTGTGCGTGCGCTCGTGGATCAGCAGGTTGTAGCTCTTGGTGAAGTGGCGGCAGCAGAACTTGCAGATGAACTCCTTCTTCGCCTTGGAGGGCGCTCGCCCGCGCGTCGCTTTGTGCCCCACTTTATTCTGGATCGCTGGGACGCCGATCACCACGGACGCCACCGCGGCTCCCCCTCCTCCTCCTCCCCCACCTCCTCCCCCTCCTCCTCCCCCACCTCCTCCTCCCCCACCTCCTCCTCCTCCTCCCGCAAGCGCGGCGCTCTTGAGCCTCTTCTCCTCCTCGAGGGTTTCGCGTCGGGTCGCTGCCGCCGCGAGATTCGCGAAGTCGAACCTCGGCCGCTCCTTGCGCGCCAGCAGCGAGTGGCGTTTGTCGTCCGCGTGGAAGGAAGAGGAGGAGGAGGTGGAGATGGCGTGATGGTGGTGGTGGTGGTGGGGCGACAGCGGCAGGAGCGGCAGAGGAAAGCGTCCTTCGAGCACCGCGCAATGCTCAGGAAGCACCGCTGCGGCCGCGGCCAGGCGCGGGTAGCCGAGGGTCCACTGCTGCAGGTGAAGGCCCTGCAAGGCCCCGAATCCGTAGAGCGCTTCGAGACCCGGAGGGAGGGCGCCCACCGCTTGCAGGAGGTTGTAGTTGACGGTGAAGGGCAGCGCCGGGTTGATGGGTATGGGGGCGGGCAGCGCTTTGCTCCCCATGGCCAAAGGGGTTGGCGGCGGCGTGGGTAGCTGGAAGCAGGTTCGCGCCGGCGAGCCTGTGTGTGTGTGCGTGAGTGTGTATGTCGGCACATGTCAGAATGTGTGTTAGCGCTGGAGGAATTCGATGAGCTGCGATGCGAGCTCTTTGTGTGTCCACGCGTGTGTTGCGGTCGTGTCATCGGCGGTGTCGTTCGCAACGGTGTCAGTGTCATCCATCAGCAGTAATAGTAATAATCATTAGTGAGGTCTCGCATCATCAATATTATCATCATCATCAGGATTGTTGTCAGCTCATCAGCAGCAGCAGCATCAGACGTGGACAATCCACCGATGGATGAAGTCCACTCCCTCCCCCTTGCTCCCCCCCACAAGATATCATCGCATCGCACAGCCCTGTGATTGACGTACAGGTAACGTTGTAAGAAAAATAAAAAAAATCCAATCAACTGCGGGGAACATTTCGTCGCTGCATCTCACACGGAGCGGCGCTTTGTGCATAACACAGCACGAGCATTGCACCTCGCAGTCCGCCTTCGATGGTTCGTTCCTGAGACCACCAACCCTCTGAATGTTCCAAAAGACAAGTTCTTAAATACAAGTTAAGGGGGAGGGAGGGATCGTTCTGTGCGGAGACCAAATCACCGGAGATGCGCTTCATTTCGTCGTGAAGCGGGAAGGCACGCAGGTTCAAGGATGGATACAGCGCATTGCCACATCGATCGACCGATATGCCACCAAGGAAGGGAACTATGAACTCGGTTCCAAACATTGGGAGGGGGTCTCATCTGCAGAGTGTAATTCTCTCAAACAAATGCGACCGCTTTGCCACATCCACGTGCTATTGGCATGTGCACCCCCCGGTGTGTTGAAGCAACAACATTTACAATTTGAGTACGACGTTTCGCTGGTAATTGCAACCAGCATCATCGGGCAATTCGCCAGAATGGTGAGGCTCTCCTGTGTCTCCCGTTCTGCTGCTCTATATAAGAACGGGAGACAGGAGAGCCTCACCATTCTGGCGAATTGCCCGATGATGCTGGTTGCAATTACCAGCGAAACGTCGTACTCAAATTGTAAATGTTGTTGCTTCAACACACCGGTGGGCTAAAGCAGTGAACTATTTGTCTTTGTCAACGTGACACATTTTTACTGATTGGCCGTGTCGGGTGGTGGAGGGTTACGACACATTTATAAATTAACGCGATCTAAACCCAAAAATCGTTGATTATGAATAACATTGGTCGCGAAAGCCTACGTGTTAAACTGATGTGCACCCCGTCAACGCCACGAAGCACAGTTCAGCGTAGCGAAAGAAAACATCGAGTGCAGTGCGCTTTAAATGCGATGGCGTTTGCACGTGAATGTGTCTGAATTTGCGATGGTTGTTTTACGCGTTGCGTCACAGGCATTTAGTCGTGTGGCTAGTGTTGTTATGGGGTTTTGTTTTGTTTTACTATATTTTAGTTTGCCTTACATTTAGCATTTGTTGCTGTTGTAACAATGGTAGGCTGGTTGTCTTATTTATTTAATGGATCCCGTATTAAACGCGTTTGTTTTTGCATGGCGTTTACATTTGACCCGTGTCTCCCCCACCCCTCCCCCCGACTAATTTATCTTACATTAATGTCTCGTACGTTAATGAACGCGCACAAAAGTAACAACCGAACCTTTGCCAATCCACTGCTGAACGAGAGCCTCCCTAATGCTGTGCGGACCGTGGGGCTTATTTTATTTTTTCTGTAACCATACTTCAACAACCCTGTCTCAATGCGGTTTCGTTGAAGAATATTTTGTGAATGTAGTCCTGCCAATTCCGCCACCCCCCCCCTCCTCCTCTTTTGCGTTTAACTTCCCAGCCTCGCTATAACCATAGCTGCAATGTTTGTTGGGGCTGTGTATCGTACGCCACATGCAGCTGTATATCTGCGGTGGTACGAGAAGCAGCAGCAGCAGTGGTGATGATCACGTGTTACTTATCTTGGCATCAACAAATGCCGCGTTTATTAATTCCTAATCTTGACCGATTGGGGACAGATAAAGGCTCTTGACGTTCAGGACGCTTGCGACCACGTTGTGAGTTTATGTGTGGTATTAAAAAAACGAAAATAGTGAAGGGTTGACCGGTGACTCAGGGATGAGCGTACTCCGCTAAGACATCTGGCGGCCTGAGTACGATTATCTGCCGTGGTTGATACCAGTAGCGAGTGGTGATTATCTGGACCGATTCTGTGCCTGCTACCCCCCCAGCTCGCCAACCTGCACCAAAACAGAGTGGTGAAGTATAACCAGCAACCCTCATCTGTGGCGTTTGGTATACGAACATTTGCGTCTGCGTGGGAGATTTTTAGCCCTTAGTCAACCCACTGCTGTAAAAGCAGACAATGGGTCAAACTAAATTAGTAACCTCGAGTCTCCAAAATACTGGGAGGTGACGTGGACGTGGTGCTGTATATTCTCAAAACCGATTTGGTTTCAAACCTCGGACCGGCAATGAGTCATTGCGTGCAGAGGTTCGTTGAATCGAAATACGATATCCCGTTCCCAACACTTCAACGGTCACGCTGTTCAGACGATACGTTTGGCCAAATCCAGTTGATGGTGTTTTGTTGAAGAGTGTGACGCTAAAGCCCACAGAAAGCAGAGAAGAAGAATAACAACCCCGCCGCTGCCGATTAATAAACTATTACGAAACTTTTGTTTTTATTTTACCAGTTAAGGCCCACTGAGCTGTCTGGCTCTTTTTCAGAAGCGACCTGGCGATCGCGAATGATAGTTCAACGAAGTGGCTCATCACGTGGACATTTCGAGCAGACGAATACGCGAAACGCACGTTTCGAAATGTGGAGGGCCAAACCGGAGGACCCGAAGAAAAATTCACGCGACTGTTGGGAGAGAGACACGCAAACGCCAGATATACAGCAGGGGTCAGGGTCAAACCCACGATGTCCTGCATACCAGGCGAGGTAGTTAACATCTCCTAGCCACCGTGATGATGATGATGAGAGAGAGAGACACGCAAACTCCAAATATACAGCAGCAGGCGTCAGAGTCGGGATCGAACCCACGATCTCCTGCACACCAGGCGAGGTAGTTAACATCTCCTAGCCACCGTGATGATGATGAGAGAGAGTAAGAGACACACGCAACCTCCAAATATACAGCAGCAGGCGTCAGGGTCGGGATCGAACCCACGACCTCCTGCACACCAGGCGAGGCAGTTAACATCTCCTAGCCACCGTGATGATGATGAGAGCGAGAGACACGCAAACTCCAAATATACAGCAGCAGGCGTCAGGGTCGGGATTTAATCCACGATCTCCTGCACACCAGGCGAGGTAGTTAACATCTCATAGCCGCCGCGGCGCCATCAAGAGCATGCCACGTGCGCTGTGTGATGACTTCTGGCGCTTGTTGAAGGACGCTGTCAAGCAGCAGGAAGCAAGTGCCCTTTAAGCGCTCTGTCGGAGCTTGGGATCTTGGAAGATTCCCACTGATCGTACTCAGGATCAATTCCCGGGTGGTGGTGGTGGTGGTGGCTACGCTGCTGCGCGTGGTCGCCTCTAATCCAGCGCTGTGGAGGCGACAGAGAGGGTTGTGGGGTCACACGCACGGGCACTAGCGGAGCCAGTGGGAGGGGTGTCACGTGCCCCCCCCCCCCCCCCCCCAATGATCCGATCGAAATCCCTATTTTCGATCGGATCATTGAGGTTTATTAGTTATAAAAACGGCATTTTGCGACCCTCACTTCCACTGTGCAGCTATATTATTACGTGCCAGGGACTCTATGAGATGATAGGACAATAGTCTGAGTCCATAATTGGCAATAAGTAACGGCAAAGCAGTTATAAGTGACTCACAGAATTGTGCGCAGTTGCGTATACAGCACACGACTTCCCTGAAGTCATTCACCTTCAGCGAGCGCGATGCCGATCACACGACGCGGTTCAGATTCGACCCTCGATCGATGGCTGTGCCATCGCCGCACACGCGTCGAATACAAAGCAAGGGACAAGTCCTTACTTACTAACAACTCCTTACTTACTAACAACTCCTCTATCATTTTTCATTGCTGGAGGGGTTGCCAATCCTACCTGGAAATCCTGGCTCCGCCATTACGCATGGCCACGTTGTGAGGCTACTCCCTCCCCATGGGAGTCGAGGATGTGCCATATACAACTCTTGCAAATGAGGTTCCAATGGTGTAAATACTTACCCCGAGCTCTCATACTCTGATGGTGCATTGTCTTTGAGTTGTGCGCCTTTTGGCGTCATCTGGTACAACACCTTGTGAGACTAGGCTCTAAGGAAAGCTGTCTCGGGTGTGGACCAATCAACTTCAAGGACAGTGCATACATGATCAGAGTTATGTTTTTGTTTGCATTATGACTGCAGGTATTGTGGTCTATGCAAACATGACTCCTTGTAAAAAAAGGTGTCAGTTTTGTTGCCAGATAGAGGGGTTAAAAAACTATTATCATATTTTTTACTGGCAAATGAGGTTCCAACGGTGTAAAAAATTAACCCGTAAAAACAAAGTTTTTCATTATAAATCCTTTATATGCGTGGCATCGGTTTTATTTTATTATTCATTTTTGTTTTTCTTGAGTAACAGTTTTACTTTTATCACATTGGTATTTTAAATTAAATATGAAAAAAAATTCCTAAAAAGTGGAAAATTTAGGAATTTTTTTATCACGAAATAAAATTGTCATGCACAACGAGTCTGTGTGCAAAATGTCAGCTCGATTGGATCACGGGAAGTGGGTTAAAAAACGACCGAAAGATGTGCACGGTCGTAAGCGCGCAAGCAAGCAAGCAAGTGAACTTAATATAAAGGATTAAATAAGTATAACCCGTAAAAACAAAGTTTTTCACTCTAAATCCTTTATATGCGTGGCGGCTAGAGTCCTCTCGTCCTCTGGCTTGAGATGGCTGCCACCTATGGGTCAGATGATTGTCTGCAGTATTAAACAATTGGTAATTAAATATTTAATTTGTTTTCCCTAAACAGTGTAAAATTTTGGAATTTTTTTTTTCACGAACATTAATTGTCTCGCACAACGAGTCTGTGTGCAAAATGTCAGCTCAATTGGATCACGGGAAGTGGGTTTAAAAACGACCGAAAGATTTGCACGGTCGTAAGCGCGCAAGCAAGCAAGCAAGTGAACTTTATATAAAGGATTTTAAAAAAAGGGGCACGACTGGGAAGTGGACGAGTTGCCGTCTGTGTCCATCTCTGCGGGGATAGAGCCTTGCCTCCTCGTGCAAGGCGTCGGTTTTCTGCGGGTGCTCTGGTTTCCCTCACACATGTGTATAATGATATAAACACAACTCGTCATTAGTTGGCTGCAAACTTGTTGAAAATGAAAACCCAGTGCAGCATCAGGAACCTCCTGAAAAAGATTCGTGTACGACTCAGTGTGGCTCTCTTGGATAACCAAGTAAATTATTACTCTTACAACAACAACGAAGACGCCATTGGAACCTCATTTGCCAGTAGCAAAATATGATAATAGTTTTTTTTTACCCTTTTATCTGCCAACAAAAAAAGGTGTCAGTTTTGTTGCCAGATAAAAGGGTAAAAAAACAATTATCAACAACGAAGACGGTCACTGCATGGCGCACTTTCAAAAACGCTTCTGCAGCCGTCTGGAACGCTCAAATCGAATTCCTTCCGATGTTAGGAAGCCACTGAAGCTGTACACTTGTAAATCTAAATTGAAAGCGAACTTCTTTAGAATTGCTTTTGTTGTGTTTAGTTTGTTGTCCTTCCCCCCCCCTCACCCCTCCCCCAGCACCTCCGATTAGCACGGTTGTCCACGCACGGTGCGAAAGAAGTTTCAACGTGCGTACGAGACAACATTGGGAGAAAAGCAACGCTCACCAATAGCGAGAATGGGGGGGGGGGGGGGGGCACCGGGCAGATAAAGCATCGCAAAGGGGTGGCTCGGTGGGGAGCGCAGGTTGATGCACAAGGCAGCTTTGTCACTCGGCCAAGCTGACCCACGACACCCGGGCGCTGTCGCAAGACCACGTGGCACCGAGGTGCCCAAGCCACGTGACCTGGAGGCAAGTTCCATGATCAGTCACGTGGCCAATGGCGGTGGTTGTTTGCGTGTCGTGTGTTGTTGTTGTTGATTTTGTCGTGGTTTTATTGATCAACACCGACACGCGCGTAAGTCACAAACTTTACTTACGGCGTTATATATATATGTGTGTGTGTATATATGTGTGTCCAGTAATAACGCTGCCTCTCATCAACTAGCAAGGCAGTAAAATTGGCACGTGTAGAAAACAACAAAAATTCCCCTCCTAGGTAAACCGATTTAGTCGTGGATATATCGCTTTAGTTTATGAAAAAAAAACGTTTTAACCTTTCTGGCAATAAAACTGGTGCTAAGATGTTCAAACGCCAATTAGATACCTTTTGCAAGGAATCAAGAACTGCATTAACCCGCGCGTGATCTCGTCCATGCGTCTGCTGTGTTCAGATACACGGCATAGACACGTGCAGCGGTTAACGTACGAGTTCTCATCTAGTACAACTTTGTTAATGGTGCTGTCTGTTGCTGGCCGCTCGGCGTCCTTTTGGGCATTCGTGCCCGTGCTCAGCAACTGAGAATATAATTGTTTTTGTGTAAGTTTAGCCGCGGTCGAATCGAACTAAAGCGAGACGGAAATTCATCGTGCAGTGTGCTCGCTAATCACTGCGCCACCGCTCCCCACTTACGCACACACACATTGGACCCGTCTGTGCTCCCGTGTGCGCCTAAGGTGCAAGTGCTGTTAGCGAGTAGCACCTACGAAGGCGGGCACGGGCACACGAGTGAGTGGGTGGACAGCACCACGCCCGACCGCCTTTGTCTCCCTAAGTGGCAATGTTTTTATACACTGCACCAGGTATTGATTTGAGGCTGAGCCGACCTACGGGAGGCCCAGAACCGATTCAGATGTACGTCACTGGTGTTGGCCGTGAGCGAGAATCGAACTCAGGTCGCCGGGTTACATACACACAGATATACAAATACAAAAACCCCCCGTGTAGCCTTAACAGACTGTTGGGGCAAGTGCTGTTAGCGAGCACCTACGAAGGCTGGCACGGCACACGAGGGGGTGGGTGGCCAGCACCACGCTCGACCGCCTTTGTCTTCCTAGATGTTTACACATCGCACCAGTTCAGATATACGTCACTGGTGTTGGAATCGAACTCGGGTGGCCAGGTTCCTAGTGCAGCGCGCTAACCACAACACTACCGCTCCCCACACACACACAAACAAGACCCCCGTATAGCCTAACAGACTGTTGGGGCAAGTGCTGTTAACGAGCACCTATGAAGGCCGAAGCAGTACACGAGGGGGTGGGTGACCAGCATCCACCCCTCGTGTACACAACAACAACAATCGCCATTCGCCACTAAGTGGCGGTGACGTCACCACGGCGCTTGTGCCAGGCTATGTGCACCTTGAAAGACCCAGCAGGTGCCACGGGTCGACTGACTGAGACGACTGGCCGATGCACCACCTGTGTTCCCCTACTATGCCAACTTGCTGTGTTTTATCCGCCCGGCGCTCCGCTCGTTGTTGTGAGCGTCGCTCCTCCGTGTACACACACAGACAGACATAGTCCGGACTTACTGGTTCTGCCGCAAACGCAAAACGAAACAGCGGAGTCAGTTGAGTCGTTTGCATTTTACGCGTTAAGGTTCGCTCCGAGTGGAGCGAGGTGGCGTTGTGGTTTAGCGCCCTGCGCTCCTAAACTCGGCAAGACCCCGGGCTCGAATCCCGGACACAGCTTTTCACATCGGTGGCGAGTGATACGTGGACGTGTGCTTGTCAACGTCACCGCACTTCCAACCCCACCCGAATTGACCGATTCGATTCGAAGAGCTCCACGTTGATTTGTCACCCAGCTAGAAAGTTCGCGAGGGAGATCCGTGGTGCGTTAACACAGAACAACAGCAACAACATACAATGTTCACTTACAGAGGAATGATGCAGCATGGTTAAGTATGATTAAACAAACCCCCAACGGGGTTGAAAACCCGTAATACAGTATACGAATCGGTGGATGATTACTGGCATTGAGAATGGCCCGAAATGTTGAAATAAATTCGTGGCAAACACGAAGCCGCATACACGCGCTGTGTGTTGCAAAACAAAAAATAAATGTGGTCACTCATTTTTTTTGACGTGGATGGGGTGCCGGGTGGTGGTGGTTGTTGTTGTTGTTGGTGGTGGTGGCGTGTGCGGAAAATATCAGCACGTGCGCTGTTATTACGCTGACGTGGTGGAACAAGTATGTGCCACGGCGTGTGCGCTGCTGGATGAAGGCTTCCTTCCCCGCGTGCAGATATATTACTCGCCACGAAATGTTGGCCACTTTAGCGGTTCGCGAACTACGCAGCGCCGCGAAACCCGGCAAACCCACGTTCGATTCCTGCTCGCGGCCAACACCCGGTGACGATTTTGTGAACCGGTCACGGGGCCTCCCCTACGTCGACCCAGTCTCAAACGAGCACCCGGTGTGGTGTCTAAACATCACCACTGGGGAGACAAAGGCGGCCGGGAAGTGGTGTTGGCCACCCACCCCCTCGTGTGCCGTGCCGGCCTTCATAGGTGCTGCTCGCTAACAGCAACTTGCCCCAACAGTCTGTTGAGGCTGTACGGGGGATCTTTGTCTTTTTGCGGAACACCGCCGCTGTGTTTGTCGACTGCCTCGTTGGCTGCAGGCGAGCTCGGCCGAACGCACGTGCGTAGAAAACAAAAAGTACATTGAAGTTTAGTTTACTATCGTTATTTTACTTATATATGCTACAAACGAAAAGGGGGTCAATTTATAGCCTCCTTTGTCAATTCGCTGCTGGACGAAGGCTTCTTCCTCGAGGTTGTTTGACCATACTTCACCACGCCGGTCGGTGCGGGGTGGTTGGTGATAGGTGTCGGACGCAGGGGCAAGATAATCGCGTGCAATTCGCCACTGATGGTAGCCGTCCCCGCTCAGATCGGGAATCGGATTCACCCGAAGGCAAGTGGATAGAGAATCGATGACGGTACGCTTCGGTCAGAAATAAGAACACTTTGATTGTACAGCTCCTTTTTGTCAATCCATTGCTGGATGGAAGGGCTTCCTCCCCCAAGGTCCAGATATACGTTCGAACTCGCCACTGGTGCTGGCCGTTTGGGCCCGCGATCGAAATCTCGTATCTCGTAGCCCGGTGCGCTGACCGCTTCAGCCACCGTTCTTAGAGCCACCCACTATCACGACCTTTACACGACCATCGTATCTGGCCCACGTGTGACTGCACGTGCGTATATCTAGTCTCATCGATGAAATATATACACACAAAGATAAAAGACAAAGAACCCCCGTATAGCCTTAACAGACTGTAGGGGCAAGTGCTGTTAGCGAGCACCTATGAAGGCCGGAACGGTACACGAGGGGGTGGGTGGCCAGCACCACGCCCGACCGCCTTTGTCTCCCTAGCGGCGATGTTTACACACCGCACCAGGTACTCATTTGAGGCTGAGTCGACCTAGGGGAGGCCCAGGACCGGTTCAGATAATCGTCACTGGTGTTTGCCGTGAGCGGGAATCGAACCCGGGTCGCCAGGTTCGTAGTGCAGCGCGCTAACCACTACACCACCGCTCCCCACACACATACACACACACATACACACACGCGCGCGCGCACCATCTGATTGGGGTATGCCGCGCGTGCCCTGTCTTGCACAGGTCGGCGGACAGACTTTGCAGCAGCAGCAGCAGTAGACGGAGAATGGAAGGCGATGCCGTCGATGGCGCGCGCGACCACGTGCTTCGCCACGCTGGTCGGCGAGAAACCACTGGGGCTACGCACTTTGAAATCTTCGAGATTGAAAAAAACACATTTCTTTCGAACCGCTTTTTTGCGTTTAGTTTATCGTCCCACCCCACCCTACCCCACCCCACCCACCACCCCCCGCACCTCCGATTATCCCGAATGGCTACGCGAAAGAAGTTCAATATAGAGTGACGCACGAAACAGGCGTGGAGGCGCAACGCCGTCGCGATCGCGAACAGGGGAACCGTTCAAAGTCCATTCGCAGAGAAGCGCGCGGGTCAAAATCTCGCAGCTGCCACTCTCTGACGGGAGAGTCGCGGGGGGGGAGGGGGGGGAGGCTGTCATTGCGTTGCGTCGGTTGCCTCTTGTGAACTCAGGTCTCGCGACCTTTGAGAAAATGAGAGACTGTTGTAAAAAAAATAAAGTCTACCGATCCATCGATGAATCGCCAGGCCACGCTTGACCAACGTGGAGAAGGATGAGAATCTCACCATCCTACGGTGAAAGGCGTATGGAGGAGAGGCGTTTGTGCAGTGTTTTCACAAAGGGACACGCGTGATAATAATGATAACCATCATTATTATTTTAATAAACCAATACGGCGCGTTGCGTTTTGAATGTTCAACGTATTGTACAATAAATAGCAGTGTGTATTGATTTATGCATTGGACTCAAACAGTTTAGTATTACATTTAACAAACAAAGCTCAGTCGGTCGGATAATGTAATTATGAAGGTTTTTTTTTTATTTTCCCGGCAGCTGAAATTGTTTTATTTATAAAGTGTAATTAGAGAGGTTAAGAATGTGTGTGTATATATGTATATGGTATGGATGGAGAGGTGGGGGAGCGGTAATGTAGCGGTTAGCACGCTGCGCTACGAACCTGGCGACCCGGGTTCCATTCCCGCTCACGGCCAACAACCAGTGACGATTATCTGAACTGGTATTGGGCCTCCCCTAGGTCGACTCAGCCTCAAATGAGTACCTGGTGCGATGTGTAAACATCGCCGCTAGGGAGACAAAGGCGGCCGGGCGTGGTGTTGGCCACCCACCCCCTCGTGTGCCGTGCCGGCCTTTATAGGTGCTCGCTAAGAGCCCTTGCCCCAGCTGTCTACTCAGGCTATATGGGGGACCTTTGTCTTGGCAATAGCACTAACCCCAACAACCTATACGGCTCCAGGGTAGGAGGAGGAAGGGGGTTGTCTTTGTCTTGTACATAGTAGGCTTGTGCCTGGATGTAAAAACTAATTTCTTTAGAACAGCGTTTTGTGTCTCGTGTGTTGCCATTCCCCTCCCCCCCGCAACTGCGATTAGCGTGGTGGGCTACGTACGGTGCGAAAGAAGTTCAACATACATGCACGCATGGCTTGTAAAATGAAGGGTATTAAATGCGTAGCTTATATAACGTGTAATACGTCAGCACGCCGCGTTTTTCGCGGAAAAGTATGGTGGTATCACGTGCTATTTGTTTTCATAAACCTACACTTAGCCTTTAATGTTCCCTTAATTGAGCGGTAAATTGCAACGGGTAATATGAGTTAAAGATCAGCGAACCCCGCGAAATAAAAAGTATGAGACCAATTACAATCCTTCAAAAAAAACACACACAAACCCCACACCGGCGCACTCCATCCACTGTGAGCATTATGCACATTACCACATGGAACCCCTAAACGCACGAATCATCATCATCAGCAACAGCAGCAGTAGCAGCAGCAGCGGCAGCAGTTCGAGAGGTGACGTCTAAGATCGCTTTCTCGATTAAAGCAAAGCCGGGGCAATTAGCTTTGGTGGAATTCTGTTGTGCAATGTAGCACGTGAGAACAACAAAAAAGGAACCCCCTTCAAATCTAATCGTATTTTATAGCGGAGCAATCTTGCCAATAGCATCCGTAACGTTGGTTGTTGACACGAGCCGGCTTCGTGCAGCTGATGAGACGCGGCAGTGTTGAAACCGTTCCACCAGATCTTCTTGGTTCTTTCAGTAAAGTCACGTAGAATGGAAATAATAAAATAATAAAAATACAAATAATAAAATAATTCAGACTCTGTCGTCTCGACAGACCTGTTCTTCGCCTGAGGACGGCTGCTTGCGTTGTGGCCGAAACGTCGTGAGAATTATTTTGTTATGTTTTAAATTGTATTATTTTATTATTTCCCTTCTACGTGACTCTACCGACAGAACCTAGAAGATGAATCCCTGCAGTCACGAAAGCTTTAAATGGTTCCACCAGAGTTTGCGCGATTACAAAAAAATAATAATTCCGCTGCTATATAATGTCGGTCCAGAAAGCCCCAAGAGGCTGATGGACTTAGAACGAGATTGTATTTGTACGCGTATGTGTATGTGGAGACACAGAACGGAGTTGTCGGCTTATATTTGCTTGGACGCTATAGAGTACGATCCATTTGTAGATACCCCAGTGGTATCTAACCACGCTCTTGCATTTCTCACTCAACATGTGATGGAATTTGAAAAATATTAAACTTAACTTTTAGTTATTATTTTTTAGAAGCGACCTGGACACTGCAAATGATAGCTCAACGATGTGGCTTATCACGTGAAAATGTCTGGCAGTCAAATACTCTCAACGCACGTGTTTTTTAAATGTGGAGGGGAACAAAAACCGAAGGACCCGGAAAAAAATCCACGCGACCATGGGGAGAGAGACACGCAAACTTCAAATATACAGCAGACGTCAGGGTAGAACCCACGACCTCCTGTATACCAGGCGAGGTAGTTATCATCTCGCCCCCGTGTTGATGATGAGAGAGAGACACGCAAACTCCAAATATACAGCGATTCGTCAGGGTAGAACCCACGACCTCCTGTATACCAGGCGAGGTAGTTAACATCTCGCCCCCGTGTTGATGATGAGAGAGAGACACGCAAACTCCAAATATACAGCAGGAGTCAGGGTCGAACCCACGACCTCCTGTATACCAGGCGAGGTAGTTAACATCTCGCCACCGTGATAATGATGAGAGAGCGACACGCAGACTCTAAATACACAGCAGGCGTCGTCAGGGTTGGGATCGAACCCACGACCTGCTGTACACCAGGCGAGGTAGTTAACATCTGACGCTCGCTCCGTAAATTACAGAAAGAACAGAGAAGTGCAGGGGAAGGCGGTTGATGGTGGTGGTTGGTGGTGATATCAGGGATGGAGATAGGCAGACGCAGAGAAACGCATGCACGCTCAATCACAGACGGTGGGAGGTGGCGGTGTTCACAGAACATGTGAACACCTCAACTTCTGTGAAACGTCCTCGACGAACGTCACGAAGAGACCCCGATCAAGCGAGGATCGAGGATCGCATCTCTAAATGTGTCGCCCAGTGCACTTTTCGTAACACGCTGCATCACCTCAATCGCCTCCTTCAAGAGACACTTAAAAACTCACCTCTACAACCACGTGCTTTCGAGCGACTCTGAGCTTGGCTCCGCGCCTCTGAGTTGCGGCCACTACGTCTGCAAATTTGCGCGCGTTACAAATTGAACTATTATTATTATTTTAAATGCACTCGCTCGAGAGACATTCAATGTGACAATGACCGCACACGTGTACGGCCAAGCGATGTGAATGCGACACAACGCGTGCGTTTGTCTCTACCGATTCGTGAACGATCGTCAAGCGACGTTTCGCTACGCAGCGTGATCCATGTACAGAGACCCCCCCACCGATGTCCCACCCAGCGCTCTCAACTGGCGACTGGACGTCCCGAGATCCCACGTGGCCTCCGCGTGCTACGGAGCAAAGTGTTCAACGATGTAACGCCACACAACGAGACGTGCAGAGAGAAGTTACGAAAGCAAATGCAAGTTTCTATATATGTGTGTCACGTGTCGGTGTTATTTTAATGGGGTATCTATAAATGAACCTCCCTGTATTTATATATATATATATATATAAATAAATAAATCATATGCAAGGTCCAAACGGATAATTCAGGTACCAAGTAAATGCAAAAATAGTCTTAAATGCTTACAAGGGAATACTTACTCTTTAGTTATTTCTGTAAAGTCACGTAGGGAGAAAAATACATATTTTTTTTCCGCCTGAGGACGACCGCTTGTGTTGCGATCGAAACGTCGTGATATTTATTTTTTTACTTTTTTTTTTCTACCTCCGTGACTTTAACCGAAAGAACCATAGAGTATGGACTCCTGCAGTCGCGAAAGCTTCAAATCAAAGAGGGAATACTTGTATATATGTATGCATGCTGTATGTTGAACTTCATTAGCGCCGTACGTAGCCAAGCGTGCTAATCGGACGTGCGGATGACTTCCTCTGCAGCTGAAGATCGATCACAACACAAACGGGCCGTCTGGAACGCTCTCTCTTCCGATATTAGGAAGTCGCAGGGAGCCGTGCACTTTTTAAAATTATCTCGATTGAAAACTCATTTCTTTAGAATTACGTTTGGTTCGTGGTCCTCCAATTAGCACGGTTGGCTACGACCTGTGCGACAGAAATTCAACATACACACGTACAGCAACTTTAAGAATCACGCGGTCGTAACAAAACATTCGGTGTGGAAAACGTAAGATTCGTAGTTTACGTGCATCCGTTTTTTTTCTCTCTCTCCCATATATATAAAAGTGTGTATAGACAAAATATGTATGCAATAGGACTGGCCCCAGCGCGCGTCTATTTATCAATGTTATGAGCTTTGCCAAAGCATTTATCAACGTTAGAAACCCCTCGCTAATATTGTGCTTAAACAAATTTACGAAATAAGAGTTGGCGTTAACAGTGGCGTCCAAGCGTACTTCACAACGATCTCAATACACTCGTCAACACCACTGGAGTCTTAAATATATAAAAACCCGCAACGTTTCGGACAATGGACCTTCTTCATGTGTAATATCACATGCGTGTGTGTTGACGAGTGCGTTAAGTTTGTACTACAATTATTATAAATATATATCTTGCAATTATGTGTTTTTTTAATCAATCAATTGCTTTTGTTTTTTGCATATCGACACATCGATTATTATTTTTATTTTGCTGAGATACTTGTGCATAAAGTGATAGGAATATAAGATGCACAATAGTAAATAGGATTATTAAGGGACGGGCGTTCCTTGCATTCTAGCCTTACGCCAATTGTCTCGACTACCAAGCCAGGAGCAGTCGCATCTATAGTAGATAGCGATTCGGGGAAAAACAATTATCTAAGTAATCTGACATCGGACGATCGGTTCTGTGCAACGCGTAGTAGAAGGGCCTGCCAGTCCCGAAAGTAACATTGGGAGCGTAACGTGCACTGAATCGTAAACGAATCATCGATAGCCTGAACAGACTGTTGGGGCGAGTGATGTTAACGCGCACCTACCAAGGGGGGTGCCTGAACGGCACACGAAGCGGTGAGTGGGCCAGAGCCACGCCCGGCCGCCTTTGTCTCCCTCGTGGCGAAGTTTAACACACCGCACCAGCTACTCACTTGAGGCCGAGTCGACCTAGCGGAGGCCCGGAACCGGCTCAGATAATCGTCGCTACTTCACTCCTCTCTCTCTCTTCTTTTTTTACGATCAGAGGAAACAAGAAGATGCTCGGTGTGTAGTCGGCACTTTGCTTCGTTCATCATTTCGTTTTTTGTGTTTTTTTTAATGCTTTGCTTTATGTGCCCCCCCCCTTTTAAATGAAAGATTTCACGAAAGATTTCACGCTCTGCACTCCTCCTTCTTACCCCCCTCTCTCTCTACCCTTTCTCTCTACCCCCCCTCTCTCTCTCTACCCCCTCTCTCTACCCCCTCTCTCTACCCCCTCTCTCTACCCCCTCTCTCTACCCCCCTCTCTCTACCCCCCTCTCTCTCTACCCCCTCTCTCTACCCCCCCTCTCTCTCCCCCCTCTCTATACCCCCCTCTCTCTCTACCCCCTCTCTCTACCCCCCCTCTCTCTACCCCCTCTCTCTCTACCCCCCCCCTCTCTCTACCCCCTCTCTCTCTACCCCCCCTCTCTCTCTACCCCCTCTCTCTACCCCCTCTCTCTCTCTACCCCCTCTCTCTACCCCCTATCTCTACCCCCTCTCTATACCCCCTCTCTCTACCCTCTCTCTCTACCCTCTCTCTCTACCCCCTCTCTCTACCCCCCTCTCTCTACCCCCCTCTCTCTACCCCTATCTCTACCCCCTCTCTATACCCACTCTACCCTCTCTCTCTACCCCCCCTCTCTCTACCCCCCCTCTCTCTCGAACCCCTCTCTCCCTACTCTATGTCTATGTTCCCCATGTTTTCTATGTAATATTTTTCATGTTTTTTTTCTCTCTCTCTCTCTTACGTTCCGCTGCCAAACGTTTCGACTCGTGCGAACGCTGTCCTCGTGGACGTATAAAGCATGCGCCGTGACGTACAGCTGCAGTCTATATATATACTGTATATACTGTATATATATACTGTATATATACTGTATATATATAATCACGGGTGATTGCTGCGAAGTTAAGTTGGCGACGGCGCGTGTCCACGACTCGCCGTGTGTCGGCGGAGACCGTCGTCACGATAGCATCTCGTGCCCCACATCGACCCGGTTTAGCGACACTCTTCTCGACGCATTACGCACATCGGCCGCTTCACGTATATATATAAGTACACAAAGACAAAGGTGCCCCGTATAGCCTGAGCAGACTGTTGGGGCAAGTGCTGTTAGCGAGCACCTATTGAAGGCCGGAACGGTACACGAGAGGGGTGGGAAGGCCAGCACCACGCCCGACCGCCTTTGTCTCTCCACCGGCGATGTTTACACATTGCCCCAGGAACTCATTTGAGGCTGAGTCGAACTAGGGGAGGCCCAGGACCGGTTCAGAAAATCGTCACTGGTGTTGGCCGTCAAAAAGTACATACACACATATATATACGGACACTTTTCAGAATCAGAATTTGTTTTATTTATTCTGGATCAATCCGATAAGCTGTGACGCTTTTTTTCAACAGATGTCCTTATACCGTATTGCTGAAGGAACGGAGACTCTACCGGAGAAAGCACACGTCGAAAAAAAACACACAGCACGTGCTATGAGTCATAGCATAACATATACACATATATAAATACATCTTTCAGTAATTTATAAGAAAAAAAAACTCGACAAATTGAACGTGCCCTTACCTGCATCTGAATACACTGGCGTTTACTGGTATATGGCAACTGGTGTTGACACACTATGCAACATGAGTGTCGGCTGCATACAGCACGTGTATGTACGTTGAACTTATTTCCAACTTTACGTACTCAACCGCGCTAATCGGAGGTTGCGGATATCTTTAACTGCCCCTTTTCATCCCCCTTGCCAAACAATTGCTGGACGAAGCCTCCATACATCGTGTCGGTCATGGAGGTGGGGGGTTGATTGACCATACTTCACCACTTTGGTCAGTGCGTTTTTTTTAAAGTTCAGGTTCTTGGGGAGGGGGGGGGGGGTTAGGAACCGCTTCGGATAACGCGCGCCACTGATATTCGTCGTTGTGTCCCGTAATCGAACTCGGGACCACGTGGGTTTACAGCGGCAGTGCCGCGCTAAGCACTGCACCACCGCTCGACTCGTTGTAACTCGTGACCCAGTGGATAAGCAGCAAGCTCCCCCCCTCCACACACATCTCAGCTCGACAAATTCATGAGCGTTCGCGTCCGTTGTGCACGCGTACACGCGGGCCCTCCTGCACGAACGTGGCGAGCAAAACAAGACGGGTTACGGAACAGAATCAGAATATTTATTTTTCGTCGAGGAATCCGATGAGCTATGAAGCTCTTTTTAATGTTTAAAACCGGATGTCCAGTAGATTGAAGAGACAAGGGAGGGCCGTTGAAGGGACAGGCAGTAACAATGGCCCCACGATCAAAATCGATTCAAATTGACCGATGTGAATTCAAGCCTGCACTCGACTCTGCTAAACGTCCACATCCCCTTAGTTTAATCCGACCGTCGTCGTCATCAGCATCAGCCATTATTAATCCACTGCTGGATGTCGTCCGTAAACACCCTGCAGTCGAAATCAATCGTGTGTACACACGTAAATTATATTATGTAACTGGCAACCCAAAAAACACTATTGTGGATGGTAAACGGGCTTTGGACGCTTTCTGTCGGCTTCACCGTCACACTCCGCGGGAGGCGAGTGATTCGATCCGCCGAGACTTACATCGCTGTTGACTTTTAGTGGTGCTCCTGCTGCCCTCGAAGTGAAACCAATCCGACTTAGCGACGAGTTTTGTTTACGAGGGATAGGGGAGGGTAGTGGGTGGGATGGAGGAGAAATTAGTGCAGTTAAAGCAACTTTTTGCACGTAAATATATTTGTGCCAAAATTTCAGCTTTTTTCAAATCCTTCTAGAACATCACTGGAAATGCCATCAATCTCTCGCGACAATCGCGATTGTCATTTGAACAACAAAATTGTGCGCGTGTAATCGAACCTAGCGGCGATGGCATTGGAGGCGGATGCAATGATAATAATAATAATAATCGATACATCTGAATCGTAGCTTCGTCCCCAATATGCGTAAATAGCGATGCGACTTTGTCGAACGCAAAGTCTACGGAGTTGATCGTCGCGTCAAAAAGCGCCGTGCTACGCGATGCACATCCACGGGGCAAATACAGTCGGTAACACCGGACGAAACGCACGTGCGCTTTAAAATGGTTGTAAACTTTTAAAAGTCCGCTGTTTTTAACAAAAAACAGCTGCTGCTACTGCTGCTGCTGCTACATTCTCGTTACACGCAGATCGATTTTTTTTTGTTTGCGTAAAATAAAACGAATTAAAACGTGAGCGCGTTCCGTCGTTCGGCGAAATTATTCCGTGGCGGGGACGTCACAACGGCGTTTGTGCCAGGCTAGGTGCATTTTGAGGCCACGTGAAGTGTCGAAGGCTCGCTGGCAAGGTGGTCACGGGACAGACCCAGGTGCCGTGGGTTGACTGCGATGACCGGCAGATGCACCGCCTCTGCCCCCTACTGTGTCTATACATATACACACTCTCATACGTATATACATACACACAGTCTAAATACGAATACGCACTATTATACATATACATACATACACACACTCCAAACGCATTCGCGTGAAGTTTTAAAGGTTTGCTGCTACAGGAGGTCGCGGGACAGACCCAGGTGGCATAGGTTGACTGAACGAGATGATTGGCACACACACACGCACACACACACGCACACACACACGCACACACACACGCGCACAGATATGCGCTCCATGTATCCATACGCACGCACACGTGAAGACTCAGAGCACATGTGCACCTGTGGACTAAGTGTTTGTGATGAAGTCATCGTTCATTCTGGATATGCATCGCTCTGCTGTTGTTGTTGTTGTTTTTATTTATCTCGCTCGCTCGCGTTTATGATAATTCAACTTTGCACCGCGGCGGTGTGGAGGAGGTGACAGCTGCACATTGACTCGGCTTCGCTTCGTCTGTGATCTCCCCCCTCCCCTGCCTCCTCCTCCTCCCCTCCATTCTCTCCTTCTCGCTCACTCCACCTTCCCGCGCTGGTCCCGGTGTCCGAGTCGTCCCGAGGGCCACGACTCAAAGTCACGATGAAGGCGGCCTTGAGTGAGCGTGACCTCTCATCGCCTGTGCAGCAGCCTGCCACGGGGATCCGAAGGCTTCGCAATCGTTAAGCAAATTTTAAGTTGCATCTAAATACTCGCCTTTTTTAAAACGTGCTTTTACTGAAGATTATTTTATAGTGTTCATTTGTTTTTTAATAGGCCTTCGACAGCAATTTATTATAATGCGATTTAGTTTTGTATGGAAAATGAGTTTATTCTTCTTGCGATTTGGTCCTTTAAAATGCTTATTAAAAATATCTTTGAATGGCATCATTTGCACGAAATAGTGCTATTGAAAAAAAGACTCGATTGATGGACTGATGACATCTACACATTTTGATATAGAAGACAATTATCCACGCACGTGCTACGTGTATGCAGGGGTAGCATTTCCTCACTCGACATTTTTTTGGAACGCTAAACAAGGATGCCTCGGAGTGGAGATGCTCGGCGTAAGGCACGAGCACGAGAGTGCAAGGCACGTCTCGACATCGTCATCCCGCATTAGCGTCGCCTATACTGCGAAGTGCTCTCCCGAAGGACAGTCCTTATGGTAAACCTAAGCACTGTTTACGCGTGTTGCTTTTGCACACTATCGCCGCACGTACACACACACACACACCACGGCACGTACACACACACACACTACTGCACACACACACACACCACCGCACGTACACACACACCACCACACGTACACACACACACCACCGCACCTACACACACACACCACCGCATGTACACACACACCACCACACGTACACACACACACACCACTGCACGTACACACACTCACACCACCACACCCACACCACGACACGTACACACACATACACCACCGCACGTACACACACACCACCGCACGTACACACACACACCACTGCACGTACACACACACACCACCGCACGTACACACACACCACTGCACGTACACACACACACACACCACCACATGTACACAACCCACCACACGTACACACACACAGCACCGCACATACACACACATACACCACCGCACACACACGCCACTGCACGTACACACACACCACACGTACATACACACACCACCGCACGTACACAAAGATAAAGATCCCCCGTATAGCCTGAACAGACTGTAGGGGCAAGTGCTGTTAGCGAGCACCTATGAAGGCCGGAACGGTACACGAGGTACTCATTTAAGGCTGAGTCGACCTAGGGGAGGCCCAGGACCGGTTCAGATAATCGTCACTGGTGTTAGCCGTGAGCGGGAATCGAACCTGGGTCGCCAGGTTCATAGCGCAGCGCGCTAACCGCTACACTACCGCTCCCCAGACACGTACACACACACCACCGCACGTACACACACCACCGCACGTACACACACACACAACATAAGGCGAGACGGAGGCTGCTTCTCCCTAACAAACCCCGCCACGGTGTCTCGGATCGTGTCCGTCTGCAGCGAAGCCCCCCAGCGTCCAGGCGCGCACGCGACACGAGCACGTCACGGGAGATATTTCGCACTTTGAAATCTCGAATATTGAGAACTCGTTTCTTTTAGGACCGCTTTTGTTGTTTTCCTTCTGTTTGTTGTCCTCCCCCCCCCCCTCATCCCAGCTCCGCACCTCCGGCTCCGTACGGTGCGAAAGAAGTCCACAACGTGCCACGCACACAAAGTTAGACCTGCCGCTCGTGACAACGCACGGCCCCCCCACGGCTGCCGTTTGCATCGAACGAGCCGGAGTGGGAACGTCCGCCACGGAGATGGAGCGATGGGATCGGCTCGCTTGTAGACAGCTCAGGCGCAAGACGAATCAAGCTCACATCGCGAGACTGCGAGATGTGGCAACGGCGTGGGGGGAGGGAGGGGGGAGGGATGATTCATCCAGCAGTGGAGTAACCGTGGATACTGCTGTTGCTGCTGCTGCTCTCTACACAGTGATCGTTACAGAGTTGCGCTGTAAGTTGGTTCGTGAGCGACGTGGGGCTGAGTGGAGGGGAGTCGGAAGGCGTGTGTGTACGTGTGTGTGCGTAGTGTGTGTAGTGTGTGTGTGTACGTGTGTCTAGTATGTGTGTGTATGTGTGTGTGTAGTGTGTGTGTCGTGTGTGTGCGTGTGTAGTGTGTGTGTACGTGTGTGTGCGTGTGTGTAGTGTGAGCGTGTGTGTAGTGTGTGTCTGTACGTGTAAGTGTGTGTGCGTGTGTAGTGCGTGTGCGTGTGGTGTGTAGTGTGTGTGTGCGTGTGTGTAGTGTGTGTGTGCGTGTGTGCAGTGTGTGTGTGGTGTGTGCAGTGTGTGTGTGGTGTGTGCAGTGTGTGTGTGGTGTGTGCAGTGTGTGTGCGTGTGTGTAGTGTGTGTAGTGTGCGCGTGTGTGTCGTGTGTGTACGTGTGTGTGTGTGCGTGTGTGTAGTGCGTGTAGTGTGTGTGCGTGTGTGTGTACGTCTGTGTGTGTACGTGTGTGTGTATGTGTGTAGTGTGTGTGGTGTGTGTGGTGTGTGTGTGTACGTGTGTGTGGTGTGTGTGGTGTGTGTGTGTACGTTGAACATTGTGGGGAGCGGTAGTGTAGTGGTCAGTGCGCTGCGCTACGAACCCGCAGACCCAAGTTCGATTCCAGCTCACGGCCAACACCAGGTGACGATTTTCTGAACCTGTCCTGGGCCTCCCCTAGGTCGACTCAGCCTCGAAATTAGTACCTGCTGCGGTGTGTAAACATCGCCACTGGGGAGACAAAGGCGGCCGGGCGTGGTGCAAGCCACCCACCCCCTCGTGTGCCGCGCCGGCCTTCATAGGTGCTCGCTAACAGAACTTGCCCCAACAGTCTGCTAAGGCTATACGGGGGATCTTTGTCTTTGTGTGTTGAACTTCTTTCGCACCGAACGTAGCCAACCCGTGCGAATCGGAGGTGCGGTGGAAGGACGACACAAAACGAAACAACCAAAAGCAGCTTCTAAAGGAGCACTCGATCTGTTTGAGCTTGCATAGACTCCGCGAGATACAGATATGACACGAGCAGGCCACTAACCAATATGTCACCTGTGTGAGTATATTTCACCTGTACGGGTATATGTCATCTGTACGAGTGGCTGTCAGAGTTTTAACGTTTACCGATCGCAGTCTGCCATTGAGGCATTACGCACAACGCAGCCTGCAATACATCATGCCCGCTGCGTGCTGCATGCATGTTACATGAGTGGGGAAATTCCCACTTCGAAAACAAGTGGCGATTACAGTACAACCATCGTTGCGTTGATGGATATTCACTCCGCGCCCGATTTGAGCAAGAACGTGTGGCTTACGGTAACATGCCAACGACATGCGTGTGGGCTCGTCAGTATCACGATTCGCAGCCACATGTCAACATGCGCGTTGCGCGAATTCTCCGGGAGATCGTGGTGGGTGTTAGGGGGGGGGGGCAGACAAGGCATCGACGCGTAACCCCCCCCCCCACTCCTCCTCCTCCCACGATAGGGTTACTCGATATGCGGAGTGGCATCGTGAAAACGCCGACGCGTCCCCTGTAACGCTGCCGTCACGCGCGCGTGCCGAACTTCTTTCGCGCCGTACGTACGCCGGTCGTGCTAATCGGAGGTTCGGGGGAAGGACCTACCGAACCAATCCATAAATATCGTTTCTCGAGCAACGAGTTTCTTCCGTCGAGATTGAAAGAGCGCGTCGCATCTCCCAGTTGGCTTCCTGAATATCGGAAGGGAAGAGGCGATCCGGACGGGACGCAGAAGCTTCATCTGAAAGCGGCGACGCGATGCGGTGACCGCCGGATTTGTTCGACGTTTGAACACGCGCCTCGACCGATGATCCCCTCCCTCTAGCGAATAGGAGCACAAGACGAAGGCGCTCTTGACGATCAGGGACTTGTACAACCAAGCAGATCCTCGGGTTATTGAAGCGTGATGACGATACGCTCGTCGGCTTATCTGATACCGCAAGCAGTAATAATGGTCGTCACGGTACACGGCTCCTTGTCAATCCACTGCTGGATGAATGTCTCCTCCGCCGCGTCGGGGGGGGAGTTTCATCCATACTTCACCACTCTGGCGCAGTGCGAGTAGATATCAAATAGTCGGGGGGGCGGGGGGGGGGGGGCTGGGAGCGGCGTGATGAACTCGGGAGAAGTTCTGACATCGGTCGGCCACTGAAGTTAACCCTTGCCGATAATCGATCTCGTTGCCCGGAATCGAACTCAGGCTCGCAGGAGTGTTGCGGTGCAGAGCGCGCTACCCACCGCCCTCCCTATCTAATAGACCAACTTTGAGTTACACATTCAACGAACGGCTCTCTCTACACATCTCCCGGCAGGTAAGAGGTCCCCCCGTGTGTACACATGTTTATACGTATACTTGTATATATATGTGTGTGTGTGTAATATCCTAATAGGTACACGATAGCAGCTATTGCTCCCAACAGTCTGTGTAAGGCTGTGGGGGAATGTTTTGCCTCTGTGTGTATGCGTGTGCCTAATGTGGATAAACTGACGCGACACGCTCTCGAGAAGAGACGGAGCTGACGCGGCACTAGAGGACGTGGAGCTGAGTGGACTTGCCGTTGACCGGTACCAGCGGTGTCAAGATCGGCCTCTGTGGAGGAGGAGGCTCGTGAAGGACGCTGCTGCTACTACTGGGCATTTGGAGGCAGTCGCCCTCCAGCAATAACGGAGGGCAGAGGAGCGAAGCTCACAACAACGAGCGCAGCGCGGACGTTTAAAACGCTGCAGGTTGTCACAGTCGAGGGCACAGGTAGTGCATCGGCCACTCATCTCAGCCAGTCTACCCATGGCACCCTGGGTCCGTTCCGTGACGCCAGTAAGCGTTCGACACTTCAAGTGGCTTTAGAGCGCACGTAGCCTGGCACAAGCGCCGTTAGCGACGTCACCGCCACTTAAGCGGCGAACTGCGGCTGCTGCTGTTGCTGATGTTACTGCTGCTGCTGCTGTTGCGAACGCGCGAATCGCGTGAACTCGACCGCGCGCGTTACGCACGCTGCCCGGACGCTCGCACTGCGCGTTACCTGCGTGCAGAATCGTGACGGAGCCGTCCCCGGCGCTCTTGAAGCACGACACGGCCGCCGAGACGCACGCCGCCCGCCGCTGCGCCACCACCAGCGGCTGGGACATGATCCTACCTCGGCGCGCCCCGTCTCTGCGCGGCGGGGCCCTGATCCGATCAGTCGGGGCCGAAACGCAATGGGAGGCAAGCGGCATCCAGACAGAGAGAGGGAGAGCGAGCGGGCGGGCGAGAGCGGGCTGAGCGACCAACGCCACGGAAGCGCTGAGACTGAGAGACGCGGTGGGTAGTGTTGCCCAGCCATTATCAGCCAAGCGTCGAACCCCCCCCCCCCCCACGCCTATTCTCGACCCCTCCCGCTCTACACACCCCGCCCTTCGCCACCTCCCCCCCCCCCTCCTCTCCTCCACCGGCTCCTCCCGCCCCCACGGTCTCACTGAACCCTCCCCCATCCACGGCAACCTCCCTGCCATCCTCCTCTCTCGCTCTCTCGCTCACTCCCTGCGCTCATTGCGCCGTGTAAACTCCGACCCCCTTCGCCGCCCAAGCGGGCGTCACTGCCCGTGCGTGACCCCCCCCTCCCCCGCAGCCCCGCCCCCCTTCCCTCCCCTCCAAACCCACCCATCAACCCTCCCACAAACCACCACCACCACCCACTCACCCCCGCCACCGCAGCCGCACGATCATTTTCATTGTACGTTCTGCGGTTCCAACAATACCCGCAATACGCTCCGCGGTCGATCCGCTGCTGGATGAAGGCCGGCAACCCCGAGCCGCCGTCGCCTTCTAACGATCGCGCGCTTTCAGATGCGCTTCTGCGGCCGTCTGGAACGCTCTTCCTGCCGATATTAGGAAGCCGCTGGAACAATGGACTTTTAAAATAATCCAGATTGAAAACGAATTTCTTTCGAACTGCTTTTTTGCGTGTGTTAGTTTGTTGTCCTTACCCCTCACCCCGCGCCCCCGCACCTCCGATTAGCACGTATGGTGCGAAAGAAGTTCAACGCGCGAAAAGTGTGAGAGTTTTATTTTAGCCGGTTGTTGCGTCGTCGACGATTTGACTTCGCGCAGCGAGCGGCCTTCCCTCCCCGCGTGCAGCTGCGTCGCGAAATCACCTCGCAGCGTCTGATTGCGTAAAATAGGCGCTGCTGGGAATCTGTTATAAATCAGAGTTCTTTACGCGCGAACAACTTGGATCTTTTATTTAAAAAAAAATTACAAATAAAAACCGTTGCAGAAATTTAACGGCGTTGAATAAACATCATTGCTTAACGGAACAGAATTGCGTGCTGAGACATTTCTGAAGGAGTAAGTTAAATAGGCTCCTCTCAATTACCCGGCACAGATACATACATTGCTCGTGGCGAGATGTTAACTCCCTCGCCTGATATGCAGGAGGTCATGGCTTCGATCCCTACCCCGATGATGCCTGCTGTATATTTGGAGCTTGCATGTTCTCTCTCTCTCTCCTCGTGGTCGCGTCGATTTTTCTCCGGGTCCTCCACTGTTACCCACCCCTCCCCCCCCCACATTTAGAATAAACTTTGCGCGTTTAGAAGATTTGGCCGCTGTAAATCTACGCACGATCCTGCCATGTAATTCGTCACCTATCGAATTGCACAATGATTTCATCGCTCCACCTTTTTCGTTGGACGTCCTATTCGGTTGCCACCCCATTCATCATTCTGGACCATCGGTCACCATCACATCGAGCGACGCGTCCGGCCCAAATGCCCCACTTATTTTTTTTACATTTATTTTATGAATGGGTTGAGTTGATTGCAAATTGCTCGGTGGGAGGCACATTTAGACGGTGAGGGAGTGAGCGCATTGACAGCCCCCGTATAACGGAGTACGGGGTCTCTCTCCTTCGCTCTATGCGGTAGTAGATGCGTTCCAAAAAAAGGGGCGCCCAAAGTGAGGCCGCACATGAAGACAGCTGTCTGCCGAGCATGTCTGTATGTTGAACTTCGTTCGCACCGTACGTAGCCAACCGTGCCAATCGCAGCCCATACAGTACAACAACAGTGCTCACACACACACCGTTGTCCCACGTTCGACCGCGTAGCCGCGTGTAGAGTGAATTCAACCCGCAAAGTGTGCCCGCGTGTTGGGTAGAAACAGTTCAGACGCACGCACAGCGCGGCAACCGCACAAAGCGAACCCCTGCAGTGTTGTCACGCGGACGCAGCTCCGCCACGAGCAGCTATTGACAGAGTCGCCGACGAACGAAGCCACCGATCCCATCGCACGCATGAATGCGCACGCGTTCGGTATGTGCTTCGTGACACGCGGATGCACGCGAGCAGGCGAGCGAACGAACGTGGGAAGCCCATTTGCGGATGCGCATTTTGTGTTTGTGAACATGTAAAATACTTACATTGATGATGATGATGATGATAATAATAAAAAGCAGTGTCTTTTAAACGTGAGGTTGTGTTTTGTCTTTTTATGATACTGGTCGTCGCGTGGATGATATTATCCGTGACGGTACAACACAGCGCTCGTGTTATACGATATTGTGTTTGCCCATGCTGACATGTCGCCCTGTGGTTTCGAGGGTGAGCTCTTACCAATAGCATCTGTCAAACGTAGACAATGGCCAGTGTTTGTTTCAATACACAGAGAGCGCGACTGCCACTCGATTCCCCGCTCACGGCCAACACCAGCGAGGATTGTCTGAACCGGTCCGGGGCATCTCCTATAGGCCGGCTCAGCCTCACGTGGTTACCCGGCGCGGTGCGCAAACGTCGCGACTGGGGGAGACAAAGGCGGTCGGGCGTGGTTGCTGCCTACCCGCCCCCCCCCCCCTCGTGTGCCGTGCCGGCCTGGTTAACGCACGCCTGGCAAAGCAGGTAGCCCGGACACGTCTTGATTTCTAAGCCGCCCATTGAGCTGCCCCGTCGATTGTGTGGCTAAAACGTCGGTCCCCGCGTGTGATGCTCAACCGTCTTCGCGATTCATCCCGAAACGCGCGAGAGCGAGGAAGGCAGAGGCCGCGAGGCGGAGCGAACACACCTCGAGGCATAAACGATGTTCCAGGGCAGATCGAGCCTTGTATAGCCATCGTCACCACCACCACCACCATCGTCATCATCGTCATCATCATTTTATATCTCAAAATGTCTTGAGAGATGACCATAGATTCACATCGGGGTGGATTGTTACAATCCCAGAGACGTGGGGGATTGTTGTGCGTGTGTTCGCTGAACTTCTTTCGCACCGTACGTAGCCTACTGTGCTAATCGGAGGTGCGGGGCTTGATGGAGGAGGGGGGGGGGGCTTCATCGAGCAGTGGACAGATCTTGACTCTTATGTTGCTGCTGGCAATGAGATTACCGGAATAGATTGAGTTTAAACATGATAAACTTCATGTTAGACATATCCATTATTATTATTATTATAGTATGGGGGGTAGAGGGGAGGTGTTTGACCATACTTCACCACTCTGGTCAGGGCGCATTGCATGTATAATTGTAACAGGTGCTTTTAGGAAACTCGATTTTTAAATAATGCGTTCTTAAAGAACGCGGCGGAGATATTATTGTGAATTAGATGTGTATTTATCAGTGATGCGCAAACACAAAAAACAACAACTTAACAGCATTCGTCAATAACACTGCTGCCCTAAAAGGGTAAACCACGCACAATGGGCACCGTTTCAGGCATTGGCCCATGTCGTACACGAGAAAGGGTCATTGCCCGAAACGTCGCCTATTGCCCATGTTCTTCTACGATTCAGGCGGTGTTATTGACAATAGAGAGCGCATTTTCGATTGTTTTAAACAACGCAGACCACAACGGAGCGACCGACGCATGCGCTCAACGTACGGAACGCGATTGAACGTGGGAGCATTTGGGTAAGAGCGAACATGAATCACTTTTTTTGTTATGTACATAGCATCATCATTATTATTATTTATGGCGATCGTATTTGCACCGGTTCATACCGAGGTAAGTAACCGGTGTACGATGGCATTAAATTGATCGAGACAATATTTAACACCGAAGCCGTTTAATCCTCAGCGGTGTCGGATGCTAGCGGTGATATTCAACTTGACGTTCGTGGCTCTCGTGTTATTGATACAACATTTGTCGCGTGAGCAAAAGGTTTAATGACAAATAAATAAAGCCATCAATGGCTTGCCTTTCGTCAAATAGAGAACTTCACCCGCAATGTAATTTAAAGATATGTTTGTATAAGAATACTAATTAAAGACAGGAATTAATCGAAACGGGAAGGAGCGACGGTGCAGTGGTGAGCGCAACTTTGCTCTCTGTACACCGGAGTTGGAGTGCATCACTCTGAGTAAAATGTTGTCGCCTGTATAGAACATTAACAACAACAACAACGGCAACAACGGGGAACACTTCTCTGTCGACCCACTGATGCGCGACTGCCTCCCTCTGCCGTTGTCAGTCACGGAGGGTTTGTGGCCACCACCACTTCGCCACGGCCGACGCAGCGCGCGTTCGCTGACAGTGCGGCGGGGGTGTTGAACAATGGGACAACAATGGGAGTGTTTACAATGTGAGTGTTGTACAATGGGAGTGTTGTACAATGGGAGTGTTGTACAATGGGAGTGTTGTACAATGGGAGTGTTGAACAATGGGATAACAATGGGAGTGTTGTACAATGGGAGTGTTGTACAATGGGAGTGTTGCACAATGGGAGTGTTGTACAATATGGGAGTTATGGGAGCCTTGACCGGGTTCACAGTGGCAGTGCGCTCACCACTGCACCACCGCCACACGCATCTGCATGTGCGTTGTGTATCTATGTTGAACTTCTTTCGCACCGTACGTGTCCAACCGTGCTGAGGAGGGGGGGGGGGTGCCATTAGTGTGAGAGCGAATATCCTGACAGTGCCACTGAGTTAGAGAGTTAAAGTTGGTTTCACTCCTCGCGGGATAAAAAAAAAAATCAACGTGCGTGAATCAGCAAAGTTTGCCATCTGCTATTTTGAGGACGATAAAGATCCCGATTGTCAATACAAAATGTATCACGTACAATGCATCGCAGCTACATTTGTGACTTAGCTCAACTGATAACATGTGTCTGTCGATGAAAGCCAGCAAATTACATAGATAAAGTACTACATATACTGTACGTAGTCTTATATATATACACAACGATTTAGGTGAACTGCATCTAGCCCTGTAAAATTCAGACTCTTTTGAAAATATCTTTATATATATTTTTGAACCTTAGAAAATTAAAAACTCTCATTTGTTGCATGCTCAGTATTGCACAGAGCTAAATTATTTGAGGCTGTAACGGGGGGGGGGGGGCTCTAAATTAACAACGCACTTGTGTCCAATTGAAGATGTTCCATTGTGATTTCTTACGATACAATGCGATCATTGTCAAACACATTCTCAAATGCTAATGTTTACGATTGTGTGTGTTATACATGCATTGTCAAGCAAGCACAGTACTTTTATATACACATAGATATGTGTGTGTGTGCGCGTGCTATGTGTATAACCGTAGGCTATTCATATTCATAAATGGTTTACAGATGTAAAGGGCATATACGAAATATAGATTTAGTGATTTTGCAAAGTAAAATACACGACTGTGATGTACATCACACCGAGCCGAACGAGAGAGAGTTAAATAGGGACACGTGTGTGTGTGTAAAGGTACAAGAACGAATAACAGGCAATTTAAAGCTGTTCGTTACTACGTTATCACTTGATCATCAGCAGCCAGCATCAATCCACTGCTGGATGAAGGCTTCCTTATTGGTGATGGGGCAAGACGTAAGACGTACAGGATTTATGTGTGTGTGTGTGTGTTGCTGATCATTGCACTTGTGTGTGTGTGTGAATATAATCAGAACGTTACTCTGTCAGTTAAATTCACGTTTTTGAAAAAGCGAATCAAACAATTAATTATATATGGAAATAAATTATTGCTAACGTTTCTTTACAAGATACAATTAAGGAATGATTTACGATTGTACATGCTTGCTTTGTCTCGATAAACAGACGGTTGGGGTTGTTCAGAATCAAATTCAGCTGGCAAGGTTCGTCGGACAGCGCACTCACCACCGCTCTACCCATATATACAAACACAGATAAATAACCCCCGTGTAGCCTCAACAGACTGTTGGGGCAAGTGCTGTTAGCGAGCACCTATGAAGGCCGTCACGGCACACGAGCGCGTGGGTGGCCAGCACCACGCACGGCCGCCTTTGTCTCCCCGGTGGCGAAGTTTACACATCCCACCCATTACACATTTGAGGCTGAGTCGATCTGGAGGAGGCTAAGGACAGATTTAGATAATTGTCACTGCAGGTGTTGGCTGTGAGCGGGAGTCAACACCAGTGACGGTTATCTGCGCTAACAGTGTCGGAGCCAGGATTTTCAGGTAGGGGTGGCAACCCCTCCAGCAAGTGAAAAATGATAGAGGAGTCGTTAGTAAGTAAGGACTTGTTTCTAGTGAAGCTTTCGTGACTGCAATGATTAATATTCTTAGGTTTTTTCGGTAAAGTCACGTAGGTAAAAAATTAAAATTTAGAAAAGTAAAATAAAAATAAAATCTAAATCAAAACGAAACGTCGTGATTTTTATTTTATTTTTATTTTACTTTTATTAATTTTACTTTTTTACTTACGTGACTTTACAGAAAAAACCTAAGAATATAAGGACTTGTTCCTTGCTTTTTATTCGACGCGTGTGCGGCGATGGCGCAGACATCGATCGAGGGTCGAATTGGAACCGCGTTGTGTGATCGGCATCGCGCTCGCTGAAGGTGAATGACTTCAGGGAAGTCGTGGACTGTATACGCGCAACTGCGCACAATTATGTGAGTCACTTAGAACCGCTTTGCCGTTACTTATTGCCAATTATGGACTCAGACTATAGTCCTATCATCTCGTAGATTCCCTGGCAACGTAATAATATGCTACACAGCGGCAGTGGGGGTCGCAAAATGCCGATTTATTACTAATAAACCCCAATGATCCGATTGATATTGGGGATTTCGATTGGATCATTGGGGGGGCACATGCCACCCCACTCCCCCCACTGGCTCCGCCACTGTGCGCTAACAACATGTACTACACGACCGCTGCCGATACATATAGCAGCAGCAACAGCTACTGTTCGCCACTGAGTGGCGGCCACGTCACCACGACGCTTGTGCCAGGCCAGGTGCACTTTGAGCTCACGTGAAGTTGTCGCGAAGGTTCGTTCGCAGGGCATGAAGTCACGGGACAGACTCAGGTGCCGTGGGTTGACTGCGATGACTGGCAGATGCACCGCCTGTGCCCCCTACTGTGTCTATACATATACACACTCCAAACGCATTCACGCGCAAATGAAATGTGTATTTTCTTGAAATATCGGGCTTGATCTTTGATTCATTACACGGTTGCTGAGCGCAGGGCCAAAAGCCCCCCCCCCTCCCCAATTATTTTCAAAACGGCCAGCCAGCAACAAACGGCACTATTAAAGTTTACATTTAGTACGCCCCTTGAATTTGAGTGAGGTTATAAGAACGTTGGACAACAGACGATGATGAGGGGGGGGGGAGGGAATTTGGTGACAGGGTGATGAGGTGCGCGTGTCGGGAGCGGTGGTGCAGCGGTTAGCGCGCTGCGCTACGAACTCCGCTCGCTGCCAACACCAGTGGCGATTATCTCAAAGGGGTCACGCCCCCCCCCCACCCCCCCTGTACGTCGACTCAACCTTAAACGACTACCCGGTGCGGTGTGTAAAGCACATCGGTACTGGGGAGACAAAGGCGGTCTGGCGTGGTGTTGGCCACCCACCCCTCGCGTGCCTTGCCGGCCTTCGTAGGTGCTCCGTTAACAGCGACTTGGCCCGAAAGTCTGTTGGGGCTATACGGGGGACCTGTATCTTTGGCTAGAGTTCAAGCACGGTCGGTCACACTTACGCAAAATACACGATGCATACGCAAGGCGTGCAGCGATGCTGACAGCTGATTTGATTGCATCTTTACAGACACCGAAGGATTACCCCCCCCCCAAAAAAAACCTCCTATCCTGTCTTAGTATTTATTCGGCGTGTTCTGCTACACGCGGAAAATTATTATGTTTAAATTATTATGTTATAATAATCATTATGTTATAATAATTATAATGTTGTTATCAATCGGCACGGTAACGGAATTACGCGGACAACGCGATCACAGGTTACCGTATTCACGCGATTATAAAGTCAGACGCAACCACCCGCTAAACGCGTGCCAGGTGTCAGTGGAGTGATACAAAGACACCCCGTATAGCCTCGACAGAATGTTGGGGCAAGTGCTGTTCGCGAGGAGCTGCTGTGGAGACCGGCACTGTTGCACACGAGCGGGAGGGTGGACAGCGCCACGCCCGGCCGCCTTTGTCTCCCCAGTGGCGATGTTTACTGCACATCGCACCGGGTACTCATTTGAGGCTGAGTCGACCTAGGGGGGGGGGCTCATGACCGGTTCAGATAATCGTCGCTTGTCTGTTTGTCCGTGAGAGGGAATCGAACTCGGGTCGCCGGGTTTGTAGCGCAGCGCGCTAACCGATACGCTACGAATCTGGTCAACACAAAGACAAAGATCCCCATATAGCCTTAACAGACTGTAGGGGCAAGTGCTGTTAGCGAGCACCTCACACACACGAACACACAAACCCTATCGTGTGGTTTAAAATAAAGGTGGGGAGAGGCATAAGGACTCATGCTCATAAGAATCTGTTTAACTGTATTAGGCATGTAGAGGACATTGTGTGTGTGTGTGGCACCGGTCTGCCGTGTTAGAACATTTAGGAATGAAGAAAATCCCAAATGCTGCAGCATGTTACATCCTGTGTTACATGTTACATCCTGTGTTACACAGGATGACTCTAATTCCGTTACTGTATTTCGGTTTCGTGAAGTCAGCGATATCAATGTTGTCCGGGATCACGTACTCCACGCTTTATTGACTTGGTTTCATTGCCCATTGAGACCATAAGACGATATCACGATTGAACCTTGTGGCGGGATCCCGGGGTCCCGAATAAACTGAAGTCCAAGAAATCCAACCTCTCGTTTCTTCACCAAACACCCGTGGTCGTTGCCAACATTGTTCGTAGTCGTAAACAAATCTTTGAAACGTTGATTAGCGCGTCGTGTAGAGCTTCGTCGAGAGGGATCAGATTTTGCCGTAGCGTTCGCCTTCAACAGACGTGAAATGACGTCGCTACGCAGTTGATGCGAGAGCCGGGGGCTTATAAGGTTCAATTACACTGGTCAACAAAAAAAAAACATTTTACAAGGAGTCATGTTTGCATTGACCACAATACTTGCAGTCGGAATGCAAACAAAAAACATAACTCTGATAATGTATGCACTGTCCTTGAAATTGATTGGTCCACACCCGAGACAGCTTTCCTTAGAGTCCAGTCTCAATTTCAAGGACAGTGCATACATTATCATACATTATCAGAGTTGTGTTTTTTGTTTGCATTCCGACCGCAGGTATTGTGGTCAATGCAAACACGATTCCTTGTTTAAAAAGGTGTCAGTTTTGTTGCCAGATAAAAGGGTAAAACAATTATCATATTTTGCTACTGGCAAATGAGGTTCCAATGGTGATTTCGCGAGTGTTTAGTTTAAACTCGCGGGAGGAAACCGAAGCACCGCGGAGGGAAATCACCACGCGGCGTGAAGGGTGAAGAGCACTCGAGCTGTGGACGTCATTCTTGATGCTCTTTGGTTCTTTCGGTAAAGTGACGTAGGTAGAAAATAAAATAAATCACAACGTTTCGGGCGCAACACAAGCGTCCGTCATCAGGTGGGAAAGCATGGTCCTGCTGCTGAGGCAGACTGTTTAAAAAAATAAAATTGTCACAGTTTTTTTTTCTTGCTATGATTGTCCCACCTGATGACGAGTGCTTGTGTTGCGATCGAAACGTCGTGATCTATTAGTTTTCTACCCACGTGACTTTAGCGAAAGAAGCAAAGGGTATGTGAACATGATATAACCAGTAGAGGGACCAAATTGTTTTGCAAGCGAATTAACAAGACTCATCGATTATATACAGTTTCTAAAAAAAGTATTTCAATCAGTAGTTCTTATATTTCACTGCAGTCTGCACCCCATTTGGTTCCCAATCGTTCAAAAACAATGTATCATGTTCTTCTTGGTTCTTTCGGTAAAGTCACGTAGAAGGGAAGTAATAAAACAATAAAAATAAAACATAATAAAACAATTCTCACGACGTTTCGGCCACAACGCAAGCAGCCGTCCTCAGGTGAAAACCAGGTCCGTCGAGGCGACAGAGTCTGAATGAAACAGCACACGAGCTTGGAGCATATATATAAGCTGGGCGCATTGACAAAGGAATTTGCATATCAAAAGGAATTTAGCATATTTATGGAAAATGCAGGAATGTGATTAGTACTGCATATGCATGTGCATTATGCAGGATTAACAGCATCAAAGGGAGCTGCAGTTACTGCTGCTGCTGCAGTTACTGCTGCTGCTGCAGTTTCTGCTGCTGCTGCTGCAGTTGCTGCTGCTGCTGCAGTTGCTGCTGCTGCTGCACTTGCTGCTGCTGCAGTTGCTGCCTTATCCATTTTAATATAACACTATGTATTATTCTACCCACCCTAATGTGTATCACACTGCTATATGTTTACTATACAATTACGACACCATACATTACTCTGCACACTGCACCATGCCAGTGAGTGGAACGCGGTCTGAAAGTCACCGTAAACGTGAACACAATCAGTTAAGATCCGAAATGGTTTATTACGTCCTTCCAATGATTGCTAAACCAGAATCCATCTTCTCGGTTGAAATTGTCTCTGTGTTTGTATATGTGGATCGCCTCATGAACGAATCTCTCATGATAGCCAGATGGCTTGCAGAGAACCTCTGTCTTGGAGAAGTCAATGTCATGTAAGCCCACTGAATTGTAACAGTGATCTGCCACGGCTGAGGTGTTTGTCCTACCGTGTTTCAGGTCTGCCTTATGTTCACGGATGCGGTCCGAGACATGTCGTTTGGTTTCTCCAATGTAACTGCTACCACAGAGGCAACTTAGTTTGTAGACGCCAGGATACTGTATGTCTGGAACCACATCTTTTACAGACGGGACCAGATCACGGATTTTATGTACTGTGTTGAATCGGACCTGGATCTTGTGTTTAATCAGGATTTTGGAGATCTTTTTTGTGACCCCAGCAATGTAGGGTAAGGTGATGGTCTTGAAAGGCTCCTCAACAGGATCCTTCTTGATGGTTGGAGTGATGGCTTTGCGGATTGTGTAGTCGGAGTAACCATTAGCCTTAAGAGCTTGGCGTACGTGTTTGAGTTCACTGGAAATGTGTTCATGGTCGGAGATGCATTGGGCTCTATGATATAGAGTCTTGATGAGGGAATTCTTCTGGGATGGATGGTGGTGGGAATCCGGTTTTAGATAAGCATCCGTGTGGGTGGCTTTCCTGTAGACAGAGTGGCTCATTGAACCATCAGGTCTCCTTTTGATTAGGACATCCAAAAAGGGTAGCTTGCGATCATTTTCGACTTCCATGGTGAATCTGATGGCTGGGTGTATGGAATTGATGTGGTCGAGAAATTGGTCTAGAGCAGGCCGGCCATGTGGCCAGATGACAAAAGTGTCGTCTACGTACCTCTTCCATAAGGTCGGGCGTAGAGTGGCAGTCTGGATGGCGTCCGTCTCAAATTTCTCCATGAAGATGTTGGCTACAACCGGAGATAGGGGGGAGCCCATTGGGGTGCCCCCCCTATCTCCGGTTGTAGCCAACATCTTCATGGAGAAATTTGAGACGGACGCCATCCAGACTGCCACTCTACGCCCGACCTTATAGAAGAGGTACGTAGACGACACTTTTGTCATCTGGCCACATGGCCGGCCTGCTCTAGACCAATTTCTCGACCACATCAATTCCATACACCCAGCCATCAGATTCACCATGGAAGTCGAAAATGATGGCAAGCTACCCTTTTTGGATGTCCTAATCAAAAGGAGACCTGATGGTTCAATGAGCCACTCTGTCTACAGGAAAGCCACCCACACGGATGCTTATCTAAACCCGGATTCCCACCACCATCCATCCCAGAAGAATTCCCTCATCAAGACTCTATATCATAGAGCCCAATGCATCTCCGACCATGAACACATTTCCAGTGAACTCAAACACGTACGCCAAGCTCTTAAGGCTAATGGTTACTCCGACTACACAATCCGCAAAGCCATCACTCCAACCATCAAGAAGGATCCTGTTGAGGAGCCTTTCAAGACCATCACCTTACCCTACATTGCTGGGGTCACAAAAAAGATCTCCAAAATCCTGATTAAACACAAGATCCAGGTCCGATTCAACACAGTACATAAAATCCGTGATCTGGTCCCGTCTGTAAAAGATGTGGTTCCAGACATACAGTATCCTGGCGTCTACAAACTAAGTTGCCTCTGTGGTAGCAGTTACATTGGAGAAACCAAACGACATGTCTCGGACCGCATCCGTGAACATAAGGCAGACCTGAAACACGGTAGGACAAACACCTTAGCCGTGGCAGATCACTGTTACAATTCAGTGGGCTTACATGACATTGACTTCTCCAAGACAGAGGTTCTCTGCAAGCCATCTGGCTATCATGAGAGATTCGTTCATGAGGCGATCCACATATACAAACACAGAGACAATTTCAACCGAGAAGATGGATTCTGGCTTAGCAATCACTGGAAGGACGTAATAAACCATTTCGGATCTTAACTGATTGTGTTCACGTTTACGGTGACTTTCAGACCGCGTTCCACTCACTGGCATGGTGCAGTGTGCAGAGTAATGTATGGTGTCGTAATTGTATAGTAAACATATAGCAGTGTGATACACATTAGGGTGGGTAGAATAATACATAGTGTTATATTAAAATGGATAAGGCAGCAACTGCAGCAGCAGCAAGTGCAGCAGCAGCAGCAACTGCAGCAGCAGCAGCAACTGCAGCAGCAGCAACTGCAGCAGCAGCAGAAACTGCAGCAGCAGCAGTAACTGCAGCAGCAGCAGTAACTGCAGCTCCCTTTGATGCTGTTAATCCTGCATAATGCACATGCATATGCAGTACTAATCACATTCCTGCATTTCCCATAAATATGCTAAATCCCTTTTGATATGCAAATTCCTTTCGGTAAAGTCACGTAGAAGGGAAATAATAAAATAATAAAAATAAAACATAATATAATACAATTATGTTTTATTATTATGTTTTATTATGATTTATTTTAATTTTATTTTAATATTATTTTATTACTTCCCTTCTACGTGACTTTACCGTAATAACCAAGAAGATGAATCCCTGCAGTCACGAAAGCTTTAAGTCGAAAGAGTAGTTGTACTTACGTGACCGTGTTTCATTTGTGTTTTCGATTATTTACCTTCGAACAAAACAATCTGGCTACGTCTCGCCTACCCCCAGAAATGTCATCTCGCACCCGCAGGGAATGCGTGCACCTCAGGTTAAGAAGAACCACTGCTCTAAATCAATGAATGATCCGTCAATCATGCGTCTACTCGAATGGGGGGTGATCGAATTCAAGTGAATAATGAACAGATCCAGCGTGCGGTGTATTTGTTGTTCACGGGGATTATAGCAGAGGTCGCAAACGGGTTTTGATTCCTTACCTGTACCCAGCCGCACCAGGGTCGCAAACGGGTACCCGACTGCGACCTCTGGGATGAAGCCATGTTGCAGGCGCGGGTGGGTTAATTCTAGGAACTTGAATTGTGAGAAGAGACAAGACGTTGGAAAATGAGTGACAAACAGTTACTCACCAGTGACTCACGGTCAACCCGTACCCGGCCGCACCAGGGTCGCAAACGGGTACCCGGCTGCGACATCTGCATTATAGGGAGCAGAATTAAATGTTTTTAAAACAACATCGAGAGGCCAAACAAGACGGAAGCGAGCCGGGCTTGGGGAAAATGTTCCTCTGCAACTGGACCACCGCTTCGGAACGGACGAATGGGTATTCAATTACGATTCGACTTACGGAAATGCATTTTACTCGGCGAAATTGATACAGCCGTTCAAGCGCCAAGCAAAGCAAAGACTAAGCAACATTATATAATTAGAAATAAGATAACGATTCAAGTTACCTCCTCGCCCCCTCCCCCCACGAAAAAAAGGATCAGATACAGTGATGGACTTGCCTCGTGAGAGTGCACGATAACAAATGAGATTGTTACCAACACAAGCACCCGGGCTGAAGTGAAAGACAAAGAGACACTTCTTCTTGGTTCTTTCGCTAAAGTCACGTAGAAGGGAAATAATAAAATAATAATAATAAAAACATAATTAAATAATTCTCACGACGTTTCGGCCACAACGCAAGTAGCCGTCCTCAGGTGAAGGCCAGGTCTGTCGGGGAGCAAGACGCTGTCTCCCCGACAGACCTGGTCTTCACCTGAGGACGGCTGCTTGCGTTGTGGCCAAAACGTCGTGAGAATTATTTAATTATGTTTTTTATTTTATTTTTTTATTTCCCTTCTACGTGACTTTACCGAAAGAACCAAGAAGATGAATCCCTGCAGTCACGAAAGCTTTAAATCGAAAGAGACACTTTTTCACCAGACGATAAAAAAGGCACACACCACGAGTTCGTGGGGAGAACTATTACTATCCTCGGGTTACCGTGGTCACTGTGAGGGCATAGTGTGGACTTAAACTCCGCTTGGGTTTCAATGACCCCCCCCCCCCCCCCCCCACTGCGTGCAGCTTTCAACGTGTCACCATAAACGTCGCGGCAGACGCGAAGTTTAGACATCGTTCACCGCTACCTTGAACCCTCGACGCACCGGTCCTCACAAGCGGGGCAGGCGACCAAGGAAAGTGAACGAGTGAACGAGTGCCTTTCCTTCGACACGTGTACGGGGGGGGGGGCCTTCGTGTGACTCCACTGCTGGATGACGGCCTCCCCACGCCGTGCGAGTATTGGGAGTTATTTGTTACGTGTGTACGTACTCTGTGTGTACGTACTGTGTGTACGTACTCTGTGTGTACGTACTGTGTGTGTACGTACTGTGTGTACGTACTCTGTGTGTACGTACTCTGTGTGTACGTATTGTGTGTGTACGTACTCTGTGTGTACGTACTGTGTGTGTACGTACTGTGTGTACGTACTCTGTGTGTACGTACTCTGTGTGTACGTACTGTGTGTGTACGTACTGTGTGTGTACGTACTGTGTGTACGTACTCTGTGTGTACGTACTCTGTGTGTACGTACTGTGTGTGTACGTACTCTGTGTGTCGTACTCTGTGTGTGTGGGTGTCGAACGAGGTGATTTAGCGACGCAGCGGGAAGGGATGGCTGCTCGCCGCGCAAGTCAAATCGTTGACGATGAAACAACCGGCGAAATGAAACACTCGCACCTTTACGTGCGTTGAACTTCTTTCGCACCGTACGTATCCAACCGTGCTAAATCGGAGGTGCCGGGGGGAGGGGCAACAAGCTAAAACACAAAAAGCAGTTCTAAAGAAATTAGTTTTCAATCTACCATATGATTTAAAAGCGCTATAGCTCCAGTGGCTTCCTAATGTCGGAAGGAAGAGCGTTCCAGACGGCCGCAGATGCGCATCCGAAAGCGCCACGCGATGCCGTGACCGCCGCTGCTTCTGCGAGGATGACCGGGAGTTCGTGTGACGATGTATGCTCCGTGACGAGATCGGCAAGGTGAGTGTGGTTCATTTGCAACGAGCACTTTGCGTGCGCAACGAATTGCGACCTCGTGCCAGGCTTCACCGTGCTCGTCGATGGGGTGGGTGGGGTGGTGGTGGTGGTGCATTGGTGCGGGTGTATAGAAAGTACAGCACAACGATGTGCATCGAGTCAAGCGAATTGTCTGCACTGCCCTCTGCTGACCACCGCCCATGGTAAGCCGCTCGTGCGTGTTGGTCATCAGTCCAATGACTGTACAGGCTCAACACCCCCCCTCCTCCTGTTTAGCTTTCGAGATTCCGACGAGACGGGGAACATTCCGGGGCGATTCCGTCCACGGGCAGACGCACCCACATCATCAATTGTGAATTCCAAATTTCTTGTTGGACCAAGGCAACTTCTGGTTCTGATGTCATTGCCCACGATGCCGCACCAGCTGATATTAATTTAAATGCCACATGTGCACACACCCTTTCCTTTTTTTTTTCTTCACACTCACACAGCTCGGTATACGATGAGATAATGGCCCAATTGGCGAATGATTTAGTGCCCGAGTTAAATTATTCTGCAACGCTAAGAATGCAGCGAGCGCGCGAGACATTAACGGATATTTTAATTTGAGCAGGTAAAGCCCACGGAGCTACGAGCTCTGTTCGCACGCGATAGCTCATGGAAGCGGCAGTATCTCAGCATCAAACGTGGGGACGTTTAAGTAGCAGCGAAATCATCTCAACGCGTGGACATATCTAAATATGGAGGGCAAAATCCCCCCCCCCCCCCCGATAAAAAATCCCACGCGCTCACCACCACCACCACGGAGAGAGTTTATTAAGTTTGCTTCTCTAAAGTGTTTATGATTCATCATGTTTTGCTTGTATGAAAATACGTTTGATCCTATTGCATGGTTTTTATTCACGTTCCCAATTTTCAAACAGTTACGTAACTCTCTTCACTTTGACCCATTGACCTGTAGAGGCCTTCCAGAGGCCAAGCTTTGTACATATAGCTTGTTAATAGCTCTGCCAGATCATGGTAATCAATAGAGGTTGGAATTTGGTTTTGGAAATGTGCAAGATTTTAGCTGGAAGCATTTTTTTAGCACTGTACAGTCAATTGACAGACCTTGCGGAGAGTGTTTAGCACTAGTGTTGGGATTGCATTTGATTTTCTGTACACATTTTACATTCAATAAATGTAAACCCGTTTCTGCCTTCCTAAAAAAAGAGAGAGAGAAAGAGAGAACACGCAGGAGTTTCAAATAGACAACAGGCATCGTCAGGGTCAGGGATATCGAGACTCACGTCCTCTTGCGTGCGCGGCGAGGGAGGTGATATTTCCTCGCCGTAGAAGAGAAACGCGACGCGCACCTGCCCGTGTCTTGTTGATAGTGTGACTTTCTGTTATTTTTTAATTAGAACCTGCAAGAGAAATACGATTCGACGGTGCTAAGCTAAGCCAAAGCATACACGCGCGCGCGCTGATTGACACGGGGACGTCACATGCGATTGAAACTTTGTTTAATGATTTATAATTGATTTTTATTCAGGTGGGGGGGGGGGTGGAGGGGGGTCCGATTGCAGGAATACAATGCCTGCGTGTGTCGTACACGCAGAGCTGTCCCGACGGTACAGGGCGACAGCCCCGGGCCCCGCACTTTGAGGGTGGGGGGGGGGGGGGTCAGTTCGATGTCACTGTGTCCTTCCGATAATAGAAAGCCACTGGGTGCTATGCACTTTTCAAATATAACTTGAAAACTCACTTCTTTAGAACTTATTTTTTTGTGTTTAGTTTGTTGTCCTTACCCGCGCACCTGGGATTAGCGCAATTGGCTACGTACGGTGCAAACTAATCAGAATATTTATTTATACGTGATAAATCCGATGAGCTGTAAAGCTCTTTTTAACAGATGTCCAGTTGGGGTGGGCGGGTGGGGGGCACACAGTGGGAGTTGCCGTGGGCCTCGCCCCCCCATGGATGGTCCTGTGTACAGTCACCGGCGCACGACTCAGCCAAACGCGTAAAGTTGTCACGTGAAGAGACGCGCCAATTTGAATTATTATCGCTTCAGAACACCGCTACGTGTGTGTGTATGTATGTTGAAGAGCAATCCACGTGCAATCCGCACGCAATCCGCACGCAATCCGCACCCAATCCACACCCAATCCACACGAATGTTCAAAATTAGGTTGCAGAGTTTCGCCGGTAATTATAGCCTCATTGTTAAATGCTGCGGATTGCTCACGTCAAGTTTAATCGGTTGTGTTGTAGCAATTTGATAAATTTGCGCGTTTGTTCACGTTGACCAATGAAATATATTGATATTTATTCGGCTGCCGGGTGGAGGAGGGTTTACGACACACAGTGTCACTGTGCTTGATCGATGTGACCGAGCAAAAATGTAATTATGAATCGTAATAATGGGTCGCGAAAGCGAACGTGTTCCCACGTTAATATTGGTTGTGCATTTTATCATTGTGCTAAAGTGTGGGGGAGGTGGTTCTCATGGTGTGGTTCTCAGAGTGAGGTTCTCAGGGTGAGGTTCTCAGGGTCAGGTTCTCAGGGTGAGGTTCTCAGGGTGAGGTTCTCAGGGTGAGGTTCTCAGGGTGTGGTTCTCAGGGTGAGGTTCTCAGGATGAGGTTCTCAGGGTGAGGTTCTCAAGGTGAGGTTCTCAGGGTGAGGTTCTCAGGGTGAGGTTCTCAGGGTGTGGTTCTGAGGGTGAGGTTCTCAGGGTGTGGTTCTCAGGGTGAGGTTCTCAGGATGAGGTTCTCAGGGTGAGGTTCTCAGGGTGAGGTTCTCAGGGTGAGGTTCTCAGAGTGAGGTTCTCAGGGTGAGGTTTTCAGGGTGAGGTTCTCAGGGTGAGGTTCTCAGGGTGAGGTTTTCAGGGTGAGGTTCTCAGAGTGAGGTTCTCAGGGTGAGGTTCTCAGGGTGAGGTTCTCAGGGTGAGGTTCTCAGGGTGAGGTTCTCAGGGTGAGGTTCTCAGGGTGTGGTTCTCAGGGTGAGGTTCTCAGGATGAGGTTCTCAGGGTGAGGTTCTCAGGGTGAGGTTCTCAGGGTGAGGTTCTCAGAGTGTGGTTCTCAGGGTGAGGTTCTCAGGGTGTGGTTCTCAGGGTGAGGTTCTCAGGATGAGGTTCTCAGGGTGAGGTTCTCAGGATGAGGTTCTCAGGGTGAGGTTCTCAGGGTGAGGTTCTCAGGGTGAGGTTTTCAGGGTGAGGTTCTCAAGATGAGGTTCTCAGGGTGAGGTTCTCATGGTGTGGTTCTCAGAGTGAGGTTCTCAGGGTGAGGTTCTCAGGGTGAGGTTCTCAGGGCATGGGTCTCAGGGTGAGGTTCTCAGGATGAGGTTCTCAGGGTGAGGTTCTCAGGGTGAGGTTCTCAGGGTGAGGTTCTCAGGGTGAGGTTCTCATGGTGTGGTTCTCAGGGTGTGGTTCTCAGGGTGTGGTTCTCAGAGTGTGGTTCTCAGAGTGTGGTTCTCAGGGTGAGGTTCTCAGGATGAGGTTCTCAGGGTGAGGTTCTCAGAGTGAGGTTCTCAGGGTGAGGTTCTCAGGGTGAGGTTCTCAGAGTGAGGTTCTCAGGGTGAGGTTCTCAGAGTGAGGTTCTCAGGGTGAGGTTCTCAGGGTGAGGTTCTTAGGATGTGGTCTGCGACGCTCCTCCAGGCAAATGCAGGTTGATCCGGACAATAATGACATCTTTGGAAAACGTTTTGTTTCGGATATTTATTCAATATTTTACACGCGATATTTAATTTTCAAATGAAGTTAGGTCAAATTTACCCTGACTATACTACCCTGACCAGAAGATCTAAATGACCCTCCCCCTCCCGCCTAAAAGAACAACAATTTACAGCTGCGTTTCAAAAATGATGTCTTAACGTCCCGGTGACACGGATATACTCGCAGGCGTGATGGCAGACGGGACTTGAGACTGCCGACGGAGCGGACGCAATGACAGAGGGCCCCGCCAGCAGCAGGAGCAGTGTGACACGCGCAAGGCCGTCATCTTCTACATACAGTGAGGGAAAAAAGTATTTGATCCCCTGCTGATTTTGTACGTTTTCCCACTGACAAAGAAATGATGAGTCTATAATTTTAATGGAAGGTTTATTTGAACAGTGAGAGACAGAATTACAACAACAAAATCCAGAAAAACGCATATCAAAAATGTTATAAATTGATTTGCATTTTTATGAGGGAAATAAGTATTTGACCCCCTCTCAATCAGAAAGATTTCTGGCTCCCAGGTGTCTTTTATACAGGTAACGAGCTAAGATTAGGAGCACACTCTTAAAGGGAGTGCTCCTAATCTCAGCTTGTTACCTGTATAAAAGACACCTGCTCACAGAAGCAATCAATCAATCAGATTCCAAACTCTCCACCATGGCCAAGACTAAAGAGCTCTCCAAGGATGTCAGGGACAAGATTGTAGACATACACGAGGCTGGAATGGGCTACAAGACCATCGCCAAGCAGCTTTGTGAGAAGGTGACAACAGTTGGTGCGATTATTCGCAAATGGAAGAAACACAAACGAACTGTCAATCTCCCTCAGCCTGGGGCTCCATGCAAGATCTCACCTCGTGGAGTTGCAATGATCATTAAAACGGTGAGGAATCAGCCCAGAACTACACGGGAGGATCTTGTCAATGATCTAAAGGCAGCTGGGACCATAGTCACCAAGAAAACAGTTGGTAACACACTACACCGTGAAGGACTGAAATCCTGCAGCACCCGCAAGGTCCCCCTGCTCAAGAAAGCACATATACATGCCCGTCTGAAGTTTGCCAATGAACATCTGAATGATTCAGAGGACAACTGGGTGAAAGTGTTGTGGTCAGATGAGACCAAAATGGAGCTCTTTGGCATCAACTCAACTCGCCGTGTTTGTAGAAGGAGGAATGCTGCCTATGACCCCAAGAACACCATCCCCACCGTCAAACATGGAGGTGGAAACATTATGCTTTGGGGGTGATTTTCTTTTAAGGGGACAGGACAACTTGACCACATCAAAGGGACGATGGACGGGGGCCATGTACCGTCAAATCTTGGGTGAGAACCTCCTTCCCTCAGCCAGAGCATTTAAAATGGGTCGTGGATGGGTATTCCAGTATGACAATGACCCAAAACACACGGCCAAGGCGACAAAGGAGTGGCTCAAAAAGAAGCACATTAAGGTCCTGGAGTGGCCTAGCCAGTCTCCAGACCTTAATACCATAGAAAATCTGTGGAGGGAGCTGAAGGTTCGAGTTGCCAAACGTCAGCCTCGAAACCTTAATGACTTGGAGAAGATCTGCAAAGAGGAGTGGGACAAAATCCCTCCTGAGATGTGTGCAAACCTGGTGGCCAACTACAAGAAACGTCTGACATCTGTGATTGCCAACAAGGGTTTTGCCACCAATTACTAAGTCATGTTTTGCAAAGGGGTCAAATACTTTTTTCCCTCAATAAAATGCAAATCAATTTATAACATTTTTGACATGCGTTTTTCTGGATTGTTTTGTTGTTATTCTGTCTCTCGCTGTTCAAATAAACCTACCATTAAAATTATAGACTGATAATTTATTTGTCAGTGGGCAAACGTACAAAATCAGCAGGGGATCAAATACTTTTTTCCCTCACTGTATGTAACAGGGAAATGAGTGAATATGTGGGTCTGTTCGAAATGGTGAGCGTACTTCCCGACATGCAACAACACTTGAAATGTGACATGTGGGTAGCTTCCAGACTGTAGACAATGCAAAAAGTCTAAAAATAGACTTTTGTATTTTGGATATATTTTGCACGGCAAGTGAGCGGTGACGTCACATCTGTGATGTCACCCGCATGCGGCAGCGTCACGCAGTGTGCCTGCTGACGTCACGCAGTGTGCATACTGACGTCATGCAGTATGCCTGCTGACGTCACGCACCCTCCCCCCAACCTTCCGCGAAGGCCGTGAATTAATCAAAGACGATACTGTAATGCTTAAAATGTCCCCCCCAATATATTGCTATAAAAAAATAATTGCGATGCTATGTAAATAAAAAGAACAATTTGCTAAACCTTGGCCACAATATCTGGAATTGTCTTCATCTAAATCAATGCATAGATTTCTGTTTATATGATTGTGGTTATGGTGGTACTTTATTACTCCCTAATCTCTGCAATTACATACAATGAAACAAGAAATGGTAAAAAAATAAAAGTAAAAACAGAGCAATGTAATACAATACACTAGTCGAAATAATTGTAAAAAAAAATTAATAAAAAGCCCATCCCATGTGTTCGAGAATTTTTTTAATATTTTAGGCAGGAAATGAGTTTTTAAATTTAGATATTTTTCTGGGTTGGGACCCCCAGACACCCTCGAACGATTTGGTCCCCCCCAATGTTGATTCCATGACGACGGTCTCGGAACCACGAGCTTTAATCGGAAACGCGTTAACTGAGTATATGTGTGTGTGTAGGGTGCTTCATCAAAATGTGAACACTGCTGAGAATTTGCAACGATACCACAAGCAATGTGCCTCCTCCCGGCTCTGGAGACCACCTGGAGAAGATTTACAGGCACGCGTTGACAATGATGTGAGACTCTTTGAAGATATTTAAACATACATTTGTTATCATGTTACAGTGTAGTATTATCCGTTCTTTTTCCCATTAAAAACAATGGTCCCATATAAGTGTTAACATTTTTTTGAAGCGAACCCTTGAAACACATTCCTGTGGAGGGAGCTGGTAGGAACGTTGGGTTGCTCGGTCAATGGCTAGGGTCAACGGCGGCGTGGTGTATTCCGCAAATATGCCCGACTGTGAGGGCGAGCACAAGCCGGCGTGAGTAGGTTAAACGTTGAGTTTTATAAGGGCACCACGGGGTGACCAGCCCCTCCCCACCCAGCCCAACCCTACCCTCCCCACCAGGCCCCTCCCCACTCTCCCCACCCAGCCCCTCCCCACTCTCCCCACCAAGCCCCTCCCCACCTCCCCTCCCCACCCAGCCCCACCCTCTCCACCCAGCCCCTCCCCCCCTCCCCACCCAGCCCCTCCCTGCACGACGGACACAATAATCCCCTGTGGGCTGGTGTAACCAGGTGGTTCCTACCAGTATCATTTTCAAGTCTTTGCCGCGAGGATTGACGAAGCAACGTGGAACTTTCAGCTGCTCGAGGTCGATTTCTCCGGGCGAACCCAACGAGCAACTCCCGGTGCCATCATTGTGTCGCGGTGCGAAGCGGACATCAGAGGCGACCGGCGTTAAATCCGCCACCGCTCCTGAAGCGCTCGTCTGCGCTTCACCACCTCGACGTGAAATCCTTGCTCTGCGCATCGACATCAGCCGCCGTACGACCAGTGCCGGATGAAGCGAGTGCGGGGCCCGTAGCATATGTTGTTATAAAGGGGCCATAAATAAATAAAAAACGTTATTAAAACACATTTTTTTTACTTGCACAGTAAAGTAATTGTATTTTTTCATTTGCTATACGGCCAGATAATACGACAAATCGATAACCTTAAACACCCAGTCGTTCATAAAAGTTGAAGGCGGTATAGTACTATAGTAATAGAGCAAGTGCAGAATCGCTGAACCGGAGTTGATAGCTTGAAAGCATTTAGCGCGGGGCCCATGAAAGTGCGGGGCCCGTAGCAACTACATGTGTAGCTACTACATGTGTAGCTGCTACATGTGTAGCTGCTACATGTGTAGCTACTACATATGTACAACATATGCTACATATGCTACATATATAGTAGCTACTACTATTAGGATAATCCGGCACTGTGTACGATGACGACAAGAAGAATAATGTTACGTTGGGCACACATTCGTAACGTGTTCGCTGGTTGTTTCTGTGCATTTCTCTCGTGAATAAATAAGGATCCACAAGCACCGTGCCCCACTATGTCCCTGACAAGATGTTACCTTTCTGGCCCTTCTGTAACATCATTACCCAAACGGTGGTGCAACACACCCAGAAAATCACGAGCGTCATTGCGAAGAATGCAACAGACGAAATTATATCATTTGGCATCGTTTACACGGAGTAACAGACATGTGCAGGACACCGCGTCTACTGATCTACTTCGTTATTCATTCATCATCTCCACAACGGTGCCAATGATAATTAGTGTCGCGTGCCATTTGGGGGCCGTCCATAAATGACGTCACGCGATTTTGGACGATTTTTGACCCCCCCCCCATCGTCACGCGGCGTCACTAAAAGTCAGACCTCCCCCCCCTCAAATATGACGTCACAAAGCTCTGCCCCCCCGCCCCCAAAAAATATAAAACATGCTTCAAATCGCTTTCAACTATTGTCATTGTAGTGCGTATTTAATGTGGCGCTGCACTCTGATGTTGTAGGAGAAAGCATTTATTTAAAAAAAGCATCAAATCAAGATTTATTAAAAAGTATATTTAATTAAGTAGAACGTGTTGTCTATATTTATGTAAATTTGCGCATTTTGATGTAACGTCACATTTCTCAAACCCCCCTCCCCCCCTCGTCACACATCGTCACAAATGTCTGACCCCCCCCCTAGGTGCGTGACGTCATTTATGGACGGCCCCCAATGATAATTATTATTTCGTGCCATTTGTTCCTGCAAGGCGCCGCGCATTCCCCGACAACCGAGAAGGGCCAAGCAGAAAGCGTGGCGAGCACGCGTCTGCGCGTCACGTGGTGCTATTGGGCCGCTGTGAGCTCCATCCTGGCGGAGGGGCTCCCCCTTCCGTTAAGCCTCCCAACTCAGCTCTCCACTGACGCTCCTACGTCCGTAACAATTATATCACTGGTCGACACACTTTTTCCGGCATAAGGTATTCCAACGATTTTTAAGGTAATTTTGGGGTGCTGATTCCAAATCTGGCATCGGTTTTTGTCTATCGCATCAGGTTTTTGAGATATCAAATATTGCATTTTCAATGTTGTTTGACTTGCATCCCACTGGGATTTTTGCACATTTTTGTGTACGGTGCTTTTTCTGCAATATTTTACTGTCTTTTTTTGGATTTTCTGTTTGCACTCAATCACATATTCACTTTAAGATGTTTTTTGTTCGTGTTTTTGTTTTTTGTTTGTTGCGGTTGCACCCGATTCAAGAGCCGAATGGCTCACAGGGCTATACCTAATAAATGAACTTGAACTTGAACAATACAAATGGCGGAATAAAAATATTAAATAAATTTGGATATCTACATAAAATGATATTATAAATACACCATCCTAAAAATACAGCACCATATTTTAACACTAAAGCAGTCACTGACTCGCAACAACTTGCAATCATAAGTGACAGAGTTAATTTCGGGTAAAATCAATGAAAATGGGGTATGCCGATAGCATAAAAATGAGATGTGATAGAGCAAATCTGAGATCAGATTTGGAATCAGCACCCTGAAATTAGTCTAAAACAGCTGAAAAAGTCCAGGCCAGAATAATAAAATTTGTTGACCAGTGAATTATTAAACATGTGGCGGGGCATGGGGTGGTGGATGGGTGGTGGTGGTGATTTCGACTGATGCTACATTTGCAGCGCGCGCTGTCAGCGCGACAACGCGTTACGAACCAATGCCCTGCACCCCGACTTAGAATCCAGAACACGGCTCTCATCAGTGGCGATTGAGATCTGAACCGGAGTTGATCACCTTCCTACCCCCCCACCGCTCCAACAGCCCCCCCCACACCCACCACCTTCATCAACTCGCGCTCGACGGGGTGGGTAAATATGGTCGATCAATCCTCATGGCCGACACGACGTGGGGAGGAGGCCATCGAACAGCGTTGGAATGACACATAGCTGTCAATAATGTTCGTATTATATTCCCGATGCAAGCGATAAAGCAGCATCCGTTGCGTTAACAAGTCCACAGTTTGACCTCTGTTGCATTTGCGATGCGAAAATGTGTGTTTTGTTCATTATCTGGTCGTCAATAGTGTATATGATGAAGATGTTCCATGAGCAGATGCAATGAGCAATACGACCTTATCGATCTCATCAATATGATGTAATCTCAGCGGGCTTGAGCCCGGTTAATCTAATTTGACAGAAGAAATGCACACCATTGTTTCGACTGCCGCGCCCGGAGATCGATCGTGAACCTGCGACTCCTGAATTGTAAATCCGGCAGTGTGCTCAGCATGCAGTTTAACGCGAACGGCTACCCCCTGGGCAGAGCCGTCTCTAGGGTACGGCGAGTCGGGGCGACTGCCCCGGGCCCCGTGATTGTGGGGGGGGGGGGGGGCGCACTAAGACGTCACGGTGTCAGATCTAATAGAGAAGACCTTTGAATATCACGGGAGCACGTGTTTGGAAAGTGCCGCGAAATCCCAAACCGCGATATTCAATAATTACACCGTATCGAAATAAAGTGGTTGGGTACACGGCAAGCAAAAGTAGACATGACAATTGAAATAAGTGTTGTTGCTGTGTGTAAAATAAACTAAAAACAAGATCCATACTCTTTGGTTCTGTCGGTAAAGTCACGTAGGTGGAAAAAATAATAATATATCACGACGTTTCGATCGCAACACAAGCAACCGTCATCAGGTGTGAAAAAAACACAGCAGGAGGACTGCTAATCGATAGCTTTAGCAGGATTCCTGCAGTCACGAACGCTTCAAATCAAGATGAAAAACAAGATCATTGATATAGACGTGAAAAGACCGACACAAAATAAACAGCGACCTCTGCAGGGCACATTCCCAGCGTGCTGACCATCACAGGACATCAACTCCCCGAGTGTGTGCGGGTAATCGATCCTTTATCAGGGCAACTCAGATCCCTTCTCCTCAATTAAATATAAATAATTTGTTGAGTCCATCGGCCTCTTGGCTTTCCAGACCGAGATGATCACGCGTGATTAGAAGCGTGCAAATTGCTTCAACTATCGCGCCCTGATCATTGATCTCATCAGCGAGTCGCAAGCAACTTGTACGCCCACCATCACCATGACCCCACCGAAGTTTGACCTTAATGAAAAAAAAAACCAACGGGACTGAGAGATGAAGTCCTGGGTAAATACAGCCAATGATTAGTGCATATTTATTTTCATAACATATAAAAACTTTTGTAAACATAACCGTTCCAGTGTCTACGCTGTATGGCAACAGAGGGCCAAACGCAAATACCCGCCAGTTGCCTAATCGTGCATTCGCTCCCTGTATTAACACCATGATATGGCCCATTACACTACAAGATTGCCTTTCTTGAGCTGGCGGTTATCATTAAGCCGCGTGCATCTTGAAATGCAACGCACGGCAAGGTTCCTGCTCCCTCCCCCCCCCCCTCCGCCCCATCACTAAGTCGCGTGCACAATTTGTACAAGATGTGAAATGTGTTCTCGAAACGAAAAGCATGCTGAGGGTCGTGTTATCTCTGTAGATGCGCTTCTGGGGCCGTCTGGAACGCTCTTCCTTCCGATATTAGGAAGTCACTGGAGCTGTGCACTTTTAAATAATATATATTGGAAACTAATTTCTTTAGGACTGCTTTTTGTGTTCACTTTGTTGTCCTTCCCCCGCACCTCCGATTAGCAGGGTTGACTACGTACGGTGCGAAAGAAGTTCAACATACATACATATAAGATACATTTTTGAGTTTATGTTAACGTATTATCATCATCACGTCTCACGCATGACTTTCAGGAGGGTATTGCCAAGTCTCCACAGTCGGGGCAATGATCGCTATGTCGATTCCAATTGTGGGTAATTTTTTCGAATCTGGCAAATTTGGAACATGACGGGTCTTTGACGTCCACTCTGAAGCAACGACAGTATTAGTCAGGGCGGCCGCTGCAATCGAGCCGTGAACGACTGTATCAAGCGTCGAACACACGACCGCTGTAGGCCATGTCACCGCCCCATAGGCCTATGGGGCGCTGTAGGCATAATGCATATTTATGCATGCCGATGTATGCATTATGTAGCTGCGTGTTCAGAACGCAACGACAGTGACATCTGTGTCTACTGCACGCGGGACTCTAACCGGCGACCTCTGGAGGGGACCGTTCCAGCGTGCTGCCCATCACACTGCTGCAGAATCAATCCTGCAACAAGGGTAACTCCGCTCCGTCTCCACGTGTATGCACGATGTAGCAGCACGTTCTGAGCGCCCCAACACTGAAGTTCATAATGCTCACATTCCTGCGAGCCTTGGATCAGTGGCATCACACGGAGGTGGTCGCCGCAAATTGCTGGTTCCAGGGGATCTGGCAAGGCTTGCCTCTGAGTGACATTGCGAACAGACACACACAGACAGGGCATATCAATAACGCGTGGTCAGCTACAGACAGTGAAGGCGTGGGCAGGTGTTATGTGTGTGTGTGTGTGAATTATCCGGCGTGTGACCACTGGATTTTCTTGCTATCAAAGCCCAGCATAGCACACACGGAGGATGTATATCTGCGGATGGAATGTTAATAATATGCTATCACCTAATAATATACCATCTCGTGTCGCCCTATCGTGCGCGGATAACGCATCGCACACACCCTTTATTCTTCGCGCGTTCAGAGGATCAAGGCAGTGGTTCTCAAAGGCACCTTCCCACGGTCCTGGGACACAATGCCACGTGAAACTAATTCCCTCTACACCAGCGGTTCTTCATCACGTGGGGTGCTGCACACTGCACCCGCTGGGTGTGCGAGATGCCCTTTCTGGGGGAGCGAGACACGGCCAGATTAGTTTTAGAAGGTAAATCGTCGAAACACAAATTAAAGACGGGCACTTAAGTAACAACTTAGGTTGTTTCATCAAACCCCTGTGTATTTACTAGTATTTTACATTTTTTTTTTTTACAATTGAGAACCAAAGGGCTGCAAGGATGCAGTAAAGGTTAGGAATCACTTGTTCTATACAGATGTATTTATTGACGATAATAACACTGGTCAACAAAAAAAAAAAATTCTCGCCTGGACTTTTGCAGCTGTTCTAGACTAATTTCGGGTGCTGATTCCAAATCTGATCTCAGATTTGCTCTATCACATCTCATTTTTATGCTATCGGCATACCCCATTTTCATTGATTTTACCCGAAATTAACTCTGTCACTTATGATTGCAAGTTGTTGCGAGTCAGTGACTGCTTTAGTGTTAAAATATGGTGCTGTATTTTTAGGATAGTGTGTTTATAATACATTTTATATAGATATCCGCATTTATTTAATATTTTTCTTCTGCAGTTTTTATTAAAAATGCAATATTTCATATCTCAAAAACCTGACGCGATAGACAAAAACTGATGCCAGATTTAGAATCAGCACCCCAAAATTACATTAAAATCGTTGGAATACCTTATGCCAGAAAAAGTGTGTTGACCAGTGTAATCATTCTAATAATGTACTCCAGGGCAGTGACGTAACGGGCTTGGGGGCAGGGGACGTCTCGCCACCTCTCCCCGTGGCCAAAGCTACGAGTTGGGGCCCCCCTTGACAACCACCACGTGATTTGTTTTCAACAGCAGTGTAAAGGGAACAAAACACTTCTCTCTAGATTTGAAGATTTCGTGACTGCAAGGATTCATACTCTTTGGTTTTTTCGGTAAAGTCACGTAGGTAAAACAATCAATAAAATAAAATAAATGTAGTTGTTTTCATTTATTTTATTTTATTGATTGTTTTACCTACGTGACTTTACCGAAAAAACCAAAGAGTATAAACCATGATAATTGTTTTTTTTACCCTTTTATCTGGCAACAAAACTGACACCTTTTTTTACAAGGAGTCATGTTTGCATAGACCACAACCCCTGCAATCATAATGCAAACAAAAAATATAACTCTGATAATGTATGCACTGTCCTTGAAGTTGATTGGTCCACACCCGAGACAGCTTTCTTTAGAGCCTAGTCTCACATGGTGTTGGACCAGATGACGCCAAAAGTGTTCCAATGGAGTATAAAACACTTATTCAAAACGCGGTTTCAATGTATTCATCACACTCGGGTAGTCGGGTTCATAGCGCAGCGCACTTACCGTTAAAATTCCGCTTTCCATGAAAACAATCCCACACACAAACTCGCACGCGTACTGATTGTTGTGAAATGTGCACTTTTCCGAATTCATAATGAAGGGTTTTTGGGTTAGATCGCGTAAGTGTAAATCGCCCAATGATGCTGGATGTAATTACCAGCGAAACGTCGTACTACTCAAATCGTAAATGTTGTGTATGTACTCTCCAACACACCGGTGGAGCTGAAAGTAGTAAACTAATCGGCGCGTTGTTTACGTGACAAATCCCTTACCAATTGGCTGTGTCGCGAAATCCTACGTGTTAAACTTTGCTGAATTCCTTTGAGCAAATTCCGTTACCGTATATAGCATTTGCTAATAGTCACGTCACATTGACAATGTGTATATATATTTAACAATGCATTGCCCTTTGTCCATACACTGCTGAATGAGGACCTCCTCCCCATGTCGTGGTCATGCCGATTATTGGACCATACCTCACCACCAGGACGGTAAATACGAGGTTAAAGGTCACTCGCCACCGCTGTTAGCCACGGCCAAGAATCGAACTCAAGTTTCAGGGTTCATCGCGCAGTGCCCGCTAGCCGCTAATGCCACTGCACCGCCCGCCGCCTTGAGTGTGGTCGCGTTTGTGAGGTCTCTCCTTGCACACTGACAGTTTTGACCCTGGTGCACAACACCCAGAGACCGTGCCTAGGGTAGAGCCGACTGCCCCGGGCCCCGCGCTTTGGGGGGGGGGGGCCGCGATTCGAAGTCACGATGTCAGAATACTTGGGGGGAGTTTGCCCCAGGCCCCGCACACCTCCCCGCCCCCCCGTCTCCATATGAACGGCCCTGGCAACAACACCCTTTAGGAATAAATGTAATAATGAATATGGTACGAACACTCCAATTCAGTGACAAGTGCGGTCAAAATTATTTGAGAACGAGAAAAAAACCACACATACACACACAGTGCCCAAAACTTACAGTACCTCAATTTACATTTCAGGTTGACCGGAGCATTGTTTCAATCAACGGCAACAACACCCTTTAGGAATAAATGCAATAATTAATTTCGAACAAACACTCCAATTCCGTGACAAGTCACAAATGATTTGAGAACGAGAGAAAAACAACACACACACAGTGCCCAAAACTTACAGCACCTCAACTTTGATGTCAGGTTTACCGGAGCACTGTTTCACCAACAGCTGGCGTTACACGTGACGTGTGTATACGTTGGCCCTGTTGCACACAGAGCTGACTGATCCACGCCTCCAATGTGAGCTGGAAAGCGGTAGAACAAAAAAACAATCATTTGGCGCAGCGAATCGCGGACGGAGTCTGGCTCGGCCACACTAGAGATTTATAACCAGCTTGGAATCTCCCGTTCTCGGCGCGAGACGTCCCCCAACACCCCCCCAAGTAGAGCCATCGAACAGCTGACAGCTTCTGTAATATCAAGCAGCAGCGTCGTCGTCGTCGTCGCATCGATCCCAGCGAGAATCCGCGAGATTCGTTATCGATTGTGCTGCGATGCAATGAGGCATTGTGGGGGGGGGGGGGGGGGGGTGGGGAGGTTGGAGCAAGGTCAGGCGAGCTCAATAGGCCATTTGTTTAACGGTGTCACAAACCGCACTGCAGATGAGACTCAGAAAAAACGCCTCGAGTTTTTGGCTGCTTGAACAAATTCTACTGGGGGGTGGGGGTGTGTGGGACGACGACTTAGTGTTTTAAAAGTTATTTTATTTTGTATTTTCCGTGGTGATCGAGAGAGAGAGAGAGAGACTTCTGCTGTATTCAGTAAATATTACAGGTTTGATTTGATTTCGATTTAAAGCTTTCGTGACTGCAGGGATTCATCTTCTTGGTTCTTTCGGTAAAGTCACGTAGAAGGGAGATAATAAAATAATAAAAATAAAACATAATAAAATAATACAATTCTCACGACGTTTCGGCCACAACGCAAGCAGCCGTCCTCAGGTGAAGAAGACGCTGTCTTTCCGACAGACCTGTTCTTCACCTGAGGACGGCTGCTTGCGTTGTGGCCGAAACGTCGTGAGAATTGTATTATTTTATTATGTTTAATTTTTATTATTTTATTATCTCCCTTCTACGTGACTTTACCGAAAGAACCAAGAAGAGGTTTGATTTGCATTTGACTCCCCTCCGAAGTTATTGATGCGGCCTGACGACATCGCCTCTCCACTGGGATCTCTTCGCAACACGTGGCGCACAACCACGTGTCAGACTGACGGCTCCGGAAGATGACATCACGTAGCCTGTTCCCTGACACCACGTGACATGCGGCCTTATTCATCCACCCTTGGGAAACAACGGGACTATATAGGTCGCGTGGCTATCTTCGCTATATACCAAGGCTGTAGCCATGGAGTCAACATTGGGGGGGGGGGGGGGGGGGGACCAAATCTTCCAGGGGATCTGGGGCTTATCCTCCAGAACAAAAATCTAAATTTGAAAACTCGTTTCCTGCCATTTCCTGCCTAAAATATTACAAAAATTCACTAACACATTGCATGGACTTTTTATTTATTTTTTACAATAATGTCTAATAGTGTATTGTATTACATTGCTCTGTTTTTTTAACCTTTTCTTGTTTCATGGTATGTAATGGCAGAGATCAGGGATTCATAAAGTACAACCATAACCACAATCATATAAACAGAAATATATTTTATAGCAATATATTGGGGGGGGGGGGGACATTTTGAGCATATTTGAATATTGGGGGGGGGGGGGATAATTACGGCCTTGCTATATACACAACTGCATCGAAGTGCGCCTGCGGGAAGCTGTATACGCACGCAACCAACCGTGCAGATCGGATGTGTCGCTAACTTAAACTTGTAACGTATGGATTGCGTGCTCTTTGCGAATGATGCCAAACGGGTTCTCGTCCGAGACCAGGACTGACGTTCGTGACGAGAGGAACTAGCGTGCTCTGGCAAGCCGAACTATGTAGACGACACCGGTAATATCGCTCAAGCTGTACCAACTGGCCTCAATGTACGCACCTGTACGTTTAACTTCTTTCGCACCGTACGTAGCCATGCAATTTACTTGCTACACGCCAATCCTGGCGGAAGCGGCTCTAACTACAGAGAGAGATACATCTGTATCTGGACTCTAAGGGGCCGTCCATAAATGACGTCAAGCGATTTTGGACGATTTTTGACCCCCACCCCCCCTCGTCACACGGCGTCACAAAAAGTCAGACCCTCCCCCTCAAATATGACGTCACAAAGCTGTGCCCCTCCCCCCCAAATAAACATGCTTCAAATCGCTTTAAACTATTGTCATTGAAGTGCGTATTTAATGTGGCCCTGCACTCTGATGTTGTAGGGGAAAACATTTATTAAAGTCTATTTGATTAAGTACAACGTGTTGTCTGTATTTATTTAAAGTTGAGCATTTTGATGTGACGTCACATGTCTCAACCCCCCCCCCCCCCACTCGTCACACATCGTCACAAATGTCTGACCCCCCCCCCAGGTGCGTGACGTCATTTATGGACGGCCCCTAAGAGCATTTGGCCTACTCTTCCACGCTATCCATAAGTCGACCTGACCATCACCAAACTGTCGACGTAGCCCGTGTTGTTTAACTTGCCGAGTGGAGGTTGTAAGATACACCATTTGCCCACTGCTTGAACTGCCGCGCCTGGAGATCGAACGAAACCGGTTGTCTGCCAACCGTACCAACCACGGCGGCCACGTTGGAAGCACATCCATGCAAACAACAACAACAAAACACACAAGCGGCGTGGCTATGAATAAGCCACGGCTCTCAGTGGCAAGAAGCGGCAGCAGCAGCAACAGAAGCGGCTACGAGAGTAGGAGGCGCTTTGCAAGTCTTGGGGGGGAGGGAGGAGGAGTGTGGGGGTGGTGGTGGGGGGGGTGTACGGAGCACAGCGGAGGGAGGCAGTCGCCCCGGTAACGGGAGAACCACCAGCGAGCAGCCCCTGGTAACCGGGGAACCAAGAAACCCAAAAATAACCACGACGGATGAAACTGAAGCCACGCGTGAGCCCGGAACGCTTTTGCCATCCGCCGGGCCCCAGGGAGTTATCGCATCATTCGTGTGTCGTGGGGGGTGGGGGGGGGGGCAGAGACATCATCTATCGAGCCGGGGGGGTGGTGGGGCGTTGGCGGTGCTGATGATGGTGGCGGTGCTGATGCTGATGATGATGATCTCCGCGCGCATCGCTCTGCCGTGAAGGAGCCAGCGAGTGCGCTGCGTTGCATCGTCCGCGGAGGGAGAAGAGGAGGAGGAGGAGGAGAGAGAGGGGGGGGCGACGGAGAGATTTTCCTGTCGCCCGCCTAGCCGCTTCCCCGACGGCATGGACACAGCGTGAGAGGAGGAGGAGGCGGCGTCCACGCTGTGTTGATTCGCCGGTGTTTCCCATCGCGTCGTCTTCGCCGGCGTCCGTCCGTCGTCGTCAAAGCGAGTCTCGCTGCGACGGGCGATGGAGCGCGCGCAGCGCACGAGGTGCGCACATCCCGGACACGCAGCACGCGCGCGCACACACACGCACACACGGACAAAGGTCCCACTACCCTGTATAGCCTGCATGGACTTTTAGGGGCAAGTGCTGTTAGCGAGCACCTACCAGGGCAGGCACGGCGCGCACGAAACAACAACGGCCACCCCCGGCCGCCTTTGTCTCCCTCGTGGCCGATGTTTTGTTTATTTATCCCACGCCGCACCATGTACTCGAGGACAAAGACACGCGCAGACACACACACACACACGTGCTCCAAACCCACACACAGGCAATGTAAATCTATGACATTACTGCAGACACACACACACACGTGCTCCACACACACACAGGCAATGTCAATCTATGACATTACTGCAGACACACACACACACGTGCTCCACACCCACACACACACAGGCAATGTAAATCTATGACATTACTGCAGACACACACACACACGTGCTCCACACACACACACACAGGCAATGTCAATCTATGACATTACTGCAGACACACACACACGTGCTCCACACACACACACACGTGCTCCACACACACACACGTGCTCCACACCCACACACACACAGGCAATGTAAACATATGACATTACTGCCCACCGCTGCTGTTATTGTTCGAGCGTCAAGGTCACTCGGTCACGTGCGCGGCGCACTTGCAACGCAGCAGCAGCAGCAGCAAGCAGACAGCCTCGGTTTGTGTCGGAGTTATCATAACGCTGGGTGGGTCAGGCCTTATGGACAGCCCTCCTCCACCACCACCACCAACCTCGTTCTATAACCTCCCTCCCCTCTTCCATCATTCCCCCAGCTCTCCGCACCCCCCGCCAGCCCAATATAACCCTGCGAGAGACGCGCACAAAGGTCGCGTTCCGGCTGCTCGGTGATTCTCATCACGTGCTGTGCGCTCTCCCCGTCAGTGTTTGGGCGGCTGTCCGCGTGCTCCAGCCGCGCCTTTGGTCTATGTGTGCATATGTGCCATGGATAAGTGCCATGGACCCGAAACGTCGACTCACGTACCTATTTCCTTGTTACAGCAACAGTGTTTTACACCATTGGTACCTCATTTGGCAGTAAAAAATATGATAATTGGTTTTTTACCCTTTTATATGGAAACAAAACTGACACCTTTTTTACGAGGAGTCATGTTTGCATAGACATCTGGTCCAACCCATGTGAGACTAGGCTCTCAGGAAAGCTGTCTCGGGTGTGGACCAATCAACTTCAAGGACAGTGCATAAATTATCAGAGTTATGTTTTTTGTTTACATTATGACTGCAGGTATTGTGGTCTATGCAAACATGACTCCTTGTAAAAAAGGTGTCAGTTTTGTTGCCAGATAGAAGGGTGAAAACCCAATTAGCAACAGTGTTGTTGACGGGCGTGTTGAAGTTGTTGTTATTGTGGGCTTGTTGCACCACTGCCAACCGAATGGGGTGTACCAATGCGCTGCACAGTCCCATTTGCCAATCCACGGCTCTGACGGAGTTGTTTGACCATACTTCACCACGCCGGTCAGTGCGTGTCGCAGCAGTACACGTGGTCGCACAGGAGCGCAGTGTTACTGCACTGCCTTTTTTGGTGGACAGCGTGACGTTAGCTAACGTTGGCTGTGAGTGAGTTGTTTATCCCAAAGATCGTGTTGGTGGTGGTGATGATGATGATGGAGTGTTGTGATGCCGATGAGGGTGATAATGATGATGGATGCTCAAAATTGTCAGAATGTCAATATTTTAAAAAGAAACGCATTTGGAAGAGCGAGCTATCAATCCTACACACACACACGCAGCAGCAGCAGCAGCCCTCTGGGAACCCCCAGCGAGCACTCCAACAAAGCATTTGTACAACAGAGCCCTTTAGAACTCACACGCAGCTTCAGCACACGACGCATGACGCTTGCTCGCGTTGCAAGGACGGTCCCTCCTGATCGTTTGCTCAGCACTGAAGAGCCGCCCTCACTGGATGATTCAGTGGAACTTTGCAAAGTGCCCTTAGAGTTGGCAACGCACCAAGTGTGTCGTCGCTAGTGGCGTGCATGGGGCAACAGCGGGGACTGATGTCTGTGCCACACCGATGAGCCTCAACGAGGGCAAAACCGGTGCGCGGTTGTTTCACCGCATCCTGTTTGGGGTGGCCTCATTTATTTGTATTTTTGTATAACTCGTTCAGTTCAAGTATTTTTAAACATTTGTGTAACCAGAGTAAGAGCTCAAGAAACCAGGATAGTCTCATTTGCGAGAGTGATCCGGGTCATTAGTCTGCCAATAGGTGGTACGGTGATTGCTGCTGCATGTGATGCTAATTGAGCAATTTTGCGGTGTAAATTTTCGAATTTTTCCAAATGTGGACCCTGAGGCCAGCAACACACCGGCCTGCTCTTGTGAATGAGATCGGGTTTTTGTGTTTTTTTACACAAACACAGACGGCACGCAGTGCTCTGGTGGCGATTAACCGGGGCGGCCGCTGCATTTCAAACCGTGAACTTTTGCAAGAAGCTGCTAACGCACGACCACTGGGCCGTGTGCCATCGCCCTAGAGATGGTGACATCAATAATAATAGATCATAATAATGACGACACTGGCATAAGTTCAGCTCTTGAGATGGTGGTCTAGACAAGGCTGAGAGCATTGTCCGTGCCACAGTGGCGATCACTTAATTGTGCGAGGCATGACGGCAGCTGTGCCTTCCTGCTATCTGTGAGCAGTGCACTCCTGCGTGCATTTGTTTCAAGTCTGCACGTATCGTTCTCACGTTGTGTTGGTGTTTCACATCGCTTACAGGCAGTGTTAGATCTCAATAACTAATCTTGATTTGAAGCTTTCGTGACTGCAGGCATCCATACTCTTTGGTTCTTTCGGTAAAGTCACGGAGGTAGAAATAACATAAAATAAAACAAATCACTGTGATTTGTTTGATTTTATTTTATTTCTAACTAACTAACTTACACAATTTTTATTATTCTAGGTTTACTAGCTGTGTAGTTCTTTCTCAGAAGCGACCTGGCCACAAATGATAGCTCAACGAAGCGGCTTATCGCGTGCAAATGTACAGCAGCCAAATACCCTAAACGCGCGTTGTTGTTTCTAAATGTGGAGGAAAAAAAAACCGGAGGACCCGGAGAAAAATCCATGCGACCACGGTGAGAGAGACACGCAAACTCCAAACGTGCAGCAGGCGTCAGGGTCGGGATCGAACCCACGATCTCCTGTAAACCACCCAAGCCCCAACATCACGCCACCATGGCGCCGTCTGAAGTGCCCATAACCACACCTGCCCATAAGGAGGGTCTGTCATAAGCCAGCGATTTTACGGTGAGCTACACAATGGGTGGACACTTAAGATAGGTCGCTTTGAGTGACATCGTCAGTGGCCAGTGCTCAGTGAGGAGCACTTCCAACTCTTAACTGGAACCCAAGTGATATGTCGATAACCAAGCGTGCGTGGGTGGCACGCTTATTTTGTTTCCACTGGGCATTCGCTGCCGCTGAAATGCCCGATGCGTTTCTCGTCAGTCACGGGAAGCGATTGAATGTGTTTATTGTCGCTTGCCACGAGAGAACCGTGCTGAAAATCAGGCCTTTGTCCGTCATATAAATACAAAGATCCCCCGTGTAGCCTTAACAGACGGTAGGGGCAAGTGCTCCATCTCCTTGGTGGAAGACCTCTCGGACGCGTTCCATTCCTCGGCTGCCACTCCATCACCACTCTTGACCGCTGTCCTGTCCGAAGCCCCGCTATCCCTTCGTACCAGTTTGAATCGCATAACGAAATCATGGATCTCATGCAAAGATTTCTTGCTCGATGAAAACGAAAACTGCCGGCAAGACCTTTGTTTGGGTACATTAACATTACCGTAACTGAACACCCCCGTGTAATCTTCTTGGTTCTTTCGGTAAAGTCACGGAGAAGGGAAATAATAAAAATAAAACATAATAAAATACAATTCTCACGACGTTTCGGCCACAACGCAAGCAGCCGTTCTCAGGTGAAAAACAGGTCTGTCGGAAAGACAGCGTCATTCAGACGCGTTGTGGCCGAAACGTCGTGATAATTATTTTATGATGTTTTATTTTTTATTATTTTATTATTTCCCTTCTACGTGACTTTACCGAAAGAACCAAGAAGATGAATCCCTGCAGTCACGAAAGCTTTAAATCGAAATTTACCCGCGTGTAACCTTTGGCACCACGCACACGCGCCTGTGTCGTCACACCTGTGCCAGTTTTGGCAGCGCAGCGAACCGCGTGCCACGGCGCGATGTCTACGACGACGTGCCGAGCAGTGCCCAAAGCATGGAATTGTGGCACTTCATATGCCTTACTCTTTGGTTCTTTCGGTAAAGTCACGTATAAATATAAAATAATAAATTAAATACTAGCATACGACGTTTCGATTGCAACACAAGTAATCATCATCATCATCATCAGGTATAAATGAAATAGAAACACAAATTTAGTATACTTAGAAATGTAATGTAATACAACAGAGAGTCGGATAACATAACAGTCAACACCCTACCTGGTTGATTACGTTCTTCCTGAGAATGCTAAATTTGAGAGAGAGATAAAACACAGAACCAGAGACATATAGACAGACACATACATATAAGCAGACAGATATCACAGAGATACATAGAGAGAGACAAACATAGGCACACTAATAATATGCCTTCCTTTTTATTTTCTAATCAAATTCAAACAGCACTGTGTGCCGTTTGTAGTCGAGTCTGGGCCAGTCCCTGAAAACAAATGTCAACACATTGGATTAACGTTGTATTTGCCATTCAAAACAGGCCTCCTACAACAAAACTATTAGCGTATTTCACGTCTTTAATTGGTGGCTTAAACGGCAGTAATATGTTTTTTTCCTGGCAATGTTTGCGTGTGCGTGGGTGGCACTGCCCTGCTAAAGCCGTCGACCCGAGTTCGATACCAGCTCACCGCCAATATCAGTGACAAATATCTCAACCGGTCCTGGGCATCCCCTAGGTTGACTCTGCCGTAAAGGAGCAGCTGATTCGGTGTGTAAGCATCAGCGTTGGGGAGGCAAAGGCAGCCGGGCGTGGTACTGGCCACCCACCCCTAACAGCACTTGCCCTAACATTCTGCTGAAGACTATATGGGGGATCTTTGTCTTGATGTGTTTTAGGAATGGTGGTGTAGTGGTTAGTCGACTGCAATACGAGCCTGTCGAGTTTAGTCACCGCGGCTAACAATTAGCAAGTGGTGTCAGAACTTGTCCTGGGCCTCCCCTAGGTTGACTCGGCTGTAAATCAAACTCGCGTCGCTGGGTTCGTAGCAGAGTGAACCCACCTCCGCTGTGGCACCATCACTCCCCGACATACACCCACCATACATACAAACACACACCATACACATGCACCATACAAACACACGCCATACACATGCACCATACAACGCACCATAAATGCATCATACACATGCACCATATATGCACCCTACAAACGCACACCATACACATGCACTATACAACACACCATAAATACACCATGCAGACGCACCATACACAAACCCTTGAACGCACCCTTCAATATAGGCTCTCCTATTTGGTAAAATGACCTCCAACTTTTTTGTTTGCATTACATTTCACTTGCGAGTTTACGGTTATGTACAGCATGCGTATCTGGCGCGCTGTTTGTTGGACTTAAACAAGCTGCCTCTGGGGGGGGGGGGCGGTGGTGGCGGTGGGGGAGACTTTCCGGAAAAGTGCAAGTCAGGTGTTGCTGCACCCACGTGCTAACTATAAAACATAGGGGTGGGTGGGAGGGGAGTTTCAAAGAATGTTTCGTAGTCTCAGGAGATGGCCGCATGCTTTGCTTCGGGGCTGTAGTGTTTCACTTAGGGTTGAAAAAAATCGAAAAGGGGGAAACGGATGGAGAAAAAAGAATGACGTTGAATATTGTTGGGAGTTGTTTATTTTATTATTTCTTTTAAAAAAATAAGTTATTTGCATCGGATTGCACCACGTCTAACCACGAACCCGCAATGTGCCCTCTTCAAACAGAAAAAAATGCAGTTGGCCCAATAAATGTAAAATCACGGACCAAAAAAATATAACATTCGGAAAACATTTTATTTCTTGCCAAATGCTGTTGAGTGAGAAGAGCGATAGGACATTATTATTTTGTTAAACGTCTACGCCCATTGATTGTTTAGGCGACACCTGAGCAACATCTGACCAGCAACCGAATAAAATTTAACTATTTTATTTTTCTTCTTGGTTCTTTCGGTAAAGTCACGTAGAAGGGAAGTAATAAAATAATAAAAATTAAACATAATAAAAATAATTCTCACGACGTTTCGGCCACAACGCAAGCAGCCGTCCTCAGGTGAAGAATGCTGCTTGCGTTGTGGCCGAAACGTCGTGAGAATTATTTTATTATGTTTTATTTTAATTATTTTATTACTTCCCTTCTACGTGACTTTACCGAAATAACCAAGAAGATGGATCCCTGCAGTCACGAAAGCTTTAAATCGAAATTTATTTGATTTTTATCGGGAAAAAGCCCGCCTGAGCTATTAGCTGGCCACATATGGTGGCTACATGGCGACTCAAGTGGCTTCCGTTTGCTTCATACGTAGGAATTTATAGCAGCACTCAACAAAACCGAAACGCATGTTTTCGAAATGCGGAGGGCAAAACCGGAGGACGCGACGAAAAATCCACGCGACCACCACAATGCACTCGACAAATGCTGTTCTTTGGGTCTTTCGGTAAAGCCACGTAGATAGAAAAAATAAAATACAAATAATAACAATATCGTCATCCTCTTGTTTCACCTGATGACAATTGCTTGTGTTGCGATCAAAACGTCGAGATATTGTACAAATATTGATGTTCACTATTCTTTAATTTAAATCTACAATCATGTTGGGTCAGGCAAGTGGGCAGGGGTAGAGGGATACTCGGTTGAAAGAACATTCAACGAGGGGGTCACAGTCGCCCAAACAGGTTGAGCACCACTGGCTTAATCCCCCCCCCCTCCCACTTCGCGCAAGAAGAACGCAGAAGTGTGGTCACCACATCTACGCCTCTACATAAGGAACGAAACAGGTGGACTTCTCCACAAATCCGGCTGTCGCCTGATGAAGCTAGTTGAAATTACTGACGAAACGTCGTACTCGGATTGTAAATGTTGTGGCTTGGCTCTCCAACACACCGGTGATGCTGTACTAGTATACTACACTATACACTACACTATACACTACTATACACTACACTATACACTACTATACACTATACACTACTATACACTACACTATACACTACACTATACACTACACACTAGTGCTGTACTAGTGACGAATTGGCCACGTTCTGTTTACGTGACAACCCTTACTAGTTGGCTGTGTCGGGTGGTGGCGGGTTTTAACGACACATTTATATATTTACGCGATTTAACCCAAAAACCTCTATTATGGATGATATTGGTCGCGAAAGCCTACGTGTAAAACTAAGATTGACAAAGAGTTTGAGTTTAGCCAGTTGCCCGGCTATAGATATACGTATGTTGAACTCTTTCTCACCGCAAGCAGCCAAGGTGCGGGATATCACAGGAGATCTGTGGTGCTGGGCACAGCAGCAACACACGAGGGGTGATTCGCAGTACCTCTAAATCAGAAACGTAATAAAAACACAATATCGAGAAAAATAATTCTGTTGGGTTAAATCGCGGACATATCTGTCGTTAATTTAGTCAGGTTTGTCACGTCAACAAAAGGTGCCAATTAGTTTCTACCTCGGCAGACCGGCGTGTTGAAGAATAAACCCACGACATTTACAATTCCAGTAGGATGTCGGGTGGTGACGAGTTTAACGACACATTTATATCTACGCGATCTAACCCAAAAAACTAAAAAAACTCTATCGTTGATAATATTGGTCGCGGAAGTCTACCTACGTGTTCGTTCAATATCGAGCTTCGTCAAGAAATAAACCGGAGACCCAATGCCTAAGTGGCAACGTGGGTTTCATTTGTGCCTTCGAGACGAAAAGCCAGCACGTGGGCGAGGTGGCGGGGTGAGGGTTAGCGTCCCATCGGAGGACGCGCAGTGTTGTGATGAAGTCACCGCACCCCAGGGCACGGCATTATCACAAACCCCGATGACCTTTGCACCCTGCGCTGTGGAGATATCTTCACAGGATGGGGGAGCAGGGGGGGGGGGCGAGGAGGTGGTGGCGGTAGGGAGTGGGGAGTCGCGTCGACCACAACAGAGGACGCAGGTTTTCCGACACTCGCTAAGGGCAACAAAGATCCCCGTGTAGCCTTGAGAGACTTCTGGGGAAAGTGCTGTGAGCGAGTAGTGCCGATGCAGGCCGGGATGGCACACGCTGGGGGGCGGGGTAGTGGGTGGCCAGCACCGGGTACCCATTTGAGGCTGAGCCCACCTAGGGGAGGCCCAGGACCACTTCAGATATTCGTCACTGGTTAGCGCAGCGATAACCGCGACGACACCTGCCGCTCCCCACTAAGGGCTACAAAGACAAAGATCCCCCGTGTAGCCTGTAACAGACTAACGCGTAGGCATTCGTGACAAGTATTATTCATAATAAAGGTATTTGGGTTAGATCGCGTTATTATAATCGCCCGAAGATGCTGGATGTAATTTCCAGCGAAACGTCGTACTACTCAAATTCGAAATGTCGTGGATGCACTCTTCAAACACACCGGTGGGCTGAAGAAGTAACTAATTGGCGTTTTGTTAGCGTGACACATTTTTTTACTGATTGGCCGTGTCGGGTCGTGGAGGGTTGCGACACATTTATAAATAACGCGATCTAACACAAATAACCGTTATTATTATAGCTGTAACAGACTGCTGGGGGACAAGTGCTGTTCCAGAGTAGCACCTATGAAGGCCGGCACGGCACACGAGCGGGTGGGGTGGCCAGCACCACGCCCGACATCAGCAACCCGGCCTCCTCTGGCGTGCTTTCTCCTTCCAGCCCATTGCGCGCTGACGCATTATCATCATCATCAGCAGCAGCAAGAGAAAGCGCAGTAAAGTGCAACAGACACAGACACACACAGACACATTCGCGTGTGTGCGCGCGTACGTCTATGTGTGTGCGCTATCTCGAATGCGCAGGAAATGACCGTACTGTGGCCGTCGTTTCCATGGCCGTGGTACAAACCAACAAACACACAGCCCCCGCGCTTTCATGGCACCGAGTCCAAAGGCTTCAACTCATCCGCGCTCTCAACACACAAACACATCTTTGGTCACAGCATCAGGTTCACCGATCACTTCAGCTACCTCGGTGTCATCCTTGATTCAACTTCATCCTTCGACCGCCAAACCAATCTAATCATCAGTTCCTGTAATTTTCACCTGAAGGCTCTCAGACACCTACGTCCTCTCATCTCCACTGACACTGCCAACACATTGGCATGTGGCATAGTTGGGTCTTCGTCCTAGTCGGTCCTCCTCTGGAAACCTCAAAATCTTCAAAGACTTCAAAACAACCTGGCACGCGTCGTCATTGGCCGCACTCATCCCCGGCTCGACTCACTTGCCTCTCTCTCCGTGCCCTCAACTTGCTACCCATTGCCAGTAGGGTCACATACAAGATTGCCTGCCTCTGCTATCGTGCCTTCACTATTGACGACTTGCAGTCCAGCACACGGCAGATGCCTGCGCAGTGCGACTCAGGACCAAGATCCAGGACGGTCACGACTAAGCGCCGATCCTCGGTGGCTGCCCCAAACAGTCTGGGATGCAATCCATCCCCTCTGCACATTCGCAGCATCACTGCAATCGTCACCTTCAAGAGACACTTAAAAACTCACCTCTACAGCCACGCTTTCGAGTGACTCTAAGCTTGGCTCTGCGCCTCTGAGTTGCGGCCGTTACGTCCACAAATGTGCGCGCATTACAAATTGCATTGTTATTATGGCTCTGCCTATTTTTTTGGTTTTATTCGGTAAAAAACAACCGCTAAACATTTCAAGGGCCGCAATGCAACGTGAATGCAGAGAACAGAGGTCCTTCATATGTAAGGTCACAAAACAGTACTGAATGAGCCACAGGTTGCCGACAGGGGACATCCATGGTAAACTGTATTTCCATGGTAAACTGGACTTCCATGGTAAACTGGACTCCCACGGTGAACTGGACTCGCATGGTGAACTGAACTCCCATGATAAACGGGACTTCCATGGTTAACTGGACTTCCATGATAGATTGGATTTCCATTGTGAACTAGACTCCCATGGTGAACTGGACTCCCATGGTGAATTGGATTTCCATGGTTAACTGGACTTCCATGGTGAATTGAACTCCCATGGTCAGGGGTAGGCAACCAACAGAACGAGAAGAGACATTTTTTTGGAATTCGGCAAAAAAATCTCACTCTTGTAAGGGCCGCAATGCAACGTTAATACGCGATGGTGGTCCCTTAATCAAAAAACGTCACGAAGCAGTTCCATAGAGAGAGCCGCGTGCTACTCCAGAGACGGGGGTTGCTGACCCCCATGCACGATGCGCTTATGGGGAACACTTAAGATTAAAATATGAGCAGTACTCCATTCTATCTCCACACCTAAATCAATACATGTGTAGTGACTGACTCAGAGACACTAGGAGCAGGAGGCACTCTATTAACAGCTTTCACAGTCCACACAAAGCAACTACAGCTCCCAGTCAGGACAGCTGGCAGGCTGCCTGACTGACGACGCCGAGAAGACACAGACGGAGACTCCAGCAGCACGACGAGGGGATCCCGCTCCAGGCGACAGCCCCGAGCTCCCGCTCGGGGTCCCCTTTTATCCTCCCAGCGTGGCCTCGCTCCGCCCTGGCCACGCCCCCCTTTTTAGAACCTACTAGCGGGTTCCCGGGCTTCCCCCACGTGACCCCTCTGTAACCTTTCCCCTACAACCCTCTCTCTGGTGTATCACGTGACCTGCTGACAGACAGGGCTGCTGTAACTGTAGATCCCCTTCTCTGCCAGCAACCAGCGCTATGCTACGTAGTGACCAATTCCATATCACTACATATATTTTAGCCCATCAGCCTACTTTCCAGACCAATATTACCAAGCAGCATTTGGTTTAAGTGAGCACACTCTGGATGGGTCTCGATCTTCTGGGTCCCATCAGCAGAGACGGTCTTGCTAAACGAATGCTGCTAGATTAGCGGATGTCGAGTAGCGTAGCGAGTGTGGGGGCAGGGGGTGCCTTGGCCCCCGTCTGGTGACAAAAGCTACAAGTTGGGGCCTCCTTGACAACCACCATGACATTTGTTTTCAACAGCGTGAAAATTCTTTAATTTACGTTCCACGTTGCATTTTAATTTCATTAGAGCAGTGATGTAATATTGCAAAGAGGGCACTACGGAGCGGTAGCGGCTACGTTTTCCGAAGACGGAACGCCCCTACAGCGTCAAATATTCGAGGCTGTGAGCGTAACGATGATGTGATTAGGCGAGTAGAGCCGCGGTGTATAATAGCCTGGGTGCCACTGTGCGAGACAACTCAAATATTGGGGCCCCACCTGACGAATTGCCGAAACCCCCTAAGCTGATAGTGTCGTGATTACGCCACAGCGCTGCCTGCCGCCTGGCTCGTGTGGCCTGTGTCGCTCCGTGGCAGGCAAAGGGGTGCGAACCAGTACAGGGGAGATGTGAGGCTACCGCCAACCCAGCCGGTTGCTCCGTTCGCTTCAATCCAGTGGAGGTACGAGGCGTAAGCTAATTAAGTACATATTTACGGCCCAAAGTAGCTCAAGACCTTTCCTGGATTCGTGAATGAGAGATAGACGTTCTCCAAAAATCTGATCGAATTCGGACCAGAATGAACATGGGAAGCTCATAATTCTAATAACACTGCAACATTTTAACTGGGTGGAGTTTTGTTTATCACGACTGGCAAATGCAGGCCCAAAATGCTCACCGTCCAGCAACAAACAACACTATCAAAGTTGTAATAGACAGGAGTTAATCCGTTTTCTTGAATCGAGCAAAGGCTTGTCGTGCGAACTTGGGTGAGAGAGGCGACGATGGGAGGGGATTCCAAAGTCGACCAGCGCGAGCGAAGCAGCAGAGGTCTTGATCTTGATTTGAAGCTTTCGTGACTGCAGGAATCCATAACCTTTGGTTCTTTCGGTAAAGTCACGTGGGTGTAAAATAAAATAAATCACGACGTTTAGGGCGCAACACAAGCATCCGTCATCAGGTGTGAAAGCATGGTCTGCTGCTGAGGCAGACTGTTTTAAAAGGTTTGAAATGGGTGTAGCCCAAGGGTCATAAAGAAGTGACCGGGGCTAGCGATGTTAATGTGAGAAATTAGCACGTAACTGTAAGATAGGAGGAGAGCGGCCTCCTCGACGAGGTCTTGTGACCTGCAGCGTGGTGGTTGAACTCGGTGTCGGAGTCCAGTCGACCTGGTAGACCAAGTCCTCGGCGTGCGTGGAGGAATCAACGTTTGAAACTCACAGGAACAGCAAACCACGGGAGTAGCCAGAGCAGAGTGACAAGGGGAGGCGACTCCCTAATATAGGTTTTGTGTGGGGGGTTGATTCGCGTAAATACAAATGCGTCGTAAAACCAGCCAGCACCCGACACAGCAAATTAGCGGGGTTTTTCCGTTAAACAAAACGTGGCAATTAGTTAGCTAGTCCAGGCACACCGGTAGTGTTGGAGAAGTCAACACGCGACATTAACAATTCGAGCACGACGTTTCGCCGGTAATTACATCGAGCTTTCGCCTGATGGGACTGATTGTAATTACGGGCGAAACGTCGCACTCGAATCGTAAATGTTGTGGGCGTACTGTCCAACACACCGGTGGTGCTGTGCTAGTCACGAATTGGCCACGTTCTGTTTACGCGACAACCCTGACTAGTTGGCTGGCGGCAGGTTTAATGACGCATTCATATTTACGCGATTTAACCCAAAAAAAACCTATTATGGATATCTGTCGTGAAAGCCTAACTACTACTACTGCTACGTGTTAAAATGGAGAGCCAGTAATTCCCGGCACCTCTGGTGAGCACCGTTGGCTATTGGGGTGCCCCAATGGGTTGGCACCGCCACCACTAAACTCCCTCCGCCCCCCGCCCCCTCCAGCCACTCGCAACGGCTTGGACTTTCTTCCTCCTCATCCACCAACCCTCGACCAAGAAAATGAAATTTCACGCCACGGGCGAGTGACGGTGGCCCTCCGTAACGAGCTGCGAATATTAAAAAAAAAATTGGATCACGTGACCAGGGTTAGGCTACCGCGTCGAGATGTCGATGCTGGTGCCGCTCGCATGAAAAGGTTCCCTCTGTGGCGGGGCCGTTGTTTGGTTTACACTTGTGCCAAAAAAACTTACATTTTTCCACACTTTCAAATCAGTTTGGTGTTTGTAAACATTTGACGAAAAGGTTTCCTTAGAAAAGAAAAAGGCTCAATGTTGTGTTAATGTCGCAAAGAAATGTTTTTTTTTGCACGTCATGCCCAATTACACGCATGCTTGTGTTTAATATGTCACTCGCAAAAACGCCGATAGTTTATTTTCTCTCTCGAGAATTTTCCCCTTGTTGTGCTGTTGGAATGTATAGCCTCGTAGGCTCAGCGTATTGTACACTAACGAACCACACATTAGAAATGTATATTCAGTGGTGAATACGCACGCCATATGTTCACACACACAGACACGAGTGTAGCTTATACACGCACGCATTTTCGTATGCATTGTGCGTACCATCTACGCTTTGTGCAACACCTTACAATGCGCTTGTATTCAGATAATTAAGCATGTGGGCATGTTGAAATTCGTTCGCACCGTATGTATCGAACCACGCGAATCGGAGGTGCGGGATTATACGTGCATATTCCCGTATGGTCCGAAAGAAGTGGACCATTGGCCCACGTCTGGCCATGGCTAACGTCAGTGGCAGGCGATATGTAAACTCATCCTGCCCACCCATAACTCACCAACTCAATTCCCACCCCACCACCCACCCCACCCCACCCATCCTACGTCTGACACAGAATTGGTGGTGGGTTTCGTCCAGGAGTAGATTGGCAATGGGCTGCAAATTAAAAAAAACGTATCATTAGTGCAGCGTTCATGATTAATTATGAAACCTTAACTAGGTCGATAATGTTTAGGCTGTCGCGACCAACACAGCCAATTAGTAAGGTAATTACCGGCGAAGCATTGTACTTGAATTGTAAATGTTGTGGGTTTACTCTCCAACACACCGGAGTGCTGAACTAGTAACGAATTGGCATTTTTTGTTTATGTGAGTAACCTTACTCATTGGCTGTGTCGGGTGGTGGTGGGTTTTACGACACTGATATTCACGCGATCCAACCCAAAAACCTCTATTGTGGAGTTTTATCGAAAACATACACGGTATTTGTCCCAGGAAAACACGTAAAAAGTGACTTAATTCATGCAAAGTAAAATGCATGGGGCTGCTTTGTGGGTTGAGAGCGAGAGGGCATCATAAAGACACCTGGAATGTTTTCTTTTAGGAAAATCACTCCATCAATGAGCGCCTGCTCGAAAACAAACACAAACTTCCAATACAAATAGTGCTGATTGCGGCGCTCTGTAGCGCAAGGGAACAGCCCGTTTCCATCAACTTCAAAACCACTGCCGCGCCGTGTTTCATTAATATTATTACTGCAACTGCTCATCATCGTCATCGCCTTCGTCATCTGGTTAACATAAAGAAGCAGATTTTTCTCATTTGCGTTGCCAAGTTTTTCCTCGCGGCAGTTTGGCCTCGTCTCAAGAGTTTGAATTTTTACTCTCTTCTGAGATTTGGTGCGGCCGCTATTCTCTCTCTCTACGCGATGACCACCACCACCACCACGTGACTTTTCTTTCGTGTTGTGCGCGGTGCATTTAGCGCCACAGCGCGTGGATTTATTGCGTTTATTTGTTTTGCTGGTGACTGTGTATTTCATATCGGAATCGCCTCCAGTGCTGTTGCTGCTGGCGGCAATAAAAGTTGTTTAAAAGTCTATATATTTAAAAGCGGGGGAGCGTCCACAGGTGCCGTTTGGTAAGAGCTGTTGTGTTTCTCAAGATTCTTGGGAGTTGTAGAACTGCATCTCTCCCCGCCCCCGTCCACCCGCCCAGCAGCCGCTATCGTGGTTGCTGGTGACCTCACCGTTTCTGAAGTCGACTTAATATCCACAATCACTTCTGACGGAGCTATCTTCACGGACAAACAAACACGCGCGGGGCTAATGGACCAAATGTTTACGCCTCTTGGCAGTGCGCGGCCCGGAGAAAGTCATCGCGAGTGTCTTGCGAGCACCGGCGAACTTGCCCGCTTCCAGTCGGCGTAGGCGACGCGCCGTTTCTCTGGGAATTATTGTATTATTACTGAATTATTATTATTACTGAATTATTAGTATTACTGGTAGGTTCAAGAAGAGTAAATTTTTGTTCGAAGTCGGTATATATATAAAAATACAACAAAAACTCAAGATTTCAAGAACAAGCTCGCGGCGAATAACGTCACCAGGCAGTGTCTGAAAGAGCCGCAGGTTTTCCGACCCCTGATCTAGAATAGTTCCAGCTTCTTCAGCTACTCGCTAACAGCACTTGCCCCAACAGTCAGTTAAGGGCTACACGGGCGACCTTTGTCTTTGCCTGGCCCGCCGTGCGCGTCTCTGTGAGTGGAACGGTCCCGCAAACTGAGCCGGCTGTGAGCCAGACGGGCGACTGCCTGCCGCTGGTAACTCGTGAATCTGCCACTGAACCCGACACCCGCACGCACGCGCTGAGCTGCACGTGGGTGACCTGGACGGGGCAAATGTATTGCGGGGCGGGAGGCAGCAGTAAGTCAGGTCGGACAATTACGCGTAATGGAACGGACGATTCATTAAATCAAAGGACTGCGATGCGAGTTTGCAAAAGGGGTGATATTTTATCGGGCGCGTCCGTGTGCGTATTATGCATTTTCGAAACGGACGTTGGTAACGCATATTGCTATATTTTATCATTATGGAAAGTGTTGAACGATCTTACAAGTATAATTTAAAGTACTTATTTTTATAGCAAGTGTAAAGTAAAACTTTAAACGTGGTAATACACGCGTATGAATTCATTATTTAAAAAGAGACTTTATTATTATTATAAAAATGTTCAGACCTTCGTGACAGGATGACAGCTTGACCACGCTGTCGGTTGCGGGGGGTATTTTTAGCCGTACTTCGCCACTCTGGTCAACGCAGATTGGTGAGTGGGATTTGGCCCAAGGCTCAGTGCAGACGTCACTGGCCACCGCTGCCCGTTGGGACCGAGCGTCAAAGTCAGGCCACTGGGTTCCTGACACGGAGCGCTAACAAAGGCAGGATCGCGCCCCTAGCGATAATCTACACCACGTTTATAATGTAGCAAGCCGGTTTAATTTAATGACAAGAATTATAAATCACTACCCATTGTCAACCCACTGTTGGATGTAAGGCCTCTCTCTCCACGCCGTATTGATCGTGGGGCTTGTTTTGACCAATTGTAATCGATTAAAACAATTGATCCATGTTACCTTGATCGTCCACGGTGGCTAGGAGATGTTAACTACCTCGCCTGGTCTACAGGAGGTCGTGGGTTCGATCCCGACCCTGACGTCCTGCTGTATATTTGGAGTTTCCATGTCTTTCTTCCCGTGGTCGCGTGGATTTTTCTCCGGGTCCTCCGGTTTTTCTCTCCACGTGTAGAATCAACGTGCATTTAGAGTATATGGCTGCTATAAATTTCCAAGTAATAAGCCATTTCGTTGAGCTATCATTTGTGGTCAGGTAGCTTCTGAAAAAGAGCTGTATAGTTCGTGAGACTTACCTGGTAAAATAAAAAAACAAGCTTAGTTTACCTTGTAAGGTTCCACCAGCCATGTGTAATCAGATTGGCATTAAAATAAAAAAACTAAACTTTTTTTATCACCATGGCACTTGTGCCATGCTACGTGCACAAATACAAATTTCCGCCTATAGCCTTAACAGATTGTTGGGGCAAGTGCTGTTCGCAAGAGGGGGTGGGTGGCCAGCACCACGCCCGGCCATCTTTGTCTCCCTAGTGCCGATATTTGCACATCCACACTAGGTACTCACTTTGAGGCTGAGTCGACCTCGGGGAGGCCCAGGACCGGTTCATTTAATCGTCACCAATGTTGACCATGAGCGGGAATCGAACTCGGGTGGCCGGGTTCGTAGCGCGGCGTAGCGCTCACCGCAGCAACTACCCCCCCCCCCCCCAATCTGCGCACGGTCTTACAATTAGGAAGAAGAATATGGTTGTTTAACAAACAAACAAAAAACTACACGAAACGGTGGTCCCTAAAAACGTAACGGAATTACGGGGAGTTAAACTTGCGGCCGGGGAGGGAGCCGCGTTGCAACCGCTAACAGCTGGGGGGCCACGGAGCCCCCCGCCCCACCCTCCCCCCAAGTCGGCAACAACTAGAGGCAACATCTGGGCAATACGATACAAAAAAGCCCGCCCGGACAGAGAGGCCCGGCACACGCCGTGATCCCACAATGCAGCAGCAGCAGCGGCGGCGGCGGCGGTGGTGGCCCAGCTGAATAAACACGCGCGCAGAAAAATATCGCATCAAATTATCTTCGCGGAGCAGAGGCGATTGTGACATAATTGGGCTCGTTCAAGCCTCGGCGTGCGCGCGCGTGTGTGTGTGTAATATATGCCGCTCGTGGCCTGCACACACATTCCCTTTTGTTACGAAAAAAATGAGAAACATCAGGTAAACCCGATTTGATGTGCAATTTGAGGTATTTTCGACGGCATCATTAAAGTGTACTATGGAAAGAATGAAAGAGAAAAAAAGTTCATAAAGCTCAGTATTATGTGAAATTTTAGAAACGCATGTGCGAGCATGTGCGCGTGTATTTATAGCAGAAGAAAGTGGGGTTAGCACACTTCACTATGAACTCCGTTACCTGAGTTCGATTCCGGCTCCCGGCCAACACCAGTGACGATCATCTGAAACGGTTCGTGGCCTCCCCTATGTCTACTCAACCTCGAATGAGTAGCTCGGTGCGGTGAGTAAACATCGCCACTAGGGAGACGAAGGCGGCCAGGAGTGTGTATTTCTAGCAGGAGAAAGTGTGGTTAGCACACTGCGCTATGAACCCGGCGACCTGAGTTCAATACCCTCACCACATCGGCAGATGGTCATGGGCCCCATCTCACCAAAGGGGGAAAAATGTGTTTAGAAATAAGTTTAGAAATAAGATCTCTACACATTCTTAACGCACGATGATCTCAAATCCACTTTTTCAAAAGCGCCTTATATTTGCAACCCGCACTGACGAACGCGGTGAAGTATGGTGAAGCCACCTCACATGAACGACACTGTGTGGAGTGACCTTTATCCAGCAATAGATTGCATCACTTTTTTGTATTCTTCTAACACTCCAGCAGAGGACTTTGTAAGTAAGCAAACTCTGGGCCAGTTTAGATCTTTTCGGTTTTCAGTCAGGCTTGCTAAACACTTGCCACTGGGTTGCCAGATGTAGTGCACACGTATTGTTGTAGAACATTGTGGGTGAAATCAAATATAAGCGCAACTCCATTCTGCCTCTCCACATATACAAAGAACGCGTGGTGACCATTGGAACCTCCTTTGCCAGTAGCAAAATGTGATAATTGTCTTTTTACCCTTTTATCTGGCAACAAAACTGAGACCATGTGAGACTAGGCTCTAAGGAAAGCTGTCACGGGTGTGGACCAATCAATTTCAAGGACAATGCATACATTATCAGAGTTGTGTTTTTTGTTTGCATTCCGACTGTGGGTATTGTGGTCAATGCAAACGCGACTCCTTGTAAAAAAGGTGTCAGTTTTGTTGCCAGATAAAAGGGTAAAAAAACAACGATCATATTACGCGTGGTGAGTTTGTATTTAAAACATTGAGCAAATTAATTGGTGATTTTCTGCGTTGGTACAAGCACAATGAACAATAAACCCGTCATCGATATCAATAACGTTGCCTTAAAGTAAAAATATATAATAAGCAACATATCGGGCAATCATTCTTCAATGGCCTTGTTAAGTGCTATGAAGCAAGAGACCATTGCCCGAAACGTCACCTATTATATATATATTTATTTTATGGCAGTGTTGTTGACAAATGCGTTGAGTTAAATTCTTTTAATACATATTTATCAAAAACAATAGATCAGGATAGCTTCGTGAGCCCAGCGGAGGTTCGACAAGGCCGGTATTGAACCCAATTAAACAATTAAACAATATCATGGCGGAATGTGGCACTTGCTGGAACACGTTGATTGAAGTCTGCATTGCGAATAATGTCTGGGAACGTCTGCAGGTGCTTGCCGAAAGTACACGTCGAGGCCTCTGCATTGCAAAACAAAGTCTGGAAAGCATTTGGAGGATACACTCAGATCCGGGCCTAACAACGCCACGGCTAATTCCATTTATATTAGTGTCACCATTGCGCGGGTCTAATTAGAAAAGAACAGCATCTGGTTCGTGACGGGGCAACGATGCCGGTCAAACTCGGCTCTCTCCCCGACGCTCGTTTTCTCACCCGATGCCAAAACGAAATCACAGCGCCGGGTTCAAGAAACCACGCACGCACGAACACCTTTGCAGGGCGAGTGCGTGTGAATTCCTGGCTTACGCGAGCCCCGTTTCTCTTCACAGACAGCCTAAGCCGTTTTCAGCCGGCAAGCGAAAAACAAGAATGGGAACGTGTCAGAGCGCCTATACGGGCGGGTGGAGAGGGGTGTGTGGGGGGGGGGAGGCATTGATGCTCAAAAGAGACGCGCGGCGTCGAGTGATATCGTCGGAGAGAGGAGAGGGAGAACCATCACACGTGTGGCACGCTCGGACGCGGGCTGCGGCTACTCGGTGGCCGGTGGCTCGCTGACCGCCCCCGGCTCTCGGGCCCGCACTAAGCGCTCAGGTGTAGGTCGCCACGGAGCAGAGGTCGCAAACGGGTTTTGATTCCTTACCCGTACCCGTACCCGGCCGCACCTGGGTCGCAAATGGGTACCCGTACCCGGCCGGGTACAGGTAGCCATATCATACCCCTACCCTACCCGAAATGAGTGACAAACGGTTACTCACCAGTGACTAACGACCTACCCGTACCCGGCCGCACCAGGGTCGCAAACGGCTACCCGTACCCGGCCGGGTACGGGTAGCCGGGTATCGGGTAGGGTACGGGTATCGGGTACCCGTTTGCGACCTCTGCCACGGAGTGCACACGAGCGCTCAGGTGTGTTCCATTTGCGCTGCTTGCTTCTTTTTCTAAATTACCAGCATGAAAGTGTGTTCGGCGTTGACTTTTGGCATTAAATGGTGGGGGGGTGTTGGGAGAGGTAAAAAAAAACGACTCCAGCACGACTTAGCGGGAGGGAGAGATCTGACAGGTCTGATGGGAGTAGTGAAGCGGTGATCTATGGGTGTTAATGCAAAAAGCATCTGCTCCAAACATTCGGCTGAGCCTGCTAACCATTACGATTGAGCCCTCCCCGCTCTCTCTCTTTCGCCCGACGAATGCTGAGCCGCTCGGCCTCGCTGCCGAGCGTCGTACGAGAAGCCCCGCGGAAGCGGCCCCCGCCGCTTCACGTGCGTTTCGTCATTCATTGACCCGCTCGCTCGCTCGCTCGCTCCGCCGCTTCCGATCCGCTCCGTCCACCTGATGCCACAGCCATCCGCACCCTCCAGCCGGGACTCGTCGTGAATTGCCACATGCGCAGCTCTGCCCGCCGCTGCCGCTGATGCTACTGCTGCTGCTGCTAGGAGAGTGGGCTGACGCCCGGGCCTCTGGCGGTCGGGACCATTCCCCCTGGCCGTTTATTAAAACAAAACCCACAAAAAACCTTCGGGTGGACGCTGCCTGCCCATGCGCCGCTGCGAGCGTCCGAGAGCGCTCGCAAAAAACGTTCGCCCTGCTGCCTGCAAACTCTCTCCTAGGCCTGCCAATGTGGCTCCAATCTGCTCGGGAGGTGCGCGTTTTTTTTGTAATCTTTCCGATTTTATTGATTTATGAATTACTGCCCTCCGCGTTTCACGAGACGCGCAGGGCTAATGTGAGGCACATGCGCAAGGCGGACCAATCAGAAATGATCCTCTTGAGTGCAGGGCTGCGATGGACAGTCGGGGTTGTCACCTGTTCAGGACTTCTTCTTCAGAATCAGAATATTTAGACTGGAGGATTCCGATGAGCAATGAAGCTCTTCTTGACAGATGATCCTTAAGGCGGTACCCCGGGGTAGCAAATAATACAGAATGGCCGAGGCAATTAAATTCTTTATTTCTGGAACACTTTTTTTTCCAGGGGTGTACTTAACTCCGCGACTGAGGGTATCAATCAATCCGAAATCAGTGGTGCTACTCCGCGATGTCGAAACGCAGCGATGACGATTGCGCCGAAACCCTGAACGCTCGCGGTACGCACCGTAGCGGTGCATCGTGTGCAGCTCGTCGAGATGAGTCGATTGCCGCATCGCCGACCATCAGCAGACTCAAAACGACTGCATCACGGACATTATGCGAGAGCCAGGGTTACTATGGTACCACGGGGTACCGCCATAAGGTGCAGATGTCCAGTAGGGGCGGGTCAGCAAGTTACAACAGCAACCGATACAAAAAAAAAACGATAGGAGTACAAAGTAGAGAAAAAGGCAAGCAGGTCACTAAATACAAATAAAGAGTAAAATGAAAAAATACTTAAGCTCCATTTAAACTCACGCTTGGGCAATGCGGCAGCAAGAATAAGAACAACCCAACAATCTCAGAGGGGAGTTGTCCTGGGAAATCTATAAAAATTCCAGCGGAATTAAATTTGCCGTTGGTTTTTTTTTATTGTCCATCGCGTAATAAAACATCACTCGGGGCAATCCATTTGCACGTATTTCACCCCTCTTCCAGTTACTGCGAGATCATCCTGTTCCCGTTCCTCCTCCCTCTTGCTTCTTCCTCCCACGACACGTGTGCCGCCTTGATTTCCACCTCCGAGGTGGCAACCCGAACGCACATTTGCCCTGCAAGCTCGCAGAGAGCACGCGGGGGCGAAACTCCCGTGCGAGAACGCAGCCACCGTTGCAAGGCGCGCGCCACGTGAATATTATATCTGCTACCTTATTGCCGTGGCATGCATATAGCCGGCGGTCTTTAAAAGCGAGGTAACTCGGCACCAGAAATGCCACACTTTCAATTTCCTACCGGCCCCCAGGCTCATTAGAAACATAAGCCTCTGGTAGAAGTGGCGGGGCGAAGGGCTAAAAAAAAAGTTGGAAAGCCAAGAATGTCAGGAAAAATGTATCTGCACGAAACGCATTCGTATCCCGTGTTAATAACGCAGTAGTGCCAGATATTTTGTTCTGCGCGCGCGCGTTAACGCTGTTGCACCGCTTCAAGGGTCAACGTTAAATGTTCGTACAATGTCTAATTTCTGTGTTACCAACAACAACAATACTCACTCGCTGTGCCATGCGCAAAGACGAAGGCGCGCGCGGGCGAACACTTTTGTTTTGCATTCTTTCTCTTGCAAGGGTGAACGGCGAAAAATGAATTTTAAAAAAATTGGTACCCAGAAGGTCTGGTTACAAACACGGGGTCATTATAGTGCACGGTGAACACGTGTTACCACGGTGAACACGTGCTGCCACGCTGACCACGTGATACAACGCAAAATAACAGCGCCCGGTAACGCAGCATTACGCGGAGAACACGATCCATTGCAGATTTGGCGAAATGAAGGTCGTTACTAAATACTCATGCATACGCACACACGTAATATGGAAAAGATTATTTAACTTTTAAGGCATGCTCAACGCTACTCAGAGCACTTGAGCCGCCTTATCTTGTAAATGTGCTGGAATCTGTGTGCCATTAGTTATTATATGATGCCATGTGCCGCCGTTGTGCATGTGTGCATGCTCGTGTGTGCGTATGGGGAGTGGTGGCGCTGCGCTACGATCCACGTCTCTCGAGTTCGAGTCCAGCTCACGGCCAGCAACCAGTGACGATTAGCTGAACCGGGCCTCCTCTAGGTAGACTCAGCATCAAATGAGTACCTGGTACGATTTGTAAACATCGCCACTCGGGGAGACAAAGGCGGGGCCGGCTGTGGTTGCTGGCGACTCACCCACAGCGTGTGTCGTGCCGGCCTTCATAGGTGCTCGTCGTCAAACAGCACTTGCCCCAAAAAGCCTGTTAAGGCTACACGGGGGATATTTGTCTTTGTGTGTGCGAGTGTGGTTTGCGCGGATGTAATCGCACTTTCTCCGCCGCGCCTGTCTGCGTGCGATCCTGGCACAGGTGCTCGCTCTGGTGGCGTCATCGCCGCTTCGTGATGAATTGCGATCCGTATCACCCACTACTTTGCGCAACGCGTCCGTGCGGTGGTTGCGGTGGTTGGCGCACCGAGCTCCGCGAAGCCGCTGAATCTGGCTCCAATTGCCAGCCACGGCCAACATGTGGCGAAGTTGCTATATCAATCTGCCCCTAGGCCTTAGGTTCGCTCGGCGTTCAATGAGTGCCTGGTGCGTTGTGTGCGCGTTGAACTGCTTTCGCACCGTACTTAGCCAGCCGTGATGATCGGAGGGTGTGTAAATACCAGAACTGGTGAGACAAAGACAGCTGAGCGTGGTGTTTCCCACACCAGCTCCTTCAACATTCCACTGCCTACCGATACCAGGATGTGCAGAACGCCTAGGTAGACTCGGCCGTGAATGAGTTAACTGTTGCCGCTGGGCCAAATCCAACACGTGGATTATTTTGTGTCTCTGTCTGTCTCTTTTAGCTTTTGTGAGTTCAGTTTCGCCGACTTCCCTGCGGGTTGTCGCTGCACGTGGCGAGCGAACGTCCGACTCGCTCTCGTGTCTCTCCCCCCCCACCACCAATCCTCCCTCTGACCAGCGGCCTCCACAAGCTGAGCGACGAGAGCCTGAGCAAGGAGCCCGAGGAGGTGTTCGATGTCCTGGAGAAACTGGGAGAGGGGTACGAACCATCGCCCCCTCCTCCTCCTCCTCCCGCACCGCCCCGTGTCCCTCCGGCACGCACGCGCACGCACGCACGCGCACGCTCGCGCACGCACGCGCACGCACGCGCCACGCCGCTGTTCACGCTCAAGGATGTCCGATATCACGACAGGAGCGGGCAGTGTGTGGATCTGCGACGCGTCACAGCTTCGCCTTTCCTGGGATGAAAAAAAAACTTCTTTTATTTGCCTGATGACGACCACTTGTGTTGCGATCGAAACGTCGTGATTTGTTTTATTTTATTTTTACCTACGTGACTTTACCGAAAGAACGAAAGAGTATGGATTCCTGCAATCACGAAAGCTTCAAATCAAGATTTGAAAAAACGTTAAATAATATAAATATATTTTTTAAATCGCCAAATATCGTGCCGCTCTCGGCGTGTGCGATACTGCTGCACAGCGACAGGCCGGTGAATAGCCGCAGAGTTCTACTGGTAGGAACCTCCTGGTTACACCAGCCCACAGGGGATTATTGTGTCCGTCCGTCCGTCGTGCATCCAAAAATGGGAGGGGTGGCGATGGGTGGAGAGGGGAGGGTGGGGAGGGGCTGGGTGGGGAGGGTGGGGCTGGGTGGGGGGTGGGAGGGGTGGGGCTGGGTGGGGAGGGGCTGGTCACCCCGTGGTGCCCTTATAAAACTCAACGTTTAACCTACTCACGCCGGCTTGTGCCCGCCCTCAGTCGGGCATATTTGCGGAATACACCACGTCGCCGTTGGCCCTGGCCATTGACCGAGCAACCCAACGTTCCTACCAGCTCCCTCCGCAGGAATGTGTTTAGACAGCACACCGACCCCGCGCGTGCCAATGTACGCGTGTGGGGACCGGTGGCGCAGTGGTTAGCGCACCGTGCTGTGCACTCGGCCACCCGAGTTCGATTCCCGCTCACGACCCGAGAACAGTCGCGAATATTTGAACCCGGCACCGGGCCTCGCCTAGGTCGACGCAGCCTCAAACGGGCGTCTAGTGGGGCATGTAGTAAACATCGCCACTCGGGAGACAAAGGCGGCCGGGCGTGGTACCGACCGCTCACCCCCTCGTGTTCCTTCATTAGCCATGAGGTGCTAGCGAACAGTTCTAGTCCCAACAGTCTGTTTAGGCTATAGGGAGTGGGGGAGGGATATTTGTCTTTTGTGCATGTGTGTGTGTATCGGGCCAGTCATCTCAGTCAGTTGACCCGTGGCACCTGCTGGGTCTGCCCCGTGACCTCCTGCTGCCAGCGGGCGTTAGACCACTTCACGTGGCCTCAACGTGCACCTAGCCTGGTACAGGCGACGTGGTGACGTCACTGTTACTTAGTGGCGAACGGCGGTTGTTGTTGTGTACACCAGAGAGCGAACGTGAACGATCGGCTGTCTTGCAGGTGCGTTCACTTCCCTGGGTTTACCACAACGCTCGTTGCGTTCTTTTCGAACTTGAGAATTAATTTCGCAAGGTATTGTTACGCCCGGGTTCGTGCTTCACGACGCCTCTGAACCATTTGTGGCACATCGTTGCCACATTGCAGCTTCGGAGACGGCTGGAAGGAAACCCTCTCTCGCGCGCTCTCCACGCGCCCATGTGTCGGCAACTTACAAACTCTCTCACGTGAAGGCTCTCATCAATCGCCGGCATTCACGGCGGACGCCGCGTTTTTAAATCCTTTATATTAAGTTCGCTTGCTTGCGTGCTTGCTTGCTTGCTTGCGTGCTTGCTTGCTTGCTTAGGACCGTGCAAATCTTTCGCTCGTTTTTTAACCCACTTCTCGTGATCCAATCGAGCTGACATTTTCCACACAGACTCGTTGTGTGTGACAATTAATTTTCGTGAAAAGTTTTTTTCCAAAATTTTACACTGTTTAGGGAAAACAAATTAAATATTTAATTACCAATTGCTTAATACTGGCAGACAATCATCTGACCCATAGGTGGCAGCCATCTCAAGCCAGAGGACGAGAAGGCTCTAGCCGCCACGCATATAAAGGATTTATAGTGAAAAACTTTGTTTTTACGGGTTTACTTGTTTACGAACTGAAGGCGGGAACGTGAAACTAACGAACGTTCGCGTGCTGGGTTAGCATGGTTGGCCACGTATAGTGCGAAAGAAATTCAACATACACACGTGCTTCGCCTGGTATGCAGGAGATTGTGGGTTTGATCCCGACCCTGACGCCTGTGTAATTCGGAGTTTGCGTGTGTCTCTCTCCCCGTGGTCGCGTGGATTTTTCTTCGGGTCCTCCGGTTTTCCCCTCCACATTTAGACACACGCGTTTCTAAACATGCGTTTCTAGATGTGGAGTATTTGGCTGCGATACATTTCCACGCGACAAGCCACTCCGTCGAGCTATCATTTGTCAGATCGCTTCTGAAATCCAGATCGCTTCTGAAAAACAGCTATGTAGTAGCTCAGTGGGAGCCTTAGCTGGTAAAATAAAGAAAAAATAGTTTAATAGTTTTAGTTCAATACATCGATGCCACGCCGTGCGTACATTTGTACCCGGAGCGAGGCAGCGCACCGGCACGGCCGCATCAGTCTTGCAGATGAAGATACCATGAACATTTCACCTCCGTCCTGGGGAATAGACATTAAAAAAACATTTCTATATTTTACAAAAACCTCGCAGCGATGAGCATAACAGTGCGCGTCCACGAGAGCTTGTTCGGCTCCGACGAAGACGAACAAGTAAAGTCTTCCGCTACCTGCGCCTTCATGCACGCGCGAAGGCGACAGCGGCCTTCGACGAGGCCACGTGGAGCCAGCGCCGTCACCGCCGGAGAACCTCTTGACGGAGCAAGCTCCACTCTCTCACTCTCTCTGTGTTTGTGTGCGTCTCTGCCTCGCGATGCCGCCGCGTCGTCCAGGTCGTATGGGAGCGTCTACAAGGCCATCCACAAGGAGTCGGGGCAGGTGATGGCCATCAAGCAGGTGCCTGTCGAGTCCGAACTGCAGGAGATCATCAAGGAGATCTCCATCATGCAGCAGTGTGACAGGTGACTCTTGCGTGTTGGTGCACGTGCGTGCGTGCGTGTGCTTGCGTGGGGAGCGGTGGTGTAGCGGTTAACGCGCTGTGCGCTATGAACCTGGCGACCCGGGTTCGATTCCCGCTCACGGCTAACACCAGTGACGATTATCTGAACCGGTCTTGGGCCTCCCCTAGGTCGACTCAGCCTTAAATTAGTACCTGGTGCGGTGTGTAAACATCGCCACTGGGGAGACAAAGGCGGTCGGGCGTGGTGCTGGCCATCCACCCCCTCGTTCGTGTACCGTTCCGGCCTTCATAGGTGCTTGCTAACAGCACTTGCCCCTACAGTCTGTTAAGGCTATACGGGAGATCTTTATCTTTGTGCTTGCGTGTGTACGTGTTATGCGTATGTGTGTAGGGAACTGGCCTTCCCCTAGGTCGACTAAGCCTCAAATGAGTACCTGGTGCGGTGTGTAGTAAACATCTCAGCCACTGGGGAGACAAAGGCGGCAGGCCGTGGTGCTGAGCGCCCAGCCCCCTCGTGTGCCGTGCCGGCCTTCATAGGTGCTACTCGCTAACAGCACTTGCTCCCAGCAGTCTGTTAAGGCTACACGGGGGATCTTTATCCTTGAGGCAATGCCCATGTTGTGCAGGGTTTGTCTATTTACCCAGCAGCTACGATTCGGTATCTAGTCAAGTGCCAATTTAAAAAATAAGTCCATCAGAAAACATTTTGAAGCCTTTCCTGTTCCCAGACGACTTGCAGGGTGGGCCTAGTTCACTGCAGAATGTCGGAACGTGCAAGAGGTTAGCGTTCCGTTTTATCTCGAGAGGCATAGCACCGTTCTTTTTAAAGATGTTGTCCTCACCGCAGAGAACTGTAGCGACACGACCGCACCCTATGCCACACGCGCTCCCCGCATGACCTTCTTCTGATCCCGTTGCGATAATGTACGTGTACAGAACCGATGACGCACACTTACGTCATCGGAATGCGAATGGGTTAAAAAGTAACGCTCATCAGGCCCCATGGTGTAAAGTTTCCAACTCCTACTATCCACTCTGTCTCTCTTGCCTCTCTGCTTTCGTGCTACAAAGAAGAGCCATTCCCGAAACGTCTCCAATTATGTGATGTTTGTTTTATGTTTTTATTTTTAGGCTGCGGTGTTATCGACCAACGTGTTGAGTTCTTGTTTGTTGTGATGCGCGATGTGCAGGAAGCGGTGACTCAATGCGACACGGCGCATGCGTGCGTCTCACAGCCCTTTCCCCTCCCCATGTCAACCTCCTTGTCCCCCGCACGTATTTCCCACCTGGGTGGGGCAGTGAGCCCAAGTTTCCCCCTTCATAGGGCCCTGTCGTGCCAAAATTGGGTCGCTGTTCACGGAATTTCTGTCCCTTCCCTACCCCCACCTCCGTCCTGCAATCGGCGTTTTGTACCGGGCTCACATTGAGTTGTAATGAAAAAGATATTTTTTTGCGGGGTAGATTGTGTGCATCGGAGGGCAGTGCCACGAAATCCATCGTCGTACCGTACTTCTATGTCACCTATCCTCCCTCGCAATCACCAACCCCGTCCCGCGCTTTGTGGGGATGCACTCATCCAGCAGCGGTTTGACACAAGGGCTGTGTACGTACGTGGTGGTGGGTCAAAGTGGTCACAGCGCGACTCGCAATTGCTCGGTGTTCCCTTCACGTTTTTGTTCGAGGAATAGGTGCCGTGAATTTAATTCAAACTTTTTTTTTTCTCCCGACAAATTTGTAGCTCAGATCTTTTTTTGTTTAAGTTATACCGCATGCCAAAAAAACACGTGTACGCACAAAAACATTATTTAAATGTGGATGTTCTTCAAATGGTGTTGAATAAATGCATTCAGAATGGTGGAGTGAGAAAGTGTCACGTCAACATAAGCTTCGCTCGACGGATTTCGTCCAGCTTATTTAGCGAATGCTTCCACGCGTGCCTTACACATTTCGTCCAGTGAAGGCACAGGTTACAGCCTTGCTGGGCGCTACTGTAAATGTGTGCAGAAATAGCTACAAAAGAGCATCGATTATGTTTCGGAAAATGAGACAAAATGATACATCACGTAGCTGATTTTAATCGATAGAGTGATGTCTCCTATTTTTGAACGGTAACTCCCGATAAATCAGAACGTCTCGAATTCAAACCCCCCTGCGGGCGTTGAAAAACAACTACCGCTTCGTGGGGATATCAACAGTGGTCGTGCGATGTCGAGAATTCCCCCCCTACCCCTCCCGCCCCCACCATAAGAACGTGGAATTTCCGCCGCTGACTCGGGTTCGTGAGCAGAACTCGTCTGAGTGGGAAATCACTTTGAGCGAGCTCATTTAAGTGTCGCCGTTTGTGATGAGAATGGGTGGCATCACGTGACCCAGCATCAAGCGTGTTATCGTAAATTGCTCGTGGACACGTCAGAGGCCTGTCGTGGTTCCACTGCTGGATGAGGACAGCCACTGCGCGGTTGGGGGTTGCCACACGAGGCACCGGTAGCGTGACGAGCATGGCTCACACCACCCTGGTGGCCAAGTTCGAGTTGGGGCCCCATTGACAACCGCCACGAGATTTGTTTTCAACAACGGTGTTAAACAGAAGACTGAGCGCCCCTACAGCGTTAAATGTTCGAGACCGTGAGTGTAACGATGAAGCGATTAGGCAAGAGGAGCCGCGATATAGAATAGCCTGGATGCGACCGTGCGAGACAAATCAAATATTGGGGCCTCATCTGACCGATTGACACACTCCGTGAGCTGATAATTTAGCCGCTACGCAACGGCTTTGCCTGCCGCCTAGCTCGTGCGGCCATGTGGCTCCGTGCTAGGCAAAGGGGTGCGAACCGGTAAAGGGCAGATGTGAGGCTACCACCAACTCCAGTGGGTTGCTTTGTTTGCTTAACTCCAGTGGAGGTACGAGGCATAAGCTAAGTAAGCACATGTTTACGGCCCAAAGTCGCTCAAGAGCTTCCCTAGATTCATGCATGAAAATTAGGGGTTCTCCAAAAATCAGATTGAATTTGGATCATAATGAACATGGAAAGTTCACAATTCTGATGACACTTTTAAATGTAAATTTTATTGAGTTTCGTTCATCACGATTGACAAATACAGGCCAAAAAACATCAAATATTAGGGCCCAACTTGACCGATTGACGCACCCCCCGAGCTGATGACGTCGTTTCTACGCCACGGCGAGGTAACCGTTCAGCGCGTGTCCTACGTTGCAGCCCCTACGTGGTGAAGTACTACGGGAGCTACTTCAAGGACACGGACCTGTGGATCGTGATGGAGTTCTGCGGGGCCGGCTCCGTCTCCGACATCATCCGCCTGCGGAACAAGACGGCAAGTCGGGCCTCTTTGCAATCCCCGGCAGTTGTCGCCGACGGCCGCGCGACAATCAGTTTCGCCGTAGCGGCAAAGTCACCGGCGGCTTGGGGCCACGGTGACGGCGCCGTCATCTTGGTCGGTTACAATAACGGTGAGGTTACAATGACGGTCGAGTTACAATGACAGGCAGGTTACAATGACGGTGGGAGCCGCCGTGGTGGAATGGCTGGCGCGCTGAACTTGCAATCGAGAGGTCACGGGTTCAAGTTCTTCTCCCCGCCTCCCCCACCATCACCCCGCCTCTGTCCACCCAGCAGCGTCAATGGGCACCACCACATTCTAGATTTGAAGCTTGCGTGACTGCAAGGATTCATATTCTTAGGTTTTTTCGGTAAAGTCACGTAGGTAAAACTCACTTGATACAGCTATCGTGCTGTGACGGTTCCACCTGAAGACGGAAGCTTGTGTTGCCTCCGAAACGTCGTGATTTTTATTTTATTTTTTATTATACTTTTATTAATTTGAAATTTTTACCTACGTGAATTTACCGAAAAAAACCTAAGAATATGGCACCACCACAGTTGATCAGCGGACCACGTGGCCCTTTGGTGGCAATTGATCACGTCCAGAGCCTTCAGTTGCAATTTATCATGTCTACGAGCAGCCGGAGGGGGTAAGGGGGGGGGGGTTAAACCGCACGGTTTTTTTGGAAGTCGACAAGGAGAGGTTTAAATACGTCGGCGGGCGATGCGCCTCGCCAACAATGCACTCACTGATTGGCTTTAACCAAGCAGAATGCGTCCAATTTGACTGAAATGTAATGCAATTATTCATCTGCGTGGCTATGTACACACACACAAATTTTACACAGATGTTAAACAAGACGTCTCGGCAGCATGGAAGAGGAGGCCAAAGACCCTCTTAAGGGACTCTCCATAGAGGGTTTGTCTCGTCGTGCCCCTTTCACCAGCAGGGGGTAGTGAGCAGCAATTGCGGGGCTGTACCTTTAGCTTTTAAATCCGAAACGCATAACGTGCGCTCATGTTGTGCATGAATACAGACCCCACTTACAGCCACACGATTTATTGGGCCAAGTGATGTTGGTGAGCACCTTTTGAGGCCATGGACGTACAATGGAATTGTGTGGTCAGCACTACACCTGACCACCTTTGTCTTCCCAGTGCCGAAATTGAAACACTGCACCAGGTACTCATTTAAAGCTAAGTGGAGATCCAGGATCGGTTGAAATAATCAGCACTAATGTTAGCCATGGCCACGAATCGAACTCACACCACCGCCTTACAGAACGCCGTGCACTAACCACGACGCTACCGCTCTCCACATGACAACAACCGCCATTCGCCACTAAGTGGCGGTGACCTCAGCGGGGGCGCTTGTGCCAGGCTACGTGCACATAAATACCTACGCACGCACGTACACACCCTGACATGTACACGCCGTTAAATACGGACCATCTTACAGCTCGTAAAAGCATTCGCTAAACTGGGTTAAATCGCGTAAATATAAATGCGTCGTTATTTACGCGATCTAATAATATTGGTCGCGAAAACCTACACGCTGAACTGACCTTACAGCTCTATTGGGACATCTACAGGCAGTTCCTCGATGCTACTCGCAAGGGCCAAGGACGTTTGTGTTGCGTTGGTGACACACCTAAAAATGTGACAATTATCCACAATTTTGGCTACTAAATCGCACCGTTTCTCGAGTGCGTGCTGGCGCGCAGGGCACTCGCTGATTTGGGCGCGTGTTATCGCGGTGTCACGTGCGGATGAGCGTCGCGTCTGCCGAGTGGTGGCGCGTGGCTTTGTAGAGTCTATACAAGGACATGCGCAGGCCGTTTCCAAAATAGGGAAAAAAGGGGCACGTGAAACTGTAGTTAGCAATCGAGCGTGCGCGCGCGTGTGTAATTGGGTTGGAAAGTATTATTTATATCGAACAATAATGCATTATTTGGCCAGGTGGATTAAAGCCAGTGCATGTTGCGTCTTTTTTTGGAGACCATGAAAATACCGCGTTTTGATAGAGCTTTAAAAAAAAAAACCTGTCAAATACAGTCCTGTGTGATTAAAAGTAACATAGTGTTCCTTACAAATGTAGTATTACTTTTTTTGGAAGTTGAAACCTCCTTGACTCGTGCTGAAAGGAATTTTTTTTTTGCGCGCGCGTTGTACGGCTGGTAGATTTCGCTGCATTCTCGAATGTCAAAATGTTTGAGGATGCGTATCCCGTGAAGGCGAAGGTATCGCGACCGCGATTGCCAATATATTCCGATTGCCCAGGTTTCACGATCGGCAAGCTATCGCGGCTTTGATTGCCAAGGTAACGCGACTGCAATTACTAAGGTATCGTGACTGCGATTACCAAGGTCTTGCGACTTCGATTGCCAAGATATCATCGCGACTGCGATCGCCAAGGGCAGAGCTCAGGGCAGAAACATTTGCTCCAGTGTATGATTCGGTTTACTTTGGCAGATGTTTCATTTTTTGACATCGGTTTCCAGTTCAAAACAAGAAAAAAAAAGAAATGCCACTTGCACACGATGGCACGTTGTTTCACTCTGACGCAGTAACTACAGCGAGCGTTTAGAACAAGACGCGCACGCCCCGCCACTCACACCAGCTAAGCGATGAATATGCGGAAGCATGTGTTTTCGTCGTTTCGCGTTAAAACATTTTTTTGATTTTTTTCTTCCAGTAAAAATGGGAAAAAAGAAACGTAATTGAAAGCCATAAACAGTGCGGAGCGTTTTGTCAAAATATCAGACTTTTCAAGGAGGCCCGTCTTTAAAAAGACACCGTCAACAAACATTCCTGCGAAGGGAGCTGGTAGGAACGTTGGGTTGCTCTGTCAATGGCCAGGGTCAACGGCGGAGTGGTGTATTCCGCAAATATGGCCGACTGTGAGGGCGGGCACAAGCCGGCGTGAGTAGGTTAAACGTTGAGTTTTATAAGGGCATCACGGGGTGACCAGCCCCTCCCCACCCAGCCCCACCCCTCCCACCCCCCCAGCCCCACCCTCCCCACCCAGCCCCTCCCCACCCTCCGCACCCTCCCCACCCAGCCCCACCCTCCCCTCCCCTCTCCACCCAGCCCCACCCCTCCTATTTTTGGATCCACGACGGACGGACGGACACAATAATCCCCTGTGGGCTGGTGTAACCAGGAGGCTCCTACCAGTAGAACTCACGGTCCCCTGCTTGGTCATCTCTGTCGCTGCTCAAGAGGAATACTGCCAAAATAAACGTTCTCAATTATAGGGCAAGTGTTGAACAAAAATAAGAATAGGTTTTTGCCCTTTCTGGCAATAAAACGGTTGTTAAGATGTTCAAACACCAAAAATAAACATTTTGAGCGGTGTTTGTTAATAACGCACTGGCCTCAAAGGACACCGAGCCCGGCGCCGTGGTGACATCACTGTCGGTTAGTGCCGAGCGGCGATAGCTCCTGTTGTAGTTGTTGGTGGTGGTTGTTGGTGGTTGTAGTTGTTGGTGGTGGTAGTTGTTGGTGGTGGTAGTTGTTGGTGGTTGTAGTTGTTGGTGGTGGTGGTTGTTGGTGGTGGTCGTCGTGGCGAAATGTTTTCAGCCCCTTCTGCCAACCACGAGTTGTTTAACTTCGCGCGCACGAACGCGTCGCGGTACATTACGCGCGCACCTAGCCAGGAACGCGCAGTTGTGTTTCCCTTCCCCCCGCACCTCCGTTAAGCACGGTCGGCTTGGTACGGCGCGAAAGAAGTTCAACGTGCACACGCACATGCATCACAGAGACAACCTCGCTCAGCCGGAGACTACTTCGCCCAACCTCCCGCGAAGCAAACACGTCCGCCTGGCTTCTGGTCCAAGCCCGGTAATCACCGACGTCTTCGTAGCCGTCTTCGATGCGGCCGTGTGCCGGGCTCCATCGGACCATCTACAGAACATTTTTGTCAAAGGAGAGAATGCCCCCCCCCCCCACAACTACCACCCACCCCCCTTCCACGCCGCTCGCCAAAACCGCGGAAATAAAAAATGGGGCCCTGGCACGAGCTCGCCACGTGCTCTGCCTCTTGGCCGCGGCTGGTATGAGCTGGCGGCATGACAAGGCTGAACGATCGCGGCCGAATCCGTTTTCACAAACCTGTTACGGCCAGAAGTACGTCCCCGCCGCCACGCGGCAGACGGGCGGTGCTTCTTGGACACGGTCCCGAGATGACGAGGACCGCCGCCGCGCGTGCGAGAGGCGCGCTTTTCCCGAAGCGGCTCTCCGCCGCGTGCCCAGACGACGCGGGGGGCCCTCTTGTAGAGAATGGCGCAGGTTGAAGGTGGGGGCGGCAGGCGGGGGGGGGGGGGGCGAACGGGGTAGCCATGCGGTGGCCCTCTGGGCTCAGCCGCAACGTTTCCAACATCAAATAGAAGTTTGCGGTGGCTTGGGGCCATTCAAAATGAGGTCTCCGAGCACGTGTAGGGGACGTGGCATGCTGCGCGTGGTGCAATTTGTCCGCCCTTAATGCGCGATTCATTATTGCCGGTTCAGCGGCGGAGCTGCCGAGTGTGCAGTCGGTGCAACTGCACCGGAGACCCATGGGATTGGAGGGGAAATTGGACACGGGGTGGAGGGCCCTATTTTATTCCTCGCACCAGGGCCCATGCCACTGTGTCGGGTTATTTTATGTGCACAGGTGTCATGGGACTTTTTGGACCAAGCTTCCATTTAACGAGATGCTTTGATATTTTTTTTTCTGCGATACCGACGATGGTCGGGCACCACGAGGACGTCGGGGTCTGGTGGGTGCGATCACGTTCAGCCTCTCGCTCATGATCGCTGTCGTCAGCATCCCCTCCTCCTCCTCCCGTAGCCCTCGGGAGAATGGGAGTTTACTTCATTCGCTCCGCGAGGTTCCTCTTGGCCACGCTGGGGCTGCCGTGGCAACTTCTGCGTCCACTTGCCATGGCTCACTCCGCACCAGCAGGCACAGGGCGCGTGCGGGAGCCAGATACTTGTTCGACTTGTGCGGAAAGCCACTGGGCGGTCCCTTGAGGTCCTTGCAACGTCCCCCTGTTTTCCACAAACGAATCAAAAGCTCAGCCACCACTGAGCAATTTTTTTTTATTTTTTTATTTTACCAGGTAAGGCTCACTGAGCTGTATAGCTCTTTTTCAGAAGCGACCTGGCCACAAATGATCACCTCGACGAAGTGGCTCATCGTGTGGAAATGTATCGCAGCAAAATGTTCTAGACGCGAGATGTCGATTCTTAATTGTGGAGGGAACAACCAAAGGACCCAGAGAAAAATTCACGTGACCACGGGGAGAACATGCCAACTCCAAATATACAAACGTCAGGGTCTGGATCGGGATTAAAACAACGACTTCCTGCATACCAGGCAAGGTAGTTAACATCTTGCCACCGCGACATATATATATATGAACACACGGGACTGAGTGCTTTAGCGTAAATTTTATTTAGAGAGGCGTAGACATTGTTCTCACCACAGAGAACCGTAGCGACACGACCCGCACTCTATGATAGCTGCCGCCAAACTGCGCCACACGCCTTCCCGCATGGCCTTGTGGGAAGCCTTGGTAACGCCTCCCCGACCTGAAGACGTACCGCTAAAGATGACATCATCGAAAAGAACGTCATCGGAATGGGAAAGGGTTCACAAACTTGCGTATCTCTTTCAGCCGGCGAACTGCGGCTAGCTCGCAACAGCCCTCTCTGACATGAAGCACTCTGAACGCAGAATGTGGCTAATTGTGAATCGGTGTCGCGCCAGCCCCCCAAGAGCGAGCAGCCCCGATCGATGACGTCCGCTGGCAGGCCTTTATCAAGATGGGAGGGGGGCAAGCGCGTGCAAGTTTGCGCGCTTGCGAAAATAACCTCCGCTCTAAACTCCACGTTCAAAATTAATTGCGGTGGCGCAGCGATAATTATAATCTGCGGGCTAGATTTTAAAAGCCTCCCCCCACCCCGCTCGTTGTTTGGTAAACATTCTCGGCCGAAAAGCTCACGGGCCGGTGTTTCTCGTCTTGTGCAGAAGCACGCACGATATATATTTTAAAAAAAGTTCCTATCCCGTACGCGTGACAGCGCTCGCTCGCTCGCTCGCTCGCTGCGTGCGGCGGCATTCCTCCTTAATTGAGTTGCAACAAACCCCCAGGAGTTGTTTGCTCAATGACGCCCGCTAGTTCTCGTGAAGGACTGCAGCTGCGTCCCTGCAGGTACTCATCTCGAGCGCCGAGAGAACGGCTCCGCGTTCGCTTTAGCGCGCCCCGGGGGCGCCTACCACGACGTTTCTTCGAAAAATCAAGCGAAGCGAGCGCTGCATTTCCCCACGAGGCGGATGGGGTGGTGGTGGTGGGGGTGGGTGGGAGGAACTCGTACCGAGAAGATGATGCGTCTCGAGTCTATTCCTGGAACATTCGTTGGTGGAGTGGGGTGAGTGTGTGGGGGGCGGGGGTGGCGTTGGGTTGGGGTGGGTGAGAAATGTTCTTGTGAAAATAATCAGAAGGCGTGAGTCGATCCGGTCGCTTTCCCGCTGATGGAGATCTCAGCCGCGGATGGCCCCGAGGCTTGGCCTGGGGTTGTGTGTACCTGTTGCGGGCTGCCGTGCGAAAAAATATATATTCGTTTTTCCAAAACCGACGCGGTGACTGCACAAACGCCGCGGCACCAAATGTAAAAACAACAACAGCAACAACAACAACAGCGGCAGCGGCGGTGGTGGCAGGCGCGTCGATAAGCTCCTGCCAGATCTCATCGATCAACGCCGAGCGCGGGGCGCTGTCTAACGTCTGCCCAACCTCTGCCTAACGTCTGCCTGAAGGTGCTGCAGCGTTGTTTATAAAAAAAAATGTATTTACGTTTTAATCCCCTTCTTTTTTTCCACGTATGTTTTAAACATAGCAGCGAGCTCTCGATTGCCCTACTGGGAAATCTGTGAAATAGAGCTTTATAGCTCATCGGATTCCTCCAGTTATAAATAAAAATTCTGATCCATGGGATGATGGTGCAGACAGCCGGATGAACCGCGCCTATCGGTGCCGCTTACTCTGCACACTTAGTCACACCGGTGTGATGCGCTCACTCAATAGCCAACTCGCCCTTCCTCGTGAACTCTCCACCCTCGGGTGTACCCCAACCGCAGAGCAGACGTGTCGAGCACGTGGCTTGCTAATCATTAGCTGCTCTTCCCTCGTCAAGGGGTCAGCGACCCCGACGCCCACGTGACTACTTCAAGAAGCGATACAGGCAGAGGTGTGTCACACTCCGTTTTACTGTGCCCATATCACGTGTGCGTTGAAAGCCACATGTACCTATGTTTTGCATTATAATTTTTATTTTAATCGGGTCACCTCCTATCTCGCTGTCTACCGTTACGGCAGACAATCTAGAGTTGACCGAATTAGTTTTTTTCTATATTCATTCATCATTCAGCTAAATTTATGGAGCGCGTCCAGTTGTGTGGAGCGTCACTACCTTTCAATTAAGGTCAGTGGAACCTCGGTGGAGAACCGCTGAGCCCCTTCAGCACACTGAACGGGTACAAGCAAAGACAACAATAACAACAACAATTACAACAACAACAAAAACATATTCTTGGTTCTTTCGGTAAAGTCACGTAGAAGGGAAATAATAAAATAATATAAATATAAAAAAATGTTTCTGTGGATTTCACACCTGATGATGATTGCTTGTGTTGCTGTCGAAACGCCATGAGAATTTTTATTGTTTTATATTTTTTATTATTTTATACATTTTTCTTCTACGTGACTTTACCGAAAGAATCAATAATATGAATCCCTGCAGTCACGAAAGCTTTAAATCAAAACAACAATAACAACAACAATCTCGATTTGAAGCTTTCGTGACTGCAGGAATCCATACTCTTTGAGTCTTTCGGTAAAGTCACGTGGGTAGAAACAGAATAGATCACGACGTTTCGATAGCAACACAAGCCATCGTCCTCAGGTGAAACAATACAGCAGGCGGACTGCTGAGGCAAGAGGAAATGTAGCGAGAGAGCTACTGCCACCAGAGGTGATATACGTTTGTGGTGGGTACAACAACAATAACAACAACAAGAAAATCAACATTAGAAGCAGCCAGGACTCAGGGGATCACAGAGCGAGGGTTGAGGTGCGGCACTTGGGGCTGGAGTCTCGCTATTTGCAATCTTCAATACAGATGTATAAAAAACAAATTCTCACGGGAAAAAGTGTTACTTACCAGCGGCGAGAGGGCACCACGGTTGTGAGATGTCAACTGCCTCGCCTGGTACGCAGGAGGTCGTGGGTGCGATCCTAATCCTGACGCCTGCTGCTGTGTATTTGGAATTTGCACCTCACTCCGCCCGTGGTAGCGTGGATTTTTGTTTCTCTCTGAGTCCTCCGGGTTTTTCCTTCACATTGAGAAACGTGCGTTTGGCGTATTTGGCTGCTCTACATTTCCACGTGATGTTAAGCCGCTTGGTTGAGCTATATCATTTGTGGCCAGGTCGCTTCTGAAAAGAGCTATATAGCTCAGTGGGCCTTCAATGGTAAAATACAAAAAAGTTTGACTTGATAACACAACTCAACATATTCGTCAAGAATATTGCTTAAAAGGAAAACATATATACAATAGCCAACGTTTTGGGTAACGGCACTTTTTTATTTTTGTGCGGTCTCCTATGAAATGACTGTGCGAGACATTGTGTTGTTATGATTGTGTTTTCATGATACAAACATCCGTATTTATTTTAGTGCGTAATTTTAATTTCATCAATGATATTCATAAGATCGCTGTTGGTTAAGACAAAGACAAAGATCTCCCGATAGCCTTAACATACTGTTGGGGCAGGCAAGGGCTGTTAGCCAGGACCTATGTAGGCCGACACAGCACACGAGGAGATGAGTGGCCAACACCACGCCCGGCCGCCTTTGTATCCCCAGTGGCGATGATTTTACACACCGCACCAGGTACTCATTTGAGGCTGAGTCGACCTAGGGGAGCCCAGGACCGACGGTTGTGTAAACACTTCGAGACAACGTATTACCATTGAATCGACACAGGCTTTCCACTCGGAGTTTGGCCAGGAGACGTCATAGACGCCTGTCCCCCCGGGGCCTCCGGCACAAGCTTATTAGTTAGATATTTCAGTCGTGGTTTAGTGGTAATATATTGAAGGTGGAGGGGTTACCAGCCCCTTGCACCCGTCCAGAGCCCCCGTTTAGCCACTGTGGTGGTCACAGACGCCATGAGGGGAGAGGCCAATCGGCATTGGCCATCCCCCCCACAGCATTGTCCACGACAGCGTTGCCCGTCCGGCACCGCGAGGAGGTAGGGGGTTGTTTTGCCGGACAAAGACACACACAGATACACACAAACAGACGTACACACACATACAGGAGACACACACAGACACATCTCCAATAAATACTACATGGGCAAAATTGATGGAAAAAAATGTTTGTGCGTACGTATCTCGGCGTATTAAACCACGAAGCGTACAAATTAAAACACGACGCTAATAATTATAAGCCCGAAATTGCCCGAAGCGGTGCACCATTTATTCTTAATCACTATTTGTTTAAACTAAACATTGGCGGTTGTGTGTGAGCGCGCATCTGTGTGCAGCGGTTAGCGCTGCGCTGCGCCACAAACCCGGCTACCCGAGTTTGATTCCCGCTCACGGCCAACGCCAGTGACGATTATCTGAACCGTTCCTGGATCTCCCCTAGGTCGACTCAGCCCTAAACGAGTACCTGTGTAAACATCGTCACTGGAGAGACAAAGGCGGCCGGGCTTGCTTGCTGGCTACCCACGTCCTCGTGTGCCGTGCCGGCCTTCATTTGGTGCTCGCTAACGGCACTTTGCCCAGCAGTCTGTTGCAGGCTACACTGGGAGATCTTTGTCTTTTGCGTGTGTGCGCGACTGCTGGCAAGCGGGTGCTTTGCTGTTTGTTTGCTTGAGTGGCCGTGCGTCTGCGCGGTGAGCTCATGCCATGGGCTCGATGCTCTGGTAATTGCGGTATCAGGCTCGGCTCGCTGTGGGTCTTCCGCATACTGAGGTGCCAACACCGCAAAACTGCCACAGATCCAACCCCACCTTCACCCCCGCGATGTTAAATACCTCGCCGGGTATGCAGCGATTCGTGGGTTTGATCGCAGCCCTGACCGCTTGCTGTGTATTTGGAGTTGGCATGTTCTCGGCGTGATCGCGTGGCATTTTTCTCCGGGGCCTCCGTTTTTTGCCCCTCCACATTTAGAGTCAACGTGCGTTCGAGCGTATTTGGCTGCTTTAAGTTTTCCACGCGATAAGCTTCTTCGTTGCGCTATCATTTGTATCAAGGTCACTTTTGATAACAGAGCTATTTTGCTCAGTGGGCCTTACCTCGTAAAATAAAATAAAAATGTTCATAGTTTTCGGTTTTGTTATGACCAGAGAAAGAATATATTCTAAATGCGCCTGCTCAAAGTGCATCTGCAGAACAAATCTGATGTAAATTGATTCAAAGATCTTCCGATAACATTTAATGGACCGTGAGATCAAGTGCCGTTAGCGAGCAGAAATTAAGGCCGGCACGGCGCACGAATGGGTGGTGGGTGGCCAGCGTCAGACCCGTCCACCTTTCGGCAGGTGGATCGGCAGGTGACGTGTGGTGGGGTAAAGTGTGGGTAGGTGCTCGTCTTCCCAGATGTGTGGCCAGCATGGAAGAGTAGGCCAATATATCCCCAAGAGGGGTTTTCCGCTAGTGAGAGACCCTTCCGCCAGCAGTGGTGTGAGCAAGGAATTACAGGGCTGCACATTTACCTTTTACACACACACACACAGGGCACACACATACATGGGTACACTCATGAGTAAAGTATTCTGCCGTCTTGCGTCAAATCATTCTTCGGCCGATGCTCGGCCATGCATGTGGTTGACAAAGTCGTGCCAAAAGGTGGAAAAATATAAATAAATCAGAGGCATGTGCTGTGCAGTTAGAGACTGTGCGGTGAGTGGGGTTCTTTTATATATGAAAAAAATACATTTCACAACGGTTCAGTTAAAATGACTACAGTCGTGGAGAACACGCTCTCAGATTATTAACATATTTTGTCATACGTTCAGCATTTAAAGAATTTGACCGAAATTTCAGCGCGCGACACACGCAACAACAACAACAACTACAAAATCATCCAACACCTCCCCCCGCTGGCAAACGATACTTTTCCAAAACATGGATGGGAAAGCGGTAGCGTTTTGTCTTGTGTGAGCTGCTTGTGGGCGAGTCGGGCGGGTGGGCGAGTGGGTAGGCGAGCGGGTGGGTGAGCGGGTGGGTGAGCGGGCGAGCGAGCGGGCGAGCGGGCGGGTGGGTGGGCGGGCGAGTGAACGGGCAGGTGAGCGGGCGGGAGTCCTCGGGAAAGTGTGGCCTGGTCTCCCAAGATCTCTTTGCGAGGTCTGCTACGATGCATCGTCCGTTTTGCAAAATGCTTTCGTGTCCCGGTGATTGACAACGCTGCTCATTCAAATGTTCGGAAACGTCTTGTTTTTTTGATAGGATTGAATCGACGTAACTTAAGGTCTCACGAATTGAATCACCAAGTTCAAACGTGAATTACATTCGTGATTTTAGAGTTCATTAATTGAGTGCTTTGTCATAGATTTTCGGGATACAGTGACGGTCACATTCCATCATTTTCAAAATTCACGTAATTCCTAATGTCCATTAGTATAAGCGTTATCGGTTGCAAAGTTGCACGGATTATGATACTTAAGGCAGGCTGTCATGAAAACCTCAGTCGAACAACCTTTGACATCTTCATTCTATTCTAGATGTGAAGCTTTCGTGACTCCAAGGATTCATATTCTTAGGTTTTTTCGGTAAAGTCACGTAGGTAAAAAAATTAAATTAATGATTTTATTTTAATTTTACTTTTATTAATTTAAAATGTTTACCTACGTGACTTTACCGAAAAAAACCTAAGAATATCTTCATTCTAGCTTGAAGTACAGAAAAGCGCAAAAAAAACCCGGATAAGATAAAAAGGTGAAAAACAACTGCATCCTTAAAGGGCTGATGATATCGCGATAATCGCCAAATGTAATATCGTATCGTGGAAAACTACATCGCAGACGACGTTTACTTCTGCGGTCGATGCACGTGCACTTCCACGTTAATAACCCGCGGGCATCACCGCGGCTGTGGCAGTTAAAACATTGTTTAATGCACAAACCCCACTTAAGATGAGAATCCTGAAGCACTTACAAAAAAAATAACTCCGCAGTAATTCCATCCGAATTGTCCTCCCACGATGCGACGTTGAGGAGCTGTATTTACAATGCCATTAGCGGTTCACTTAAAGCGGACGATGGGGTTGCAGGGAGAGCGGGGGGGGTGAGGTTGTGGGGAAGTCAAAACGAACGGCCCCTCTACGTTCGTTTCAACTGCGCGCGCGCGGTTTATTTTTGCTTAAATACGTTGAATGGGACAGCTTGCACCGAATGCTTTTTTTTTCTGGGTCGTTTTATGCAAACAATAACTTTGGACGCCTTCAAAGACAACGGGCGCCGTCTCACCAAAACAAATCGAGAATGAGATGATCTCGCTGATTGCAAGATATGTGCCTCCCTGCTGAGGGCGACAGAGCGGTTGCTGTGTACGCGTGTGCACGTGGGGAGCGGTGGTGCAGCGGTTAGCGCGCTGCGACTGAGGGGTTGTTGTGTACGCGTGTGCGTGAGCGTGTGCACGTGGGGAGCGGTGGTGCAGCGGTTAGCGCGCTGCGACTGAGGGGTTGCTGTGTACGCGTGAGCGTGTGCACGTGGGGAGCGGTGGTGCAGCGGTTAGCGCGCTGCGATTGAGGGGTTGCTGTGTACGCGTGTGCGTGAGCGTGTGCACGCGGAGAACGGTGGTGCAGCGGTTAGCGCGCTGCGACAGAGGGGTTGCTGTGTACGCGTGTGCGTGAGCACGTGGGGAGCGGTGGTGCAGCGGTTAGCGCGCTGCACTTCGAACCCGGCAATCCGATTATATGAACCGATTCCTGGGCCTCCCCTAGGTCTACTCAGCCTCAAATGAGTGCCTGGTTTGGTCTGTAAACGTCGTGCTGGCCACCCGCCCCTTCGCGTGCTGTGCCGGCCTTCGTAGGTGATTGCGAACAGCACTTGCACCCAAAAGTCTGTCAAGGCTACAACGGGGGACCTTTTTGTCTTGTGCATGTGCTCCAATGGGTTCCGTTCCCACTCACAGTCCGTGAAGAACATCTGAACCGATCCTGGGCATCGCCTAGCTCGACTCAGCCTCAAAACGAGTACCCGGTTCGGTGTGGTGTACACTTCAGCACTCAGCAGGTAGAGGTCATTGCTGCTGGCCACCCACGTCCCTAATGTGCCGTGCCAGCCTTCATAGATGCACTTGCCCCAGCAATCTGTTGAAGGCGATGTGGGGATCTCTGACTTTGTGCGTGCTCTACAAACCCAGACACTTGAGTGATATTCCCAAAATCTAAAATTATACCCTTTGGTTCTTTCGGTAAATACTCTTAGTTCTTTCGGTAAAGTCACGTAGGTAAAAATGAAATAAAAATTAATAAAAATTAAACAATAAAAATCACGACGTTTCGGAGGCAACACAAGCTTCCGCCTCCGAAACGTCGTGATTTTTATTGTTTTATTTTTGTTAATTTTAATTTCATTTTTACCTACGTGACTTTACCGAAAGAACTAAGAGTATGAATCCTTGCAGTCACGAAAGCTTCAAATCTAGAATTTTTCGGTAAAAGTCACGTGACTTTACGGAAAGCACCAAAGAGTATGGATTCCTGCAGTCACGAAAGCTTCGAATCAAGATCTAAAATTCTATTTGGTCAGTTCCACTGGAGAATAGTTACATTGAGGTTTCTCTGTATCTAAAATTCTCTATGAATTGCATTATTTAATGAAAACTATAATTATTAATGAGGCGCACTGGAGAAAATGGAAATAATTTATATTGAGCAAAGATTAACGCCCCAGAGGAGTTTTGAGTGGCTAAGATCCTGGGGTTTGTATCTGGGGTTTCTACCATCAATGATTAAACGGGAAGTGAGATGTGATGGACTCTGGCTGAATACCAATGACTTGCAAAAAATGACCTTCACAAAGTGTGTTTTTTTCTCTCATCAAAACAACGTTTCGGTCAACGCGTGACACATACGCTCCGTGCATGTGTATACAACGTGTGCCCTTCGTGCGGATTATTAACACACCTACTGACGTGACCTCAGCAGTCGTTACGTGACCGGCACCACAATCTTGTCCGTCCTATGCCAGCCGTGCTTAAGGCCCCCCTGGCTGTGCCAACCCAGAGGTCGGCAAAGGTCACCACTGGCAGCCACGGCGCCCACAGTGTCAACAAGGCTGAGGTCAAGGCGACGTTTTGTGCTCACATTTCCCGTACTCCTATCGTGTTTTTTAAATTGTTTTTGTTGTTGTAGCTTACTGACCGGCCCCTGATTGACGTCAATGATAAAGAGCTTCACAGCCCATCGGATTCTGACAGAAACTCCCATGGCTCACAGCGGTGGGACGATCCCGTCAACTGCTGCTCAGCGTAGGGGCTCGTCCAGTCGGATCGTTGCTCAGCGGTGGCAGAAATCTCGGGACCCAGATGATGTATACTTGCACGCTGAACTTCTTTCGCGCCGTACTTAGCCAACCGAGCTAATCACTGCGCCACCGCTCCCCACTCCTGGTGCCATTGTCGAGGACTGTCCCCTCGCCGCGGATGGAAGGTGGACCGAGGAGGCCGATTGGATCTGGATGAAGTGGGGATCAAATTGGTTGAGCGGCTTGGATAATGCAAACGCAGGGAGTTATGAGAATTCACCTTCTTGGGCCGTTCTCTGACACGAGGTTGTGCAATGCCTTCATCTTCAGTATGTATGTACGGTATGTTGAACTTCTTTCGCGCTGTAAGTAGCCAGCAACAAACTATACACAAAAAGCAGTTCTCAAAAAAATTAGTGTTTCAATCTAGATTGCATGAAATGATGCCAATTGTATAGATAATTGTCAGAGGATTAAAAAAAATGAAAAGAGGATTTTTATTTTTTTCAAGAAAGAATTCTAACTTTCGAACTCGACGGAAGAAGAAGTTCCTTTTTCCTCGAACTGCAGCAAAGACGATCTCGGTTTGATATCGGTGATGGAGGAGAAAAGTGAATGTGGGTCGGGCGGGAGGGTTGGTGCTGGATGTAACTCTATCCAGATGATTCCATTACGGTGATTGTTTGGTCTGGCTGTTGCCGAGTCCGTTCAAGTGGGATGTGCTGCTTAGGCCAAAAACAATGTCTGGGCGGCTCTTCTCGAGGAGGGGGAGAACAGCGAGACAAAGATGAAGATCCCCCGTATAGCCTTGATAGACTGCTGGGGCGAGTGCTGTTCACGAGGCTGGCAAGGCACGCGAGGGGGTGGGTGGCCAGCACCACGCCCGACCGCCTTTGTCTCCCCAGTGGCGATGTTTACTCACTGCACCAGCTACTCATCCGAGTCTGACTCGACCTAGGGGAAGCCCAGAACCGGTTCAGATAACACTGTGGAATATGATTTTTGTGCCTGGATAGTAATTTTGTACCTGGGTAGTAAGTGTTATTTTCTAATTGATTATGCCTCAAAAGTATAGAAAATGGATATTATTCCCCACAAACTTTGCTTTCGTGACCAGGACTTTACGTGAAGGAATGACACAAATGCACACCACGTTTTCTCTCTTTGAAAATAGGTACATTTCAAATGATCACTGTCCTGGTCACAAAAGCTACGTGTGTTTGTGACAATGTAATCGTCACCCGTGTTACGGAAATCGAACTCGGGTGGCCGGGTTCGTAGCGCTGACCGCTACACCCCCCCCCCCCCCACGACTCCCCCGCGTTTTAAACATTGCCCCCCCCCCCACCGTCCCCCCCCCACCGTCCCCCCCCACCGTCCCCCCCCCACCGTCCCCCCCCCACCACTGGCCCCACGCACATCTCCAACGGTGGCCTCCTTCTCCCCCTCCTTCTCGTGGTCGTCGTTTATTTTCATTTCCTTTGCGCTACCCCCAGCCTCGTGCCGTTCGTGCCAGTGGCCCCTTCCCATCAACGGCGCTTCACGGCGCCTGCAACAAATCCGCAAAGCTATGAGGAGGAGGGGGGGAGTGTTTTGCTGTTGTTGTTGTTGTTTAAATGCCCCCCGCCCCCCGCTCTGCTAACTTCCTCGGAGGTCAGGGGTTGTCGAGTTTCGGGATGAGATGGAGCCGGCATTGACACCTCCACCGGCTTCTCTACCCCCCCACCACCACCACCCTCCTTCGAACTCGCTCTCTCTCGCCCAACCTCCGACCCGACACGGTCGGGCTTGCGTACGGTGCGGAAGAATTTCGACACGCGCGTAGAGAGAGAGATAGACACAAAGATAGACAAAGATCCCCCGTATAGCCTTAACAGACTGTAGGGGCAAGTGCTGTTAGCGTAGCACCTATGAAGCCCGGCACGGCACACGAGGGGGTGGGTGGCCAACACCACGCCCGGCCGCCTTTGTCTCCCTAGTGGCGATGTTTACACACCGTACCAGGTACGTATTTGAGGCTGAGTCGACCTAGGGGAGGCCCAGGACCGGTTCAGATCATCGTCACTGGTGTTCGCCGTGAGCAGGAATCGAACTCGGATCGCCAGGTTCGTAGTGTAGCGCGCTAACTGCTACACTACCGCTCCCCACACACACAGACGCACACAGACGCACAAACACACACAGGCACCATCCCACCATTCGTGAGAGTTTGGCACGTGGGAGGAAACCCACGGACGGAAATGGGAGGATAAACAAAGGCAAATATCCCACATTATAGCCTTGAACAGACTGTTGGGGCAAGTGCTGTTGGCGAGCACCTATGAAGGCCGAAACGGCACAGGAGGTGGTGGGTGGCCAACACCACGTCGGGCCCACTTTGTCTCACCAGTGGCGATGTTCACACATCGCACCAGCTACTCATTTAAGGCCGAGTCGACCTATGGAAGGCCCCGGACCGGTGAAAATAATCGTCACCGGCGTTGCCCATGAGCGGGAATCGAACTCGTGCAACGGGCTCACCGCTACACTACCGCTCCACGAAATCGAGAGGATAGCACACACACACACATCCAATGATCTCCACGGATGGACTCGAAAACCCGCTCGCCGTACCGACGTCTCCTGGCCACCTTGCAGCCCATCTGGGTTGGGAGTTTCGGGGATGTGTGCGGTCCTCAAAACCCCCGCACTCTGTGTCACCCGACATGCACCTTAAGTGCAAAGGTCACGGCTAACCGCTGCGAGGATGTGTAACGTGTCTGGGCGCAGGAGAGATGCCCGCTTGTGTACGGCGATCCTGCCATTTGCGCCGTAAATTTGTTACTTGAACAGAATTATGGCGCGCGCCGGTAACGTAAGTCAGGATCGTACATCGCTCGCGGCCCCATGTTTATTGAAATGTACGTAAAGTTCAGCTTTTCTTTAACGCCGGAAAAAGTTAACCTTGTTTAAATATTGTGCTTTGACTCGAGATCAACAGTGAAAATCATAATCCCTCTTTTTAAAAATCCAGATTGATGTGTTTTAAAAAATGCTCTATCCTGTATTAAATGCCGTAATAAAACACAAAATACCAAACAACTTTTCATTATAAATCTGCAGTAAGAAAATAACTTTGCTGAACCCGCAATGGCTGTGCTTTCTTTGGCACGTTCACTCTCATACTCTGAACGCTGGCACGAAAAAATAACGCGAATGTTTACAGTACAATGTGTGCGTGTGTGCGTCCGTGTCTGTGTGTGTGGGGAGCGGTAGTGTAGCGGTTAGCGCGCTGCGCTAAGAATCCGGCGACCTAAGTTCGATTGCCACTCACGGCCAACATCGGTGATTAAAAACTAAGGTCCACTGAGCTATGTAGCTCTTCTTCAGAAGTGACCTGATCACAAATGATAGCTCAACGAAATGGCTCATCACGTGGAAATGTATGGCAGTCAAAGACTCTAAATGCAAGTTGATTCTAAATGTGGAGGGGGAAACGGGTGGAAGCGGAGAACAATCCACACGCCCACGGGGAGAGACACACGCAAACTCCACATATACAGGCGTCGGAATCGGGATCGAACCCACGACCTCATGTATACCAGGCCAGGTAGTTAACATTCCGCCACCGTGACGAATATATGAACCGGTCATTGGCCTCCCCAAGGTCGACTCAGCCTTAAATGAGTAATTGGTACAAAGGTGTAACAATTGCCACTCGGGAGAGAAAGGCGTGGTCCTGGCCTCGTGTGCTATTCCAGACTTCATAGGGTGCGCGTTAACAGCACTTGCCCCAACAGGCCGTTAAGGCTATAGGGAGGATCTTTGTCTTTGTAATTTTTTTTTTCTAAGCGAAGCTGTTAGGCCTTTGCAATGTATTCTACTTTAAAACATTTCTGTTAAGGTATTTGGACCTTATACTGGCATGCTGTGAGATTCAGAATTTTACGGTAAAGAATTCAACTCGTACTTTGTTATTTTTTTTCACCCTCGATGTTCGAAAGCTGCAATCCAGGTAAAAAAAAAGCGGCCGATGTTTTTTTTCCAGCTGTCTTGCAAAGACAGCTAACCATGGCATTGTTCAAACTCGCTTCATTTTTTTTTGCCAAAAAACAGGATTTCATGTTTTTGCTTTATTACATCTGTACATCACGTGCGATTTTGACAGTGCTTCAAATACTTTTTTTTCACTGTCTTCATCACCAGCCATGATCAATCCACTGCTGGTGGTTTAGATCACCCCAAACCGTCGCCACCATATTATACGATCCTGCGATTTAATAATCCACCCGGCACCTCTGTGCACGAGTCGATGTCATCGCTCCATCGTAGACGTCCTCAGCACCCTCAGCACCCCCAACGCCTCCACCTGTAACCCCCCTCCGCCCCGCCTCTATAAAGTGACTCATCAACCGACCCGATCGCGCACCGCAATACAGGCGCGATACGCGGAAAGGGGGAGGGGGGGTCTGTCAATTGGGAACGGACACCACTCCCTCGCCCTACCAATCCTCACCCTGTGGGCGGCGAAGGGTGTTCAGGTGCCGCGTCTTCTCTGCCGTGGCGATGATGGGGGGGGGGGGGGGTGGTCTCTGAAGGACGACGACTCGAAAATTTATCGGAGCAATAAACACAAAAGTTCGCTTTGATGGTGTTCGCCGGTGAGGACAGGAGTCACCGATTGTCCACATCTCTCCGCGAGGCTGTTAAGTCCGTGCCAGGGTACAAGGCGTTAGCGTGCAGTGGCCAGCGTCCTGGCGAAGCGTTACCAAAACAACAGGACAACAAAGAGCCGGCGGAGAGACAGACACAGCTCGTGCCGGGCACACACTGGGGTCACGCTGGCCATCGCGAGGGACACTTGCCTGTACAGGTGCACACGCAGCGATAACCCCGGCGGTGGTTTCTGTCCCCCCCCCCCCCCATCCAACCCCACCGCGGACTTCTCAACCTCCTCTGTGCTCATAATAAAGGTGTTTCGGTTAGATGGCGTTATTGATAAATGTGTCGCAACCCTCCACCACCCGACACGGCCAATCAGTAAAAAAAATGTGTCACGTTTACAAAAGACGTAGAAGGGAAATAATAAAATAATAAAAATATAAAACTATTTCCCATCTACGTGACTTTACCGAAAGAACCAAGAATATGAATATATAAAGTCACGTAGATAGAATTTTTTTTATAATAACAAAAAATAATGAAAATTTAATGAAAATTAAGTGAATATTATTTTCCTTCACTTTATTTTCAAATAATGTGAATATAATTTTTTATTCACCTTATTTGTACTTTTTATTATTATTATTATATATTTTTGTTTTATCTGCGTGACTTTACCGAAAGAACCATAGAACATAAACTCAGAAAGCTACTGGAATGGAAGAGGTGGAGGATGATAATAGCAAACGTGGACTGAAAGAAGTAAACTAAATATTAATGAATACAAAGGTTTTGTAAGTAAATGTACGGAACTCAACGGTCATCATTGTTGCAGCGAACGAAAATCCAGCGATTGCTAAATGTGTCCCGGCTGTTACGTTACCTCTACTGAGGCACAGCTGGTAGCCAATCTGCGACCACATGCTTTTGTAAAAGTATTCAGCATTTCCTTACTCAAATAAAACCCGCTCTTTGACCGCTGTATATATATATAAAAAGCACCAATTCGTTCCCAAAAATCAGAAGGCCCATAAAACAAGCCGGTAAATGTTTCCCCCCCCCCTTTTTAATGGGTTTTTTTATTTGAAAATTCAAAGAAGAATTTTGATTTGGCTACAAAGAATTTTTATTTTATTGAAATTGTGGAAATACTGAAATCACACCGGCACGCAATGAATCCGTGTGCCGCTGGTCACGTTGGTCGTCACACTGCATTGACCGGACGTTGAAATGGGATTGTGTAATTCAGCAGATGTTGTGTTTAATTATTTTGTAAGTACCACCTGGCACTCGGTATAAAGTGAAATTCCTCTTTTACTGCTTGCAGAGGGAGGGCGCGAGAGAGCGGACGCGGGTGGCGGGTGGCGGGTGGCGGGCGGGGGTGTTTGGAAGGAGCCTCAATGTTTCCCAAATCCCACGGGCGGAGAGCGGAGAACAAAACGCCTATAAATAACGGCCCGCAGCACGGCGAGAGGAAGGCGATACGCTGTTTGTTTCTCTCGCCACTCGCGGATTTATAACGACGCAGCTTAAACGCGCGCGGTTACCTTCCGCATCATTTCGTTTTCATGTTTCCGCCGCGCTCGTCTGTGTCGTCTTCATTCGCCTTCCCCGTGTTGCCACTTGCCGTAGTAGTCGTGATACTAACGACGAGGGCGCCTTCCACCCCCCGCCCCCCCAAGCAGCTTCGTCATTCGGCGCGCGCACGAGGCCAGCGGCGCGGTGACACCGTTCCATCGACGGAATTTTTCCGGTTTCTTTTCCGTTTTGTTTTAATTCACGAAGAAGACGATGGGAAAAAAACACCAAGGGGTGAGCGCGCCGGTGGAACCGGTGTGCGCTGGGGGCGTCGTTATGCACCCCCCACTGCCCCCCCCCCAACTCCGAAACCAAAGTGTTCTCAGTGGCACGTCCAGAGTGGGCTCCCTGTCGTAAATAAGCGGTGGGGCAACAGCGCGCGCTGGAACGCGCCGCAGCTGCGGCGTGCGCGAGCACGTGCGAGCCCCGCGATGGGCCCATACAGGTGTGAGTTGCCCCCCAACACAACCCATCCACCCCCCCCCACACACACACCACCCCCACAGCTTCCCATTTATGTAATTTATTAATTTTTCTTGCTCACTCGCCTCGGCGCCCCCCCACCCCCTCCTCCTACTACAGACCTACAAGCTCCGTTGTGCGGCGCGAGCGTGAGAGTTCCCATGGGAGTCGCAGCACCATCGTCGTCGCCCCGTGACTCTGGTGTCCATCATTTATCGTGGAATCGTGGTTTTTTTGTACGATGGACTGGATAGACTTATACATATATGCACGTTGAACTTCTTTTGCGCCGTACGTATCCAACCGTGCTAATCGAAGGTTGCGGGCTGGAAGGGTTCCGCATCTCCCATTCGCACTTAGTAGCAAGGACTGGAGAAGGGTGACGAGGCCCATTGTTCGGTGGTTTGCAAAGCGTGGATTGCAGACCCGGACACACCCAGCTGATGACGGCCTGACAAAGGTGTTAATAACGCCCTCTGATATTGCGCTCCACCTTGGAACCTCACCTGCAGGTGTGCAGTTGAACGATAGAAAGCTCAAATGAAGTGACGTGTGCAAAAGCGAATGGAGCTCTACAAGTTCTCAAATGAACAACAAACATGGAATTGATAATTGTTTTTTTTACCCCTTTATCTGGCAACAAAACTGACACCTTTTTTTTACAAAGAGTTATGTTTGCATTGACCACAATACCTGCGGTCGCAATGCAAACAAAACACAACTCTGATCATTTATGCATTGTCTTTGAAACTGATCGGTCCACACCAGAGACAGCTTTCTTTAGAGCCTAGTCTCTCATATGGTGTTCGACCAGATGACGCCAAAAGGCGCACCAAAGAGACCCTATTAGTATATTTTGGTACTGGCAAAGGAGGTCCCATGAAAGTGGCTTATCGCGTGGAAATGTATCGCAGCCAAATGCTCTAAACGCACGTCGGTTCTAAATGCGGAGGGGCAAAACCGGAGGACCCGGAGTAAAATCCACGCGACCACATGGGGATAGAGAGAGAGACACGCATTATCCAAATACACAGCGGGCGTCAGGGTCGGGCTCGAACCCGACGACCTCCACTGCATGCCACGCGTGGTGCTGAACACCTCCAAGGCTGAGGATCCTTCGAGAACAAAGGGGGGGGGAGGGGGGTCGTTTCGTGGGAGTGACGGCCGCGAGCCCCGGCAGCCCGTGACCAGACTCGTTGGTCCCGAGGGGGGGGGGGGGGTCCAGGCTGGGACGTCGTCGTCTCGAGGTTAGTGAGAGACTGCGAGCGGCTACGTGAGGTTTCTTCTCCCCATTGATTTAACGGCTCTCGCTCAGCAGGGTATCGCCCACACGCAGCAGCAGCAGCGTAGCAGCAGCAGCTTAGCAGCAGTAGCAACAGCAGCAGCTTAGCAGCAGCAGCAGCTTAGCAGCAGCAGCAGCAGTAGCAGCAGTAGCAGCTTAGCAGCAGTAGTAGCAGTAGCAGCAGCAGCAGCTTAGCAGCAGCAGTAGTAGCAGCAGCAGCTTAGCAGCAGTAGCAGCAGCAGTAGCAGCAGCAGCAGCAGCAGTAGTAGCAGTAGCAGCAGCAGCAGCAGCTTAGCAGCAGTAGTAGCAGTAGCAGCAGCAGCAACAGCAGCAGCTTAGCAGCAGCAGTAGCAGCAGCAGCAGCAGCTTAGCAGCAGCAGTAGTAGCAGCAGCAGCTTAGCAGCAGTAGCAGCAGCAGTAGCAGCAGCAGCTTAGCAGCAGTAGCAGCAGCTTAGCAGCAGTAGCAGCAGTAGTAGCAGTAGCAGCAGCAGTAGCAGCAGCAGTAGCAGCTTAGCAGCAGCAGCAGTAGTAGCAGTAGCAGCAGTAGTAGCAGCAGCAGTAGCAGCAGCAGCAGTAGTAGCAGCAGTAGTAGCAGCAGTAGTAGCAGTAGTAGTAGCAGTAGTAACAGCTTAGCAGCAGCAGTAGCAGCAGCAGCTTAGCAGCAGCAGTAGTAGCAGCAGTAGTAGCAGTAGTAGCAGCAGTAGCAGTAGCAGCAGCAGTAGTAGCAGCAGTAGTAGCAGCAGTAGTAGCAGTAGTAGCAGCAGCAGTAGCAGCTTAGCAGCAGCAGTAGCAGCAGCAGCTTAGCAGCAGCAGCAGTAGCAGCAGCAGCTTAGCAGCAGCAGCAGTAGCAGCAGCAGCTCAGCAGCAGCAGTAGCAGCAGCAGCTCAGCAGCAGCAGTAGCAGCAGCAGCTTAACAGCAGCAGTAGCAGCAGCAGTAGCAGCAGCAGCAGCTTAGCATCAGCAGTAGCAGCAGCAGTAGCAGCAGCAGCAGCAGCTCAGCAGCAGCAGTAGCAGCAGCAGCTTAACAGCAGCAGTAGCAGCAGCAGTAGCAGCAGCAGCAGCTTAGCATCAGCAGTAGCAGCAGCAGCAGCTCAGCAGCAGCAGTAGCAGCAGCAGCTTTGCAGCAGCAGTAGCAGCAGCAGTAGCAGCAGCAGCAGTAGCAGCAGCAGCTTAGCAGCAGCAGTAGCAGCAGCAGCAGCAGCAGCTCAGCAGCAGCAGTAGCAGCAGTAGCAGCAGCAGCTTAGCAGCAGCAGTAGCAGCAGCAGCAGTAGCAGCAGCAGCAGCAGCTTAGCAGCAGCAGTAGCAGCAGCAGCTTAGCAGCAGTAGTAGCAGCAGCAGCTTAGCAGCAGCAGTAGCAGCAGCAGCAGTAGCAGCAGCAGCAGCAGCAGCAGCTTAGCAGCAGCAGCAGCAGCTTAGCAGCAGTAGTAGCAGCAGCAGCAGCAGCTCAGCAGCAGCAGCAGTAGCAGCAGCAGTAGCAGCAGCAGCAGCTTAGCAGCAGCAGTAGCAGCAGCAGCAGTAGCAGCAGCAGCAGCAGCTTAGCAGCAGCAGCAGCAGCTTAGCAGCAGTAGTAGCAGCAGCAGCAGCAGCTCAGCAGCAGCAGCAGTAGCAGCAGCAGCAGCAGCAGTAGCAGCTTAGCAGCAGCAGTAGCAGCAGCTTAGCAGCAGCAGTAGCAGCAGCTTAGCAGTAGCAGCAGCTTAGCAGCAGCAGCTTAACAGCAGCAGCAGCTTAGCAGCAGCAGTAGCAGCAGCAGCTTAGCAGCAGCAGTAGCAGCAGCTTAGCAGCAGCAGCTTAACAGCAGCAGCAGCTTAGCAGCAGCAGTAGCAGCAGCAGCAGGGCTTTCTTACTAACAAGCACACCGGCTGCGATAGCCGTTGTCGGGTAAGCAAGGAGGTTGGGGGGGAGCGGGCGAGTGGTGTGGGGAGGGGAGGAGGGGGTCACGGAGAGGCCATATTTTAAAGAAGCAATGTTTTCGAATCGTGGAGACCGTGTAAGATTTATTAGGTTTATGAAAATATATATGTACAGCCCCCCCCCCCCCCCCCCACCGGTAATAATCGTAAGAAAACATTAAAACAACTCAGTTACAAAAGCCCCCGATATCACGAACACTTCTGACCGTCGTCAACATTCAGAGCGTTAACAGCGGCGATGCCAAACGTCATTGACCGCCTCTTCGGCCCACGCCGGTTTTTTGTTTTTTTCGTCTTCCTCCGCGATGTTCAAATTCAGATATTCCCCCCAAAAAATAAATAAACATCGACATCATTTTCTGCGCAATGTATCCACCCCCCCACCCCCCCACCCCCCCGAGCCGCATTTGCCATCGGAGTGTTGAGCACCGACAGAAGCATCGCAAGCACCACGCCGCTGATTGTCGGACGGCTTGACGGCCGTCTATCTGTGACCCGAGACTGAACCTCTGGACAGAATTGACGTGCACGCGAATAGGTGAGGGCGCCGCTGGATGAGCGCCACCCACGGCCATGCGGGTTTGTGCGGGTTGCGTTAACCATGCTCGTTGGTTCTTTCGGTAAAGTCACGTAGGTGAAAATAATAAGAAAAGAAAATAAAAAATACAAAAGTGAAAATGAACTCAATTAAATCACCACGTTTCGGGCGCAACACAAGCATCCTTCATCCGGTAGGGACCACCACAGCGAAAACAGTTGCTGATGTATGCCAAAGAGATGGCTTTGACAAAGGTTTATATAGCTGAGGAGGGTGGGGGGGTGAACGAGAATGCGTTAACCATACTTCGCCGCTGTGGTCAGCGCGGGGCGCGTTGGCGCAGGCGGGGAGCGCGGGTGTGGGTGCATCGAAGTACAGTACAACGATGAGTTTTGCTGCGCTATTACTGCCCAAAGTGTAGACACGCATCAGCCTATAGCACCTGATATGCATGGGCAGTCGCCCATACAAGCGCTAAGGTGGCTCAGCCACAGTTTCGCGTCCGTGATCTGGCGAATCTGGCACGTATGAGAACGGCGTTTAAAAAATAAATGTGACTCTAAGGTTACAAATTAAACACCGCGTTTCCCTCATGCTGTTACAAGCATGCGCATGCATATTGACTGATACCTCCGAAGGAGAGAATTGTACGAATTATATATATACACGCAGTTCATAATGTTTTTGGGTTAGATCGCATTATTTTTAAATGTGTCGTAACCCTCCACCACCCGACACGGCCAATCGGTAAAAAAAGTGTCACGTTGACAAAAGACAAATAGGTCACTACTTTAGCCCATCGGTGTGCTGAAGAGTGAATCCACAACATTTACTATTTTTGAGTGCGACGTTTCGCTGGCAATTGCATCCAGCATCATCGGGCAATTTGCTAATGATCCTGGATGTAATTATCAGCGAAACGCTGGTTATTCAAAAATGGAAAATGTTGTGGATTCACTCTTCAACACACCGGTGGGCTAAAGCAGTGAACTATTTGTCTTTTGTCAACGTGACACTTTTTTGCTGATTGGCCGTGTCGGGTGGTGGAGGGTTACGACACATTTATAAATAACGCGATCTAACCCAAAAACCTTTATTATTAATAAAATTGGTCGCGAAAGCCTACGTGTTAATATACTCACAGTGTATGCATGCACGTACCTCCGAAGCTGAGTATGCACGTGGACGTGGACACGCACGCACATGTACGAGTCGTAAACATGAGTCATGGTCGGACATAATTCAAGCCAATTATCAGAACTTGAGGGGCTTGTTTTGTTCAATTCGTTTTCGTAAGAATTTTTATAAGGCCTCGACGGAATAATTTTGCGAGTTCATGCTCGCATTTTGGTGCGCGACGTTCAGCTGGGATTCATATATTTTTTTGGCCACATAACGCCGGTTGAAAAGAGAGATTTTTTTTCGTAAAAATGGTCAGAAAAGAGAAGGGGAGGAGGAGGAGGAGGGGGTGGGGGAAATCATGGGGAGTGCATTTCCCCAGCGCTTCCTGCCGTTGTGAGGTTTATGACCTCGGTTAAATGGATCCGTTTGAATTTTTTTCATAAGAGAAACCGGTCAGGACCAAGGCTCTCCCCACGCTGCTTCCCGTTTGTTTAATTGTGGGGAGATGGTGGTGTGTGGGGCGGGGGGGGGGGGGTTATGTATTTTTCTTCCCCAGCCAGATGTACACGTCCTTTGTGATAGATGGTGGCCCGAGTGAACGTAATTGCCATGGAGCACATTGCGCAGAGCTCATTCTCCGCTGCCAACATCGCTGCCTTCCACGCGTCGGTGAATTTCCCACACCTCTGATTTCGCACGGTTGGCCGCGTATGGTGCAAGAGAAGTTCAACGCACGTGCCCACGTGCAATTCAACGACAAAAATCCGACGCGAACAAAAAAAATAACACTTTTTTTTTTGCGCGATGCGTTGAAATTCGTATTCGTGTCTCTCAATTCCGTGCTGATCGTGCCATCGGCATCCTGTGATGAAGATGCAGAAACGCTCTGTTCAGAACTCTCGCTGTTCGTGGTGTCGTAGTGCAGCACCCTGTGTCGGATAAAGACGCTGGGAGATGGTACGGCAGATCCTGATCTCTGAAGCAACTTCAACCATAGCTCTTCATCAACATAGATTGTCCGTCTCGTGTCAGTTAAAGCTAAGTTCGTTACGTCTCCGGGTGGCAAAGTAACCGCCAAAGAGAAATGCAACTAGTCGGTGAATATATTTTGTAAAGGAAAGCTTTTCAGTCGGGACTTAAGTATATCAACATTATCCAAGAGATTGATCTCCAGCGGTAAGGAGTTCCACAATCACGGTGGCCAGCGCAGTCAACCCGATCACCCCAGCTTCGTGCATTTATCGGTGACCAAGTTGCGACCATCAACTCGATACGCTCGATTCAACTAAACTATAAACTATTTTTTTTATTTTACCTGGTAAAGCCCACTGAGCTATGCTGTTTTCAGAAGCCACATTGGCCACAAATGATCGCGCAACGAAGTGGTTCATCACATGTCAATGTATGGCAGCCAAATGCTCTAAACGCACGTTTCTAAATATGGAGGGTGAAACCGCAGGACACTGAGAACATTCTATGCGACCACGGGGAGTAAGACATGCAAACTCCAAATATACAGCAGGCGTCAGGGTCGGGATTCAACCGACGACCTCCTGTATACCAGGCGAGGCAGTTAACATCTCCTAGCCACCGCGGCACCCGGGTTCATCACGGGTGGCTGAAACCCGGAATCCATCTCAGATTTTCATTGGTGCTGGTGCAGTGGTGCCACCCTCTGAGCCAGTCGGCCACCTCCATGGCAACTAGGAAAGTGTGTTCTCTACCTGGTGGTGTGATGTCATCGTCCTCGCCTGGTATGCAGGAGGTTCGAGGGTTCGATCTCGACCCTGATGCCTGTATATTTGGAGTTTGCTTGTTCTTCCTTGAGTCGTGTGGATTTTTTTCTCCGGGTCTTCCACTATTCCCCTCTACATTTGGAAACATGAATTTAGATTATTTTGCTGCTATCCAATTTCACGTGATAAGCCACTTTGTTGAGTTATCATTTGTGCTTCTGGAAAACAAGTTAATAGGTCAGTGGGCTTTACCTGGCAAGATAAAAACAACTGGTTAAATTACATTGAATATTTTAAGTGATTTGCTTACCTTTCCTATACTTGTAACTCATATTCTGTTGTTGTGCTGTTTGTAGTTGTCAAGTTCTGACCCGCCCCTACTGCACATCTTTGAAAACGAGCTTTATTGCTCATCGGATTCCTCCGCTATGAATAAATATTCTAATTCTGAGGTGCGGCGGCTTCGTTTGTGGTTGTCACAGCTCTGCACTGCGCTGTCAACGACAAAAATAAACCCCACTGACTTAATTGTGGATCGTAAAGGAAGTCTCAGCCCAAAAAGACAAACAGCCCCTTTATCTCTTAGATACCCACCTCGGCTCCGTGTCCCGGGCTGACCAATTTGTAATTGAAGATTGCTCAATGCTCTAACCCCTGAGCCGTGCCGCCCGGCTCGCACCGCTGAGACCCTGGGTTTGAATCCAGGCAGCCGCCTGTATGTTGAACTTCTTTCGCACTGTACATAGCCAACCGTACTAATCAGTGGTGCGGGGGAAGGACAACAAACGAAACACAAAAAGCAGTTCTGAAGAAATTATTAAACCAGGTTCTCGGTTGTAGACTATTGATGGTCATCGATGATTGTGCCAATACACGTTTACAAAAAATAAGGTTCCAAACTTTTCTTTTTTTTTACTAAATATCAGTTCTGAGAATTTGAAAAAGATCAGTTTTGCTCCACACCCGATGAACGTTACCCTCACTGGCAGAGCGGTTGGCAAGGTTCTGCTCGCTACTGTGTGGACCAGAAGTCACTTGAAGGGATCTCAGAGGTAACTCTGTGATATCCATTTACGCAGATGTTTCTCTAACATGAAGGGTTCCAGTTGTTTTTCTAGGTATCCAACAAATTTTGAAAAAAAAAATTAACTTAATGGCACGACTGTGCGTGTGCATGTGTGTCTGACGATTATCGTCAGTGACGATTATCTGAACCCGGTCCTGGGCCTCCCTTAGGTCGACTCAACCTCAAATGAGTATCCAATGCAGCGCTCAAACATTGTCACTCGGGAGACCGAGGTGGCCTGGCATGGGAGCTGTTCGCTAACAGCCCTTGCCCCAACAGTCTGTTAAGGCTATACGGGTGACCTTTGTCTTTGTGTGTGTGTCACAGCTGCGCGAGGACGAGATCGCCACGGTGCTCAAGTCGACGCTGAAGGGCCTCGAGTACTTGCACTTCAAGCGCAAGATCCACCGCGACATCAAGGCCGGCAACATCCTGCTCAACACCGACGGCCACAGCAAACTCGCCGACTTTGGGGTCGCGGGCCAGCTCACGGTGAGTTTTGGGCGGCAGGGGAGGTGGCGTCCACACGTCCACACGTCCACACGTCCACCCTTCCACCCTTCCACCCATCCACACATCCACCCATCCACCCGTTCACCCATTCACTCGTTCACCCATCCACCCGTCCACCCTTCCACCCGTCCACTCTTCCACCCTTCCACCCATCCACCCGTCCACCCATCCACACGTCCACCCTTCCACCCATCCACCCGTCCACCCATCCACTCGTCCACCCATCCACCCATCCACTCGTCCACCCATCCACCCATCCACTCGTTCACTCATGCGCACATCCACCCGTCCAGCCCGTCCACCCGTCCAAGCCGTCGTCCACCCGGCAGTTCTCACTTTTAACGATCATGGTGCCCCCCCCCCGCCCCCCCCCCCCCCGTCAACCACCCTTTTAAACGGAGCTCCATAACCATTAGCTCGGGTTCTGCGCCCTAAGTTGGGTGCAGGCCAGCTCCCATGCTCGCTGGTAACACTATATCCACGCTCGTGGCCAGGCCCAGCGGTGCAGGGGCTTGTTTTTTTACGTGCGTGCGTGTGGTGCGCTGACCGCTTACAGCATTCCTTTACGAGCAGGGAATTGTAAGTTGGACTCGAGCGACCCAATTAACCGCCTGCGTTTGTGTAGCAGCGGCGATTGACTTAAGCGAGCGCAGGCCGAAACCGTGGCTTTCTTTGGGGTGGGGGAGAGAGGTCACGCATTTGGAAAGTTTTCAGTCCATGCCCACTGGTGGCAGGTGAACGTGACCTGTGCCAGTCGTGGATATTCCCCGTTCCGCTGACAGGGCTCCAGTTTAATCGCAGGACTAAGCACAGCTTACTATTCACGCCACGCTGAATTTGCCCCGTCGGATCTCAGCAGCTACCCAAGTTGGGCGCCTGGTGAGCACTTGGACAGATCTTCATGGCGAGGCAGGGTTTGGTCCGCGATGTGCCCAGCAGATGTAAGTGCAGCAATGGATTGTTGAATCTATCTGTGAGGTGCCGAGCGCTTCACCCTAGCATGTGCGGTAACTCCAGTTGTCCTCCCACGTGCCAAACTCCCATTCGTGGACTTGACCAAACATCCCAATGTTTGAACCCCTTTTGGAGAGAAGTGCTTTGAAGCTCGGTGACTCTCCCCTGGGCAAAACGGTGGAGATTCGTCAGCTGGTGCTCGCTCTTATCACGGTGGCATCTGACTTCGATGATAATCCAGACAGTGACATAGCACATGCAACCGTTGCGTGCGACGCGCCTCTCGCTTTGCGGTAGCATCTCCCTGTGGGGAGACGACTAAAAAAAAAGCAACTTATAAGCAGCAGCGGGGTGGGCGCGGGGAGACATTTTTTTTGTCAAGTTCTTTGTTTAATTCCAGCACCTGCCAAACGCACACGCGCACGGCATGCACGGAACACAATCGGCTGTTGGTCGCCACGCTTTATTGTCGCGTCACAATTCGCGGTCAGGCGGCGACAACATCGCCGGCGTGCGAGAAGGAGAGAGCGGCGGTACGACTGGGGCCTCGGAGCGAGTGACGAACCCTGCTGCTCCCCCCCCCCCCCGCTCGACTTGGCGAGCGGCGACGTAACGTGGTTGATATAAAACACGGAAACATACTTGCGAGCGTCTCGAAGCACACGGGGGATCGTACGTTCCAAAGTCTCGGAGCAGCTCCGACATGGCCCCGTTGTGACAAACTCCTCCCAACACCGACTTAAGACGGTCACAGGAAAATACATAATCGTCAAACCTCGAATGTATTTACTTTAACCTATGTAAAGATAACTACTGTTTTTATGTTACCAGCAAAGCCCCGCTGAGCAATATAGCTCTTTTTCAGAAGCGATCTGACCATCACAAATGATAGCGCAAAGAAGTGGCTTATCACGTGCAAATGTATAGCAGTAGCCAATACTCTAAACGCACGTTGATTCTAAATGTGGAGAGAAAAACCAGATGATCCAGAGGAAAAATCCACTTGACCACGGGGAGATAGACATGCAACTCCAAATATACAGCTGGCGTCAGGGTCGGGATTGAACCCACGACCTCCTGCATACCAGGCGAGGTAGTTAACATCTCCTAGCCACCGTGATGATGATGAGAGAGAGAGAGACACGCAAACTCCAAATATACAGCAGCAGGCGTAAGGGTTGGGATCGAACCCACGACCTCCTGCATACCAGGCGAGGTAGTTAACATCTCATAGCCACCGTGATGATGATGAGAGAGAGAGAGACACGCAAACTCCAAATATACAGCAGCAGGCGTAAGGGTTGGGATCGAACCCACGACCTCCTGCATACCAGGCGAGGTAGTTAACATTTCATAGCCACCGTGATGATGATGAGAGAGAGAGACACGCAAACTCCAAATATACAGCAGCAGGCGTAAGGGTTGGGATCGAACCCACGACCTCCTGCATACCAGGCGAGGTAGTTAACATCTCATAGCCACCGTGATGATGATGAGAGAGAGAGAGACACGCAAACTCCAAATATACAGCAGCAGGCGTCAGGGTTGGGATCGAACCCACGACCTCCTGCATACCAGGCGAGATAGTTAACATCTCGCCACCGCGGCCTAGGGCTCTGATTTCCCTGGTGCTCTTAGCCCCGGCCCCTAGAACCCCCTCCGGCCAATTCAAAAGCAAAATCAGAATCTTTATTTATCCTGGAGGAATCCGATGAGCTATGAAGCTCTTTCGCACAGATCTCCAGTAGGGGCGGGTCATAAAGTTACAACAGCAAACAATACAAAGCCGATGTGAGTGCAAAATCTGGGAAAGGTAAGTAAGTCAACGAACGTAAATAAGCAATAAATAAAGTATACAAGTCCAAATTGCAAAAGTCTATTAATTCCTGCCAAATTTTCAACACCAAATGCAAGCTTGGTGCAAGGCGGCAAAACAACAACAACAACAACAACAGTCCCAGGCCACAGAAAGACAAGAACAACAACAGCCACAGCCCCTCAATAAAATTGCACCTCAATATTAGCCCCCACCCCCCACCACACCGCACCCCCGGTGCAGCTGCACTGCCTGCACTCAGCCACGTGCTCACGGCGGCCGTTGTCCCCCCGTCCAGGACACGATGGCTCGCAGGAACACGGTGATCGGAACGCCGTTCTGGATGGCGCCCGAAGTGATCCAGGAGATGGGCTACAACTGCCTGGCGGACGTGTGGTCGCTGGGCATCACCGCCATCGAGATGGCCGAGGGAAAGCCGCCCTACGCCGACATCCACCCCATGCGGGTACTCTGCACGCACGCACGCGCACACGGGGCCCGAGTGAGTTCGACCGAACCGCTCGGCGCTCGTGCGTGCTCTCAGGAGCACCGCTTTGTGTCTTCAGTTCTCTCCGCCGACGTGATTTGATGCCGCAAACGGCCGAGAAATGTTGAGGTGAGCCCCAACTTTTCTTGCGTCACGGAGCCGAGGTCGAATTCTCATTGACTCGATTATTGCAATTCTCTTCCGCTAAAAAATATATATTTCCCAGTCAGTATTTTATTTCATATTGACCGTTCATTATGAATGGCGGTGCGGTCATTGTGAATTCAAACACTTGGTCGGGAATCTAACCGAGGACGTCAGGTTAATAGTGCAGCGCATGCACCACCGCTTCGTGCACGTGGGTAGTGTTTTAAACAAAACAAAAAATCTGTATTAATCTGTGTTCAATAAGTGTGCCCCGCTCTCTTACTAAGTAGCGTTGCCCCCCGTGAGTTGCAGTGTTGATCGAGTGATTAGGCTCTGTCCGTATTTATTTGCACAGAGTGTTTTCCCGAGAGCCCGGTCCTGTTTGCGTGCCTGCGCGACATTTAACGAGTCTTAATCGGTTGCTCATCAATACCTCTTGTCTCAACAGCCTACTCAGGCCCAATAGAGGCACCTTTGTCTTTGGTGCCATGCAGAGCAGAATCAAAGGCCCTGTCTGTTTACTCCAAAATTGTTATTTTTATCACGTAGTAGCTTCTTGTGGTGTCCACCTAACTCGATTGGTGGTCATTTAAAACACACAGTTTAATGTTGGGGGTGGTGCAGTAGAGTCATTCATTCCTTGCATTTATGTACCCGGTGAGCAGAGTTCGTTTCCCGGCCACAGCTAACATCGGTGGCGAGCTTTATCTGAATATTTCTAGATTTGAAGCTTTCGTGACTGCAAGGATTCATACTCTTAGTTCTTTCGGTAAAGCCACGTAAGTAAAAAAAATGAAATTAAAATTAATAAAAATAAAACGAAAAAAATCACGACGTTTCGGAGGCAACACAAGTCTCCGTCATCAGGTGGCTGTGACGGTCCCACCTGATGACGGAGACTTGTGTTGCCTCCGAAACGTCGTGATTTTTATTGTTTTATTTTTATTAATTTTAATTTCATTTTTTTTACCAACGTGACTTTACCGAAAGAACTAAGAATATTCATCTGAATAGTTCATGCCTCCTCACTCTTCACCCACCCGCACTCACCCGCGTGGTGAAGTATGGTCAAACAGGCCTCAAGACCTCAAAAAATGTACAAAGTTGGAACAAATAGTTTTTTTTGGGGGGGGGGGGGAATAAAAGCACTCTCAAAGCTGAAACATTAAACAGCGAATCGTCGGTAACATTCAAAAAGCAGCACCTCATCGCTGACCCAGCAGCGGAGGTTCCTGAAAGACGGTGGACGCCGCTCAACCGAATCGGCACGACGGGACACACGGTGGGGTCAGGCGGTGACGATGAGAGATGTGACCCCCCACCCCCCATCACCCCCCCCCCCCTACCGCTGCCAGTGTAGTTGACCGAGGCCGTGAGTCCCAGGCCGTGGAACTCATCGCATCGACCCGCCCGCTGAGATGTGTTTGGCAGAGGCGCCTCCTCTCCTCCGGCTCGTGGTCTCGGGAAGCCGTTTGAGCGGAGCCGACAAACTTGGACGTACCCATCGCGGTGCCGGCTTTCTAACGCCGTGCGAAATAGGAACGCTCACGCGTTGCGCGAGGTTGCATCTGCCGCGCTGTGAAGGCGTTGGCCTCGCTGCCTGGTAGGTACGAGTTGTGGCACTGGGTACTCGAGGGGAAACTACCACGAACAGCTGGATTGCGCGTCCGTGAATTGGTTTGGAATTTTCGGTGTTTTCACGGGGTTTTGTTTAGATTTCTTTCATATTGCTTTCGAGTTTGTAACGTGTTTTTTTTGTTTGTTCCAATATATAAATCTGTCAATGGGATGAATTTGGTCTTCGTGCGAAGAACGTTGTGGTTTGTTAAGGACGTGGATAAACCGGGGGACACACAATGCCTCCCGAATTACCCCCAGGATTTCGAGGACACGCGGAATTTGAAATGTGGTTCAGATCTGCGCAAATACACGCGGACGTAAACGGCTCGCGAATTTTTTATGCGTTTTTTTTTAAACAGGTGGAGATTGTTTTCACTTATAATTTGCAACAAAAAAAAGAAAAATCCTCCTACGACCAACGACCATCTGCAGTCTGGGACGGGAGCGGGGGGTGGTGTGGTGTGGAAAGGAGCAAAATGAGCCTCGGGGCAGACAAATGCAGTCGCGCCGTTTATCCCAAATTAGATTTAGCGTTGCTGCTGTAAAGTGTTGAAAAGCTGTGTGGCCTCGCTGTTGTCTCATCATCGCCCGCCGTGACCCGTGCTGCAGGCTGCCACTCATTTGCGGGGGGCCACACACGCGGACACACACTCGCACACACGCGCACACACGCGCACACACTCACACACACGCGGACATACTCGCACACACGCGCACACACGCGCACACACTCGCACACACGCGGACATACTCGCACACACGCGCACACGCGCGCTCACACTCGCACACACACGCGCGCACACACACGAGGTTACCACACTCAGGGCTTTCCACGCCATCGACCCCGCACTAATGGGCAGCAGATGCACTTCTCGTTTCGGCTTCGACGGGAGACAGTTTGTTTCTTTTCCAAAACTTTTTTTTTTCTCAAGATAACGCGCCTATGTTTTTTATTTGCGATACGGGAGCGGAGGTACGGTCGCACTACTGTCGCGAGAAGTTCCCCAGCCCGTGGAGCGAAACGTCGGACATCGTGCAGCACAACGCTCTCGGTGCAAAACTGCGAACGCCTATGCAGGAGGCGGTGATGAACAGACATTGTGCGAAACGTCCCCTATTAAACATTCGTTTTCCTTTTCAAGGCCACGGTGTTATTGATAAAACGTGTTTATTTTTGGCGGTTTCTGCAGCACGGCAGATGTTTTACTTAAGTCAGAGTTGTCCATTTGTTTTGAATGGAGGGACGATTTATGTATCATTCCATGATTGAGCCAAATAAATGTCCACGTAAACCTTTAGTAAAAAAGGAATACATTGATCGTGGCTGCAGCTGCTGCTACTGCTGCAGATGACAAATGTTGAACACAGAGGCCTGATGGGTGTTATGCAGCGTTGCCAGATCTCCTTTGTAGGAGTTATGTCTATCCATACGGTTGTGTATTTGAAGTTCTTACTGAGTAAAGTAGCCGTTAATGACTGCCTCGCTATAAAATAAATATCCCCCCGTGTCTGTACAGCGTCTTGAGGTCGCGGTTGTGTTTTGACACTACTCTACGAATAAATTATATTACATTTCTCTTATTTTTTGTTAGAGAATTTTTTTTCTTCAAACACTCGTTCATAGTGTAACACGTAGGCTTCCGCGACAAATATTATTCATAATCAAGGTATTTTTAGGGGTTAGATCGCGTAAATATTCTGGCAAATCGCCTGGTTAAGCCGGCTGTCGTAATCACCTGCGGAACGCCGTCATTGAATTGTAAATATCGTGGCCTTACTCTCCAGCACGCAACCGGTGTGCTGAAGTGGTAACTAATTGGCACATTTTGTTCACGTGGCAAACGATACTCATTGGATGTGTCGGGGGTGGCGGTGGGTTAACGAGGCTTGTTTATCATTTCACGCAAGCGTATTCGGCTCCAAAAGGAGGAGCGCGCGTGGTGGTTTAAGACGTAATCTTTTTACTTATTCATTTTTGACCGTAAAGAAAACTGAGTGAGCTTGGGCCAGAAACGCGTCGTTGGGAGCAATGACCGATCGACCGACCGACCGGTGGTCCAGACTCACGGTGGCAGCAGAGAGGAACCCCCCCCCCCCAACTCCGATAGGAACGTCAGCCGCGGAGACGGAACACTGAAATCATCTCGCTAGGTGGCGGCTGGCTGCTTCGGGGGAGGCCTTCATCCAGCAGTGGAGAGATCGCGGCCGATGACGATGTCCTGTGCATTCCGCCTCGTGACATCGTGGCTCTGCGTCTCGTCAAAAAAAATATTTCTTAGACGAATTTAATTTGGGCCCTACCACTCTACCACCGTGACATGGCGACTGCCCTTTGTCTGCAGGCAACAGGGCGAGTTTCGTAAATATTGAAACAAACAAAGTCGATTTTTTTCTTCCCTCTAGCGGCCCATTTGTCTCGCTTGCTCTTTTTGCTTCTCTGACACGGATTCAAAAAGTTCCCTTTTTTTCAATGCGCGTTTGTGTGTGCGTGCGTGTGTAGCAAAAGGGAAATGAGTGAAGAGAACTGGGAAAATAAGCACGGCCTTAAACGGAGCAAGTTTCCTTGGGCTGATACCTTTTAGAGCGAGTTTTGTGACTTCACGGGCAATTTCACCCAAGAGCTGATTAGCGGAGGGCTCTGAGCTCTGGAGCAGGGCAGCTTGAAATCGTAATGAAGATTTTTATTTTTTTAGTTTTCACGTTCAATTCAGGCAAACATCTGTTTATTATAATTTTCTAAATCATTCCCTTTTCGGTATCAGTGTTGGAGGAAATTCATGAAGTCTCATCGGTGCAAGGTTTATATTCTGTGGGAAAATGAAAAACAAAACATGTTGCAGTAAATAACATGGGCAATTGTTTACAACAGGTTGCTACACCTATTTTTTTTCGAGAGGGCCACACAAAAAATTCAAAGTTGCATCTGTTGGCAGGCCACTTGACGTCAATTTGGCGTCACGTGGCATGATAACGTCACGTGACCAACGATTTCCACCTTTTCGTTGTCCAAGTCCGATCGCGCCGATGGGAACGGGCACACTCAAAGAGTGCTTCGATCGCAGGTAACTTAGTGCACATAGTGTACATGTGCAGTGCGTAAGTTGAGCGTGGTATGCCTAAACAGAGACACTCAAATGTAATCCACGTGTAACTGGTTCCAGTTATCAAGCTCATGCACTGAACCCGTTAACAATTGAAGCACGCGATTAATAATACAATATACAACGTCGGTTGTGTGGATTCTCTGAAACATTAAACTCTTCCACGTTTACTCTGGTTCAATGCAAGGCGTTTATTGTGCTGTTAAAATACATTTCCCAGGACAGGATGCTGTGCGCGTCTCTGCTATTTTTGGAAATGCAAACAACCAGCAGGGCAGGAGGCTTCATTAGCAAGTGTCCATATTGGCTTTTGCAAAATGCTGTTTCCATCTGGCTTTAAAAAATATATAAATCCGTGTGTTTCATTAACACTTTAATGCCGAGGTTAAATGAATACATTAGCTCTGTCCATCCATCTCCATGACTGGAGGAAATTATAACTCTTGGAGAGAAAAAAAAAACCGGTATAATGTGGATAAAACTACAAAGTCGCGTTACGTTGCTATTCAGGATTTACCCGATCGAAATTCAGGAAACAAATCTGAACGAATGTTTGCCCAAAACTCAAGAGTGAAACAAACCCGGAGCAAGAGGGCCGTTTGTAAATACTGGTATGCAAAATGTGTCTAGCCCTTACAGCTGCGTAGAGATAGGTGAACACTTTGCGAGGACAACGGCGTATTGGAAAGAGTCGGATAATTCGTGCGTGTGTGATTTTTTTTTCATGACTTGTTTTTTACGAGGCCAGAGGATGACAAACCCAATCGGCGCTGTGGGACGTGCATTTGCACACTTGTGCCGCAGCAAGCCAGCCAGGAAGCCAGGAAGCCAGTCAGCCAGCAAAACTTTTTTCCTCTGAATCTGTAGTTTTTTTAATACTTGGTAACTTAAAAATGTTAAGACACATTTAAAAAATATTTGTCGGCTTTTTTTTATTTGGTCACAAATTATAAGTCGCATTTATCGAGGTACATTTTAAAATGTGAAAACGTTTAGTTTTTTTTTACTTTTTGACGTTTTTTCTTATTACTGTCAACTTTACACTTCGATAATCTGCAACGGTAAAAAGTCCAAGAATGAAGAATCATCTGCCAGTCGTTGCAGGAGAAAACCTAAAGACGGTCACCGCGCTCTTTAAGATGCGCTTCTGCGGCCGTCTGGAACGCTCTTCCTTTGGGATATTAGGAAGCCACTGGAGCTATGCACTTTTAAAAATCATCTCGATTGAAAGGTAATTTATTTAGAATTGCGTTTTGTGTTTTAGGCTGTTGTCCTTCCCCCGCACCTCCGATTAGCACGGTTGGCTACTAGCGGTGTGAAAGAAGTTCTACATACATACATACGTTCCTATTACAGAGTACATATTCGTGGTTGTGCCGAAAGGCTCTTTGGTGTGTGTGTTTCGGGGTCGTACCACGTGTTGTTTGTTGCGATGTGCCGGGCGTGAACATTCGGTCGCTTGAGAAGGAGACGATCATGTGATCGTGCTACAAAACAAACTTTGTCGATGAGAATATTTCTCACCCCGCGCAAAGTCCGCAGCCCGGCGCAACTTTGAACTGCTACGAAGGGCAACTTTAGCTGAGACCACGTGGGAACAAAACGAACAGACACACACACAGAAAACCCCCGTCACATTTCTTCAAGTCGTTTGGATTATCTGAAAATATACGGTGCGCAGGTGATCGAGTGGTGTTTATCGGGAAGGATCCGTCTTTTTGTTTTCGCTGAAGGCTGGGTGCGACTCCTAAACAACGAACGCGTCAACGCGCACAGTGCCATGCCCTGTCGCGACTTCGACTTAACGCCGGCTCATAATTCGGGCCTAGGGCGCATTTATTTGTAGAGCCGCGTGTCCCTTGGGCCCACAATGAAGATTAATGGGCAGTTTGGTAGCTACGGATTGTTGAACTAATGACCTCGGCTAATGATTGTGTTGTTTAACATACATTTCGAGCTATTATCTCGAAGCCATTTAGGATGACAGCTTTGCAAATTCAGATGCTCTCTGGTGGTTCCAATGCTCGATATTTGTATGGTTTGCGTATCGGTGGATAAGGTAGTGACGCATTTGCAGGAGAAAAAGCTCAAGTATACATTTTACTCACATTTTATTTTTTTACTGCTGAGCAAATGTACACACAATGGTTTGTGTAAGTGTAGAGTAAAAAACAACGTGCTTGTGTGTATACATATATATGGCATATCCTGTTAAAATGACGACCGCTATAAAAGGGGCATTACGGCCACGAGGTTAGTGAAGGTTATATGACCATCAACCGTGAGCCGAATCAAGATAGTTTTAAAGTTCACCGTGATTACGATGACTTCAAATGCTATTCATATCACGCTGGCGATGTGAAGGGGTCACAGACCCCCCGATGCAATAAAATCTCTGAGACGGGATGCATGAAACACCTTTGAAGGGCAACTTCCCAGCAGCGTCAGTGGTACAAGTCAATTGAGCACCTTGGCACGTGCTGTTCAAGACAATACAACACAGTATCGTGACGTGCACATGTTCACTAGCGGTGGCATGCACCGGCGTTTGTTTTATATTTCGACATGTAATAAAGTGTATAACTACCGATTTTAAAGGCTTGAAATGTATGGATTCCTGCAGTCACGAAAGCTTCAAATCAAGAATGTATTTATTCATCACAGTCGTTGACCACAAGCTCAAAGGCTCCAAAACTCCATTGCCGCTAGCAACAACCGAACGTGTAACGGATACCATATTTCGATGCGTAATGTTTTTTTTTTGTTAAATCGACTAAAGGGTTAGGAACTGCATGGGAAAAAGAGACGGCAGAGATTCGCCAAGTCGAGTAAGGTCAGGAGCAGTGTGTGTGGTAGGTCAGTGGGTGGGTGAGCGAGCGAGTGAGCGAGCAAGCGGGTGGGTCAGTGGGCGAGTGAGTGGATGAGTTGGGGGTTAAACAGTGTGTGCAGGATGTGACGAAACGTCAGTGTCTGGTAGGAATCGATGAGTTTCTTAGGAACAGGAACCGTTGGTCGTAGCAATAGACGAGTGATACATAATAGACACAACGCCACTGAGGCATTCTACAAGGGGAATTAATCACACATTTACAATAACTCTCTCCATTTGTAGTGGAGCATTTAAACACCAACCTACGGTGTGTTACGGTGAGCGAGTCAAGTCCTGACACCGTGCGACAAACGAGCAAACGTTACGGCCGTCAAAATCTCCCTTCTGTTAACAAATGTTAAAATACTGTGCAAACCCCCCCCCCCCCCCCAAAAAAAAAAAATTCCCGACACGCACACACAGCGTGGCGATTAAGGCAACTTGCGCCCGTGTTGGTTTGCAAGTGGTGGGGGAGGGGGGGGTAAGCCACGGGGGGGGGGGGGGGGGGGGCCTGGTGGATGAGTGGATGGTGGGTGGGTGGAGTGAGTGGTGTAAGTTGCGAGGCTTTGGTGGTGGGAATGGCGCAGACAAAAAACTGGCTGTGGCGCGCGTCGCGAATTCGTCTCGATCGTTCAACGTTCGACCACCGCGTTCGACCCCGTGACGACTCCCCCCACCCCCCGCATCTCTGCGATCCGAGACGAACGAGGCACCGACGGCAAAGCGCTCTCGTGCACGTGCACGCGCGCGGTGACTTCCACGTGGCGCGCGCGTCGTGTGAGCTCGTCGCAATTGACGCGGCAGTCATAATCAACGACGACGATTTACGGGATTTGGGTTTGCGATCAACCGCTGGATGATAGGCCTCAACCGAGGCGACATCGGCCACGCGCTGTGTTTGGACATACTTCGCCGCGCTGGTCAATGCGGGTTGGCGAAGTGGAGCGGAACGATCAAGACAACATTCGCCAAAAATGTTGGCCTTGGTCTTAGAGGCGCACTCGCATCTCTGGGCAGTGCCCCTTACCACCGCGCCACCCCCACTAAAACCCTCCCTTCCTTCCCTCTGCACACTTTTCACGACATATATATTCACTTGCGTACCGACTGGGACACGTGCATGATGGCATTTCATCAAGGCGCAGGCTACTTGGCTGAGAATACATACGTAGATACCGATGCCGCGTCACTCACATGAATGTGTGCATCTGGCAACAATGGACATGATGTAGCACGAGCGCGCGGGTGTACGGGGCATAGGTGTAAAAAAACTATTTTTCCAGCGGCAGGCATCGGGTTTTTTCTTTAATACAATTAAACCCGATGTCGGGGAATTAAAACCTGGTTTAATGAATACGAAACTCTGATCCAAGGCTTAGGCTGCTTCCTCGTCGGTGCTGCTATCGTACTCGGGGGGGCCGTCGGGCACGGGGTAGTCGTAGAATGCGGCGGGCAGGTTGGTCTTAATGAACACGAGCTTCTCCACAATCGTGGGCGCCAGTGAGTTCCTTAGCTTGGAATGGATGAAGCCCATCGTTGAGAAGTGCGGTTCTGCAATTAGAACCAATTAAACCGAATTTCTCCCAATCTCAGATGATCGGGTTTAAAATAAAAAGACAATTAAATCCGATTGTAAAAAACCCGACTGTGCCACCCTTGGTACGGGGCGTAAAAAATTCACAGGCAAGGAGCGGCAGTAGCAGCAGACCCCCCCCCCTCTCTCTCTGCCCCCTCATTTACAGGTGAGCAGCGTTGGTGAAGATTGGCCAAACCGTGGCCCGTGACACGGCTCAGCGGCAGGGGCGTTGGCCGATAGGCTCGGGAGGATCTTCTTGGTTCTTTCGGTAAAGTCACGTAGAATGGAAATAATAAAATAATAAAAATAAAACATAATAATATAATAAAATAATAAAATAATATCGAACAATTCTCACAATTATTATATTATGTTTTATTTTTATTATTTTATTATTTCCATTCTACGTGACTTTACCGAAATAACCAAGAAGATGAATCCCTGCAGTCACGAAAGATTTAAATCGAAATTTAGGATCGGGAGGGTTTCAATCCGAGCAGGTCGCCCTGGCTTTTTAAATCCTTTATATTTAGTTCACTTGCTTGCTTGCTTGCGCGCTTACGACCGTGCAAATCTTTCGGTCGTTTTTTAACCAACTTCCCGTGATCCAATCGAGCTGACATTTTGCACACAGACTCGTTGTGCGTGACAATTTATTTTCGTGAAAATTTTTTTCAAAAATTTTCCACTTTTTAGGAAAACATTTTTTTCATATTTTATTTAAAATACCAATGTGATAAAAATGAAACTCTTACTCAAGAAAAACAGAAATGAATAATAAAATAAAACCGATGCCACGCATATAAAGGATTTATAGTGAAAAACTTAGTTTTTACGGGTTAATTATTATAACTGCACGTTGAAATCGCCGCGCGCTACGCGTTGGCGTCTGCCGCGCGGCGGACGTTAAAATATCCCGTGGCGTGATTTAAAAAGAAAAAAAGTTAGGCCATTGTGTGCCACCGGCGTCATACACCACATTTACCAATTGAGAAAATGACCTGCAAATTGCCCAATTTTGGGGTTACACACGGAGCAATCATCGCCTCCCCCAACCCCACACACGACTGCAACCCCACTGCAGGCTGTGGAGACACCCAGCGTCTTCGTGATGACAGCAGCGCGCTCTGAGAATGGATCAGATACCAAATGCACCAACTGACAGATACGTCCTGGGAAGACTTAAACCGAGCACGAAATAGACAAATGTATGCGAATTATCATCGTTTATATGAAAAATGTGTCACTACAGGCTGGCACGACATATCAACGTCACGTGCGCCCACGGACCACGTGCTCGCAGCAGGGTTGGCATGAGAGCAACAACAACCGTCACGTGGCGGTGACGTCACCGCGGCACATGTGCCAGGCTAGGTGCCACGGTGAGAACACGAGCTGACACACAGAGAGGGGATTGTGATCTCCCCCGTGGCCACTCCACACCTCCACAACAAATACAACTATAAACTATTTTTTTTTTTTCACCAGGTAAGGCCTACTGAAACTGCGTAGCTCTCTTTCAGAAGCGACCTGGCCACAAATGATAGCTCGAGGAAGCGGCTTATCGTCACATCGAAATGTACAACAGGCAAATACTCTGAGCGCGTGATGTTGATTCTAAATGTGGAGAGGAAAACCCGGAGAAAAGTCCACGCGACCACATGGAGAGAGAGATGCAAACTTCAAATATACAACAGGCGTCAGGGTCGGGATCGAGCTCACGACCTCCTGAATACCAGGCGAGGTAGTTAACATCTCCGAGCCACCGTAGAGAAATAACCAAAATATCGGAAAGTTATCGGGCCCTGAAACGTAACTCGAGGTGTAACTCCAGACTATTTTCGAGTCTCGCAAGGTCAATTTGCCACTGAAACCTGTACCAGATCCCAGGCCACTTTTTCATTTCCCTTCTAACCCGAACCCCAGCGAGAGCCATGGGTCTGCCGTGCCTCGCATGTCTTCAACATTCTCCTCGTGCGCGGAGGTGGTATGGGGGGGGGGGGATTACAGCACACTTAAATTAAAGAATATCGGTTATAAAACATTGTGTGTCGGCTAACCTCCAGGGACGGTGGAAATAAGACGCGTGCTAATCTTCTGTTACTAATCTCAAATAAGTGTGTCTCGCTCGGAGCATGCCTCCCCCACCGCCCACCCCTCTCTGCCCCCCCCCCCCTGCTGTTACTCCGAGTGAGATCATTGAGCGAGCACTGGGACCACACTCAATCACCCCCCCAACCCCCAGTCGAGCCATTAGGCGCCGATGTAATAATTGCACATGAAAATGGCTGGAATGCAAGATCCCATGTTTGTGATGGATCCCATTCCAAAATAAATGTACAATAATAATAATCACTAATTGCTATGGACTGTCCCATACGAGCTTCCCAACCCAGACGCACACACCCCACCCTGTGAAGAATGTGAAATGTGTTTGTAAACAAAATGCTTCACTCGTCGGTAATGGCCATCGTGAGTTCAACCAATTATAACGCTAGTGATGTAATGTCGCTCGCGGAGAGAGATCGTTTATGGGTTTTTTTTTTGAACGATACATAAAAAAAAAATAGTTTTGCTACATGCACACGGTGGAGCGGTCAGTGCACTACTGCGCTTGCAGATTCATACCGCGCGTGCGCGCGCGTGATGGGGAGCGGTGGTGCAGTGGTTAGCGCGCCTCGCTGCAAAACCCGGCGACCCGAGTTCGAATTCCCGCTCACGATTTATCTGAAACGGTCATGGGCCTTCCCTATGTCGACTCGGCCTCAAATGAGTACCTGGTGCGGTGTGTAGGAAACATCGCCACTAGGGGAGACAAAGGCGGTCGGGCGTGGTGTTGGCCACTCACCCTCTTGTGCATCATTCCGGCCTTCATAGGTGCTCGCTAACAGCACAGATCGCAACAGGCTGTTACAGGCTAGTAAACACTGATCGCAATGCATGTGCAGCATGCAGGCGTGTAGTGTTCATAACAAATTAGCAAACATGATTCGGAGCTCTTCATCGATCCAACTGCTGGGCGAATACCTCCGTTATAGGGGTTGTGTGACCATACCGTAACGAGCTGTGGTTATTGCGAAGTTGGTGGCCACAGCAGGTTCAGAGAGCACTCGCCACTCATGTTAGCAGTGGCCAGGAATCAAACGCAGGTGACCGCCTCCAATGCCCTGTTATGTGTATTGATCACAACATTTGTTTTTGAAGTGCTGCAGTGTGTTACACGTGAATGTTGAATTTCGTTTGATTTAATTGAAATAAGGTGAATTCACGATTTTCACGATTTTGCTCGCGTTCAACTGTATCAATACATGTGGACGCACCCATTAAAATCAATACAATTATCAGTGGAATGCACTAAACATGTGCGCACACATTCACAATATGACTCACCGTGTGTACGGTGGGGCAAGCAACGTTAGAACACGGTCATTGTGAGCGCTGTGCTTAGCCTTACAGAACTAATTCCAATGCTATTTTAAGAACATTGTCGACACACGAGTTCGGTCCGACTTTAAGGAGGCTTAATCTTCATCGAGTATAATTGCCGCCATTGTCTTTACGATGTAATATATCTTTTTTTTACTCTCTGACGAGATGAGTAACAAATGTATGACGAACCGCAGGCTACAAAAAGGTCGATTTCAAAATATATATGTCAGAGAAAGGCAAGTTAGATTTCTTTTTCATGTAATGAGAAAACAAGAGACTGAATATCATGTTTTAACTGAGAAAGAGGTACGATAAGCCAGTCAAAACAGCGAAACACATTCCTGCGGAGGGAGCTGGTAGGAACGTTGGGCTGCTCGGTCAATGGCCAGGGTCAACGGCGGCGTGGTGTATTCAGAAAATATGCCCGACTGTGAGGGCGGGCACAAGCCGGCGTGAGTAGGTTAAACGTTGAGTTTTATAAGGGCACCACTGGGTGACCAGCCCTTCCCCACCCAGCCCCACCCCTCCCACTCCCCACCCAGCCCCTCCTCACCCTCCCCTCCCCACCCTCCCCTCCCCACCCAGCCCCTCCCCACCCTCCCCTCCCCACCCAGCCCCTCCCTCCCCTCCCTGCACGACGGACACAATAATCCCCTGTGGGCTGGTGTAACCAGGAGGTTCCTACCAGTATTAAGCTGTTTCAAAAATTGTATAGACGTATGTGTGTCGAACTTCTCTCGCACCGTACGTAGCCAACCGTGTTAATCGGAGGTGCGGAATGAAAGAAGGCCATGATCGCCGACGTCTTCGAGAAGGGAACATTGCACATGGTCGTATTCCTTCTCCTAACTAAAAATCCCTGATGTCAAGGGGTCTGCGGGGAGTCCAATCCACACTCATGTAACAATACATTTAATAAAAAAACATCTGGTAGAGGGATGCTGTCGTGGTTATATCGGTTAGCCCGCTGACCTGCCAGTTCGAATTCGATCTCCCAGCGCGGCGGTTGAAACGATGGGACATTTTCGTAATCACCTCCCCCAGGCCGGCTTCTATCCACCTAGCAATGGGTACACGGGTTATGTAATACGTCGGCAGGTCGCACGCACGCACGCGTGTGTGTGTGGTGGGGTAAAGTGTGGGTCCTGCCCATCTCTTCCAGGATGTCTAGCCAACGTAATTCTCTGAGCGACGGGGGGGAGGTGGGGGGTTTCTGTAGGAGTGCCTCGCAGTCGACGGCTTCTCCACCAGCAGTGACGCGATCCAGCATATTGCGGGGCTGCACCTCTATCCTTGTCTTTTATTTTTTTTACCAAAAGGGTTGACAAGCCGCAGGTGCGTTGACCAGCAGTCTTGGGAGTTTGCCATTGTCCAGGCGGCCGTCTTTATAGCCCTTATCGCCGTCCACAAAGGCTGCACGACTGCGTATTGCGTTCAAAGGTAGCGATTGCTGGAGATAGCAGGCGGTAGGGCAGTTAATGCCTAACCCAAGAAGACAATAACATTATCTTGTGAGGCCTGTAAATATGCTACTGCCGTTTGTAAATGAACTCGCGCAGCCAAGGTTAAATGCGCGTGTTCGTGTGAAACTAAACTAAACTTTTTTTTTTACTTTACCAGGTAAGGCCTACTGAGCTATATCGCTCTCCAGAGAGGGGTCGTCTCGAGCTCCTTCAAATTGAAGGCCCTTCCGCCAGCGGTGGTCTTGGGAAGCAATTGGAGGGCTGAACCTTTACCCAAAAACACCCAAGGCTTCATAATGGTTGCAACTCAATGCTGTTGCACTATGTATATATATATCTTCTCGGTAATTTGATAATGAAAACAATAGCAGGTGCCTAAATTTAAATGGATGTGTTAATTTTAATTCTGATTTACAATTCGTACATAACATTTTTTTTTACCAGGTAAGGCCCACTGAGCTACATAGCTCTTTTTCAGAAGCGACCTGGCCACAAATGAAAGCTCAACGAAGTGGCTTATCGTGTGGAAATTGATCGCAGCCAAATACTCTAAACGCACGTTGACTCTAAATTTAGAGGGATACACCGGAGGAGCCGGAAAAAAATCCACGCGACCACGTGGAGAGAGACACGCAAACTCCAAATATACAGCAGGCGTCAGGGTCGGGATCAAACCAACGACTCCCTACATACCAGGCGAGGTAGTCAACATCTCGCCACTGTGATGATGATGAGAGAAAGAGAGAGACATGTAAACTCCAAATATACAGCAGGCGTCCAGGTCGGAATCGAACCCACGACCTCCTGTATACCAGGCGAGGTAGTTAACATATCCGAGCCACCGTGATGATGACGAGAGAGAGAGAGAGAGACACGCAAACTCCAAATATACAGCAGCAGGCGTCAGGGTCGGGATCGAACCAACGTCCTCCTGTATACCAGGCGAGGTAGTTAACATATCCGAGCCACCGTGATGATGATGAGAGAGAGACATGTAAACTCCAAATATACAGCAGGCGTCAGGGTCGAATCCACGACCTCCTGCATACCAGGCGAGGAAATTAACATCTCCTAGCCTCCGTGATGATGATGGGAGAGAGACACGCAAACTCTAAATATACAGCAGGCGTCAGGGTCGAAGCCACGACCTCCTGTATACCAGGTGGGGTAGTTAACATCTCATAACCACCGTTCCACGTGTTCCGCGGGGCGAGTCTCGGAGCAACGCGATGGTGTATAAAAGAAAGAAAAAAAAACGAGTTATGCTCAGCCTACGACCAGATCACACGGAATGAGACGAATGTGGTGAAATCTCGGAAGACAAAGCAGGTCTCCGCCTGTTTAGTGCTTGGATTGGGTGACCACCATATACACGACGGGTGTTCCGTGTAGGCAGTGCGGAAAAACCCGATTGCTCCCCTGTCCTGGACATTAACTTTGCTATTCATGGGTTTTTTCGGTAAATTCACGTAGGTAAAAAATTATTTTACTTTTATTTATTTAATGTTTTACCTACGTGACTTTACCGAAAAAACCCAAGAATATGAATCCTTGCAGTCACGAAAGCTTCAAATCTAACTTTGCTCCAACGTGAATGCCCTCCCGCTGTGACCTCTCTGCACTGATCAGCGCTTCGTCAAATAACCCGGACGGATGTGGGGTAAGCCCTCATCCAGCAGTGGATCGATATGTACGCGTTATACTCAGAAGGCTAGAAACCTTAACCAAATTTGTGGAAAAAAAATTGTCAATGAGATTTGGAACTTTAAAAGCAATAAGTGTTTAAAACGTTGATATTATTATAATGTGCACCTCTTTGGCAGATCACTGCTGGATAAAGGCCTCTCCCCACCGTATTTGTCATTGCAACTGTTTGACCATGCTGGCCAATGTCGATTGCTTGGTGATGCCGAGGGGGGCGGTGTGTGTGCAGGACCAGTTCAGCTCTGCCTCGCCGTTGATGTTCGCCATATCCTGGAATTGAACTCGGGTCCCCAGCCCTGGCAGCGCAGTGCAATAACCACTGCACCACCTTCTTGGTTCTTTCGGTAAAGTCACGTAGAAGGGAAATAATAAAATAATAAAAATAAAACATAATAAAATAATTCTCACGACGTTTCGGCCACAACGCAAGCAGCCATCCTCAGGTGAAGAACAGATCTTGTCGGGAAGACAGCGTCTCATTCAGACGCTGTCTTCCCGACAGACTTTGTTACAGTACGTGTACATTAACAGACAGCCGTGAAGGCAGCTTTTGCCTGTTTCACTCCACGAGCGGCCGACAAAAGCCACACACATCTTTTAAACTCGGTTCTTGGCTCTCCGATCCATGCAACTGTCGCCTTGCCATGGTTTAATTTGACGTGGCAAGCCGTAAATACCGCAACGGAGCCCGAGCGAGTGAGCGAACTTGATTAACGGGGAAGCGGTCTAAGTGTATTCTTTGCAAAACATTTGGGATTGTGGAGGGCGCAGTGGGCAAAAACATGTCATCCGAACTTACGTAATATTTATTCCACGTGGAGGAACCTCCTAACTCGACCGTTGAGTAGCCAAGTTTTAGTCGTGGCTAGATAGAGGGGGGATCAAAGTGGTGCAGAGAAACTCTGGATGAATGAAAAACGCAAGCACTCTGCCTCGTCTCGCACTTTGTACATTTGCGAGTCAACGGCTGGCTTAGTTTTTACTGCACTCCAACGCAGTGCTGGATTATTCTCGTAACAAAAGCAGCTACTACATATGTAGTAGCTACGGGCCCCGCACTTTCAAGGGCCCCGCGCTAAATGCTTTCAAGCTATCAACTCCGGTTCAGTGATTCTGTACTTGCTCTATTACTATAGTACTATACTGCCTTCGACTTTTATGAACGACTGGGAGTTTAAGGTGAGCGATTTGTCGTAGTATCTGGCTGTATAGCAAATGAAAAAATACACTTACTTTACTATGCTAGTTATAAATTTACGTGTTTTCATATTTACGTGTTTTTTTATTTTATTTAGGGCCCCTTTATAGCATATGTTTCAGGCCCCACACTAGCATAATCCGGCACTGACCCCAACATGTGTTATTGTGAGCAATGTGGAACGTGGACCGATACAGGGTTGCAAGTATGGTTTAGTAATTACAGGGAAAAAAACACGGTCAGTCGTTTTATGCATTGCCCAATTTGTATTATTCCAGTGAGACATTTAAAACAATTTCATTTTTACAAGATTCGTCTCTGTTATCAAATGTCGTTCGCAGGGGGAGCATCTGTTCTCCTGTAGCTCAGCACATTCCCATATGTTTCCAGTGCCGCACTAGGTTATCAATACACAACGTGTTAGTTACTTGGTGTTTACTTAGTGATTTCCCGGAATTGTGTCTCATTTGTGATCTCGTGTATCTTGTCGTTCGACAAGCAAGCCATTCTGGCCTCTTTGCGGAGCAGCACATGACCCCCGTTGTTAGAGACCGGCCCGCGGAAGTAGACATCACAGATCTACTTCTGAGATCTCTTTAAGCGGCCGCTGATCCGCGCACTGGGCGGTGATGCACTTTCGTACTGACCCCGAGAGAGATGTTCTCTGCGCGACGAACCAGTGTCTACTTGGAACTCTCAGAGCCGGCATTCATCCAAGTGAAGTGCAAAGCCAAACTTAGTGACGGCCTTTTTGTTTTGTTTTGGTGCGCAGTCATCGAGACCATCGACGCGGCACATTCGAGAAGTCGGTTGTAACCACGGGCAGCTGTCCGGATTTGAACCCAGGTCGCCTGGCGGGCAGAATCGTTTCTGTTTTTTTACCCAACACTTTTAACATCGAAGCGTTGTGCAACAGAACGCCGTAAATGACACTATTTTTAAAAGTTTAATGATGCTGGCGGTGGACCTGCCCGAGGATGGACCGGCCGTCTGTTTGCGGGTCCGTGGAAATTAATCTCAATTCGAGACTCCGTCTCGCTGTGGGTGCACCTCGGAGAAGCGAGTTTAAGTGTGCTTTGTCTGTTCAACACAAAGCAGGCCGCAAACATTTACACCCGTCACTCTAACGTGGGCGCGATCGGATAAACCTTTCAAGTTTATCTTATTGAATGATAGTGCATCTCGCGCCGCAGATAAGATTCGAACGTGGCCTTGTGTGTGGATGGTACTGCTGTAAACCGGGCTTGTTCCCTTAGCCAAAGGTCACACCCCACCGGTATCAACACAAGCCGCCTTATTGGTGCCCTCGGAGGCGGCGGGGGGCGGATTCGTGCAGCTCCCATCGGTCAAAGGAAGCGCGCAGTCGATGACACGGGAGCAGTGAGGAGGAGGAGGTTTTGTGTTTATTATGTATCGACGAGGTCGATGCCGTGGCGCGATTTCGAACAAAATGACCTCCGATGTAGAAACGCGGAGCCAAAACACGGAAACCCGCCGCTTCTTGTGCAAGTTGCTCGGACCGCTGTTCGTTTCTGCCGTGGCGCTTAACTGTTTCAGATTTTCTTTTTTAGGCATTTTCAGTGCGTTTCGCGTTTAACGTTCGAAACGAGCGTGTTTTGTATGCCGGGTTACGCGCTAACGCTCGCGACTCGCACGCGAATGAACGCGTGCTAACGGTGTCGTTCAAAAGCAGCCGACTTCAGACGCGTTTTTTGAGATGTTAAAACCAACTTTTTAAAATAAAAAGAAATAACTAAAACTGCCTTCCCTGCAGTTGACATCAAATCTATTGGACACGCATCTTGATGCGTGCAATCTGGAAAAACCCAGAGATGGTATTTAAAGAAAGTTTTTTTTTTTTCATCAACAAGTTCACTCTCCAATGGAAAATAAGATACCGCTGTCATTTTGAAGCTCATCTCACAATCTTGTACTCGGAGTACTCAGTGTAACCTGCTTTTAGACGTAATAAACTGCCAAGATAATATATAACGTCTATTGTAAGGATATTTTTGTTATTTTCTCGGATTTAAAGAATGCTCTGGCGAAAGAATTGCATTAACAGAAGCACATATCGAAAAGTTGGAGCGATTTTAAATTGACCGTGTGGGTTAGTCTTCTGCATTCGTTTCTCCCACCTCTTCGGTGTCGCGATTGTACATCTTCTGAACTTCTTCCGGAGTTTAACTTCAATCGGGTGTTTACTTGTTCCACGGAAAGTCCCGTGTATCAATTTACCCAGCTAGGTTCGGTAGCAAAGGAGCCCAGCCAGCAGCCAGGCAGCAAACTTCAGGCATAGATGATTTAGCATAGTAGTGTGATATAGTAATAGGTTTTTACCCTTTCAACTGGTACAAAAACTGACACCTTTATACAAGGCATCATGTTTGCAATAACCACAACACAAGCAGTCAAAATGCAAACAAAAAGAAACGACTCTGATGATGATAATGATATGCACTGTCCTTGAAGTTGATTGGTCCACACCCGAGACAGCTTTTCTTAGAGCCTAGTCTCCATTGGTGTTGGACCAGATGACGCCAAAAGGCGTACAACTCAAAGACAGCGCACTATCAACGTATTTAGAGCTCGTTGTGGTTATTGCAAACATGATGCCTTGTATAAAGGTGTCAGTTTTTGTACCAGTTGAAAGGGTAAAAACCTATTACTATATTTTGCCACTGGTAAAGGAGGTATCATAGTGTAGTGTGATATAGTCAACTTTGTAGTTAAACAGTAATTTCCCACAACCATACACGTCTGACGGGGTGGTTACTGCACTGCACTATAATACCAGAGGTCAAAGTTCAACTCATGGTCATGCACTTGGGTGACAGTCGGTATCTCGTCGTCTCTCGGCCCTCCTCTGAGTTATGAACACAGAAAGTCACCCGCTGCAACTTTGACCTGCGAGCCTGGTATGTCCAGTGCCAGAATGCTCACTGATGAAAGTGTTTGACTTTCTTACAATCGTTATGTTTTTTCTCAATAATTTTTTTTTAAAACAATACAAAATATACTCAAACTCTTAGTGAATCCGATACCAAGTGAAATGCATTTTTCTTTTCAGAGTATAAAATATGTTTTATACTCTGAGTTATGAAATATGTATATATAAAATATGTTTTATACTCTGAGTTATGAACACAGAAAGTCACCCGCTGCAACTTTGACCTGCGAGCCTGGTATGTCCAGTGCCAGAATGCTCACTGATGAAAGTGTTTGACTTTCTTACAATCGTTTTGTTTTTTCTCAATAGTTTTTTTTAAAACAATACAAAATATACTCAAACTCTTAGTGAATCCGATACCAAGTGAAATGCATTTATCTTTTCAGAGTATAAAATATGTTTTGTTTTTGTTATAAAAAATCAATTACATACATAAAGTCCCTTGCCAATTCACTCTTAGATAAAGGCCAAACCACACCCCGTTTCGTCACGGTGACAAGTTGTTTAACAGTAACTTGACCGTACTTTCCCCGTGCCGGTTCAGTGCCGGTTGTTAACCCCGACCGAACACCAACATCGGCCCGCGAGGTTCTCACGGCACAGTCGGCAAACCACATTCAGCGTCGTGACGGTGGCTTAGATCGCCTAAACATGAATGTATCGTTAAACCCGACACAGCAAATTCGTGTAAGGTTTGTCCCGTGAACAAAACGTGGCAATCAGTTACTAGTTCAGCGCACCCGGTGTGTTGGAGAGTAGACCCACAACTTAATTCTAAATTTGAAGTTTTCGTGACTGCAAGGATCCATACTCTTTGGTTTTTTCGGTAAAGTCACGTGGGTAAAAAATATGAAATAAATTAATATGAAAACAAATAAATTAAATCACGACGTTTCGGAAGCAACACACGCTTCAGTAATTTTTGCTGGAGCTGTCAACACCTGATGACGGTTGCTCGTGTTGCTTACGAAACGTAGCGGTTAAATTTATTTGTTTTCATTTTAATTTATTTTATATTTTTTACCTACGTGACTTTACCGAAAAAACCAAACAGTATAGACCCACAACGTTTACAATTCGAGTAAATCCTGACGTTTCGCCGGTGATTTGCAGCCGGCATCATCAGGCGACAGCCAGAGTTGCGGGGAAATCCTCCTCCTGTTTCGATCTTCGATCATTAAATAGAGTGGGAGTAAATGTGACGTCATCACTGTGGTTCAATCAGGTGCGAAGCCCAGAGTGGTGGCGGGCGGGGGGGTTAATGTAGCCATACGCGATCTAAGACAAGAAACAAACAAAAAAACCCTCTATATTATTGCTAATATTGGTTCGCGAAAGCCTACTAAACTATTTCTAACTTTTTTTCGTCAATAGATCGAACGTGCGCGCCTCGTGCTGCAACTCTTGACTCCCGCAGGCCATCTTCATGATACCCACCAACCCGCCACCCACCTTCCGGCAGCTGGAGCTCTGGACGGACGAATTCGTGGATTTCGTGCGGAAGTGCCTGGTGAAGAACCCGGAGCAGAGGTCCACGGCCACCCAGCTGCTGCAGGTACCCGGTGCAAAACGGCCATCGGATAAAAACGGTGAAAGTGAAAGCGCATTTGCCGTTTCACGCCAATGTTGGCAGGAAGGGGCCCTAGGGTTAGGAAGGAGCTCGCCTCCGATCAGTACGGTGCGAAAGAAGTTCAACATACATACATACAACGTACATACATGCATACTTTAGCAACAATTGCTGCCATTTGACAAAAATGTGGAATTCATAACGAGGATAGTTTGTGTTCACTTCCTTAGGGATAGGTGGAAAATTAATTCAGAGGTGGGGGCAACCACAGGCAGTTGGAACCGGCACCAACAGTTGCCCAAGCTCTGTGATCCTATTTTCGGATGTTTTCCAAACTCGCCCCATGTGTCACAAATCTCTTTAACTCGCACAAAAATCGTGGCCATGGAGATCCCAAATCCGTGTTGCCAAACAACCAACTTACACTCGGTAGCCTCTGAGTTCAAGTGTTGTCAAAGGTTTGTCTCAGCCCATCATCCATGAGAGGTGGATAAAATTAGGGACCATATTCAGAAAGTCATCCCATGAATCCAACGCTCGTGTGAGCAGGGGACGCAGTGATGTATCTGGAAACTAAAACATCTGACGTACATATTAATCAAGAGAGATGATTCTAAAATTCAGAGGAGGCTTTCCATTACTCTTGGAGGGTGTTTACTCAAATGCCCTATACCTGTGAAGTGTCAAGGTGGTTTCTGGACCTTGGGATTGTATCGTAACGAGGGTCTGCACCTAGAGTTGGGTCTCGGGACTGGGTCTGTATCTGGGTCTGTGGGTAAAACGGTGACGGAGGCTATCTGCGGTTTACAAAAGATAAACCTCCTTTGAAGCCATTACTGGCTGTTGGGGCACGAGCTCTTAGCGGGCCACCTATGAAGTTCGATACGGCACACGACGGAGTGGTGTGGCCAAACATCACGCTCAGCCACCTTTGTCTCCCCACTGCTACTATTTTAACACACCGCACTAGACACTTCACTATGGCTAAGTCGACCTAGCGGAGGCCCCAGGACGGTTTAAGGTGCGACTCACGCAAACCGGCGTCAGCAGCGGCGCCGGAAAAAACCCCAACTCGGGCCCGCCGAGAGTTCGTAGCGCATCGCGCTCACCTCTGTGCCACCGCTGCCCATGAGGAGCTCACGCGCGCTCACGTGTGCACGGAGGGGGGTGGTGGCGGTGATGGTGGTGGACACAGCGGGGGCGAGGGGGGGGCGAGTTGACGCTCGTCCATCGGTTATTGGGCTATTGCGCCGATCAGCTGTCGCCGTGTGCGCGCGCGTGTGTGCGCTTGTGTGTGTGCGTGTGTGTGTGCGTGTGTGTGCGTGTGTGTGTGTGCGTGTGTGCGTGTGTGTGCGTGTGTGCGTGTGTGTGCGTGTGTGTGTGTGCGTGTGCGTGCTTGTGTGTGCGCGTGTGTGTGTGCGTGTGTGTGTCTGTGTGTGTGTGTGCGTGTGTGCGTGTGTGTGTGCGTGCCTGTGTGTGTGTGTGCGCGCGTGTGTGTGCGTGTGTGTGTGCGTGTGTGTGTGCGTGCGTGTGTGTGCGCGTGTGTGTGCGTGTGTGTGTGTGTGTTCATGCGTGTGCGCGTGTGTGTGTGTGCGCGTGTTCGTGTGTGTGCGTGTGTGTGTGCGTGTGTGTGTGCGTGTGTGTGTGTGCGTGTGTGTGTGCGCGTGTGTGCGTGTGTGTGTGCGTGTGTGTGCGCGTGTGTGTGTGCGCGTGTGTGCGTGTGTGTGTGTGCGCGTGTGTGTGTGTGCGTGTGTGCGCGCGTGTGTGTGTGCTCTCCGAGGGGCTGTATCGGTGACACTTTGAACGCCGTAAACGGTGCCGAGCATGGCTGCGCTCACCGTGCCCGGCACAGTAAAACAAAGCCGCATAAGCGCCACGCGGCACAGAAAGAAGTGGGGGGTAAGTGGGGGGGGCTGTGTAAGGGAAGCAGCATAAAAGTGAGCAGTGCCGCTGACCTGGGTCACTTCAGGTGCGATCAAAAAAACACGCGTGGTTGCACCTGAAATGACCCGGGGGATGTCTCTCCTTTTGAAATCCTTTATTAAATCCTTTATATTAAGTTCGCATGCTTGCTTGCTTGCGTGCTTGCTTGCTTACGACCGAGCAAATCTTTCGGTCGTTTTTTAACCCACTTCCCGTGATCCAATCGAGCTGACATTTTCCACACAGACTCGTTGTGCGTGACAATTAATTTTCGTGAATTTTTTCTCCAAAATTTTACACTTTTTAGGACAAAAATATTATATTTAATTACCAATTGCTTAATGCTGGCATGCAATCATCTGACCCATAGGTGGCAGCCATCTCAAGCCAGAGGACGAGAGGACTCTAGCCGCCACGCATATAAAGAATTTATAGTGAAAAACTTTGTTTTTACGGGTTATTTTTTTTGTATCTATCGGTCAATCGATCGGCGGGTCGAATAGTGTGGTCACTCCTTCCTCTTCCAGAGATGTCCGGCCACCTTGAAAGAGTAAGCCAATGGTACCTGACTGAGCTCATTCGAGTGGAGACATACAAAGACAAAGATCCCCCGTGTAGCCTTGACAGACTCTTGGGACAGGTGCTGTTAGCGAGCGCCTATGAAGAGCGGCACAGCACGGGAGGGAGCAATGTTGTTTTTACACACCGCACCAGGTACTCATTTGAGGCTGAGTCGACCTAGGGGAGGGCCCATGAGCGGTTCAGATAATGAATCGTCGAGTTCGTTGCGCAGCGCGCTATTCATTGCAGGTTCCTCTCTCTCGCAATGAGAGAGATTCTTCATCTGCTGTTTGCCTTGTTAAATAACGGCCCCTAGATTTAATAAATTGCATCAATTTATGCTGCCATGTAATGAACATCCACACGTTAGCTCCAAGCTGCGGTGGGCGTCAAAAGACAGAGATCCCCTCCACCCATCCAGGTTACGTCCATTACAACGACGACTGAAGACAAAGCATTTGTGGGTCTTCCCTCCTCCAATATTGTGAGATACTCTTCATCATCCCGCGATATTTTCGCAAGTTTTTTTTTTTTGGACCTCAGTGAGTTGGCAACCGGAAGGCGCCTCATCCAGCAGTAGATAAGATGGGGAGGGGGCGGGGGTGCATGCACTCGCGTGGCATGCGCCAACGACGCAATGCAAACGATGGAATACAGCCCCCCCCCCCCCCCCCCACGGAAGGGGGTTTGGGGCGTGGGTGCTCAGGCTACACGGGAGAGAGAGAGCGATGGAGTGAAAGAGGGGAGCTGATGTCTCACGTGGTGGTGGTGATGGGGAGAAAGAGGGGAGCTGATGTCTCACGTGGTGGTGGTGATGGGGAGAAAGAGGGGAGCTGATGTCTCACGTGGTGGTGGTGATGGGGAGAAAGAGGGGAGCTGATGTCTCACGTGGTGGTGGTGATGGGGAGAAAGAGGGGAGCTGATGTCTCACGTGGTGGTGGTGATGGGGAGAAAGAGGGGAGCTGATGTCTCACGTGGTGGTGATGGGGAGAAAGAGGGGAGCTGATGTCTCACGTGGTGGTGGTGATGGTGAGAAAGAGGGGAGCTGATGTTTTACGTGGTGGTGGTGATGGTGGTGAGAAAGAGGGGAGCTGATGTTTCACGTGGTGGTGGTGGTGGAAAGCGTGGGGGGGTGGGGGGTGTTTGGAGCGTCTGTGAGCTGCTCGGGGCCGACCGGGGCCCGCAGACAGATTTATCACTCTCATTCACGGGGGAAGTCGGCAGCCCTTCCCAAGCCTCCTGACACAAAGCAGTGATATAGAGTAGGACCCCCCCCCCTCTCCATCACCACCCCTCCACCCGCATTTTCACGTTCGCTCGTCTCGGTGGCTCGCAAGCAAGGCCAGGACATGGCGCAGATTTATGGGAGCAAGCCGGATCGGCGTTATTTCGGCAGCCGTGTGCCCTCTCCGTCGGCGCGTGCTCCACTCTTGAACATCGCGATCCGTTTACAGATTCCCAGACAGTTTTTTTTTCCTAATGGCTCAGATATTGCATTTAATTTATAATCAGTAAGCGTGTTTCGGGGATGGCGAGGCTTTGAGCTCCAATTATTTGTCGCGGTAATTTTGCCCCCTGCTGTTTTGGGTGGGGGTATCTGTAATTGAATCTCCCCTTTGCACCGCACAATACACGGATGCACGCACGCATCGAGATCGATTGAATGAGTTTATCGTGTGATCTCGAAGTGCCGACAAGCGGCATGTGTTTCATCTCGAGCGGGAGAGACAGCGTTCGATGGCGATGAGAATGAACAAAATGCCCTCCCGTGTTGCACTTCCTAAGGCCAGTATAAAGGGCCGTCCATAAATGACGTCACGCACCTGAGGGGGGGGGGGGGGTCAGACATTTGTGACGATGTGTGACGAGGGGGGGTTGGTGTTGAGAAATGTGACGTCACATCAAAATGCGCAACTTTAAATAAATATAGACAACACGTTCTACTTAATTAAATTTACTTTTTAATAAACGTTTTCTCCTACAACATCAGCATCAGAGTGCAGCGCCACAATAATTACACACTACAATGACAATAGTTTAAAGCGATTTGAAGCACGTTTTTTGGGGGGAGGGAGGGGGGGGGCAGAGCTTAAACCGCACCACGCCGCTCATTTTCGAGGTTAGGGCGACCCAAGAAATAGCCCCCACCCCCCCCCCCCCAATCAAACCACACAAGTTCTGACACCGTCATTCGCCACTGATGTTAGCCGTGGCCAGAGTTCGATGTCAAGTCTACTGCGGTTTGCTGTTTAGTGCTGTAAGCATGCACATATCAAAGCCAGCAATGGCACACGTGGATAGCTGCGGTTCACAACGTAATCAGCGGCGTGCTGATGCTGACTCACAACACGTTGTTGTTGTTGTTATTGACGGGGGAGCATGTGACGTAATGGGTAGTTGGGCAATATGCCATGAACGTAGAACCCCGAGTTCGATTCCCTGCCAACGCTAACTCTGGTGCCGAGTGATATCCGAGTCGGTTCGAGCCCCCCCCATTCGATGATCATCAACCCGCTAAGCGGTTCAGAGTGGGGCACTGCGGTCTAACAGCCTCCGTGATCGGTGCCGCACGAGGAGGCCTTCATCCAGCAGTGGATAAATAAAGGCTTACAAATTACTGTGATACATATTATATATTACTCCCATTTTTCGTTTATAAAACGGCAGTGTTTTTGCTGCTGCTGTTGTTGCTGTTGTGTATACATTGTAAATATACGTTCAGCAAGAGAAACGCCGTTGCTGAGAACCAAATGTACGTGGTTGTATGACAGGTTTTGTCGATGAAGTGTTATTAGACAACTGCACTGAATCAACATTCAAGCTTGTTCCACCAACCCTCTTAAATCGTCATCATCATCATCGTCATCGACCACGACGAGTCCATTGCTGGACGAATGGGCCCGTCACGTTGTCACCCTCCCTAGCGGCTTTCTGATGCCACGGACCATCTCGCTTCGGCTACAAGGGCCGATGTCATCGCTTCACCCTCCATGGTCGTCGCAAATCTGGCTGGCTTTCCATCATCCGTCCTGGCCTATCAGCCATCGTTGGTTCGAGCGACATCCTGCCACAATCGTGTTCGATGTCAATATGATGTCCCTAATTTCATTTGTTCTCTGACCCACGTGTCCCTCTTTCTGTATCGTTGTTGCAATTCCCAGCATGCATCTCGCCACGCTTCTTTCCATACCCCTAAAACTCTTTGTTTAATTCTCTTCATTTTCATTCCCCCCGAGCTAAATCCGGTCGTAAAAAAGCGAATATTTTGCACATCCCCGCGTAAAGCCACCGATGACAACGACGTTTTTTTACGCGGCACTTCCAAAGCGGGTCGCGTTATTCGCGCAAAAAATTCACTTGGAGCAAAATGCCACCCTGCGCACGTGCGTAAGATTGGCACGGGGCCTTGAGAAGCGTCCCAAAGATGAGCGCGGATTCGTATCCATCTGACGGTCGTCCGCAGGCACAAGACCGTAACAAACAAAAAAGAACTACGCATACACACGGAGGAAAAAACTCATTCGGAACCCCACAAAAACATCGCTCGTTGCCAGCGCACGGCAGAAAGCGCGTTCCGTTCCTAATGCGAAGCAGGGCAGCAGTGTTGGGGTTCTGTATCTGCCGGAGTGATTTTGGGAAATGTATCCGCGGCACCCAGGGAGCAGTTGCCTACTGCCTCCTATGTCAAAGTCAGCTGCTGCGGCAGAGATCGTTTATGAAATGGGGAGAAAAAAAAATCCGCTCCCGGATGTTTTACCGACTGCTGGCGGTTGTCCGGCGAGCGCTCGCCGGAGCGGCCGCCTGATGCTGTTCGACGTTCCCGAGGATGTCCGGAGATCGGAGGCCGGTCGGGCGAGTCACGGTGACTGGGACTGCGCCAGGAGTTGTTTGTTCACTTTGGGGGGGGGGGGGGTGGGCGGGCGGTCGTGGGTGCCCATCCAGGGATGCCACCCGGCTTGGTTTGCCCACGATTACGTGCAAAACCTGTGAGTCTCTCCCAGCGACATTTTTTTTGTTTTTTTTTAAGTCGTGCTGTTTATCAGTTGCGTGATGACACACCCGCCCAGCACTACGCTTTTCGTCTAGTCCCCCCACCCCACCACCACCACCTCCTCCTCTTCTCGGCACCGCGAGATATCCACCTTCCCCTGTTATGTCGCCGTGGATGTTGCACCTCGGGAGGTGCCCACGGTCACATGGCGCGCCGGACGGGACACGCGAGCGAGGGAGAGAACTCCGCCCACGCTGACGGCTTTGTCCGGAGGCGAACCCCTCCTCCGCAAAGCGCGAGGCTGGCCACAGTGGCGCGGCACACTCGATAGCCCGGGGCCCCCCAGGCGATGAAGAGATTGAGACAATTGTACAACGGAGACCCGCCGCTTCGTTTTGTGCACCAGGGTCCATGCCAACCCTGCTGACTTGGAAGATGGAAAAACAAGTCATCGTATAGATCGTAAACAAGTGTATCTTATGGACTTCAGCAGGTCAGGTTCCAGCTGCCCCCTAATTTTTCAGAGTGGCTCTCAGCTGATGCGAGTGCCATTCCAATGTCTGGGCGCTGGGCCAGGGCAATAATTCACGAGACTGCCACTACCTCTAACCCCGACCTTGGAAGCCCCATGCAGAACCCACAGACCGCAGCCGCTTCTGACTGCTGGGTAATTGAGCCTCTGTTTAGTGGCGTAGCAATCGAGTGCGCAGGCGATGCAACTGCACTGGGACTCATGGACTCAAGGGGGGGGGGGGGGGGAGGGGGGTGTGCAAGCGTCAAAGCTACGAAGAGAGGTGGGGGTATCGGACCCATGCCAAGTGTGCAATGCTACTGCCCTTGTTTGAATTTCCCAAGGTCGCAATCCAGCCCTGGATTCGTAATCAACATGATCACGGTAGTGGGAGAGCCCTGGGGCTGTGCTGCTTCTGCGTGCCTTGCTGGAGAACCGAGATAGATTAACAAACCTGGGAATTCCTTGCCTTTGATTTCATCATCATCATCATCAATCTTTATTAAAACCAGGTGAGGGCCTAAGGAATTACTTGGGGTCACAAAGCAATTCAGAACACTTGTACGCAAGTGGTCAAAACAATTTCACGAACCGTATAGAAATGAACCGTTCAACAACAACTGCGGGCAAAACTGCGCAGATGAATCTCAGCAGCGTAAACGCCTTTACCACATTTAGGTTGCCACCTCGGAGGTACAAAAACCAGGACATACCGCGGTAATGAGAACAGATCACCATACCCAAAGACGAGAGCACCATATGGCAATGCATTGTCTTCCATTGCTGCGTTATCACACATCTGACACAACCCGGGACTTCTAATGTCTCCGGGAAGACTGACAGATTTCCACAATGACTTGCTACGACCTCAACAACAACAAAAAATTGACGTCCCAGGAAACCCAGCGGTTAGGTGGCAACCGTGCCGCCGTTGCGCACGCATGCCTCTCTCACCACCCAGTGCGTGTGCTCTTTTTCCACAGCACCCGTTCATCGTGGCGGCCAAACCGGTGAGCATCTTGCGCGAGCTCATCACCGAGGCTATGGCGATGAAGCCGAAACGCAACGAGCCTCTGCAAGCCGACCAGGTCGCAGACTCGGACAACTCGGTATGAGGAGGGGCAGGCGGGGTGTGTGTGTGTGTGTGGAGAAGGTGGTGAGATGTTAACTCCCTCGCCTGGTATGGAGAAGGTCGTGAGTTCGATGCCATCCTTGACCTCTGTATATTTGGAGTTTGCGTCTCTCTCTCTCCCAGTGGTGGAGTGGATTTGTCTCCAGGTCCTCCGGTTTTTCCCTCCACTTTTAGAAGCGACGTGAGTTCAGAGTCATTCGGCTGCTCGAGATGTCCACGTGATAAGGGGCCGTCCATAAATGACGTCACGCACCTAGGGGGGAGGGCAGACATTTGTGACAATGTGTGACGAGGGGGGGGGGGGGGTTGAGAAATGTGACGTCACATCAAAATGCGCAACTTTAAATAAATATAGACAACACGTTCTACTTTATTAAATAGACTTTTTAATAAATGTTTTCTCCTACAACATCAGAGTGCAGCGCCACATTAAATACGCACTACAATGACTGTAGTTTAAAGCGATTTGAAGCATGTTTTATTTGGGGGGGGGGGCGGGCAGAGCTTTGTGACGTCATATTTTAGGGGGGTTTGACTTTTTGTGACGCCGTGTGACGAGGGGGGGGGGGTCAAAAATCGTCCAAAATCGCGTGACGTCATTTATGGACGGCCCCTAATCATTTGGGGCCATGTCCCTTCTCAAAAAGAGGTATGTAGCTCAGTGGGCCTTACCTGGTAAAATACAAAATATATAAAAGTTTGTCTTCTTGGTTCTTTCGTTACAGTCACGTAGAATGGAAATAATAAAATAATAAAAATTAAACACAATAAAATAATTATTTTATAATGTTTTATTTTTAATATTTTATAATAAAAAAAATATTTTATGTTTTATTATTATTTTATTATTTCCATTCTACGTGACTTTACCGAAAGAACCAAGAAGATGAATCCCTGCAGTCACGAAATCTTTAAATCGAAAAATTAAAAGTTTAGTTTAGCTTCAGTTTAGGTGGGGGGTGGAGGCAGGGTGGATGAGGTGGCTGAGGTGGATGATTAAGTTTTCTAATTTCAAGTTTCATGTATTAGGTGTATAGCCCTGTGAGCCATGCGGCTCTTCAGTCAGGTGCAACCGCAACAAACAAAATATGAGCAGAGAACATCTTAAAGTGACGACGCGCATCCCGCTGGGATTTTTGCACACAGCGTTGGTGTACAGTGTTTTTTTCTGCAATATTTTGCTGTCTTTTCTTGGATTTTCTGTTTGCACTCAGTCACATATTCACTTTAAGATGTTTTTTGTTCATGTTTTTGTTTTTTGTTTGTTGCGGTTGCACCCGATTCAAGAGCCGCATGGCTCACAGGGCTATACCTAATAAATGAACTTGAACTTGAACAGAATCATTCTGGATAAACCAGCAAATATTCCAGAAAATAACACCGAGGGAGGAGTAACCCAGAGTTGCGACTGTGGCAGCTGAACACAAACAACGGAGCAATCATCTGCTCCCTCCCCCCCTTCCACCCCGATCTTTCGATGGAGGAATAGAATGACGGTCTCCGCTCGGCGTAAACCTGACACCCGCTATGTTTGCCGCAAAAAAAAACAACAACCTAAATTTAGATTTGGACAAAATCGCCATTCGCGTCTTTGTGGAGAATATAAGTTGCGGGATAAATAAGTCGACGATGCGCCCCTACTTCACACATCTGTCTCGTATTTCTTGTTGTTGTACATCCCATCAGCTGCACGGCCTTCTGGGAGTACCTAATTTTTGTTTAAATCACCATTGCTTCAGTTCAAACGCAAGTGAACTCTGCACTGGTTTTGAGATTCAGCGTCTCATGAACAGAGTCAGGCTGGCATGCAACCAGTGCTGGTGAGATGCCCGTGAAACTTGCTCCGTGTTAGACAGATGAGCTCCACAGTTATGTGTCCTAGTTCGATGCGAAACTCTGTCATGTATTAAGCGAAAATATGCAACAGCTCCATTGTGGGGAACACGTGAAAATTGAAATAAGCAGACGATAGCATATCTGTGCCGAAATGTAAAACTATTTAAAGGTATTTCTTGACACATCCCATCAGCAACCCGGCCTTCGAGGAAGTGCTTAACTTCAGCAGATATATTTAGTTGTATAATTATTCTTCTTGGTTCTTTCGGTAAAGTCACGTAGAAGGGAAATAATAAAATAATAAAAATAAAACATAAAATACAATTCTCACGACTTTACCGAAAGAACCAAGAAGATGAATCCCTGCAGTCACGAAAGCTTAAAATCGAAATGTATAATTATTGCTAATGGAACATAGCCATGTCCAAGAATAAGGAGGTTGTAGGAGGAGTAGAGGAGGAGTGGGGATTGGGGGGGGGTGTGCCTGGGATGAGATAAAGAAGTATGCGATCGCACGGTTGGCTACGTACGATGCGAAAGAAGTTTCAACATACATACGAAATGAGTAAAGCGTGGAGGATGGAAATAATCGCATAACGAGATTGTGGATATCATGCTAAGAGCTCTTGTTAGATTATATATTTTTTTAAACCTGCTTGGAAGACCTTTACGTGTGCAGAGAGACAGATACACGCATCTTAGATTGCCATTTTGAAAGTTACCGTAACTGAACACCCGCATGTAACCTTTGGCATTCCACACACACGCACGTGGCTTGCGAGTATGGATGCACGAATTGTTTAGCGGCCAAACGCTGGCTAATGCTGCCACCTGCAGTTCTACCTTGGTGGCTGCTTGTCGTCGACTGCGATGATGGACACGAATCACAGCTTCCGTAGGTCTAGGATCACAGGCAGGGCTCAACAACTAACATAACAAGATAACATTTTTTTTATATTCGGTAAAAACAAAAAAACCTGTCAATATTTCAAGAGCCCGCAATGCACTGTGGTGAATTTCAGACGGCGGTGGTCCTTAATAAAAAAAAAACTGTCATGAAACGGTTCCTTAAAGAGCCGCGGGTTGCCGACCCCTGGAGAGGAGCGTGGTTTGAGTGAAGGGTCGGACCTGCTTGGTATTTGAGGTTCCAAGTTGACCCAGCACAGTTGCTGTGCTGGATCAACTTGTAAAACCCGAAGTAAATGATGCAAAAATATTATGAATTAGCCCACAGCTCAGATCTGATTTAATTAGCCACGGCTCATTTAATTAGTCGCAGCTCAGCACTGGACTTGCAATCCAGAGGTCGACAGTTTCCTTCGATCTCCAGGCGCGGCAGTTAAAACAACGGTTGCAGAGTTGATTAAATTGCCACTGCCCTCTGTCCACCCAGAAGTACAAATGGGTTGACCACAGTTGAGACCGGCGATCTTCAATAATCTTCAGAAGGGGGGGCACTTTTGCCAATAAGACATCATCAATGTGACGGCCGCCACCACACATTTGAAACCATTGCCTTTGACAGCAAGTCAGGGGCCGCGCTAAAGGCCACCAGGGGCAGCCAGTGGCACGCGGGCCTTGCAATGCAGCACGCTGGTTTGGGACGATCGGCAGGTCTCTTCGTGCCGCGTGGTGGGGTAAAGCGTGGGCGCTTGCACCTCTTCCACAACGTCCGGCCAACGTGGCAGGGCAAAGACCAAAACATCTTCTAGAGCGGCTCTCCCATAGCTCCTTCTGGTTGAGGCCATAAAATAGGAACTTGAGTGGCAAGGGTTCGAAGGGAGGGGATGGGTGACCCACGTGGTATACAGGAGGTCGTAGGTTCGATCCCGACCCTGGCGCCTATATATGGACAGGCGTCTAGTGGACATCTGTGACTTCTGGACATCTGTACAAAAATTTTGCTTCATAGCTCATCAGTTTCCTCCAGTATAATTAAACATTCTGATTCTGATATTTGGAGTTTGCATGTTCTCCCCGTGGTCACGTGTATTTTTCTCCAGGATCCTCAGGGGTTTTTTTTGCCCCTCCACATTTAGAATCAAGATCACGCGTTTTGCGAGTATTTGCCCGCTGTAAATTTCCACCCGAAGACAAGCCACTTCGCCGACCGATCGTTTGTAGCCGGGTCGCTTCTGTAAAAGAAAAAAACACAAAACCACGCAGCTTAGTGGACCTCTCCGCCTGGTAAAACAACAACAAAACAAAGTCTATAGCATCATAACTCCTTGCTGCCTCTCTTGTCTGTGACGACCAAGGCCGAGGAAGAAGACGATGACGACGACGAAGACGACGACGATGACGACGTTGGCCGCACAATGGTGCGCACGGCGGTCAAGGGCGGTGTCATGGACGCGGGCGGTGCCACTCCGAGGAAGGTGGTCACTGGGGCGGGCACGGCCACCGCGACGGCTGCCGCTCGATCAGACGCGGAGCACGGGGCCGGGCTGCTGAGCAGCGAGCTCAACACGATGGTGATCAACAACGAGCAGGAGGAGGAGGAGGGGGACGAGGCAGCGGGGGGGCAACACGGCCGGACTGGCTGCGGCCATCACGGTGAGTGTCCGTGGCGCGGCCGTTGTTGTTGCCGGCGATGCGCGATGTCTGCCCGATGTGTGTCCTCAGCCCGGCTGCATGTCCATGCCCCTGAGATTGTCATCGTCCTCTTAGGGTATTTTTTTCTTTCGATAAAGTCACGTAGGTAAAAAAAATTAAAATTAATGAAAGTAATAATAGAAGTAAAATAATAATAAAAATCACGACGTTTCGGAGGCAACACAAGTCTCGTCGTGATGTTTTATTATTTTATTTCTATTATTACTTTCATTAATTTTAATTTTAAATTTTTACCTACGTGACTTTACTGAAAAAAAACCTAAGAGTATGAATCCTTGCAATCACGAAAGCTTCAAATCTAGAACTATCATCATCATCAGCAGCAGCTGAGTATCGCGGTTCATTTGTGGCAAGCGCTTTGTGTGTGATGAGCGCGACTTTAAATGAGTGCGACCTTTGAACGCCACAGCGTTGTTATCCACTCACCCACCTGCCACCATCCCATCCTGTCCTTGCCCCCCACACCTCCTATTAGCACGGCTGGCTACGTGGGGTGCGAAAAAAGTTCAACATTTACGCGCATTTGCTGCCACCGAATCACTCGCAAAGCCCACCGATTTTGTCTCCCTCGATGAAGCAAAACAATAATGTTTAAGTCGTTTATTGCGTCTTTCTTCTCGTAGTCCTGCCTGTGTTATTGGCAAACACACACACACCGTACATGTTCACCGCAGAAGCTACTGTGGTAATTGCACCACAGTGGCTAAAAGCTATGAGAAGCTTCCATCGATTTAGAATGACACATCTTTATATTAGCAAAACATTCTCACTGGCCAGGCAGTAATGCTCAAGCAGCCACGTGTAAAAATAAACCACGTGTATTTACTGTATGTGCCCAGTGAAGAAAATCCATACTTCAAAGCAATGCACGATTAAATACATTAATTACAGGGCAGATGTGGTGGCGGAGCACTTAAACACCTCGCACTATAAACCCAAAAGACCTGGGCTGCATTCCTGGCCACGGTTAATAGGGGCGAGGAGGTTGCCTGAAACAGTCATTCTGCACACCTACCCCCGTCCTCCCCTTCAACCAACCTGCGCTGACCAGTGTGATGAAGTATGGTTATACAAACCGCTACTTCGAGAAGTGCTACTACTCCCCAGGTCAAAGCTCATTCCCGAGCCCCTTTTTTTGTGCCGGCGCAGCACCCAGGCTTTGAAACGCGTTCCCTTTGCACCGGTGGCGTAATGACTACATGATCATCTCAGGGGGTGGCCGCGATCAGAATCAAGATTCTGAATATGTATGCTGGAGGAATCCGATGAGCCGGAAAGCTCTTGTTCGCAGATGTCCAGTAGGGGCACGGGGTAAGAACGCTACAAGAACAAACATTCGAAAAACACGACAGTAGTGTAATGTACAAGAAAGGTAAACAAATCACCCAACACGTATAAAAATGAAACTAAACTATCCCCATCCTACCAGGCAAAGCCCACTGATCTATTGACTTATTCTACTGGTAGGAACCTCCTGGTTACACCAGCCTACAGGGGATTATTGTGCCCGTCGTGCAGGGAGGGGCTGGGTGGGGAGGGAGGGGCTGGGTGGGGAGGGGAGGGTGAGGAGGGGCTGGGTGGGGAGGGTGGGGCTCGGTGGAGAGGGGAGGGTGGGGAGGGGCTGGGTGGGGAGGGTGGGGAGGGGCTGGGTGGGGAGGGTGGGGCTGGGTTGGGGGTCGGAGGGGTGAGGCTGGGTGGGGAGGGGCTGATCACCCCATGGTGCCCTTATAAAACTCAACGTTTACCCTACTCACGCCGGCTTCTGCCCGCCCTCACAGTCGGGCATATTTGCGGAATACACCACAAATATGTGGATTAGTCGAATGCAGAGAGCGTAGATTGCACGAGTATAGATGTAGAGTACAACAATGGATTTGTTTTTTGCTGCATTGCTCACCACGCTAGCTCCGCAGCCACCGACGACAACTTTGGGTTAGCTCATACGTTATAACAACTTGTAACGTGCGCACACAGTGTTCGCTCACTCTCCAAGAGAGAGAGAGAGACAGAACGACTCGGAGGAGCGAGGAGGTAACCACAGACGAGCGGGAGAAGGCAGCAAGGCGCGTGGGGAGCCTGGCACTAAATCCCCCTGCAAGCTCTGCGGTCCTCTCTATATAGCGCTGGGATTTGCTTCTTCTTCTTCTTCTCCCAATGAACGGGTGTTTGCACCTGGGAGGAAACTGGAACGCCCAGAGAAAACCCCGCGCACGTTATGGGGATGGAAACGCTTCATCCCGTACAGATGGAATAAGTTGGGTGGGGGGGGAGGGAGGGACACGGGGTGAGGTCCACATTTGCTGTGTTATGCCACATCCTCGACGCTCACGGGAAGGGAAGTTTTGTCAACACCTGTCTGTGTTCATACTCTTAGTTCTTTGGGTGAAGTCACGTAGGTAAAACAAACTGAAATTAAAATTAATAAAAAATAAAATAATAAAATCACGACGTTTCGGAGACTTGTGTTGCCTCCGAAACGTCGTGATTTTATTGTTTTATTTTTATTAATTTTAATTTCATTTTTTACCTCTGTGACTTTACCGAAAGAACTAAGAGTATGAATCCTTGCAGTCACGAAAGCTTCAAATCTAGAATGAACACCTGTCTGTGTGTGTGTGCGTGATCCGCCAACCATCGCCCTCCTCCGACAACGCCGGATCACGAGCCACGCGCGTAGCCACCGCCGCGCGGAGTGTGATTTGGCCGTAGTTCCGTTCACACGTGTTGGTATATGGCCTCCGCAATACGTTATTCATGCGGAGCAACTCAATTAAGAAAACCCGGTAGACAAAAAATTTAATTTAAGAAAGGAAAAGACCGTGCATTAATTTGACACGTTTTTTTGTTGTTGCTATGAACAAGTGGAAGGAATATAATATACTTGAGTCCGGCAAGATGCCCCTCCCGAAATGTCCTTGAGGTGCATTTGCATTTAGATGTTATTTAAATCCGTACGCAATAAAGAAAACACGCTATATAAATCCAAATTGTAGTGCAAAATTGTACGATATTAAAACCGCCCCCTCAGTGGAAGAATGCGCTCCTGCCAACACAATTCTGAGGTAAGTGGGCAGGAGGCTACTGCCACCCATTGCGCCACCGAAGGACACTTGAAGGCATCAGAGATGTAGTTCTGCGACATCCACTTGCGCGAGCCGTTCTACAACACGAAGGGTCCGAGATCCCAATTGACTCGTCGTAATACAGGTAGCAAAATTGGTAAATGAATAACAAATATATGAAACTTTTTATTTGACCAGGTAAGGCTCAATGAGCTACATTAACTATTTTATACTGGTAGGAACCTCCTGGTTACACCAGCCCACAGGCGATTATTGTGTCCGTCCGTTCGTCATGCAGGGAGGGGCTGGGTAGGGAGGGGAGGGTGGGGAGGGGCTGGGTGGAGAGGGTGGTGAGGGGCTGGATGGGGAGTGTGGGGCTGGGTGGGGGGTGGGAGGGGTGGGGCTGGGTGGGGAGGGGCTGGTTACCCCGTAGTGCCCTTATAAAACTCAACGTTTAACCTACTCACGCCGGCTTGTGCCCGTCCTCACAGTCGGGCATATTTGCGGAATACACCACGCCGCCGTTGACCCTGGCCATTGACCAAGCAACCCAACGTTCCTACCAGCTCCCTCCGCAGGAATGTTTCAGAATCCACATTGGCCGCGAATGATGCCTCAACAAAGTGGCTTATCACGTGGAAATGTATAGCAGCAGTCAAATGCTCTGAATGCGCGTTGACAGAAACACCGGAGGACCTGGAGAACCACGCGACAACGGGGAGAGAGAGACACGCAAACTCCAAACTATACAGGCGTAAGGGTCGGGATCGAATCCACGACCTCCTGTATACCAGGCGTGGTAGTTAACATCTCCTAGCCACCGCGGCGATATTGTTATATACCAACATACCAAAAATTAAATCGGAAAATAAATTCTCGCACAATGCGTCGTCTGGTCACTCGTTAACAAAGTCCCTGATTCAGGAGGTGACCAGGTGGGCCACACGTTTACAACGACGTTAGACACTGAGACAGCACCGCTGAGACCCTTGGCTCCACGTCTGGGCACCCGGCCATAATTAAACTGGCTTCTCAAGGGCAGTGAACCTATTGGTCTCAGTTTGGACACTAGCGGCTGGACCTATTACATTTGATTCCTCCCTTAACTTGGCATATTCCAGTTATGGAAAATTTAAAAAAATGGAATGTATCCCTACGCGTGAAACGCTGTTGCACGGCACGTGAGTTTGTCCCTCGTATGGCAAACATAAAAAAAGCGATTGTAGCCCCCTGAAAAGTGCAGCTTCCCTTGTCAATCCGCTGTTTCCTCTGGTGGCGCTGCATTGCCGCTGTACAGGACACACGCTGAGAAAATTATAATAATAATAAACATTGCTCAAAGAGATTTTAATAAATAACCGTGAGCAAAACATTTTGGTGGTAGTGTAGCGGTTCTCTCATTGCACGATAAACCCCTTCACTTGCGATTAATTCTTGGCAAAGGCTAACATCACTGGTGAGAGAAGTATGAATCGTTCCCAGGCATCTTCTTCACCAACTCGCTATAACAACCCCTATGACGAAATATAACTAAACTATTTTCACTTTACCAGGTAAGCTTCATAGCTCTTTCTCTGAAGCGACCTGGCCACAAATGATAGCTCAACGAAGTGGCTTATCATGTGGAAACGTATAGCAATAGCCAAACACTCTAAACGCGTATAGATTCTAAATGTGGAGGGGAAAACCGGAGGACCCAGAGAAAAATCCACGCGACCACCGGCAGAACATGCAAACTCCAAATATACAGCAGGCATCAGGGTCAGGATCGCACCCACGACCTCCTGTATACCCGTCGAGGTAGTTAACATTTCACCACTGTGACGTCCCTAATGGCATGGGTCGGGCTCTATCCGACAGTACAATGACGAAGGGCCATAAATGATCTTTATTATTATTCTAAAAACATGTACAGTAGATCATACTCTGAAAGCAAAAAAAGAATCTCGGCACAATCAGAGAAATGGAATGGATTTCCGTGCATGCCTTCCATTTCATATCGCGGCTCACGACTTCAATAGCTCACCGTCACTCTTGCGCAATTGATTCAAAGCACGTCACTGCCAAGGTGACTTATCCTGACTTGAGCTATTGTTCTTACATACTGGGGGGTGGTGGGGCGGTGGGGGGGGAGGGTAAATCTCCGTTGTGCTGTATTTGAATATCCTCCACACCCACTCCCGCGTCATCACCCACCTCTGCCTGCCTCGCTCTGGCACGGCAAGAGAACGATCGCGGCTCTGTGACCGCGCGCCTCATCGGTCACCGCGACGCTACGCACGCTTCTGGATGACCTGAGTCACGCGGACCTCACGATGGGCCGGAATTTATTTAAACAAAAAAAAGAAACCAGCGGCAAGTTCATCGTTAGCCGTGCCCCATACACTGCTGGACATCTGTGAAGAAAGCTTCATAGCTCGTATTCTTGGTTCTTTCGGTAAAGTCACGTAGAAGGGAAATAATAAAATAATAAAAATATTTAACAAAGATTCTCACGACGTTTCGACTGCAACACAACGACGAGCTTCATAGCTCGTCGGATTCCTCCAGCACAAATACGTATTCTGATTCTAAGTTCACCGCCGAACAGAGGTCTTCCCACGTCGTTGCCAACCCCACGGCGTCTTTGCGACGCCTCGAATTCAGCGCGCCGATCCCGTAACTCCGTCTGTCTGCGTGGTGATCGCGAATCTTGGGGCCCGTTCATTTTCTCACCCCTTTTTGCAGCTGTTCCATCATCGGTCTCCTCCGTAGGCCCACCGTCCGTTACAGAAACCTATCCAGTCCTGGCCCAATTACTTTTCGCAGCTGTCAATATGATGTATCGAATGTTCGTATTGTTCTTTGATCCATGTATTCCTTTCTCTGTGTCTCTCGGTGTATTTGCAGCATGCATCTAGCCATGCATCTCCGTCCACTTTTCAGCTTTCGTTCCATTTAGTTTTGTTGAGGTCGATTTTCAACGACAAGTCACCTTGATGGATTTACAGTCGGCATGTAACAACGCATCAATTCGTTCATTGCATTCAGATTATATGCTCGCTGTTCGTTCATCGAATCGTGTGCGTAAGAATCGATTGTTTTCGATTGATATCTGTTGCACTTAATGGGTTCGATTGACCCCTGCAGCCAGTAGAGGCCGCTACACTCACCACAATTGAGTCTCGAATCAAATCCACAATAAATGTGTTATTGGGTTAAATATAAATGCGTCGTTAAACCGGCCACCAGCCGACACAGCCAATTAATAAGGGTTCGTCACGTAAACACAAGGTGCCAACGAGTTACGAGTTTAGCACGCCCGGTGCGTTGGAGAGTAAAACCCGCAGCATCAACCCGAATCGTGGATAATCATCGGAAGTGGTGAATCGCGATGGGCTAGATTTTGTTTTGCAGTTTTCAATCTGCATACTCGACACACACGGCCGCACATATGAAATATTGCAATGTTTATTAAAAGCAAAGGGTACGCTTCACGTTAAATTAATGGTTACATTATCGAAACAAACGTCACATGGGTCGTGATGTAAACTGAGCTTTTCTATTTTACAAATCTAAAAACATCATCATCATCATCTTATATCTAAAAACAATTTATTCTTTTACCAGGTAAGGCCCACTGAGCTAAAAGCTCTTTTTCAGAAGCGACCTGGCCACAAATGATAGCTCAACGAAGTGGCTTATCGCGTGGAAATTTATAGCAACCAAATACTCTAATCGCGTGTTTCCAAATGCGGAGGGAAAACCCGGAGGACCCGGAGAAAAAAATCCACGCGACCACGGGGAGACAGACACGCAAACTCCAAATATACAGCAGGAGTCAGGGGTCAGGGGATCGAACCCACGATCGCCTGTATTCCAGGTGAGCCAGTTAACCTCTCGCCACGCAACGCGATAACTACCCTTGACCTTATGCCTCTCGTTTTCAGAAAGTTTAATTTCTACAAAGGTCGCAATCCAAGGTCGGAAGGCGTTCGCGGACACCGTGCCCTCGGCACAGTTTTCCACCCCGACGTGAAATTATTACGGCCAAGTGAAATCATCCATTGCGGTCATTTTTAATTCGCTCGCGAATTCTTGGCACGTGACATCCAATCAGCGCCAGGGTATTAATAAAACATGTATTTTATATGAATATAATAACGAGACTGTTACGAACGATGTAGGATAGTAAATAAGCAATGACCTATATATATATTACATCCGGCTCGATTACCGGAGGAGACTTTCTCCCAGAAAGATTGGAAGTCACTTATAAAATAATAATGTCTCTAAAAATGTAAGGATCACAAGGTGCTTTTAGCTCAGCCACGTGCATTCCCTTTGCGTAATTTGACTTGCGTTTAATTCCACATTACAATTGTGGCGCTGAGCTTGTACAGCTTCGCCAAATAAAACTAACGCGTTCGGAGGAAATCCGTCATTCCGTTTGTTGCGTCAGATGGAAGTGAACAATCGCTAAAGGTCAACCATTCATTGAATCACCTACCCTTCAATATGTATATCCATATCTGCAGACACGATGTTCCAGACTGAGTTTACAAAACAGCGTTGTTGACATTCGGAATTTTTGGCTGACTTTGTTGATTTTTTTGTGTTTGTTCGGCGTGGTGTTAAACGATGGCGTTCCGACGTTTAGCACTGATTAATTTATCGGCGACTACTTCCTCCGTGACCATGCAGCAGTGCATTGTGGGAGAGAAAGAGAGAGTTAAGTTGTCGCCAAACTTTTTTCGCCAAATGTCAATTTTCACTTCCACTATTGCTTGGTTTAGGTCTGCCTCCCGCATTGAATGCTGTCCTGTTGTTAATTGAGCAAACGTATGTAATGGCATTTGACGTAACGTGCGAACTTGGTGACAACCCGTGCCACAGATGGGGGCGAATCGATCTTTGTCATATCTAAAACCAATAATGAAAGGAGCATTGCATGAGTGTTACCTGAACCCTCATTAGACTTTGCCGGTGAACAATTTACCGTTAAATTTCCTTCGGAAAATGTGAAACTAAAAAAAGTTGTCTCGGGCAGACAAAAGTTCTAGTTCGTATTGGAAGGGCGATGTCCCAAGTCGCTCGCCACCGGCACTTAGCCGTGCCACGGAGCGATGGGACTGGGTTCACCGTGCAGTGAGAGATGCGCTCCCACGTTGAGCGCTGATTCAGCTGTCGGTAACTTCCTTCCATAGCGCCGCTCTAAGCAGTGCATTGTGGGAGAGAGAGAGAGTGATGTTTTCGCTAAAACTTCTCTCACCAAACGTCAATTTTCATTTAAAGACGAAAAAACAACGGACAACTTTCAGCTTCTAAGGGCTGTAAACAAATCTTGGCGTTTGTTTACGCTGTCACGCTCCACGACACGACCCAGTGAATTATTGGCGACGACTGCACCTTTATTGCCTCGCAGGATCGTGAGAGATGGCAGCGGCCCCTGTGGAGGCATTCACCGAGCAGTGGATTGAGCACGGCCCATGATGATGATGATGATGGCTGTTCTATATGTCATACATCATGTTCTGGTGCGGGGCTAAGCATCGAGGCTGCCTTCATGCTGCCACGTCTAACACGTAGGAGGGTTTTGCGAACAATATCATCCGTAACATAGGGGTTTTTTTTGGGTTGGCTCGCGTAAAAATGTTGTCGTTAAAACCCGCCACCACTCGACACAGCCAACTAGTAAGGGTTGTCACGTAAACAGAACGTGCCAATTCGTTACTAGTACAGCACTAACCGGTGTGTTAGAGAGCCAAGACCCACAACATTTACAAACTGTCGCCTGATGAAGCTGGTTGTAATTACTGGTGAAACGTCGTGCTCAGATTGTAAATGTTGTGGCTTGGCTCTCCAACACACCGGTTAGTGCTGTACTAGTGACGAATTGGCACGTTCTGTTTACGTGACAACCCTTACTAGTTGGCTGTGTCGGGTGGTGGAGGGGTTTAACGACACATTTATATATTGACGCGATCTAACCCACAACAACCTCTATTGTGGATATCCGAGTCACTCAGCTCAGAATGGTCACGTGCTTTTAAAATATTGAATTGGCGATGGTGGTGGTGATTCTGGCTGTGATGTTGATGATGATGATGGTGGTGATTCTGACTATGATGTTGATGATGGTGGTGGTGGTGGTGGTGACGATGATCGGATTCGTGATTCAAATCATGCTGGTGGTAGTGATGATGATGCTGGTGATGCCGAGGATGGTGATGGTAGCGGTGATAACAGTGGTCGTGATTTTCGTCATGGTGGTGATGCCAATCATGATGACGATGTTGATGATAATGGTCCTGGTGGAAATGGTGGCGGTAATGATGATGATGACATTAGTGGTAGAGGTGGTGATTATGATAATAGTGATTATGATGATGGTGTTGATTTTAAGCTTTCGTGACTCCAAGAATCCATACTGCTAAAGTTTATTCTTGCTGTGGTTGTCCCACCTGATGACGATTGCTTGTGTTGCGATCGAAACGTCGTGATCTATTATTTTTCTACCTACGTGACTTTACCGAAAGAACCAAAGAGTATGATGATGGTGGTTCACGTGATTTTGTTCGTGATCATGCTAATGATGCTTAATATCATTATAAAAATAACAGTGGCAGTTATGATGATTATGATGATGATAAACTAGTCTGAGGCTGCAGACTACATTATCGGAAAATGCAATGGCTCAGTGTTAATTTTATTTAGAGAGGCATAGTGCTGTTGTTTTTAAAGACGTTGTACTCCCCGCAGAGAACCATAGCGACACGACTGCACTCTACGATAGGTAACGCCAAATTGTGCCACACGCCCTACTGCATCGCCTTGTGGGAGCCTTGGTAACAATAAAGTTATTTATTTTAGTTTTTTTCCGGTTACATTTTGAACAGAATCGGAAGAAAAACCGATGACGTACACGTATATATAGGTCGTCGGAACAGAATCAGAAGAAAAGCCGGTGATGTACACATAGGAACACGATCTCAGAAGCTAAGCAGGTGCGAGCCTGGACAATGTCTGAATGTGTATAACATACGTCATCGGAACGGAATAGGAAGAAACTCCAATGACGTACACGTACATCCGCGTACGTCATCGGAACGGGAAGAGGGTTAACGGAGTGCCAGCAACAACGATAACGACGACGCCACTGACGAAACCGAGCCGGCGAGAGCTGAGAGAGAGACAGAGAGAGAGAAGCACGCCGAGTGATTCGTCCCCCTGCTCATCTCCCCCTTACGCCCCAGGCCGCGAGGCCGGGCCAGAGCAAACCCTGCGACCGTGCTGCCTGCAGTACGCGGAGCGCGCCGAACCGGACGGGGACCCCGGCGGAGGCCTCAACGGCCGCGAGGGCCACTACGGCGCCGCCGACGCGTGGAGGCCCCCCCTGGACGCCTGCTTTGACTTCGTGAGTGGAGACGCTCGCCATCTCCGTTTTGTATATATACACATATACACACACACGTGTTTGTATCCAGTTTCTTCATTCCTGCATCGCACGCTTTCAGGTGCCATTCTGCGGCCGTCTGGAACGCTCGCTCTTGTACGGCACGTGGGATCTCTTTCGGCACCGCACGTGGCCAACCGCACGAGTCGGAGATGCGGGGGAAGGACAACTGAATAAACACAAAAAGCTATTCTAAAGCAATGAGCTTTCAATCTGTATTTAGAAGTGCACAGCTCCAGCGGTTGCCTGATATCGGAAGGAAGAGCGTTCCAGACGTCCGCAGAAGCGCATCCGAAAGCGCGCGATGCGGCGGCCATCTTTGTTCGATTGTTAGCCAAAAGCCGCTGCTGCTGCTGCTGCTTGCTTGCTGCTGCTGCTGCTGCTTGCTGCTGCTTGCTTGCTGCTGCTGCTGCTGCTGCTTGCTTGCTGCTGCTGCTGCTGCTGCTGCTTGCTGCTGCTGCTTGCTGCTGCTGCGAGGATGACCAGAGTTCGCTTGGTGTGATGGTTTGTGCTCCTTGACGAGATAAGCGAGGTGTCGTGGCATGCGACACGCCGAGAAGCACCGGCATTGAGACAGAACGCGCACACACACACCGAAACATGCGTGCGCCTGTGACCAAGCCACCCGGAACGCGCCACTATGTGGGAAGCTAAGCAGGCGGGGGGCTGGACAATGCTTGAATGTGCGACGACCGTGCTCGCGACACAGGTGTTATAGGCTGCTGTGGGCAAAAAAAAATTCTGTTTGCACTCAGTCACATATTCACTTTCAGATGTTTTCTTGTTCATGTTTTTGTTTTTTGTTTGTTGCGGTTGCACCCGATTCAAGAGCCGAATGGCTCACAGGGCTCTACCTAATATATGAACTTGAACTTGGGCGGCAGCAGCATGGTTGCAACAAAAGTCCAGGCAGTCGCTTTACTATCGTGCTGCTCGTCAGGTGACATCAGTCCCTCCGGTTGTAGATCACAGCAGTGCCACTTAAGAACTGTGAAGGAAGCCAATCAATATCGGTCGTCTCCCAACAGAGGCTGGCCACTGCCATGGGAATGCAGAATTTCCACCACTCAGGTCTACCAACCGCATTGAATCCCATCCTGTTGTCAATTGAGCAGACCGATGTCGTGGCATTTGACGTAACGCGCAGGCCAGTACCAAGACGGAGGCGAATTGATCTTTAGTATATCTAAAACTAATAATGAAACTGCACTGCACGAGTGTGACCCGAAAACTCATTAGACTTTTGGCGGTGAACTATTTTTTTTTCCGTTTAATTTTCTTCGGAAAATGTTGAAGGAAGAAAAATAAAAACCACGCGCACGTTTCCCACGTGGACAAAGTTCAAGTTGGCATTTGAAGACAAATTATTTTGTCAAGACGCTCTTCGCCCCTCCATCTCAGCATAAATAGTCGCTCCAAGCCTGGAGCGTGCAATTCAGACTCTGTCTACTTGACGGACCTGTTCACCTGAGGACGGCTGCTTGCGTTGTGGCCGAAACGTCGTGAGAATTATTTTATTATGTTTTATTTTTATTATTTTATTACTTCCCTTCTACGTGACTTTACTGAAAGAACCAAGAAGACCAACTGCACTAGGCAGGCTAATAAATGTATCATAGCCATTGACCGTGTTAAAATTAAGCGAGCTCTGTTGCTGGCAGGGATGGTGAACAGTGGCGAAACTAATTAGCTTGGTGTGCAGGGTGTCAGGTGGATTGTTACCTCGCAGCTCCATGAGAGATGGTGACGGCTTGGGGAAGCCTTTATCCAGCAGTGGGTCGATCATGGCCGATGATGATGATGATGAAAAAGAAGATGGGTTTTCCCGCACATTTCTGTTTAGCAAGGAAAACTGTTCTTTATCCTTCCATTTGTCCCTGTTTAATTATTGTTATTATTGTTTTGGTATTTTTTTGTTATTAGCATACGGTTTTGGAAAGTTTACGACTTGAGTAAAAAAAAAATCTCATTCTATTAATGGAAAGTCACCCGTGTACAGCCAGGCTGTATATTCTCTCTCTCTCTCTCTCGATAATGGATCAAACAAAAGCCCTGCGCGGAGCGGCCCACGAAGACCGTTCGCCGTTCTCCAACCCCGTAGATAGATATGGACCGCGCGGAATGTTTAAACAAAAATGTATATTTTTTTAAAAATCCGACGTAGTTTCTTCAACGTAGAGAGCCTACCCTATGATGCATCGGTTAAAACCGCATTTGCATTGTACAGAAGCTCTGCTTTCCATAACAATAAGAAAAAAGAAAAGAGTCACGTGCATGGATACAATCATGGCTAATGGAAATGTCCTGCACGTGAACCTTTCTTGCGGACAAAAGACATTTCGATTTTAGCATTGCGTGCAATTCTAGAAGCGGTCGTCGGCTACGTCCCCAATTGTGATTCTATTTATTTTGGCTCGCCTATTGACCCTTCAGAATCATAACTTAGTTGTAGTCTTGGCTTTTTCGGTGTGAGCATAAATAATGATGGCGTAACATTTTTTTTTTTTTACAAAACGCAAAACAACGTTGGCTTTTTGTTAGGGCCTAAAGGCAGCAGAACATTACCGTTACCTCCCTACTTTGTGCAGTTTCCCTTCGATAAAATTGCATGTTACCAAGTCTTTTAAAATAACAAAAACAACCGCCATTCGCCACTAAGTGGCGGTGACGTCACCACGACGCTTGTGCCAGGCCATGTGCACCTTGAGGCCACGTGAAGTGTCGAACGCCCGCTGGCAGGAGGTCACGGGGCAGACCCAGGTGCCACGAGTCGACTGACTGAGATGACCAAGATAAAATAAACGTCACCATTCAGACACTCGCAATCAATATTGCACGATTTCATATGTTTGTCCTCGTGACAAATAATTCGAATTTATTTTAATTTATCGCGCTCCTTTCATCGAACGATCACAAAGCACTATCCCCGTGTAAAAAATGCCACCGCTCTGTACACAAAGAGCTCAATCAGGGCAATCAAGAGCTACAAATATAAGCTGCCCATGCAAGACAACACACACACAAAGTGCTTGCCGCAAATGAAGCACAATAGCTTGCTGATCACGTCAAGGAGCATAAACCTTCACGCGAACTCCGGTGGTCATCCTCGCAGCAGCAGCAGCGGCGTGTTGGCTGCTGGCCATCGAACAAAGGCGGTCACCGCATCGAGCGCGTGTTCAGACGCGCGTCTGCGGCCGTCTGGAACGCTCTTTCTTCCGATATTAGGAAGCCACTGGAGCTATAGCGCTTTACTTGGCTCTCCAACACACCGGTGTGCTGTACTAGTAACGAATTGACCACGTTCTGTTGACGTGACAAACTTGACTAATTGGCTGTGTCGGGTGGTGGCGGGTTTAACGACACATTTATATATTTACGCGATCTAACCCCCCAAAAAAACCTCTATTATGGATGATATTGGTGGCGATAGCCTACTACGTGTTGTATTAAGGGTTGGTGTGCATATATTTGCCCGTGACCAAACCAAACAGAATGCGCCCCGCATCACCGGTTCTCGGAAGCTGAGCGGCATTGGCCCTGGACAGCGTTCGGATGTGCGACCGCCAATGCACAAAACAGCTTCTCTCATAGAACCCTGGGGCTTCTGTGGTGCGCAGGAGAGGACAATGCAACGCACTTTCTCGTACCGCGCTTGTACGCCCCCTGCATTCACCAACCTGCGATGTCCATGCAAAAAAGATTTAACTACACTTATTTGACCAATCTTATTTGACAGACAACTATTACAGGTTTACCATGTTTCTCCTTTTCACACTATTGTTAGGTAGGCCAGGTTGAGTCACAAACCGTACCTCCCCATAACAAAGGCTCACCCTCTTAAGCCTCACCTTACCATATGAATAAAAAGTGTGCTGCACTTGCCCCTTCCCCCCTCTCCAACCATTATATAAACGGAGTGGTAGCTCCTGCAATCTCTCATTTACTTGATACAGCTGTCGTGGCTGTGACGGTTCCACCTGAAGACGGAAGCTTGTGTTGCCTCCGAAACGTCGTGATTTTTATTTTATTTTACTTTTATTAATTTTAATGTTTTACCTACGTGACTTTACCGAAAAAACCTAAGAATATGAATCCTTGCAGTCACGAAAGCTTCAAATCAAGAATTGATGTCCAGCGTGGTCAAAGTACTGGACAATCAATCGATACGTAAATAAAATTCCTACGATCCGTAGAGTCTTAGGGAGGCCCTCCTCTAGCAGTGGATTGAGAACACAAGCCGTGGACACATTTAGAGAACAGTCCGTGCACCTCAAATGCCGGCCGGTGTGCTGACGGATATATGCCTAAATATTTAAACACCTGACATAAATCGTGCCCCGGGCCTCAATAAAAGGGTTCAATGAAGGGCATCGCGGAGGCGAGATGTTAACCACCTCGCCTGGTGTACAGGAAGTCGTGGGTTCAAACCCGAACCTGGCGCCTGTACATTTGGAGTTAAACATTCTGATTCTGATATTTGGAGTTTGCATGTTCTCCCCGTGGTCGCGTGGATTTTTCTCCGGGTCCTCCGGTTTTTCCCCTCCACTTTTAGACACATGCGCTTGTAGTATTTGCTGTACATTTCCACATGATAAGCCACTTCGTTGAGCTATCATTTGTGGCCAGGTCGCTTCAGGAAAAATAGCTATAGAGCTCAGAGGTGCCTTAAAATAAAATATTAAACCATGTTTAATAGCTTCGGTTCATCAGGGAACAACCCAAGGCCACATTTCAACGTGAATGTCCTCCAATCAGGTGTCTGAGCACTTACAATCGGTGAAATATTCAGCACTCCCCTTTGTGAGTCAGATGTTTAATTAAACAAGTGGCGCCTATAGTTCTTAACGAGCAACGCATCTCGTGGGAAAATCCCGATAGAAAGTGGCAAAGAGCCAGCCCAAGCTCCGAGTCCTTAGATCCGTCACGATGAAGGTTGTATGGGTTAAGATCGCGTGAATATAAATGTGTCGTTAACCCACCACCACCCGCCACAGCCAATCGGTAAACGTTTGTCACGTACACAAAACGCGCCAATCAATCACTTGCGTCGGCACGCACGACGGTTATGTTGGAGACTAAACTCACAACATTTACCATCTTCTTGGTTCTTTCGGTAAAGTCACGTAGAAGGGAAATAATAAAATAATAAAAATAAAACATAATATAATAATTATCTCACGACGTTTCGGCCACAACGTAAGCAGCCGTCCTCGGGTGAAGAACAGGTCTGTCGGGAAGACAGCGTCTTTTATCATGTTTTATTTTTATTATTTTATTATTTCCCTTCTACGTGACTTTACCGAAAGAACCAAGAAGATGAATCCATTTGAGTAATGTGACGTTTCGCCGGTGATTACAACCAACTTCGTCGTGGCGATTTGCCGGAATTGCCAGAATTGCCACAATCAGAGGGGGTTGGCGTCGCCAGAGCCTTGCCCGACCGCCTTTGTCTCCCCAGTGCCGATGTTTTCACACTCCGCACCGAGTAACTCGTATAATACCGAGTCGTCTATCCAGGGAGGGCTCAGGAGTAGTTCAGACGTTGGTCACTGAGAGCGGCGATGGAATTGAGGTCGCCGAGGTTTCGTAGCGCGGTGCGCTAACCACCGCTGCTGCTCACCACTGCCAGACACCAAAGACAAAGATCACCCCGTGTAGCCTTGACAGACTGTTGGAGCAAGTGCTGTTCGTGAGAACCTATGAAAGGCCGGCACGGCACACGAGGGGCTGGGTGGCCAACACCACGCACGAACGCATTTGTCTCCTCGGTGGCGATATTTTTACACGCCGTACCAGGTACTAATTTGAGGCTGAGTCGACCTAGGCGGGGGAAGGCCCAGGACCGGTTCAGATTATCGTTACCGGTGGTGTTGGTGGCCGTGAGCGGGAATCGAACTCGAGTCGCCGCCGGGTTTGTAGCGCAGCGCGTTAACCGCTGCACCACCGCTCCCCGACACACAACAAAGAACAAAGATCCCCTTAATAGACTGTAGGGGCAAGTGCTGTTAGCGAGCACCTATGAAGGCCGGAACGGCACACGAGGGGCTGGATGGCCAACACCACGCCCGGCCGCCTTTGTCTCCCTAGTGGCAATGTTTACACACCGCACAAGGTACTCATTTGAGGCTGAGTCGACCTAGGGGAGGCCCGGGACCGGTTCAGATAATCGTCACCGGTGTTGGCCGTGAGCGGGAATCGAACCCGTGTCGTCGGGTTCATAGCGCAGCGCGCTAACCGCTACACCACCGCTCCCCACTCTCCGACAAAGACAAAGATCCCCCATATAGCCTTAACAGACTGTAGGGGCAAGTGCTGACACACGCACACGCACGTGCGCGCTGGCGAATCCGCAGTCAGCTTGCATCGTTGTGCTCCTGCAGTACGTCTCTATCAATTAGTCAACTGCCCCCGGGTGCTGCCACAGCTGGCCCGTTAACTGATCGTGGCCTCTGCGCATCAGGCTCTGTGTGTCTCAGTGCTACGGGGCAACCGATTTAAAATCGTTTGACCACTTGGAGGTGGTTGATCGGCTCAACGGTCGGAGCACCCAGTCGCTGACCCACCGAGATTCTGGATTCGAATCGCGGTGATCCGTCCGTGATTTAAGCCTGATTTCTCTCGCGTAGCGCGTTTGACGGCGTCAGCCTATAGACACCAGTGGCCGCGTGAAAATAAACCGAGCAAGTTGTATCTTTTTTGTTGTTGTTGTGGTTGTTGCTGAATTTGGCTGTGAGAAATTAAACATCGCTTTCGAGTGCCGTGCGACGGGCGTGCCTATCGCGAGGCGCGTTTGGATGAGCGCAGTGCATCCTCGGTGTGTGGGTAAGAGGCCAGCTCAGAGCGATCACAGAGGTAGGTCTGCGATACCCTCATTCTGCGGGACATTCTCGCACGGACGGAGGTCACGCATTGCTCCGAATTGATATTTCATCTCGACGAGGCGATGCCAAACAATGGCATAATGCGCATTACACATGTGAACAAAACGTGTTTACTTTAACTACTGTCACGCTAAATGTTGACCTGATTAACACATTCAATTGAATTTCGATTTAAAGCTTTCGTGACTGCAGGGATTCATCTTCTTGGTTCTTTCGGTAAAGTCACGTAGAAGGGAAATAATAAAATAATAAAAATAAAACATAATAAAATAAAATTCTCACGACGTTTCGGCCACAACGCAAGCAGCCGTCCTCAGGTGAACAACAGGGCGTGTTCACTGTTCTTCTGTTCTTCACCTGAGGACGGCTGCTTGCGTTGTGGCCGAAACGTCGTGAGAATTTTATTGTTTTATTTTTATTATTATTTTATTATTTCCCTTCTACGTGACTTTACCGAAAGAACCAAGAAGAAGACATTTAATTGAATTACTGACGGGACTGGTATTCCTTTCGGGAACCCCCCCACCCCTGGCCTCACAGAATTTCCATGGGAATGAAAATAAAGTAACAACAACAAAAATGGGAATGTGCTGGAATAGAAATGATGGCCACGAGAACGAACGGGAGGCGGATTTAATTATTTATCAGCTCACGAGATGGGATGGGAATTGAGCCCAAGGACACGGGCAAAGGGTGTCGTTACCATCATCAATCAACCATGATCCATCAACTGTTGGATTAAGGCATCCGCGAACCGTTGCGATGTCGCACTCCGCCCTGTACCTGCTCAATGAGCTCGTTTCATTGTGGGAGGAGACCATTCCTGGCGGAGTGGGGGATGGGACAGGAATGGAATGTCTGTCAAGGTCACGGGCAGGGATGGGATTGTACAATTCCTAACGGGACGGGTCAGAATTTTTAATTGAATTCCCGTGTCTCTCTCTCGTGAGGAGCATTCTGGTACGACTGTTTGGCTCTCAAGTTAATGCAGAACGACGGACAAACGCCTCTCTATTCGCACAGTCGTATCAGTGGGGGGGTAAGATGACAATGAATTAAAATAAAAAAATACATGTAAGTCATTCTTTAATGGTATAATTATTAGTCGAGAAATGAATCCCCACGATTCTCACGGCGTCTGGCGGCCGTCATTCAGCAGCGGATTGACGCAGACGGTCGCATAGGTTCACTACGCACGCGTGTTACAGGACCACGTTGCGTCATTAACCAGTGCACGCAGTCCCTTTAAATCATCTCTCGGCGCCACGGTGGCTAGGAGATGTTAACTACCTCGCCCGGTATACAGGAGGTCGTGGGTTCGATCCCGACTCTGACGATGCCTGCTGTGTATTTGGGGTTTGCGTGTCTCTCCGTCTCCCTATGGTCACGTGGATTTTTCTCCGGGTCCTCCGGTATTCCCCTATAAATTCCCACGCGATACGACACCTCGCTGAGCTATCGTGTGTGGCCAGTTCGCTTCTGGATTAAAAAAAAGCCGTATAGCTCAGTGGGCCTTACCTGGTAAAATAAAAAATATAGTTGTTAGTTTTTTCACAGTTTAGTTTAGAGTTTAAATGTCACTTCACGGAGCCAGGACTTCCCCCGTTATAACGACGCGTTGCAACTTTTTTCTTCGTTTCGCCGAAGGGTAAAGTCGCGGGTGATTTTTCTTCCTCGTCTTCTTTCCCCGAGCCTGCACGAAAAATCCCCCGATGCCAGACGCTGTCACCGGATGGAGGATTGATGCGCGCGGTCTAATGGGCCCAATCACGGGAAGGTGTCAAACACATCGACCCGCAGCGCAAGCCCCCACTTATCGGACGTCTCTCAAACGCGCGACGGCGCAGCGCACGTGCAGCAGCAACAGCAGCAGCAGCCAGGCCGCCACACACCTCTGCTGGGTGAGGGGGGGGCGAGGTAGGGGTGGGGGGTTCAACTAGAGCAGTGTTGTAATAGGGTTTTACCCTTTCAACTGGTACAAAAACTGACACCTTTATACGAGGCATCGTGTTTGCAATAACCACAACACAAGCAGTCAAAATGCAAACAAAAAGAAACAACTCTGATGATGATGATATGCACTGTCCTTGAAGTTGATTGGTCCACACCCGAGACAAATTTTCTTAGAGCCTAGTCTCCATTGGTATTGGACCAGATGTACCAGATGTACCAGTTGAAAGGGTAAAAACCTATGGCTATATTTTGCCACTGGTAAAGGAGGTCTCATAGTGTAGAGCAGTGCTTAATTTTCGATTTAAAGCTTTCGTGACTGCAGGGATTAATCTTCTTGGTTCTTTCGGTAAAGTCACGTGACTTTACCGAAAGAACCAAGAAGATAGAGCAGTGTTCTTCACTCATTTTCGGAGGGCCACTCGCTGATGAGACATCATCAGTGTGAGGGTCGCCGGGGGGTTTGACCGCAGCACGACGATGATGATGATGTTGGGGCGGAGGGGGCGGGTGTCACTCTTTGTTTCTTGTCGGAGGGCCGCACTTCAGAGACCTCACGAACGGCCCCCACGGGGCCCGCCAGTGGCACGCGGACCTTGCGCTGCAGAACGACACTGAACGATTCTAGATTTGAAGCTTTCGTGACTGCAATGATTCATATTCTTAGGTTTTTTCGGTAAAGTCACGTAGGTAAAAAATTAAAATTAATAAAAGTAAAATAAAAATGAAATAAAAATCACGACGTTTCGGAGGCAACACAAGCTTCCGTCTTCAGGTGGAACCGTCACAGCACGATTGCTGTATCAAGTAAAAAGAAAAAAACGAACGAGGCGGACACCTGCCACCGAAATGTGCGTCAGTGGCACCCACAGCCGTGATCTTCAAAGACAACAACTTGTGGGTTTTTTTGGGGGGGCGGGGAGTGGGGGTAACGGAGCGTGCGGTTATGCGTACGCGTGGTTTTCTGTAACGCGTTCTTCGCACGCGACGCGTTCGTACTCGAAAGTTACGACTCGCGGCGCCGGCCCCGGGAGTTTACATCGGCGATGCGTTCCTGCAATGTGCGATAACGGTGGCGAATGTCGAAACGACGCGAATCGAAGCGATTCACAGGGTGAGTGGGCGGAGGCGAAGGCTGAGAGACGACGGATAACGAGACAGGCCGGACGATGCTGTCAGCGACGTGAGTGTGGGGTTGTGGCGACGCAAATCAGCTGGTGGTGTGAATCGAGTGACGACTTGTTTGCGAAAACGACGTAAAATGGGGGGCGACGTTAATACGGGGTATTTGTACGTTTCGAAAATGTGCGTTAGTTTAGAATTTTGCAGAAAATCGCACTTGCTTCGCCCAAGTTCTGTGGAGTCCCGTGATACATGTGGCCGATTTTAGCAACGCAAATTTATGCAAAAAGTTTGGTTCATGTTGGGTCACCATCTTCGCGGGAGTTATCGTGCCTGCTCACGTTACAGACAGAGCCGAGGTATAACCATTTTTTTCAATCTTCACTGGCAAGCGTGATGAAACCTTATCGAATCGTACTCTCCCAATTCGCACAACGTTGCTCAAGTCAAGAGCACGTTATAACTCTCACGTGTTACACCGTGATTCGTGCTTTTTTCTTGCTGGCCACCTGACGTTTTGGGCCTATGGTCACCAAACGTGATGACATTTTTGTTGTTGTTATTTTATCTACCTAGGCAACTAAATATTATCCGTACACGGCCTCCTTGCACCGTCACGACTTATCACAGCGCCACTCTTGCGTGCGTGCGAGAGAGCGATGGTTCAGCTGTTCCGTGGCCTCCTCCTCCTCCGGCAAGCGCCACCGCTCGCACAGCGCGTGCACTGAGAGTCTCGGCACGGCACGCCAAGTCTCCACCGCTCTGGCAACTCCCTGTTACTAATCCGCCCCCCCCCTCCCCCGCAAACAAGCTGCCTCCCACTATGAGACCTCTTTTACCAGTGGCAAAATATAGTAATAGGTTTTTACCCTTTCAACTGGTACAAAAATTGACACCTTTATACAAGGCATCATGTTTGCAATAACCACAACACAAGCAGTCAAAATGCAAACAAAAAGAAACAACTCTGATGATGATAAAGATTTGCACTGTCCTTGAAGTTGATTGGTCCACACCCGAGACAGCTTTTCTTAGAGCCTAGTCTCCATTGGTGTTGGACCAGATGACGCCTTTTGGCGCATATCTTTATCATCATCAGAGCTGTTTCTTTTTGTTTGCATTTTGACTGCTTGTGTTGTGGTTATTGCAAACATGACGCCTTGTATAAAGGTGTCAGTTTTTGTACCAGTTGAAAGAGTAAAAACCTATTACTAAGCTGCCTCCCCTTTATTGCTCCTTCCCACCCCACCATCCCTCCGTTACGTTCATCCCTCCACCTCTCTCCCACCATCCATGCATCCCTCCTCTCTGCCTGCCTCCCTCCCCTCCATCTCTTCACCTCTCCCTTCCATCTAACCCCTCCTTTCCACCTGCCTTCCTATCCTCCATCCCCCCCTCCACCTCCCTTTCTCTCCCCTCCCTCCCCACAATTAATCCCTCTCCTCCATTTCTCAATCTCTCTCCCCGCCTCCATCCCTTCCCTGCCCTCCATCCCATCTCCCCCCACCCCACCCTCCATACTTCACGTCCCTCCCCTCCATCCCACCCACCAACAAACGCCAGATCACCCGAAGAGTCACGATCAATAAAGCCAGCCGCTTGCGAAGGGAGTCAATTCAGTTTGTCTGCGCTCCCATTATGATCGACCGTTTCACGTGATCGGGGCTCAAACTTTATAGAGCGAAGGAATACATTAACTTGCTAAAGGATTTCATCTTGTTATTGGAGTCATTTCAGTTTATTCCTGAGCGTTTTCGTACACCTGGTCACATGTTTATGAAATTTAAATTGTAAGGTGTCAAGTTTTACTATTTCACTGCTAAATATGTGCTTGCACATATATGTAAAAAACAACAACAACTTCATATCGTAAAGAAAAAAAAACGTAAGCGAGTATAATAAAACAAATGAAGTATATACGTACATCATTAGACCTCCTTTGCCAGTACCATAATAGGGGCTTTCCCCTTATATTATCAGAGTATGTTTTTGTTTGCATTTTGGCCACAAGTATTGTGGTTAATGCACACATGACTCCTTGTAAAAAGGCTTCAGTTTTGTTGCCAGAAAAAAGGGGGAAACCCCTATTATTATATCAGCACACATTGCATCAGTGTGCTGGAGAGTAAATCCACAACATTTACAATTTGAGCACGACGTTCCGCTGGTGGTGACAACCAGCGTCATCGTTCTCCAATAATGAAAGTTCAGCACATTACACGCATCTGCCATCCGCAACGCACCATGATCACGCGTGTGGCTGGCTCCACGTGGCACATTCTGCCATTAACCGCTGCTGCTGCGGCGGTTGACGGAAGGACAGCAGCTTTCGATTGTTCAACAGAGTGTACCCGTGTCGGCCAGGGGAGCTGGTGCCCTGCCAACCACGTATAACAACAACAGCAGCAGCAATAAATACTGGTAGAAACCTCCTGGTTACACCAGGCCACAGGGGGTTATTGTGTCCGTCCGTCGTGAATCCAAAAATGGGAGGGGTGGGGCTGGGTGGAGAGGGGAGGGTGGGGAGGGGCTAGGTAGGGAGGGTGGGGCTCGGTGGGGGATGGGAGGGGTGGGGCTGGGTGGGGAGGGGTTGGTCACCCCGTGGTGCCCTTATAAATATCAACGTTTAACCTACTCACGCCGGCTTGTGCCCGCCCTCACAGTCGGGCATATTTGCGGAATACACCACGCCGCCGTTGACCCTGGCCATTGACCGAGCAACCCAACGTTCCTACCAGCTCCCTCCGCAGGAGGAATGTGTTATAGAGGGATACCTCAAACGTATCGCAGTTGGGGGTGGGTGTTTTAAAAGCTGCGCTTGCGTGACCAAATGTAATTCTCTGAGCAAAAAAGTCTCGGAAGACTGAGAGATGGTGGGGGGGGGGGGGGGAGATGGAATAAAAATTATCTCTGGCCATACTCGAGGGGTTCCATGCCGCCGTCGCAAGTTGCACAGAGGCGCGTGGGCGGAAGACGTCAAAAAAAATGTCACGGGGAAATATAAAATAGACGCATTGCGAGTGTCGGTTGTGAAGTTCACGCGCGCTTCAACAAGATACCCACGCTTTGCTCTCTTTGCGCGCGGCAGTGCGTTTTTTTTACGGCTGTAACCATTTGAGCGAGACGCTGGTGTTTTAAGGATTACGTGTGCTGTGTTTTTTTATATTTAAAAAAAAAATCTGAAGACGTTAACCAAACGACGAAGCGTGGCATTCGACTCGGCTATCGGTGGCTCGGTAAGCGTGCCCCAATTCGTGGCGTGTAATAGCTGATTGATTATTTTAGACTCGACGCATGATTCCAGATCGTGACCCGGAATCGTGACAAGTCATCCAATCGCAAGAATAGCACATAAACACGTCCACTGCGTTTGTACCTTGAACTTCTTTCGCACCGTACGTAGCCAACCGTGCTAATCGGAGGTGAGGGGAGAAGGACAACACACTAAACACAAAAAGCAGTTTTAAAGGATCTGAGTTTTCCCATCTAGATTTTAAAGTGCATAGCTCCAGTGGCTTTCTAATATCGGAATGAAGAGCGTTCCAGACGGCCGATAAAGCGCATCTGACAGTGTGCAATGCAGGTGGCCAGCCAAAAGCCGCTGCGATGATGACTGGAATTCGCATGATGATGATTCATGCTCTTTACTGTCCACATCTGTTTGAGTGTGGCCACTGAAACAGCTGATGCTACCTTACAGTTTAACAGGCTCTGCTAGCACGTCACCACATATGGAGGCTTAATCATGAATAATGTAAAGCCCCTTGTCAATCTACTGCTGGATGAAGGCCTCCCGATGCCGTGTCGGTTATGGGTGTTGTTTGACGACACTTCACCAAGCTCTTCAGCTTGGGTGGGTGAATGGGGGACTCAATAACAATTCAGATATCATGTCACCCGTAACCGATGTCAACTATTGCCGCGAATCAAAGCCGGGTCGCCACGTTCATAGTGCAGTGCGCTGACCGCAGCACCACCGCTCCACACTTCTGGAATTACAATTCACTGCAAAAAAAGCACCGTGTGTTTCATTGAAAGTGTTTTGTGGGAAATCTAAATAACAGTAAAAATGTATGTGCCCTGACAAAAACACGAATTCTACCACGAACAAATGACGATCGCATGGCCGCTTACGAGTGACTTCAAGCCGCATATAGCGAATTTGCTCAGAAATAGGTTAGCCGCATAGACGCGAAATCGCACAAACCGAACCCGCATAAAGCGAGGTAACAAATCCACCTGGGTACCTGCTCGCGAGCAGCTGATTTCATCCCTCTACCATCATGGTGGGTGTCCTCTCCGGCGCGTTCTCCCCCTTGGCTGTCATTCCATGGCCATTGTCATCCAGCATCAGTCAGAATCTTTATTTATTCCGGAGGAATCTGATGAGTTATAAAGCCGTTTTTTTTTATCAAAGATGTCCAGTAGGGGCACGAGGTCAGAAAGCCACAACGACAAAACAATACAAAATCTCGATAGGAGTGCAAAGTATTGGAAAGGTAAGCAAATCACAATAATATATTTAAAAAAAACACAAATACAACTAGACTTTGTTTATGTTACCAGGCGAAGCCCACTGAGTCGTTAGCTTCTTTTTTTAGAAGCGACCTGAACACAAATGATAGCTCGACAAAGTGTCACATCGCGTGGCAATTTATCGCAGCGAAATAATCCAAATGATCGACACGCATCCATCCCGTCTATCCGACGAGTCTGCACCGAAACCCACTGAAGTTGAATTCCGATTTAAAGCTTTCGTGACTGCAGGGATTCATCTTTTTGGTTCTTTCGGTAAAGTCATGTAGAAGGGAAATAATAAAATAATACAAATAAAACATAATAAAATACAATTCTCACGACGTGGCCGAAACGTCGTGAGAATTGTATTTTATTATGTTTTCTTTTTATTATTTGGAACCACTGAAGTTGCTTAACGTCAATATGACCGATGCCTTTAACATGCACGTGCTCTCTTAATCTAGGTACCAAAAATAATCCATGCGTTCATCTTTCGCTCTCTCAATGTGGTTTTGATTTGAATAAGCGGCGTTATCCCCCCACCCCCCACCTCTCCCACCTCTTATTTTAATTCCAGTGAAAGACGTCTGCTCCGTGTGAGAGTATGCTTAGCGCCCGCGTTGCTGTACTTAGTGAATTAGCATCGGTCCCACGTTGACAGAGAGGGCGACAGGCCAAGAAGCAGTGACTGCTGACTCGGCTGATTCCCGACCCGGCCGTGACAATGGGAATGGCCCTTTAGCGTGACATACTGCAGCGACGAATCCATAAGTGCTGCTATGCATATACTTAAAGGTCACTTTAGGGGAATAATTTACGATGATTCGAAGTGCATTTAAATTGATGGCCGCCGGCTCCGTCATGTCGAGATGTACACACATTTATTTATTCGCTTGTCAGGGACGTGGATTTCACGAGGCCTGTGTCCATTGGTGCCTAAAAGAAGCGTGCAGTTGTTTTTTTTTTTTTACGGATTTTATTTTATTTTAAATTGGAACATTAACAGAACGGGATCATAATTTAGATGAAGCTCGTGTCATCAAAACAGTCTCGCGTGTCTCAGTATTTTTTTTTCTTGGTTTTCTGCAGAGGTTGACTGTGTTTAAAGACAAGTTTTCGGTTTTTTTACTTTTCTAAACGTGCACGGCATTGTTAAAATGTTGGCGAGTTAACGCGCGCACGCGATAAACAACGGGCGATCACACAAGGCCGTGTTGGGAGTGGGCACCAGCCGGAGCAACACATTTAAAATGTACCACCCCGATCATCGGCGATCCAAGTGAGTCACCTGCTGTTGTTAGGTGAGGCTAAAGCCACAGGAAAGTCCACAAGGTCCGCTACCGACTACCAATCACAATACATAACGAATACGCGACTCGATAACAACGTACTGTCATACACAAACACAATCCCATAAACGTATCTTGAGCGTGGACATGGATTTTATCTGTGTTGACATTATTCACCTGAAACCCATTTATACTCCGTACGCGGCTTGAATTAATAATCGATTAGATCTCCGCTCTGGGTTTTCCTCTTTGATATTCCCCTTCCAGGATCGTTCATCAATTCCCACGCGCTTCCGGCTGGCATGTTTTCTTTTTCACCATAATTGGCAATGGTTGCGATGTATTGTTTTGTTCTCAAACCACGTGTTTATTTTATTTTCTGTCTCACTCATTACAATTGTGCGTCTTTCACGGCGGTTTTTGTTTGGTTTGCCAGGGGGGGATTTTCTTCAGAATTTGACACGATGCCCCCGCAAACGTCATTGATTGCGCTAAAATGAATGTAGTCATATTTAACACCCGTCTTTGTACGTTACAACTTAGAGTGGAACGTAAGAGTGGAATAACGCGGTCGCTCAGAATAAACGCCTCATTCGAGACCCAAACATCACACCTCCTGGCTTTAACACCCCCCTCGCAGACACCGATGTAACCATCAACAGCATCAGAACACCAGCAGTCACATACGCGCATCTCCGTCACGAATGGAAGATTAAATATAAGTCACAGCAGTGCAATTGTGTCCACGCGACTCAACCTATGGGCACATCCAGTCACCCATTGGAGTCTGCGCTCCTTCAGCGGACGAGGAAATAGTAAAACTACACGAACTGCCTCCTGAAAGCCCTCTCGTGACGAGCAGACCCTCCCCCCCCCTACGACATTGGCATTCAGCTCCCGGAACACGTCGCTGCCGCGCGCAGGGATAGAATACGCGACGTGCACAAGGACGCCTCACGCGGCGAGTCGAGGGGGTTGTTTGATCAACATGCAACACGATGTCCCAGTACGGGCTGGTGCACACGGAGGCGTACACGTTGGAGCACGTGTGTGAACACTGTACAACAATCAATGTCGCGACAACGCGGGGCAGGATTTCGTGACCAATATCATCCATAAGGAGGTTGTTGTTGTTGTTGTTTTTTCGGTGGGGGGGGGGGGTTAGATCGCGTAAAAATATGTTGTCGTTAAAACCCACCACCACCCGACACAGCCAACCAGTAAGGGTTGTCACGTTAACAGAACGTGCCTAGTGACGAATTGGCCACGTTCTGTTTACGTGACAACCTTTACGAGTTGGCTGTGTCGGGTGGTAGCGGGTTTTAACGACACATTTATATATTTACGCGATCTAACCCAAAAAAAAACTCTATTATGAATAAATGTTGCTGCTGTGCCCTCTAGTTTCTATTTGTTTTTTTTGTTTTTCTCATTTGAGCAATTTTGTTCAGTCCACTTAGCCTAAAGTGACTTTAACGCATCATTCCCATTACTTGCAAATAACAGGTTTTCACGCATGATTGAATGAATGTTTTGAGATAATCATATTTATTGAATCTAAGAATGGACATCTATTTTTTCAACTCTATCCATACACCTTCATCACCATAATCCAGTGCTGCTACCATCCATCTCCTTCCCCGCACCTGCCCTGATCTCATCGCTCCATCTCCGCAACGACCATCCCCTCTCGGACACATTTGCTCCTTTGGCTCTATCATTCCATACATACATGCACATCTCTGTTACACGCACGCACACACACGTGCGCGCGTATTCGCCTCTCGCAATTCATCAGCCTGCTAAGAACAGTAAAAACTCCCCATAATCTGTTCAGCTGTAGGGCTTGCCAAGTGTCTCGAGCGATAGATCAGTCATATTGATAAGTGGCCTGGCCTCCCCGATGTTTGCACACGCCGCCGGCCCAACGCAGGAGCCCACCCAGCACCACGGACAGCGATCGATGGCAATTTGTTTGCAGTGAACGCCGGTAGGTCGACCCCGTCGACTCACCGACACGGCCCGGCTAACCCCGCCACCACGGAACCCCCCCGCCCCGCCCCCTCCCGACCACCACGGACCCCCCACCCCCTCGGCAAAAGAAATCCAGGGTGCACTTTTGAGAGTTTGCAACAACACCACAAGAAGTGTGCCTCCACCGGGCCCCTGAGACCACGTGGAGAAGACTCCAGGCACGAACAAGTCGGAGACTCTTTGACTTAAAAAAAACTATTTAAATATACTCTTTGGTTCTTTCGGTAAAGTCACGTAGATAGAAATTAAAAAAATAAAAATTAAGTGCATTTAAAAAATGATAAAAAATAAAATAATAACAATAATATAAACCCTTAATGTCGACTGTAGCCTGGTTCTTAATCGGAGTCAGTGTACTGGCAGTCTATAATGTAGACTGTAGCCTGGTTCTTAACCTCGGTGAGCGTACTGGCAGTCTATAATGTAGACTGTAGCAATGGGTATTAAACTGAGTGAGCGTACTGGCAGTCTAAAATGTAGATTGTATCAATGGCTATTGAACTGAGTGAGCGTATTGGCAATTTATTATTTATATTTTTATAATTTTTGTTTTTATTCACTTTCTTTTTATTATTATTTTTCTATCTACGTGACTTTCCCGAGAGAACCAAAGCATATGAATTCCTGCAGTCACGAAAGTTTTAAGTCAACATTTAAACGTACACTGCGGTGTCATCCGTTCTTTTCCATTAAAAAAAACCGATAGTCCCGTACAAGTGTTAACATTGTTTTGAAGCACCCTGTACTGCAAGAGGGCGGGGGTGGACTTAACGCGATGTCACCGCCACCAAACATGGGCAGCCCCCCCCCCCCCCCCCGCATCAAACGCGCCGTCTGTCTACAAATGCGCGGCGGTCGAATGGAACGCGTGGCTCGTGCTCGATAACTGCAAACCACGCCACAATGGGGCAGAGGTCGCAAACGGGTTTTGATTCCTTACCCGTACCCGGCCGCACCAGGGTCGCAAACGGGTACCCGTACCCGGTCGTACCCGTAGGGTACGGGTATCGGGCACCTGATTGCGACCTCTGGGATGAAGCCATGTTGCAGGCGAGGGTGGGTTGATTCTAGGAACTTGAATTGTGAGAAGAGACAAGACGTTGGGAAATGAGTGACAAACGGTGAATCACCAGTGACTCACGGCCTACCCGTACCCGTACCCGGCCGCACCAGGGTCGCAAACGGGTACCCGTACCCGGCCGGGTACGGGTAGCCGGGTATCGGGTAGGGTACAGGTATCGGATACCCGTTTGCGACCTCTGCAATGGGGCTACGATGTACGGCGGCTTGTCAAGTGCTCGCGTTGTCTGTGCTAGCCGCCCTTCAATCAACCCACGCTGGGCAAGTGTGGGCATTCAGTTCCCGTGGGAAGGCCCTCCCTCATCCAGCAGTGGGTTGGCAATGGGGCTGCGGCGTTTTGCGCGTGTGACGATGGAACGGGGCATTGGCTCGGCCTCAAGAGACGGAGGGTGATTTTTAGATGCCGCGAAGTCCCAAGAGGCCAATGTGTGTTGAGGACAGAGCGGTAAACAAGCGGAAGACTGTACATATTTATTGGGCGTGCGAAGATTTACCCCAACCCCAACAGCGCCCCAGGCGATTCTATGGATTTTCACGTTAGCAGGGTTGTGTTTAATTAAAGAATATATTTGTTTTGTCTTCATGTTGCTGCCTCCTTTGGTGTGTTTGTAATTATATTCATGTACAGTCACTGTTGAATGAGGGCCTCCCCATGCCATGCGCCAGCAAGGGAGTTATTTGACCATATTTTACCTTGAACAAAATTAACTGCCGGTGCAGTATTCACAAATAATTCGAAGGGACAGAAATTACATCGGTCGCTTTAAAAAAAAGCGTTTCTTTTTTTGGAATCATTTTATAGATTTTTAGCAAATGATACTCTTACTAATTATCGGCTGATAGATTATGCTTGTGTCAGCAGATTAATGACCTTGTGGTCTTGTGCCTACCTGTCAACGCACTGCTTTGGTGGTAGCTGGGACAACGCAGGGGACGCTGCGTTGACGCAGCACCACTGAAATCCTGGGTTTAACAGACTGTTGGAGCAAGTGCTGTTAGCGAGCACCTATGAAGGCCGGAACGGTACACGAGGGGGTGGGTGGGTCAGCACCACGCCCGGCCGCCTTTGTCTCCCCAGTGGCGATGGTAACGTACCACACGAGTTCATTTTACTCATTTTAGACTGAGTCGACCTAGGGGATGGCCAAGGACCGGTTCAAATAATCGTCACTGGTGTTAGCCGTGAGCTTGAATCGAACTCCCGTCGACAGATTTACAGCGCAGTGCTCTAACCACTACACTACCGTTCCCCACCACCATCACTGCGACCACCAATATTCGACTGTCAGAAACAAGCTGTTCTCTGTAAAAGGACGTGTGGGAGACTGCTTCCCCTAGTGCGTGAATCAAAGCTGCCTCTGCAAGGGATCTCAGGAACAAGTTCTGTAGTATTTACTTCTGCAGGTTGTTCTCTACCAAATGCACTAACGCACGATTCCAAAGAACACAGGATGAGATGTTATTATCCTTTGTGCAAGCACTTCCAAGAGTTCATGAACAGTGAGCCTGGTGAAATTTGGGGAGCGCATCGTCAGTAGTGAACCTTTGGGTCCTAGGGTGTTTCGGCCTTTCATACTATACACCCTCCCCAAAGGCGGCCAGCGACAGGGTGATCAATCCTACGCTTGCGTCCCATTCCCAATTAGTCATAGGAGTTGCCTTGTTGTTGGTAGCCAACATCCCATTGGACTATGCATGGCAGGGGCGTCCTCCTCCCTGAGTCAAGCATTGTTGACTGCATACCTCCTGGCCCTCTCACTTTGGGGCCCAGCTGGGGTCTTTCCTCTTCATCCAGAGCCACTGACTGCTGCCTTCTGCCGCCTCCGATACAGCTTTGATTGCCGAACGCTGGCTCTGGCCCTTAATTCCCAGGTCTCTAAGCAGTCTGGTTGTAGATGTTGCCACAAAACCTCTGCAGCCCACCTCCACTGGTCGGACTTCTGTGTTCCAGCCATGATGCCGTGCTTCGGCAGCTAGATCGGCATAGCGCAGATGTTTTCGCTCATAAGCCTCATCTACTGAGTCCTCCCAGGGTACTGTGAGCTCAATGATGAAGACCTTCTTGAGCGAACGGGACCAGAGCACCATGTAAGGTCTTAGGGTGGTGGTTGCGATCTCCGGAGGAAACACAAGTTGCCGGCCAATGTCAGCTAGCATTTTCCAGTCGCGGGCCAAGCGCAGCTGGTCTCGCTCTATTGGTGTAGAGCCGCTCTTTGGTGGTTTAGCCCCTTCGCGGACAAAGGTCGTCCGTAAGGGGTGTGATGCTGCTGGGGGTGGTAGGGAGTTGGTGGCAGCTCGCTTGTCCTCCAGGGCGGACGCAAGGTTTTTGAGGACTTGGTTGTGACGCCAAGTGTAGCGTCCTTGGGTGAGGCTTGTTTTACACTCTGTGGAGAGCTCCAAATGGATTCTTCACCGCACGACATAACCCTAAAAGCACAGTTGGAAATTAAATAAAGCATTTAAAAAATTTAATTGTTGGCTAAAGGATAATTATGATTAGTATCATTATTAAGACGTTAATCAATAACCTCATGACATTTCTCGAGCAGTTCGTGAGATGCTGCTTGGAGACGTTGCAATTTCCCGTTGAAAGTCATTGTAACAAGGTAACGGTTCAATCACCCGGCATGACAGTTAAATAATGGTCGTCTTTCCAAAAACCCAAATCTGTGTATCCAGCTGCATGCGTGGGGTACACCACAGTGCTTCAATTCTTTCGCACTGCACGTAGCCAACTGTGCTAATCGAAGGTGTGGGGGATGGACAACAACTATGGGTCTCCATGTGAGTCTATGGGTCTCTGCGTGAGTCTATGGGTCTCTGCGCGAGGCTATGAAATTGTTGAACTTCTTTTGCAGTCAGTCGATCGGCAAGCAGGTCGTGTGCGATGGAGTCAAAGTCTGGCCACTCCCACCTCTGCCAAGATGCCTCGACCAGCGTCGAGGAGTCGGCCGAACACTCTCCCGGAGGGGCCGTCTCGAGCGATAGCCCCTTCATTCAGCGGTGGCGCGGGCGAGCAATTGCAGGGCTGCGCTTTTACAATCACCATTATTGGGCACGCGCGATGCTGCTCCCTCTCGGAATGTTGCACCGACGGTCATCGTCACCACCGCGCGTCTCCCGCAATGAGCACGCGCACGCACGCGCGCGCGCACGCACGCACGCGCCCAATCGACGCGCTCCGACAGCCGCTACCACAAACGCGGTGCGCTCTTAATAATTATGCCGGACGACTGAACCCCAACCGCACGGACAGGACCGCTGCACGTCAACGAAAATCAATGGTTCAATCAAAGTGATTAACTGCTGCAGTAGCCTTTGAGTTATTTTTTTAATCTCTCTCTCTTTCTCTCCCCCCCCCTCACTTAGTCTTTAAAGATGTTGTTCTCTTCACGGTTCGGGCTCAGCGCGGGTGCGGTTTTGTCGTCGTTGTGTCTCTCTTCGTCCGTTTGCCCGCGCTCTGTCTCTCTCTCCGTATACGCGAGTCAGCGTTGTTCGTGCACGCGACGCCGCATCGCGGAATTGGTCTTGACGGGCGTGGGCAGTCTTCATCGCAGCACTCTGTGCCACCTGCGTTAAGACGTGCCGCGGCTGGTTATTGGAAGAGTGGAGTTCCCATGAATAAATAACGATGCTTTTATTTAAATGCTGAATGGACTCCGAAGTGCACCTCCATTCTACCCACCGGCGCATCAGCAATGAAAACGCCACTGTTTTGACACACACAGTGAAACGATCTCCACTGCGTTCTCATCAAGGAACATGAACCGTGATCACGCAAACCCCGGTCATCCTCGCAGCGGATCGTTGGCGAAACGTCGAACAAAGACGGCATCGCGCGGCGCTTTCAGATCCGCTTCTGCGGCCGTCTGGAACGCTCCTCCTTCCGAAATTAGGAAGCCATTGTAGCCAAGCACTTTTAAATCACCTAGTTTTAAAACGAATTTTTTTAGAACTGCTGTTTGCGTTTAGTTTGTTGTCCTTCCCCCGCACCGCCGATTGGCTGGGTACCTACGCCGCGAAATAAGTTCAACGTGCATGTCCGGCTCACGGCCACTGACTTTTATTTATTGTCAATACGACGTCTCTAATTTGTGTTAGTTCTCCGATCCACGTGTTCCTCTTCGTCGCTCTCCCGCTCTCGGTGTAGCTGCAAGCAGGGGGCACTTCTTACGCTCACGACGCACGCGTCGAATCGCGCGCCTAAGAAACGATGATTTTCAAACGTCGTCTTAAAGTGCTTTGGATTGGTCGATGCAGGTGCTTAGGGGTGCCAACATTCACAGCAGCTTTGGAATGAAAACAGAGTTGCGACCCCAGAAATCACGACAATCGAATCCACGCTTGGCTAGATCGCAGGGCCAGAACAATGGAGCGTGGCGAATGGGCAACTAATCACCACCTTGTAACACAACCTTGAAATAATCATAATTTACGGACATTTGTTAAATCCGCTACTTCGTCGCAATGGTCGATAGCGGGTTTTGGTGACCGGTCCAGATGTTTCAGTTTCATTTATTAGGTATAACCCTGTGAGCCATGATGGCTCTTGACAAAACAAAAACATGAACAAGAAACATCTTAAAGTGACTACACGCAACAGAAAAATCCTGGGGAAAACAGCAAAGTCTTCCAGAAAAAAACACCGTATTTCAACGCTGTGTTAGCCGTGTCCGGGGAATCGCGTTCAGGTCACTGGGTTTATCAGCACATCGCGTTTCACTTATGTCTGCAGGGACCAAACACGCCTTGCTTTTATCCACCAGGGCCACTGAACCGATACACAGATGCGAAAAGCCCCATCCGTGGGCATTACAACACGGAGAACAGCACTTTACTCGAGCGGAATTCGCAACGACGCGGGGAGTTTAGCGTGCAAGGCCACGCCATGAAGTTTCCCCGAGAAATAAATTGCGTTTCTCTCCGACGCAACGCTGCCTAGCCGCACGCCGGCAATAAAACTCCGCCTCGTGTGTGTGGAGCGTTGCCAGAGTTTTGTGACAGCCTCCAGTTGTTAACCTGCGCTCAAACGGGGAGGTCGCTCCTTCTCTACTGCAGCCCTCACCACCAATGCAAGTCCCATTTTTATATTCTTACGTAGGTAAAAATTTTAAATTAATAAAAGTAAAATAAAAATAAAATAAAAATCACGACGTTTCGGAGGCAACACAAGCTTCCTACGTGACTTTACCGAAAAAAACCTAAGAATGTGAATCCTTGCAGTCACGAAAGCTTGAAATCTAGAATTAATGCAATTCCCGTCCACCGCCTGTCCGCACTGATGAGGCCCCCCAATTCCTGGTGAGGATCGAGGCTCAAGACTATCCTCTTGTGCTCCACCTGCGATTCTCTCTCTGTGTGTGTGTGAAGCGTCTTCGTTTTCACGGCTCAAGCTGAAGATGTCCATCACGGCCTAAACCGTCGATGCCACACCTCAGGGCTTCGCGATGGCAAAATGTTAACTCCATCGCCTGCTATGGGGCCGTCCATAAATGACGTCACGCGATTTTGGACGATTTTTGACCCCCCCCCCCCTCGTCACACGGCGTCACAAGAAGTCAGACCCCCCCTCAAATGACGTCACAAAGCTCTGCCCCCCCCCCCAAATAGAACATGCTGTAAATCGCTTTAAACTATTGTCATGTATTCAAAAGTCTATTTAAGTAAGTAGAACGTGTTGTCTATATTTATTAAAAGTTGCGCATTTTGATGTGACGTAACATTTCTCAAACCCCCCCTCGTCACACATCGTCACAAATATCTGACCCCCCCCCCCCAGGTGCGTGACGTCATTTATGGACGGCCCCTATGCAGGCGGTCGTGGGTTCGATTCCGACCCTGACGCCTGCTGGATATTTGAAGTTTGCGTGTCTCTCCCCCCCCCCCGCCCCCCCCCCCCGTGGTCGCGTGGATTTTTCTCCGGGTCCTCCAGTTTTTCCCCTCCACATTTAGAAACAACACGCGCTTAAGAGTATTTGACTGCTATACATTTCCACACGATAAGCCACTTCGTTGTGACCACATCTCTTATGAAAAAGAGCTATGTAGCTAAGTGGGTCTTACCTGGTAATATTTAGAAGTTTAGTTTAAGTTTAAGCACCCGCAGCTGCTACACAGCAGACAAGCAAACGTGATGTATGTCCTGTATGTCGAACTTATTTCGCACCGTACGTATCGTAGGCGCGACTGCCTGTCACTGACCTGAAGCTGTCTATCTCTGCTTTCCCTGCACAGACATAAAAACATCCCCCACCCACCTCCCCAACATAAAAAGAAAAGAACCCATCTTCTGTTAAACTCTAAAGATATCTTTCGATTTAAAGCTTTCGTGACTGCAGGGATTCATCTTCTTGGTTCTTTCATTAAAGTCACGTAGAAGGGAAATAAAAAATAATAAAACATAATAAAATAATTCTCACGACGTTTCGGCCACAACGCAAGCAGCCGTCCTCAGGTGAAGAATAAAACACCACCACGCTTGGAGCGTATATTTAAGCTGGGTTGGAGGGGGAAGAAGAGTGCCTTGACAAAATAATTTGCATATCAAGATATCCCCCCCCCCCGTCTATTTTTACATTGTACTCCACTGGAACCCACTCGCCTGCCCCAGTGCATTGTTCCCACGCGCGGATCGAGCCCGATTGCCAGGCAAGCCCAGCCTACCTTTTCGAAACCACAACTTCCAGGCCGAAATATTCTCGAGCTCATTGTTGAAGAGCCAGAGCCGGAGCCAAGCACGGGCTTATTTAAAATAATAATAAATAAAAACAACGCATCCCAGACGATTTAAGAGGCGCTCGCTAAACGGGGCTACCGTTAACTCCCCCCTCCCCCCACGTTTCAATAGCAAATCGACCCGGCGGGTTTCATGTCCCAATTACTCCAACGCGCGCGCCGCGTGAGCCTTTGCCGACGAGCGGCTTGCCCATGAGGCTAATCACGACCGCACTTGGCCCAATGGGGCTGCTGTTTGGTACAGAGAGCGCCTCCCCGTCATGCTGCTGCGATGGGGGTGAAGCGCGATCGACGAGAGGTGCACGGAGTTCATTTCTGCCGGGTCTGTCTGCTCTTGCCCTTTGTTTTTTTTCGGTAAAGTCACGTAGGTAAAAAATTAAATAAATGAAAACAACTAAATTAAATCACGACGTTTCGGGCGCAACACAAGCGTCCGACATCAGGTGGGACGTTTGTGTTGCGCCCGAAACGTCGTGATTTAATTTAGTTGTTTTTATTTATTTTATTTTTTATCTACGTGACTTTACCGAAAAAGACCAAAGAGTATGAATCCGTGCAGTCACGAAAGCTTCGCCAACGCCGTAGGGAATGTCCGCGCCCGGCACAGCGCGTCCAGCCCCCGGTGGAGCTGTCTTTGTCCGTCGGGTTTCTACTCGTCGGGTGAACGGGCGACCTCGAAATATTCAGCGATACATTAAGGCCTCATCATAACCGTTGTCTAGGGCAGGGGTCGGGTCTTTAAGGACTGCTGCTTTCGTGTCGTTATTGATTCAGGGCCACCGACTCGTATTCACCACAAGCATTGCCGCTCTTAAAATAGGAGTTTTATTTTTTTACATAATCCGAAGAGAATTGCTCTTCTTGTCGTCTTGGTTTGAGTCACAATGCGTGCCTTTAAAAGGTTTTATTTTAATGTTAGTGTACGTACCGGTGTATAGTGCACCTTGTGATGGGACACAGGCCGGCTGTGTGTGCTAAGATTCCCAAACCCAATTTTCTTCGTGACCCACCATGGGACGTGAACCTTTAAATTTTCGCCATTCTCCTCCATAAATTGTCGTTTGTCTAATCAAGAATTTTACACGCCGCGGGTGCCCAATACTTTTCCTGAACACATCCCACGCGATGGAAAGCACCGATTCAAGCTGGGAATGCTGTGTACATCACGTGTCAATCCCCTCGTAGCGTTCTCTGGTTAACACCACTGAGTGAACCGTGTGTAGCTGTACATATGCACGGCGGGCAGTACATTTCCTGTGATGTCATTTGAAATGAGCAGGCCATCGTGTGCTGGTGTCATGGTCCCAAGTTTCCCAATATTAATAAATAGCTGCAACTTCAGTGTTATTACCGTATAGCGGCATCGCCCCCCCCTTGGGTGAAAGCAATGCAAACTATTCCTGCGAAAGAGCACCTTAGCGGTAGAAGCCTTGCCTTGCTATAAGCGTGGCAGGAGTACCACGTGATGGATAAATCGCGTTATAATAATATAAAATAGTGGGTAAAGCACAGTGCGCGATAACACGTGAGATGCGTACGCGGGTCGATCAAAGACCGAGGCGCGTGGGTAGCATCTAGAAGCATCCAGCAGCATCCCAGTGCCTTGTTGTGTGACGCTGCTATGCCGAGGCGGCCGTACGACTGCTTATTCCTACTCGCGTGACGTCGTTCCGTTCACTCGATCGCGTTATTTCCAATTCGCATCCGCGTTATATATACGTGAAAATACGTTCTCCTAAATACATTGATCGCATTATACAGGGTGCTTCAAATAATGCCACGATAAATATGCTGCCTCCGAGCTCTGGAGACCACCTGGAGAAGATTCCAGGCCACGTGTTGACGATGATGGCGGACAAGTGGAGAGTGACTTTTTGAAGTGATTCAACATACATTATTTTGTTGTCATGTTACAGTGTAGTATTATCCGTTCTATTTTTCCCATCAAAAACGATAGCCCACATAAGTGTTAACATTTTATTTGAAGCACCCCTGTATCTACAATTCGCCTTTATAAAATATAAAAAACACGCCTTATAGGAGAACAGGTTGTACCAAATTTTCTACATTTTATTTTATATTATATTATTTTATAATGTTTTATTTTTATAATTTTATTATTTCCATTCTACGTGACATTACCGAAAGAACCAAGAAGATGAATCCCTGCAGTCACGAAAGCTTTAAATCGAAATTTCTAAATTCTGTTCAATGATCCTCCCCCTCCACCTCCACCACCACCACAGTTGAGGAACCTGAGCCTGGAGGAGCTGCACATGAGACTGGGTGCTCTCGACCCCCTGATGGAGCAGGACCTGGAGCAGCTGCGCCGACGCTACCAGGCCAAGCGGCAGCCCATCCTGGACGCCATCGACGGGAAAAAGCGACGCCAACAGAACTTTTGAGCGGAGCCTGCCGGTCTGCAGGGTGAAGTTCTCAGCCACGCGGGGCGTTGTGATCGAGCCATGACATCGGACAGCCGACTACAACAACAACAAGAATCACCGATCAGAGATGTCGCCACCCCCCCCCCCCCCATCAATTGTATTTGGAAGCAAAGCAAGCACGTGGCGTCATGTATTTGCCCGCCACATGTGGGTCGTTGCGGATTGCGAAAAGATGTTTGAATTCGTAGCGATGCGACTCGGTCGAACCGGCACAGCCAGCTACAGAGTGGATCGGGAATTCATCTTGGAAATGTCGATGAATTGGCACTGGGTGTATTGGCAATCTAGTCATTGGCAATCGATGTATTGGCAATACTTAGATCGAGTCGTCGTGTAACCCACCCACCCCCCACCCGCCTTTATTTGATTGGCTTCACATCAGCAGGGATCGGTGATTGTGTCGTAGTCGGCTCTAATTGCACCACATTGCCCCGCGTCGCCCATTCGTAAAGAAGCTAAAGTTGAAACGGCGTCGAGTTTTTGTTGTTTTGTTGTTTTTGTTGTTGTTGTTGTTGTCATTGCTACGGCGCGTGCTGCACCGCATAAACAACAACATTGTCGTCCTGTTTTATTTGCTTCGTTCAAAACGCAACAAAAGTAGCATTGCCAGAGGCGCAGGGCGGCCCCGAGCAAAACGCCGCGGTCGACGTGGCACTGGTGGGTTGATGCTCTTTTTTTTTGTCCGACCGGTATCGTGATGATTTAAGGGCTGTTTGATGTTCGTCATTATAATCGCGGTCCGCCGAGGGGCGCTGCGGGCTAAAGGAAGTTTGCACGAGGCCGTGGTCAACTTTGGAGCAGCTTTTGTGTCCGAGCGTGGTTTTTCTTTAAGTTTGAAAAAAGTTAACCTCGCCGCGCTTGGACTGACCGAGTTCGAACCACGTGGTCTTGGTCATAATGAATTCCTACATGGCACGCGTTTTATTTACGTATAGGACAATGTGGATAAGATTAATAATTAAACTTGATTATTGTGTATTTATATAGGTGAGTAACACACCCAGGTTAATTTTAAGATATTCCTTTTTTTATGTCTGCATATGTTTCAATCCAAAAGTTTCCCTTTCCTTGCCGAGATCCCCTCTCCCAGACTTTCTGGATTTGGGCCATCCAGGAGAGAAAGTGAGGGCGGATGCGGGGGCTCAGACCCTGCCTGTCGATGCTTTACTGACGATCGCCGACTTGGGCTGTCGTTGATTTTAATGGCTCGGTTAACGCAACAAGCGCGTTGCAAAAACCGAAGCAAGCACAACATTTGAAGCTTGCAACAGAGTTACAAAAGTTGGGCAGGATGCACCGTTTAATTTCAGCTTTGTGAACCACGGCGTTACACAAATGTCCAGCCTGTTGGGTGAAGGTTACCCCCCCCTCCTACTCCGTGTTAGCGAAACAATCTGGGAGGCATTTGATCTCTGCAGATCGTGGAGCATCGATCTGCACTCTGAATTTGGAGGCTACTACACACTCAAGGGGGCAGGTTGCCAAACTTGGCTGGAAAATGGCTAGGGGCCAACTTTGCGAAAGTCTGAAAAATTATTTTGCATAAAATTGGTGACCCAACCCAAAGTATTTCCATATCGCAATCAACAAAATAGTATTTATATCGCAATCTGTAATTTTATAATCGGTATATCGTTGGTGAAGAGGGGGGGTGGTGGTGGTGAGGTTACAGAGTGGTGGCAGAGTGGTGAGCACGCTGCGCTATGAACCCATTGAGCTGGATTCAATGTCCAGCCAACGGGTAACACGAGAGGGCAAGTTGATACCTGAATCTGTGCCTCTTTCACCAACTCGCACTGACCGGCAGGGTGACGGATGGTTGAAGCAAACCACGTGGTTGACACGGCGTGGGGAGGCCTTCATCCAGCAGTGGATTGACAAAAGGGCTTGCGTAGTATTATAGTTGTATCGTTGTAAAGGTGACGGATGTGTGACGTCACCTGAGAGAATACGTTTCTTTCGGTTGAATACGTCGAAGGCTTTCACGACCAATGTTATCTATAGAGGTTTTTTGGGGGCGGTTAGATCGCGTAATTCTAGATGTGTCTTTAAACCCGCCACCGCCCGACAAAGCCAATTAGTTTAGTTTCTTACGTGAACACAACATGACAATTCGTCACTAGTACAGCAACACCGGTTGTGCATTGCAGAGTAAACCCACAACATTTACAATTCGAGTGTGACGGAAGAAAACAAGCGGCAGCATGTACAAGCACGGTGTACATGCATGTTGTATGTTGGTTACCCTACGAATAACCCAACCGGTAATGGGTATCTATTGTAATTCATATGCACACATTGACCCCTCCCCTCTGGCCTTCGCATCTGATTGGCTTGCAAGTGACGTCATCACATCTATCCCTCTATTTAAGAAGGAAACGGATTGCTCCACAACTCTGGCTGCCGCCTGATGATGCTAGTTGTAATTACCGGCGAAACGTCGCACTCGAATTGTAAACGTTGTGGGTTTACTCTCCAACACACCGGTGAGCTGCACTTGTAACGAATTGGCACGCTTCGTTTACACGACATACTACTAATTGGCTGTGTCGGGTGGTGACGGGTTTAACGACACATTCATATTTTACGTGATCTAACCCAAAAACACTCTTATGGACGTTTCTTTCAACTGCCAGGATAAATCAGCGTAATCTGTAACTTTACATATGTTAAGATAACTTTACCTTATCGTGTTACCAAATTATTTATTTATAGAGTTCACTTTACAAATGCGAGTATGGTTTAATATGTGTACGTGTGTTATTGCTTCCGAATCACATGCACTTTAAATATGTATGCATATTTACGCGTTTGCCACTTTAAGGGTTTGTTTTTTTTATTATAATAGTCGGGGTATCCAGTGAAACTGAAACGCTTTGATTTTAATGTGTAAACAGAAGTGCCAATTTGGAGGTCACTTCAATGCTCCTTGGAATGATTAATTAGATACTTAATTTATTTCCTGATTTACAACGTCAGCCTCATAAAACATGGCGGCCATCACGTCCCCATGATTCATCCGCGCACGACACGGCTGAGCAGCACTGGCATTTCGACAGAACACACACACACCCATTATATACGCCTGTGACCAAGGCCACCCAGAACGCTCCACGATCTCGCAAGCTAAGCAGGCGCGAGCCTGGACAATGGCTTCAATGTGTGACCAGCGTGCTCGCATCGCAGGAGTTATAGGCTGCTGTGGGCAGCAGCAGCAGAGGGCAGTGCAGCAATATTCATGGTTCCTCAATCCTCCCACCTTAAACACCCCGGCGTTGTGAAGCATCCATACTCTTTGGTTCTTTGGGCAAAGTCACGTAGGTGAAAACATATAATCGAAAATAATAAAACAAAAATAAAAATAAAATGATTCTTTTTTATTTTTTATTACATTTTTTCACCTACGTGACTTTACCGAAAGAACCAAAGAGTATGGATCTTTGCAGTCACGAAAACTTCAAATCTAGAATGGTGAAGTATCGTCAACATATATTCCTCACGGCCAACAAAGCGTGGTGAAGTTTCCCATCCAGCAGTGGACTGACACAACGGGGGGTTGTACGTATGCACTGTACCGCGCACTGGTCACTGGGGGGGGGGGGGGGGGGTGCCAGCTTTCTATCAGCTTTAGCGGCGCGCCCTTCCAAAATAACCACGGGCAATTTCCATTCTTAAAAGTTGCCATGTTTTCAAATCATCCACCTCAATAACCTCCAGATACAAACTTTCGTAAGCCTCCGTTCAGAAGTGAATGACTTTGTAACTTTTTGTATTTAAAGATTTTTTTGTTCAAGTAATGAATATTTCATATTTTTTCTAACCAAATTTCAGCACCATAAACCTAGACCATCATAATGTACATGAATCCCTCAGTCATTCACTCGTAGCCCTCTGTACATATTACACAATGTGTACTGTCACCTTCATTCAGTTTAAAATGGCCACAGGTCAGAGGAGTTGAAACCCACGGGGACATTTCCCCCCACCCAGAATGACCCAAAGCAACATGGCCGACGAATCAGGGCACCAAGCTCCACTGAGTGTCAGCTCTCCCTCAGCGGGGTCATGCAATGGGGACGTTTGACCTTTAGAGAGGGTTTTGGCCGCGTGCGAGAGAAAACCAGGGCGCGCGGAGAAAACCTACCGTCCCTACCACTCATCACTGCCATCTCCTGGCTACCTCACAGCACCATGGCCGAGAACATCTGACAAACCCCGGTGGCCTCCCATACAAGCACTAGCCAAGCTCAATCCGGCATAGGTCGAGGCTTGACACAAGCTCGATTTGGCCAGCGACAAAACCACAATCGTAGCCACTGCTGCCAGAGGGCACGGCTGTCGAGAATGTGCAGGTGGTACAATTGCACTGGGGCATATAGTGGACTCATGGGCACATTCGAGCATCAGACGTGCGCTACAAACGTCTGTCTGTTTTTCTTTCACTGTGCCCACACGTACATTACGCGTATGCACCCACACACGCTTGTATTATTCATAATACTATTCGTAGCTTGAAAACAAATAGCGTTGGTCGGATGCATGCAATGTGATATCAAGTGTCAAATGTAGTGTTAGAATTCATATACAGCCTGTCACAGATTGTTTTTTTTCTGTTCAAATCGTCGTTACGGAGAGACGTTTACTATTGTTAGCTTAATTTATACGAGCTAATTTGTGGATTTTTACTGATTTTTTTAAAGCAGTTGCCCTGGTGTTGCGTCCTACCAAGGAGCATTTCAGTAACTGGGTTTCCAATAAGCTGTGCGAACTTACTCGGCGTATTCCAGACAAGATGTATTTAAATAGATTGAGTAAACTCAGAAGGGAATTGTTGGCCTTGAATGACCACTTCTGGCGTCATCTGTTTTGACAGTGATGTCATGATTACAACCGTCTGTGATTGGATGGAACTCATTCACGTGTATGTCATTTAAAATGTAAACCCATTCGCTGGATGGGTCCTCGATCAATGTAAAATATAATACGCATTTTTTTGGTTTGTCCCGCTTACAGGTAAGAATTATTTTTCAAATAGACAAGTACATTTTTATCCATCTCCATCCTATAAATGAGATTTCCCCCCCCCCCCCGAAAACAACTTGAATTCGAATAAACGGAACTTACGTGGAAAGACCAAGTGAATTGGAAACCCGGTAAATATTGCATGGTTTTATTATCGTGGACAGGTGTAACACGGTGTGCAATCTTTCTTATTGGGTTTGTACGTGAATACGTGGGCTTTTAAAGTACGTCAGTTGGCGACAATTTTGCCCGGCTTTTTTGACCGATGTGATGGATTGTATCGCACTTCTGCAATAATATAATATCAATAATAATTAAAACACTAACTGTGACAATGTAACACGTGAAATTCGTCTTTGTGTTTTTTTTTCTTGCAACGGCACACTATGCATCCGTTCGTCGATGTTATAGTGTTACATTCGCGAGGCTCACGATGCATGCACTGAATCGCATTAGTAAACAAGCGATGTTGTTTTATTCATGAAGATCCCATTGTGAATAATACGCGTCGACTAAAATAAGTGCATTATTAAACAAAAAGGTATCAATTCTAGACTTGAAGCTTTCGTGACTGCAAGGATTCATACTCTAAGTTCTTTCGGTAAAGTCACGTAGGTAAAAAATTTAATTAAAATTAATTTTATTTTTATTAATTTTAATTTCATTTTTTACCTACGTGACTTTACCGAAAGAACTAAGAGTATGAAAAAGGTATCGCTCGGCTTCGTGTCCATGAAACAATTAATGTCACTCGTAAAGAAGCTAACCAACAGCGAAACAGAGATGTAATGAGCGAAGCAGAATAAACAATACAAATAAGACGGTGAACATTTGTTTAAAAAATGTATTGATCGCGACCCCTTCGAGTCAAATTGCAAATTTCGAATGGCGACAGTTTAATTGAATTGCCGAGGTGAAGGGGTTGTGAGGTGGTGCATCGTTGTACGTGCAGTTTTAAGTAACGAAGTTTGGCTATTTCACGTGTGTTTAACTTCTTTCGCGCCGTACATCGCCAACCGTGCTAATCGGAGGTGCGGAGGACACAGAAAGCAGTTCGAGAGAAATTAGTTTTAAATCTAGATCATGTAAAAGTGCTTTAAGCTCCCAGTGACTTTCTGGTGCCGGAAGAAAGAGCGTTCCAGACGGCCGCAGAAGCGCATCTGGAATTGAGCGATGCAAGTGACCGTTTTTGTTTCACCGTTAACTTCTACTGCCACACGCGTACCACGTGACCCCCGCGTACGTCGGAACATATCGATGGCATTGCGAGTATAATCTCTGCAAACAACGTACAATGTCAAGACTGAACGTACAATGTCATTACATGCTGAGGTCCACATTTGATAGCTGTACGTACAATGCACCCAAGACTCGTGTGCCTTTTACAAATGGGTATTAATTACCAGATAGTGTCTTGAAATGGGACATTGCTTCTGTCGTGTTCACATGCCAAATGCTGGAGACTTGATAAACTTTAACTTCACAATTTACCAGCAGCGAATCGCAGTTTTTTTTTTACTCCAGATTCCAGTGGTCCAGTGGTTCACCTATGCCGGATCTGAGAAGCGAAGCCCGGTTAGATTGTACCGATAATAACCCCGATTTACGTCGAGGATGCGTTCCTGAAATGCGCGGCGACGTATATCGAAACGACGGTAAATCGAAGCGATGTACAGGGCAGTAGCAGGTGGTGGAGGCGAAGGCTGAGAGGCGACGGATCGCGAGCAAGGACGGACGATGCGACGCAAACCGGGTGGCATCGTTAACAAAGTGACGACGTTTTTGCGCAACGTTAAAAATGGGGAAGACGTAAAATCGAGGCGTTAGTGTACTCGGATAGAAGGCCGCAAGTGGCCTGCCATGTGTTGTAGGCGTGGGGGGCTGCAAGGTGGCCGGGAGACGGCAGCGGGAAGTGTGCGCCTACTTTCCCAGCTGTATTTGTAAGGTTACTTTTTTTTTACAACTTTATGACCGCCTCTGCCATGGGGTTAGGGCAGTAGCATAACTAGCGTGGGGGCAGGGGGTACCTTTCCACCTCCCCCCACGCCCTCACCGAGTGGCCAATGCTACGAGTTGGGGCCCCCCTTGACTATCACCACGAGATATGCTTTCAACTGTAATAAGACGGAGCCGCCCCTACAGCGTTAAATGTCTGAGTCCGTGAGCGTGACGATGATGATGATTACGCAAGAGGAGGCGCGATACGTAATAGCCTGGGTGAGAGACGAATAAAATACTGGGGGGCCCCACCTGACCGATTGCCCCCCCCTCCCCCCGACCTGATAATGTCGTCACTATGCCACAGGGTTAGGGGTTGGGGCCATGCAAGGTCTCAGTCCGAATGCATGGGCAATCACAATCTGCATTCTCCATTGCTGCCGTAAGGAACACGGAGGACCAAGGGGCCACGTGGACTGCAACCCGCCCACCCGACCGTCTCGAACAGCAACGGGGAGGACGACGAAATTCAAGATTCGGGTGATTAAAAAACCATTTCCCCATTCAACTTTAATTTTGGGAAGTGCCGGCTTTAGTGGTGAGCGTGCTCTTCTTTGCCCTACGGACCCGGCCTCTTGGATCCAATCGCGACTAACGGCGAACGTCGACGGCGGGTGATATCTGGTTCTGGTTTCTCCTCTAGATCGACCTCGGCCTTTACTCGAATGGTGTTCAGCCGCAGCGGCGTGTAAACGTCAGCTGTGGGGGATCGTGGCCGGGCACGGTGCTGGCCACACGGCACCATTCATGCCGGGTCCCCGCCGACTGTTATGTACGTAAGCATGTTGAACTTCTTTCGCACCGTACACTGTAGCCAATTATGAAGGGTTTTCGCTGGCAGCGTTTGCCCACAACCGGTCTACACGGGGAGTGGAGGGGGCCGGAGGCGGGTGGATTTTTCTTTGTTTATTTTAAAAATGGGCGGATGCTGTGGCCTTCAAAACATTAATAGAAAACACGGGCGACATTTGGCCTCGGAAATGCCCGGACCATCTATCACATTGTCCCCTCGAATGGCTCGGAAAGGGCAGGGAGATAAGGGGGACCCCCCCCCCCCCCCCGGGACAACCCCCCCCCCCCCCAATATCGTCCGTCTCGGCTGCGTTTCCACAAGCCACGTCAATCAATGCGAGTCGCGTCCATCTCGGTCTCAAAGTTGGGGGTAACAGAGACCGAAGCCCCCCCCCCGAACCCCCATTTAAGTCGATGTCAAAATCACTGCCCAAAGTGCATGCACACTGCCAACTGTTCACATATCAATCGTCGGTTGCTCCTATACAACACCGTCCATTGTTCATATACCGCCGTCAGTTGTTCATACATGGCACATTGTTCATGTAGGACGCTACCCCATTGTTCATATACAGTACAATGTCTACTGTTCATGAATCCCATTGTTCATATTCATCATCAGTTGCTCATAAACTACACCACCCATTGTTCACATCCCACAATAACTATTGTTCATATACTGTACATCAACCGTTGTTCATGTACAACGCCATTCATTGCTCATATACAACCGTCCATTATTCATGTACAACACCACCCATTGTTCATATACAACAAAGTGCATTGCTAATTATACATCATCCATTGTCCATGTATGTACACCACTGTTCATATACACCCATTTTCCATGTATATCATTGTTCATTGTTCATGTACACCATTGTTCATGTACCCCATTGTTCATGTACACCACTGCCCATTGTCCATGTACACCACTGTTCATATACACCATTTTCCATGTATACCATTGTTCATTGTTTATGTACATCATTGTTCATGTACACCATTGTTCATGTACACCACTGCCCATTGTCCATGTACATCGTCCTGCACACCTCTGTCAGTCCACTGCTGTGAGGTCCTTCACCACGGGGTGCGGGTCTTGGGGGCTACACTTGACCATACTTTACCACGCTGGCGAGTGCGCGTTGATGAAGGCGAAGGGCGCATAGACACGGGGGGGGGGGGTAGTAGTGAGTAGGGAGGTAACTGACGGTGGATTGCTGCTGTACTGCACTCTGCTGACAACGCATCACCGCGGGCAGCCTATAGCACCTGTTTCGTGCCCCGCCGGTCGTCCCATCCAAGCACTTTTCAGGCTCAACCCCTGCCCGTTTGCCTCCCGAGATGTCACGAAATCGGACGCATTCCGGCCGACTTGTGTTCGTCAAAACACGACTGCGTTGCTGCTCGTACACTTCATCCGGTGTTCTTCGACAGCAACTTCGATGGTCACACGCAGTCGGCTCGCATCTCGCGTGGCCCCGCACTCGAACGTCACCTTCATTTGCTCAGCTGTGTAATGAATGGCCTGCACGTGGGTGGGTGGGAGCTCAGCATGGCCCACGGATGAGAGATGAGAAATGCTGAATCGGACGATCTCGGTCACTGCCGTCCCACAAGAGTTCGCCTCGGTGGCCACACACAAGGCCGCTTACCACCGGGACGGAAAGGTTCGATTCCATTTTTTTTTTTCCAAAAGCACACCGGGCTCCCACTGCGAGGCGGGCAATTAAACAAATCGAGCTCGCATGGCGATCCCACGCTTCGGAGTCATTGTGTTCATGAATCCCATTGTTACAGTTTCCGATGATCACTGTTTCATTGCTTTATGGATTTTCGAAAAGTTTTTTGGTTTGGCCATGTTTGTTTGTTGTAGTACAGAGTTAGACTGATGGTCTTAATCTAAGTTGTCTTGTGGTTGTTGTTGTTGTTTGACTTGCATCCCACTGGGATTTTTGCACACAGTGTTGGTGTACGGTGCTTTTTCTGCAATATTTTGCTGTCTTTTCTTGGATTTTCTGTTTGCCCATAGTCACATAGTCACTTTAAGATGTTTTCTTGTTCATGGTTTTGTTTTCTGTTTGTTGCGGTTGCACCCGATTCAAGAGCCGAATGGCTCACAGGGCTATACCTAATAAATGAAACTTGAACTTGTCTACCGACATCGGCGGCCTGCGTCGAGCTTCTAACTGCCAAGCGATCGTTTTTGTTCATCCGGTGCCGGTCGCGTGTTCACATTTTTTTAAGACCGACAAACAGAAAGTCATCAAACGACAACGTGGATTCATTGACGCACTCGGTACGGGGGTGTCTCCTTCACTGCCTACGCACAAAAGCAACGGGGCACATCGTTGGTGCTCAGATGCAGGGGGACATCTGTGCTCCCGCCGTCGTCAGCGGGATTTGATCTCTCAGAGTGGACGAGACGCGATCGAGATCAGAAGTGAACGGATGAGGAGGAAATAAGGCGAGATTGGTACCCGTGTCGGACAAGCCGCTCGCTTGGCAGTCGCCTTTGATGGCTATAGGACCGTGTCAGGGGCAAACGGAAGCAAGGAGATTAACATGGAAACACCAGGGCCGGAGGAGGTAGGAGCCAAGGCGATTCGAAGTGGTGAAACTAAAATGCGAACGACAGTGGAGTGGACGCGGAGACGATAGTCCACGACAGAACGATGAGTGGCATCAGAGGAGGAGAAGGAGGAGACAGGGAGGTGGAGGAGTACGACACAGGGAGGAGGAAGAGGAGGAGGTGGACACAGAGGAGGATGATGATTGGGGATTTGGGGGGGGGGGCAACAGTGGAATGCATACTCGTTTGTTCTTTCGGTAAAGTCACGTAGGTATAAAATAAAATAAATCACGACGTTTCGGGCGCAACACAAGCGTCCGTCATCAGGTGCAGCAGGTCATGCATTTCCACCTGTGTTGCGCCCAAAACGTCGTGATTTATATTATTTTATTTTTATACCTACGTGACTTTACCGAAAGAACCAAAGATGATGCATTCCTGCAGTCACGAAAGCTTCAAATCAACAGTGGAATGGCCTAGGAGATGATGGCGCAGGGCCGAAATGAGTGAAAACGAGGACCAAGAAAACAACCCCATAAGTGAGTGGTTGTGGTGTTGGTGGTGGTGGGGGAACTTCAGACAGAAGAAGCGTGCTGGGCCGCCTTGCTCACGCGCGCGCGCACGGCATCGAAGAGTCCGCACACCGCCGGCCATCACGACAGCTCCCTCCGCTCGCCGCCAGACCTCGCCCGGAGCCGAGGGCCCCTCTCGGCTGCCCAGCGGCCGCTCGCGTCGCTGTCCTCGTCGTAGTCGACGCCGCCGCCGCCTCTCGTGGCCACGCTGCGCAGCAGCGATGTCATCTTGCGCGCGTAGTAGTCGCGGATGTTGACGCCGGGCACATCCTCTGCGCTCAAGCTCTGCTCGTCCGCCTGACGCACGGCGGCCTCCAGCGCCTTGTGCAGCTGATAGTACTTGGAGAACTTGTTGAAGATGATGGTGATGGGCAGCGCGACCACGAGGATGCCGCACACGATGCACGCGGTGCCCAGCATCTTGCCGAGCACTGTGATGGGGTACGTGTCCCCGTAGCCCACCGTGGTCATGCTGATGGTGGCCCACCACCAGCACATGGGGATGGTCTGCAGGCTGGATTCCTCCTCGTCCTTC